>NC_051067.1:71431441-72031441 GCF_004664715.2 Peromyscus leucopus | reverse complement strand
CACAATTACAGTGCGACTCTCGCTTTTTTTTCTTTGAAGAGTAAAATTTTTTTTTCTCATAGTGAATAACTCGAAAGCTATTGTCATTCTAACCAGAGGAAGAAACATTCTCATCAGATGGACGCGCGCCCTGATGCGCTTCGGGAGGGGTTGGAGAGCCCTGGCCTTCTCCCTGTACTACTTACTGTCCAGGCTCTGGATTTGGAGCCGGGCCCCAGAGCTCCCTGGCTGCCCACGCTTCCCGGGACTGGCAGCAGCAGCCCCCCGGAGTGAAGTGGCCTCTTTCTGGGCTGTGCGCTCAGGGCGTCTCTGGCACGGGTGCTGTCGCCACCGCGACCACCCTTGTTCTTCTCAGTTTGGCCCTGAGCTCTCTCTGGCTGGCGATCCTCGAACGAAAGGGGGCAGCTGCACGCCCTGAGATTGCATGGACCCCTGTCGAGGCCAGAAGGTGTGCCGCGGGCTAGGGGTGTCATCCAGCGATCGCAGAGTGGGTTTTCGACTTCTAAAACTGGAAGTCCAAACGCCGCGGCAATCCATAGCCTCACCTCCCTGCTGACATCCATCTCATTTTCCATTTTCTAACTCTCTTTTCCAACAATTGGACTGGAACAAAGGGTGAAGAACTGTGACCCCCGGGGACAGTAGTGCATCTATGTACTTTTCCGAAAAAGAACCAGTTTTATTGTGGCGCGCGCGGGGCGGGTGGGGGGGGTATTCTCTGGAAATCTGGCTGTTCTGTTTACCATGGTCAGTGACTCGTACTATCAAGGCAAACAGGAATTTTGGGGGACCCAGTTTCTTAATCTACGAAGAGAAAACTAATGCCTGATCTGTCCCCTCATGGGACCTTTTCTATCTTCTTTAGGAATGTCCATCTTTGGTAGAGTGTTGCCATTTGTTAGAAATCAGGAGTTATACATAAACCTTCAGGAGAAGCTCTTTGGAAAAACAAAACAAAACAGAAAATCAGAAAATCAGAGCCCTGAACACTTTGGTTCCTCTTTTCCTCGCTCTTACACGGAAACCACTCCTTAACAAAACTAAAACCAAGAGGTGCTCTTAACTGCCTCATTATGCAAAGAGGGGCTGGCCCAAGGGAGTGACCTCAGCAGAACTCAGCCAACACAGCCCATTTGGTGTGTTCCTGTGCCCACACGCAAGGGGACTCGCCACTAAATTGATCATTTCATCTTTCGTAGAGGACATATCCTGCTGGCATCGACGACCACGTTGGGAAGATTAATTAATGAAGCCGGATTCGTAAATTAGGAAAGTGAGTTTCTTTGGCAAAAAGCCGTGGCTTTGTAGAATGTCCTAGGCGTGAGGAGGGGAAAGTGGAAGCCAGGTGCGCTGGCCTTGGTGCTGAAGATAAAGTCTCCTAGACCAAGTCCTTCCAACCGTTGGCCACCTGCTTTATAAAGCAAAGGGATTTTGCCTTCTCATCCTTCCTGCCCGGGGTTTGTGCTTGTTCTATTCCATCCGCCTCCCCGCCCCCACCGTGTGTGTGTGTGTGTGTGTGTGTGTGTGTGTGTGTGTGTGTGTGTGTGTGTTCAGTGTGGGGGAAGCTTCTAAAGGACGGCCTTACGGTTTCTTTTTTTTTTTTTTTAAGATTTATTTATTTATTATATATACAGGAGAGGATGCCAGATCTCATTATAGATGGGTGTGAGTCACCATGTGGGTGCTGGGAATTGAACTCAGGACCTCTGGAAGAGCAATCGGTGCTCTTAACCTCTGAGCCATCTCTCCAGTCCCATATGGTATCTTAATAGTACTTGAATTCTTTCTAGATTTCTTTGACTATTCAATGTAAGCAGCACTGTGAGAAAGTTGGGTGAAGGACACAATCTATCAAAGATAAGAACTGTCCACCCAGGTCTACTTCCTGGTGATAGTCGGGGGGCTTCACTGTCTTTGGGCCCAGATGGAGCTGATGGCATCTCGGGAAAGGAGACGGATGTTTCCTGTTCAGACTGCTATAGATGTAGGTGCTGCAAGTATCCTTGTCCATGTCGATGGGTACACATGTGCAGAGATTTTCCAGTGTGGACCTAGGAGTGTGAATTCTGGGTTACAACATGAGCGGTTGTAATGCCAACATGTTTCCCACAGCATTTCCCACGGTTTACTCTCCCCTGAGCAGGAAGCCTGGGCTCTGTTTGGAGCAGAAACACAAGGCCCCTGAAAGAGCTTCTAAGACACTCGTGCTTAGTCATTTCCTTCTGCAAGAAAGACTAAAGGAAACCTCTGTGCTGAAGTCTAGACTTCCTAAAGTTCACAGTGAACCCTGCCATCACTTCCTGGGTCAGAGGCTACACTGACTGGAAGACAGGAAATGAGGACAGCAGCATTTGAACCTGCTCTTCAACTGTGTAAAGGTACAGCAGGTTGACATCATCTCGGAAACCGAATGACCATCCAAGTCTGCTAGTGACTTGACCTTCAATTTTCCACCTCCGGAATTGTAAAAAACAAATTTGGGGTTTTTTTTTCCTTATAAATTACTCAGTTTAAGGCATGTCATTACAGCAGCAGGAACAGATTAAGATAGACCCTCTTCTGTCACCAAAGCTAGTGACAGCACATCCTTCTGACTACCTTTCCCGACCATATCTCCTCTGTCTCCCTACCCTGTTCTAAGACCTCTCCCTGCACAGTGCTACCAGGAACACACCATTGTAGTGGGTGGCTGTGTGAGCCATGCCCTGAAGCCCCACCCCTAGTGAGGAGCTGTAGCTGTTACATCTGCCTATGACCTTGAGGTACCTGCCCCTGGGGCGTGGCCACCTTAAGACCTGGGATGCACTACCCCTGCTCCTCTCTTGGCTACCTCATGATTTTGATGCTGAGATCTTGGGCCAATCCATTCAGTGTAGGACATAGCTCAGCTTTCCCGGACCCTACGATAAATCTCCCATGGTTGTGAGTTCACTCCCAAATAAATCCCTTTGATCATTAAGCTGATTCTGTGGATTGCTAGCAATTTAATCACATTACCCCATATTATGTTGAGCTGATTAGCAACTTGTTTTCTATCAGCACCTTTAATTGCCCCTGCAACCTAGCCAATTCACACGGGAGTTGATTAGGTGTGCACATATTAAGAGGGCATTATTCTAAACTTGGATGAAAATGGTTTACCTGTCAGCCTTGAGCTGCAGAGGTGGGAGAAGGCTCTGGCTGTTAGTGGAACTGGAGGCTGAGCTGCAGTGTGGTACAAACTGCTCCCTCAATTTCCTGCTTCTCCCCGCTAGGGTAGAGTATAAGTGATGTGACTGTACACTCCAGTCCGCAAGCTGAATCCCTGAGTTTACTGACCCAAGTCTGTGAATTTCCAGAAAGTTTCAAGCAACAGCTTGATTGGTTGTCAAGACAATGATGTTATGGAGCGTTTCTTCACACGTGTATCTGAGCTTTTCTCACCTTACATCCCAGATGAGATGTGCTAGCTTAATGTCACTTCGAACAACTTAAAAAGAGGAAAAACGTTCTTGCTGGTTCATGATTTCAGGAGCCTCAGTTCCTGGTTGCCTGACCCCATTGCTTTGGGTAGGTGGTGGCTTGGGGTGCCATGTCAGGGTGTGTGACAGAGGAGGCTTCTCAACTGGCTGTGGCTAGTGTTATTTGCGGCGCTATTTCCTGGGCAGGAGAGAACACGAGATACAACGAAACCCACTACAAGAGTTTTATTAGGGGAGGGAAAGGGGGAACATGCAATAGGCCTACTGAAAATGAATAGCTCCGAACGGGTGGAATCTGCTTTTATAGGTCTCCCCCATCCCCCCAAACCCCACCCCTGCACTCGCATGCGCATATGGGTTTATGCATGCACATGGATTACGTGACCACCCTGACCATGTAGTGCACAAGTTACACAGGATGTAAGGCCCTGGGGTGACTATATTATTTTGCCTGACTGCTAGGACAGTGCATGCACAGTCATGTAGCTAGGAAGTGGCTACGAATTATGACAGCTAGAAAGCTGAAACCAAAAGAAGGAGCTGGGTTCAAGTGCTCCCTAATGACCAAACTTCCTTCCGCTAGACCCCATTTCTTAGTGGGTCCACCATCACCAATAGTACTTCCTTGGGGACCAAATCTTTATCACACATGCCTTAGGGAGACATCTAAGGTCCAAACCATAATGAGAGATGCCTAGATGTTGCTTCAAGGAATGGAAGACTCCTGGGGGAGGGATTGAAACACTACTAGCAAGGTCATTGTCATCACTACTAACACAGGTCCATATCCAGACACCAAGAATAAGCTCTGGACACACATCTACCCACTCAGCAACAGTCGATGCTGTTTATTATTAAGTTGAAGGGAATAGATGCATGGGATGGACCTTCGGGGCTGACCCACAGAAGGGAGCCAAAAAGACCTGGGCACCTCAGAGGTCTCCCAGTCAGAGATCATCATTCCTTTCAGCTGTGTTAAGCCCCACAGAGCATATGTTCTGTCTGCATCTTCTCCCCACCAAAAGCAAGTCTGGCAAAAGGAAACAAGAAGTCCTCACATTCCTGACTGAGCAGATTGAAGATGCCCGTTCCCAGACCCTGATGGCATCACTGTCCTAGGTGCCACCTGGCCCCTTTGAGGCCCCAGCCATGCTGGGGAAGGGCAGGGGGTTGGGAGTGGCTGAGGGATTTAGCTCTCCTTTGTCCCCAAACTCTCTTGTTTGGGTGGGGCTGCATCTGTTGTGGGGGATGGCTGTCCTGTAATGAGGCCAGTTTCCTAGCTGCTTCTGCCTCTGGCCTCGTTGGCACCATACCAGCCTTGCTTGGGTGGTGTGCACTCTGTGCCCTCTTTATGAAGCAGGCTGGGCTGAATTCTTGAGAAGGGCCTTCTCTGGGCCATCACTCTGACTCTTTTTTATTTCCAGTTGCGGTTCTCTCCTTCTGGGACTCTCATGCAGTGAAGGTAAAATGAAACCCTAAGTGTGCCTTCTGCATCAACACTGACATTTGTTGAACACGTTTAAATTATTTCACGTGTGTTGCTTCTTAACTAGTTTCCAGAAACCGGACACCCTGCTCCTTTACTTCAGATGACATCCCTGAGCCCTGCAAAAAGATACACTGTTGCCAGCTTACTATTGTTGTTGCCGTCGTCATCGAGATATCAGAAATTAGGTCAGAAATTAGGTAATTTAAACTGACTTCTAATGTATATGGGCCTCTGATAGAAACTGCCCAAAGATCAGAAATACAGGAGCAGTGTTCGTAAATACATGCGGAAAACTTTGCCTCCTTTGTTGAGGACTGACTTCCTCCCCAATTTATCATTAAAGCAAAACTTCATATCAGAAAATTTCTCAGCTGTTCTGAGAGTCAATCCTTCATGACTTTTTGAACTAGAACTATTCTTTTAACTAATTACAATGAAGTCAAGAACAATAAAATGCTTGCTCAAATCATTCTGTAGTCTTTCTCCCAAGGAGAAGGAGCACAGGCAGCCAGTCTCTCTCATGGCTCTGATTTTCATGCTGCCCTCAGGTTATTTTTGGAAAGGAAAAAGGCAAAAGAAAGTGGGATTTGTAGGTGTTGCAGGACTGACTGACAGAGAACCACCGTGACCAGCTTCTCAGAACCACCGTATCTGCACTTTCGGATTCTCTGCTTCTCAAACTCACTTTCTCCCTGGCTGCCTCCACCTCACTTCCTCTCTTGGTATTGTGCCCACACAGCTGCCGTTAACTGCTAAAGCAGATCCCCTTCACATCCAACAGCTCTCTACCTGGCATCAGTAACCAATGTGGATGTCCCAAGAATAGGAGTCACCCAGGCCTGATACCCTGGCATCCACATTACAGGACTGAGGCCATCCAGATAATTGCTCCATCTAAGTGTGCAAGGCGAGGGCATCTGGTGTATTTAGTACACTCACTACATACTATAGCCATCCACAATCTTTCTTTTTACACTATCTCATCACCTCCAGTAAAACCCTGCAATTCTTGATTGCCGTTCCCAGAGGACATCACTCCTATTTCCAGGCAAACATGGTTCCGCCTGGTCTGCATATATGCTGGGGAGTTCATGTCAATGGACCCATGTGGTATGTCTCTCTATGTGACTGGATCCTTCCACTTAGTCTCATCCGGCCACACAAGTATCAATACATGATTCCTTTTCTTTGCCAAATTATCTCTTTATATGAATATATTTGAGTTTGTTTCTACATTTTGACAGAAATAATAATACTATAAAACGTTTGTATATGTTTTTATGTGAGCATGTATAACTTAGTTAGGGTTGGTTTCTTTTATGTTAAGATTTATTTATTTATTATGTATACAATATTCTGCCTCCAAGTACACCTGCATGCCAGAAGAGGGCCCCAAATCTCATTATAGATGGCTGTGAGCCACCATGTGGTTGCTGGAAATTGAACTCAGCACCTCTGGATGAACAGCCAGTGCTCATAACCTCTGAGCCATCTCTCCAGCTCCTAGTTAGGGTTTCTTTTGCTGTGACAAAACACCATGACCAGGAAGCAAGTTGGAGATGAAAGGGTTTAATTGACCTACACATCCACATCACTGTTCATCACTGAAGGAAGTCAGAACAGGAACTCAAACAGGGCAGGAATGGAGGCAGGAGCTGATGCAGAGGCCATGGAGGGGTGCTGCTTACTGGCTTATTCCCTATGACTTGCTCAACCTGCTTTCATATAGACCCAGGACCACCAGCCAAGGATGGCACCACCCAAAATGGGCTGAGACCTCCCCTATCTAATTACGAAAATGCCTTACAGCCTAAATTTTTAAAAATTTTTAACTATACATTGCATCTTTTTCATTTTTTTATTACGAAAATTTCTACTCACTCCACATACTATCCACAAACCCCCCCTCCTCCCTCCTCCCACCCCCAACCCTCTTTCCCAAGCCACCCCGCAACCCCACATCCCCCAAATCGAGGTCTCCTGTGGGGAGTCATCAGAGCCCAGCACACTGAGCCTAGGCAGGTCCAAGCCCCTTCCCACTGCACCAAGACTGTGCAACAGCCTAATTTTTTTTTTTAGCTTGTATTTATTCTTTGTGGATTTCACATCATGAATTCTGATGCCATATGTCCCCATCCCCTCATATCTGCCCTTTGCCCTTGCATCCCCTGCTGCCCCAAAAAACAAAATACAGAACAAAAACCAAACCAAAGCAAATAAAACAAAAAAGGAGAAGGGTCTTGCTTGGAAGCTGTAGTATGGCCCATTGAGCCACACAGCTTACCCTTTAGTCCGTCTTTACATGCAAGTGTTCATTACCAGAAGTCATCGGCTTCTGCTACATCACCAGTAATGGGCTCTCTCTGGAGTTCCTCTTGGCTATCCTGTTGCCCTGCTATAGCTGAATCTTATGGAGGCATTTTCTCAGTTAAGGTACCTCCTTTCAGATGACTCTAGTTTGTGCGTCTGTGGGAAGAATTCCCCCAGAGCTCCACCTGGTCTGGCTCCAGAGGGTTAGCACCCAGCCTTAATCCATCTTTTGTTTCTCTTGGTGCCCGCTCTGAAGTCACTGGAGATGCAAAGCCTATGCAAATTTGGCCGAAGAAGAACCAGTACAACACAGGTATTCTTGAGCTGTCAATTTTCATTTGACTTTTTTCCTTTGGGAAGCTTAGATGAGGGATGAAGATTGACTTGCTAAAAGGTGTAAATTGGAGAACAATAAAAAGGGCCCCTTGCTAAGCTACAGTGGACCAATCCATAGGGAAAGGCTAAAGATTCATCCTCTCTTTCCTTCTCCATCTCTGTCTCTGTCTCTTGGTTCCATGGACCCCTGAGAACCTACACTCACACCGGGTATACAACATACTGCCCCCCAAGTTGACATAAGACTAGCCAGCACAATGTATTTCTGTGGGGGCATAAATCAAAGGATAGGGCATGATAAATCTCTGTTAAACTTTTTCTAAGAACCAGTACCATTTGGATCTCACTGCCAGTGTGCGGGGTTTCAGGTTTTCCATATCCAGCATTTCTTATGATCTAATCTCCTCCTCTCTCTCTGCCCCCTTCTCTCCTCTTCTTCTGAGACAAGGTTTTCCTGAGTATTCCAGGTTGGCCTCGAACTAATCCTTGAGCCTCCAGAGTATTTGAATTACAGCTGTGCACTAATATGCCTGGTTTAATTCTTTTTTATTTTTTTCACCTATTCATCGTGTGTGTGTGTGTGTGTGTGTGTGTGTGTGTGTGTGTGTGTGTGTTCACACGTGCCTGTGCATGTTTTTTGTATTCAGGTCAAAGGTTGACTTTGAGTATATTCCTTCCTCTATCATTCTCTGCTTTAGTTTTTGAATCAGGGTCTGTCCTTGAGCCAGGAGTTCTCTGATTGGCTAGACTAGCTGGCCAGTGAGCCTCGGGAATCTACAGGTCCCTGTCCTGAGGTCACAGGTGTGTATCACAGTTCACTTGTGCAGTGGGTGTTTCTCCCACTGAGTTTCTCCAGCCCAGTATCCGGTTAACTCTTTTCTTAATAGGCCCCACTCCCCAACATTGGTGTGAAGGGTTCACTCATAACGGGCCATCTGCATTTCTGCCTGGCTCATGATGATGAGCATCTTCTGTATTGATTGGCCATTTGAATATGAACATTAGAGATCTATTCAGACAGCATAGGGATTAGTTTAGATAGCCATCCTGATTGGATACTCCTAGGCTGTGAGTGGGGCACGTCTTTGGGTGTGCCTTCAAAGGCTTTTGCAGATTAACCAAATGGATCAGACCTGCCCTGACTATGGGTGGCACCATCACCAGGCTGGGATCTCTGAAAGAATAAAAAGGGAGAAAGGAGAATGGCAGCTCATCACACGTACTCCCCTTCTCTGTCTTCTGGCCCAAGGAGATGCGAGACATCCAAGCCACATACTCCCTTCTCCACCATGTTTTCTCTGCCATGAAGGACTGTCGTCTCTTGGACTGTGAGCCAAGTAAATCCTCCTCCCCTTAATCTGCTTCTTGGCAGGCATTTGTTCACAGCAAGGGAGAAAGAGCTGTTGCGGACAGTCTACCCACTTGAAAATTAAGCTATTTATTAGTGAGCCACTGATCGTACATATAAAGAGTCCCCTTCCCTTAAGCAGCTTGTTTTTTTACTTTTCTTTCTTTCTTTTTTTCTTTTTTTTTTTTTTTTTATTTTTTTGGTGTTTTTGTTTGTTTGTGTTTTTTTGTTTGTTTGTTTTTCAAGACGGGGTTTCTCTGTGTAGCTTTGGTGCCCTTCCTGGATCTTGCTCTGTAGACCAGGCTGGCCTTGAACTCACAGAGATCCACCTGCCTCTTCTTCCCACGTGCTGGGATTAGAGGCATGAACCACCACCGCCCGACTTGTTTTTTTTTTTTTTTTTTTTTTTTTTTTACTTTTTTGATGATGCCCTTGGGAACACACACAGTTTGAGTGTGGCTGAGTTTTGCCTGGTTTTTCTCTTGTTGCTTATACATGTATCCTTTCTGAGAAACCATTGCCTAGAGTTATGAGTTAAAAAATAAAAGTGTCCTTGATCCTCTAAGACATTTTCATGTCTACTCTACAGTGTTTCTCTAATATGATGGTCAAATGACATGTGTCCCATCAAAACGCTGAGTAAAAGTTTGACTATCACACAGATGAGTAGAGGGTCCATTTGTTCATTTGTGAAACCTACTCATCTCAGTAATTGGGTTACTTAATGTTTGCGTGCTTTCTCCCCCCTCCCCCCCCCACCACTTTGAGTTCTAAAGCAAAATTCTTTTCACAAGACAGTGAGAATTCTTAGAAGGAAGGCAGAGTTAGAACAGTCATGTAGTGGAGTTGGAGCTACAGTAGCTTAGAGTGAAGGATTCCCTTGACCAGGTTGAGGTTAGATAAACAAGGGTGGGAATCAGAAACAAGGAGGGCCTTTGGGGAATTCGGCTGCATTCACATGCCACTAGAGCTGTGTCTCCAACTGGGTTTTCAAATGTCTTGGGTGGGAGGGGAGGAGATGGGGCTGGAAGGAGCGCCTCTGAATGGATTTGAGGCTGGTCTTAGGAAAGCCGGTGAAACATTCTAAAGCAGTCTTTTGGCTCCCTCTGGTGGGATAGTCCGGAATTACTCATACAGAATTACCCAGAATCAGGTAGCACGGAACTCACCTTGCTTGGAAAACAGAAAAGTAATCTTAAATTAGTTAGCCAGAACCCTTTGCTGTAGGATAAGGATGGAAGACATAGCTAAGGACTTTAAATAAACCTCGTTAGACCTAATTTAAGTGATTAAAATGACTAAGCTCTTTGCTAAAAGGATGTGACATTTTGGCAATATTCCAGCTAGCTTTGATAGTTATCACTTCCTATCCCCCTATGCCTTAGCATTAAACAAAATCCTCACACAGTAAAACTTTCAGGAACGCCTATCCCCTCTCCCACACGGCGTTAAGAGACTTGTGAAGGTGAGGTACGCCCTCCATCGGTTTCGATAAAGCCCCACAAGTGAATCTTCCCTTTGTTCGGAAGCCATGCCCACGCAGGGGCTGTTTCTCCGCCTTTTCGAGTTGGAAACCTTCCTCCCTCCACGAGATATTAGTTACACACCTATAACGGGTTTATTAATAACAACAGTTAAGCTGACGCACATTTTACCCTTCCTCCTTCCCTCTGGGGTCCACGGAGCCCGCCGCCTGGAGGTCAGAGCCAGTACTGCAGAATTGTTCCACGCGGGCTTCTTTTCCCTTCACTGGCATAGGCTGTCGGGCTCCCAGTGCCCTGGTGATTCTTCTTCCCCTCCCGCCTTCCTTTTCATGATTCTGCACCATTAGTTATTAAATGGGGCTACATGGTGCCTTGAGCTCACTCCTCGCTGCAATGTCGCAGGAAAAGGGACATTAGTCACAGGTCGCTGGGGATGCGTTTTGCTTTGGTTGCCTGGGGGGTTGGGGGTGTTCCACGGGGAAGGCATCAGAGCTGCTTTCTTTTTCTTCCCTCTCTCCTTCTCCCCTCCCTCTATCCTTCCCTCTCCCTTTCCTCTTCCTTCCTTCCTTCCTTTTCCTTCCTTCCCCTTCCTTCCTTCCTTCCCCTTCTTTCCTTACCCTCCCTTCCTTCCTTCCTCCCTCCCTTCCTTCTCCTTCCTTCCTTCCCCTTCCTTCCTTCCTTCCTTCCTTCCTTCCTTCCTTCCATTCTTTCTTTTAACCAGGCTGTCCTCGAACTCACAGAGATCCTCCTGCCTCTGCCTCTGGAGTCCTGGGATTAAAGGTGTGTGCCACTAAGTCTGGCTTTACAGATGGTTTCTCGCACTCTCCCAGCACATCTGAACACTTTCATGCATCTCAGCACCCAAGAGGCCGGTTCCAACCTGACGACGGGCAGGTGGGAGATACACATCTGCTCAAAGTCACCTCAAGGGTGGCTTCAGAAATGACCTCTCTGAGGGTTTGTCTCTTTGGCTTGATTCAACCCCTTGTTATTTTTTAAAATTGTATTGAAATGAAAATAAAGAGTTACAGAAAAACCAGGTCCATGCTCCACAGACCTCATTCCTGTTTCTTAGCTATATTGTTTAAAGAAAATCTTTACTCATACTGCTTTTTTTTAAATCACCTTTTTGTTTAAAACCTGGTGTTTATGTCTTTATGTATCAGGCATCTTTTGCTGGATCCTGAACACTCTGTCAACAGGGGCTTTTCTTTACCGTGGTGTAGAAAAGGTAGGAGGCCAGAAAAAGGCAACCTGTGTGACCTGCACAAAAGCGGCACGCACTGGAGACGGGACTCACCGGGTTATAAAGCAGCTACTTGTTTCACAGACCTGTTGCCTAGGTGCCCTCCTGTCCTGTGTCGCTGTCTGTCGCTGTGGTCACACCATGCGCGTCTTCGTCACTGATCGATTGCTGTGAAGAGACACGATGACCAAGGCAACTTAGAGAAGAAAGCGTTTAGTTGGAGGATTGACGACAGTTTCAGAGGGTTAGTTCGTGAACGTCATGGTGGGGAGCATGGCGGTGGGCAGGCATGGTGCTGGCGCTCACACACACACACACACACACACACACACACACACATCTGATTCTGGCAAGTCGCTGGCAGAGAGCCAGTCTGAGCCTAGCACAGGCTTCTGAAACCTTATGGTCCATACCCAGCAACACACCTCCAACAAAGCCACACCTCCTAATCCTCCCCAAACAGTTCCACTAACTGGGGACCAGGCATTCACATATATGAGTCAATGGGGCTATTCTCATTCAAACCACCAGGATGAGTAAAAACAACTTGGGGAGGAAAGGGTTTATTTCATCTCATGGATCTCAGTCCTTCACTTAGGAAAGCCAAGGCAGGAACTCAAGGCAGAAATAGGAAGGCAGGAACTGAAGCAGAGACCACAGAGGAGTGCTGCTTACTGGCTTGCTCCTCGTGGCTTGCTCAGACAGCTTTCTTGTGCAACCCAGAACCACCAACCCAGGGATGGCATTATCCAAGGTGGTCTGAGAACCCACACCAATCATTTCACCAACAAAATGCCTCCCAGACTTGCCCACAGGACAATCTGGTTGAGGTTCCGCTGCTCGGCTGTGTCAAGCCAACAGGGACTAGCCAGGATGCCCCTTCCTTCCTCTGTACCTTTTATTCTCTCTCCTTCCTGTTTGCTCTCTTTTCTTTCATCCAACACAGTGCCCACATAATGTGGGCCTGCGATAGTTTTAAAAATATGCATGAGCGAGGTGAAGAGCAGGGCTGGCGGGCATGGGCCCAGGGAGGTGGAAGGAGGGAGGTGGGCAGTGGATGCCTCCTCTTTCCAGTGGGCACTAGTCTGTGGCAGTGGGTGACATCCTCGTTCATGCACGGCCATGAATAGATCATAAACAGCCTTTCTGATTCTCCCCAGCTGGGTCTAGCAGGCAGGAAGTCTTCATCTTGTCTGCCTTGGGGTTGTTTCTCATGGGGCTTGTTACCCAAGCAGCACACCTCTGGCCTTCTCTGCGTGGGTCTCTTGAGGCACATAAAGACACATTTTTATGAGATGTTTATTCAGTGTGACAGTGATGGGACATAGGATGTTCAGCTCCAGGGACGGGACGTGATCTAGTAATGGGCTGCTACTTAGAAAATTAGCCCAAATTTTAGTAGTTTAAAGCAACCCCCTTTAGGTGTTCTCGCCATGTGAAATAAGACTGCTGCTTTAAAAAAAAAAAAAAAAAAAAAAAAAAGACTTTTTGAGATTTTACTCACTTTGATTTCATGGGTATGGATGGGTTTATGTCTATGCACCACGTGCATGCAGTACCCAGAGAGGCCAGAAGAGGGCATCAGATGCTTTGGAATGGGAGTTACTGGTGATTGCTAGCTGCCATGTGGGTGCTGGAAACTGAACCTAGGTCCTCGGGAAAACTAATCAGATCTCTTAGTTCTGAGTCATTTCTCCAGCACCAAGACTACTGCTTTTTGGTTGTTGTCTTGGTGGTGTTTGCTTGCTGTTTGTTTTGAGACCAAATCTTGTTCCCTGTCTGGGGTTGGCCCTGAACTTGTGATCCTCTTGCTTTTACCTTGGGGGAAACTGAGATTACAGGACCACAGCCCCATACAGAGCAAGAGTCCAGTCACTGTAGTGGTAACTGGCACATGGAGTGAAGAGCTCCAGACAGCATCCCTCACGTATCTGGTGCTTCAGCAAGGTAGTGTAAGGCTTCTCTGAGCTGGGGCTGAGCATATTGCCCTTATGTGGCAGTCCAGCCTCGCCATCTCAGGGTAGTACTTGTTTCACATGGCAGCTGGCCTCCCCCAGAGAACAGACGCAGCACCATCACAAGCCATGGAATGTGGCTTCTACCATGTCCTGCTAGTCCCTTGGGCTTACCTAGGTTCTAGAAGGAGAACTGAGCTCTCTAATTCTGAATGGAATTGTGGCCGCTGTAATCCACCGTCATGTCTAATGTATCCACCCTCCCAGCTGATTATGGGGCTGTGTGGTGAGGTTACTCTTCCAGACTTGTGTTCTGATGGGCAAAGCCTGATTGCAGGGGTCCACGAGCCACCTTCCTCCTTATCTGTACTTGTTACAGAGCAGCTGCAAGCCTGCTTCCCGTTCCCCACAATTCCCTGTCCCCCACAGTTCCCTGTCCCCCACAGTTCCCTGTCCCCCACAGTTCCCTGTCCCCCACAATTCCCTGTCCCCCACAGTTCCATGTCCCCCACAGTTCCATGTCCCCTACAATGCCCTGTCCCCCACAAGCCTGTCCCAGTCTCCTCAGGGTAAAACACTAGATGACAAGTTGCCCTGCTCACCTCCTCCTCTTTCTTCACTTCAGTCTACTCTTCTCTCTTCATTCAGGTGAATCCGAGTCTCTCATCCCTTCAGGCTAGTTCCCTTTCTATTTTCTGCCCTTTGCTGTTCTGGCCTCTCCCATGCAGACCCAGAAACACACCCCATCTCCCCTAAGTCACAGTCTCTCCCCTTTCTCAGATGCAGCTCGCTTTCAAAGAGTTAGTATGCGCGTGTGTGTGTGTGTGTGTGTGTGTGTGTGTGTGTGTGTGTGTGTGTGTAACAAGTGTACAGGTGCCAGTGGGGGACAGGAGAGGGCATTAGATCTAGAGCTGTAGTTACAGGAGGTTGTGAGCCCTGAAACAGATGCCGGGAACCAAACCCTGGTCCTCCGCAAGAGCAGCCAGTGCTCTAACCACTGAGCGATCACTCTAGCCCTACAAATACAAGTCTTATCTAAGCCACTATTGTTTAAAAAAAAAAACACTAAAAAATTAATTGGACACATTAAGCATTTTACTCATTTCCTGTATTTTTAGTGATTGACTTTGAATTGTAAAAATGGATCTCAACAGAGAGACAGAAGGATCTGAGAGGAGAACAGAGGTGAGGAGTAATTAATACATACAATCCATATCCATATTTCACCAAAAAGGTCAGAAGGGAGACTTTAGAAATTATTATTATTATTGTTATATGGGTTAGTTGTTTACATGTGTGTGTGCAAGAAAGAGATTGAGAGACAGACAGACAGACACACATACATACATACACACACACACACATACACACACACACACACACACACACACACACACACACACAGTGGGGGAACATGCATGTGGACATCACAGGAGAGTCTGTGCTGTCTTCCTACCCTGTGATCCTGGGGTCAGCTCAGGTTATCAGGCATTCTCGGTGAGTACTCTACCTGCTGAGCCGTCTGCAGATTGGAGTTTTTAATGCATGACATCATGGGTTCTAGTACCTATTACTATCATGTCATAAAGGACGGTGCAGGCAGGTTTATGTGTCATAATTATAGCTTTCTAGAATGCTCTCCTAGATGGTCTAGATAGCTGTGGAGAGTTGAGAAGATGCTCCTGGGATCTCAGTCATTGGCCATTTTTCCTAAATGTCCTCGTTAGGGTTACCATTGCTGTGACAAACACCATGACCAAAAGCAAGTTGGGGGTGAAATGGTTTATTCGCCTTACACTTCCACACCATAGTCCATCATTGAGGAAGTCAGGACAGGAACTCAAACAGGGCAGGAACCTGGAGGCAGGAGCTGATGCAGAGGCCATGGAAGGGTGCCACTTACTGGCTTGCTCCCCTTGGCTGGCTCAGCCTGCTTTGCTATAGAACCCAGTCCACAGCCCAGGAACAGCATCTCCCACAATGTGCTGGGCCCTCTCCGACCAGTCACTCAATTAAGAAAACGCCCCACAGGCTTGCTTGCAGCCTGATCTTATGGAGGCATTTTTTTCAATTGAGGTTCCCTCTTCTCAGATAAGTTGACATAAAACTAACCAGAACACCAAACATGGCTGTTTTTCTGGAAAAACTTGCGCCCCCCCCCCAACTGTATTCATTATGCTTTGGAAAATACCTTGTGAGACTGGTCCAAAATAGATCAGTGAGTCGAAGGCATAGGAGAAAGTTTCTGGACTCTTGACGGGCCCTGACAGAGAGCCCTCTGCCGACACTGGCTGTTGGGCCCGGCCAAGGCTTAGAGGTTAGGTGTGCCTCGGCTTGCCCTAGATGAGAGGCATATCCAGGATTAGGTACAGGGCGTCTGGGTCAGAAAGTGTTGCCCGCTTCTGAGCATCAGCCCTCCACCGCCCCTGAGAAGTTGCTGACAGACAATTAGAGCTGTTGATTTATTAGTGGCTACCGTCTCTGAAGGGAATTGAAGACAGGCTGGCCTGGCAGCAGGATCCAGTTTTCTACCCAGAGCAGAAGGATAACACAGTGCGTCTCAGCACTGGCTCCCAGGCTTGGCGGCGAATTCCGGGCACCGAGAGGAGCACCTATCTTGTGCTCTGAGCACATCAGCATCCAGCTTAGTATTTGCTGACTGACAGATGATGCCAGGCCTCGCTGGGAACACACTGGGAGTGTGAAGGAGGCCTGCGGATGGATGGTACTTCTGGGTATGCGTTCTTGCCGATTTATTTGGTCCTTATGGCTCACATACTGGCCCTTATGAACCAGCTGTCCTTGGTTCATTTCTACTCCTTAAACTGACAGGAACCAGCTGTGGGGAACCACAGGCCAAATCCCAGCTCCTGTGGGTTTTGTTTTCCCCATCTGGGCAAGTTGGAATTAATTACAAAGATCCTGTTTGGTACCCAAATTCAATTTTATTTCAACTACACTCCAATAGCATGCAAATAGCAATTCCGACTTATTCTTTCGTACCAGGCAGTGTGAGAACCATCTGTTTTACGTCACTCATTCAGCAACGTTCTAAGGTAAGTCTTGGTTTTCGTCATCCATGAGTTTACATACTGGGAACCTGAGGTACAGAGAAGTTTTTTCAAAACTCCCTGAGATCGCACAGCTATTCAGTGTGAAGCAGGATTCACTCAGTAGCAGCTTCAGAGGTTCAGTTTTCAGCCACACTGTGGAGCCACACTATGAGACCCTGGTGTGGGGATGAGAGTCGTGTTTTCCTCCGAGAGACTTGTTTAGGGTTGCAGAGAGGGGGTAGGGATCTCAGAGAAAGCCAGGGTTTGTCTCTAAAATTTGTCTTCCTACCCTGTACTGGAGTAGTCTCCAGTGCAGTTTGTAATGGCAGACTCTTGGAAGCAGAAGTGGGCATGTCCAATGGAGGAATATTGGTTAGCCCGGCATGGAACAGCCATATGGGGTGACAGGCCTGAAAAGCACAAGGCAGAGTCCTTATGTGGAAGGTGTTCAAGATATAGTGAATGTGGAAAGTCTCTTCAAAACATCGAACATTTCCACAGAGTTACGTCTCTATGGATATTGATAATGAGGCAGAAGAGTGAACAGAACTTGCAGCCTTTGAGGCTGAGCATAAGAGTGTAAATAATCTAATAATGTCAATGTGCTGGGCTGGGCTGGGCTGGAAGCTGTTATCTACTGCTGGAAGGAATGTGCAGAGGAAATGAACCTGGCAGCTTTGAAATGTGTGTGCCCCTCAGCCCAATAAATACACATCTTGAGCAACCCTGATGATGCCTCATTGGTAGAGCATGCTCTTATATACAGGAAGCCCTGGGTTTATTCCCCAGGATTAGAGAGACACACACAAAGAAACTCAAGAAAGGAGTCTCTATACTACATTCGCTATAACAATAAAACATCAGAGACGATCTGAATTTTGACAATGGAGGAGTAAATAGACTGTAATATACTGGCCTAGCAGATAGCACCCAGAGAGTTAAGCAAATCTGTTAATGCCACATATACCTTTAAAAATTTTAATTTAATGTGTCTTCCTGTATGCATGTCTGTGTATCACATGTGTGCAGTGCCCCCAGAGGCCAGAAGAGGCCCTGAAGTGGAGTTATAGATAGTTGTGAGATGCCACGTGGGTGCTGGGAATTGAACTTGGGACCTTTGGAAGAGCAGCCAGCACTCTTAACTACTGAGCCACCTCTCCAGCTTCACACTGCATGTATCAACATGCAGAGACATGAAAAATGCATGTGTGGGTGTAGGAAGTTGTAGACCAATATGCACAGTAATTACTGCTTATGTAAATAATATAAAGGCAGCCACGGTTCTGTCCTGGTTGCTTAAGGAGAAGAAGAGAAGAGATTAGAACATCAGAGAGGAATAAAGGGGCAGAATTTAACTTACAGAGAGAGAGAGAGAGAGAGAGAGAGAGAGAGAGAGAGAGAGAGAGAGAGAGAGAGAGGGAGGGAGAGAACATATTAGTACCTTCTTCTTTACTAATTCTATTGGTAACTGGTACAGGCTACTTTAAGCTACACATTTCTGTGTCAAAATTGTTTAAGCCATTACCTATGTACTCCTATTGCTCTTGTATGTACACATGTGTGTATGCGTGCTACATGTATGTATGTGTTCTACACGTGTGCAAATGTAGGTTACATGTACGTATGTGTGTGCTACATGTATGTATGTATGCATGTGATGAATCATGCCTCAGCCTACTGAGTGCTGATATTCCAGGTCTGTACCACCATGCCTGGCTAAGATGCTTGTTTACTTCAGCTCCAAATGTGCCTCTGTCCTGCTGGTCCGCTCCACAAGCTGGGTCCCATCAAGCGGCTACCCCCCACTGGATCCCTGCCTTTCCACTCCCACCGTACAGAATTTCTAAGCCTGACCCAGGAACAGCAAGAGGGAGTTGGCGATATCAAAACTAGCAAGCTCATAAAAATGCACCAGGGGACCCTTGATGGACCGCAGCTGCCAGCCGAGAGGACTCAGCCTGAGGGGACCCTCAAAACACAGCTCACGAGCGCTCTGGTGTTTCCCAGCAAAAGTAGTTTTTTCTCTGTCACCCTCTCAGGAAAGAACTCACCAGGTGTGTTCCTGGCTGCCATGCCTTCTCTGCCCCTGAAGCAAAATGCAACAAAACTATTTTTCTTAAAAACCTTCAGAAAAAACTTTGGTGCTGTGTATGATGCTCTAAGCAAAATGTGTTTGGCGTGAACGGGATATGATGTTTCCTTTGGAAAAAGACACAGGACGGCAGAGAAACAAACCTCGTTTATTGGCTTCTCCTCATCTTTATTCTATAGCTCCACGGCCTCTTCCACATGTGAGTGCCCTTGACCCCTGCTCGAACCCAGCAGGGTCTCTGCAAGGTCCTTCCCTCCCTCTGCCATGCTCACTCTTGTTACCCCTCAGCTCTCAGCTCAGCTCCATCCTTCAGGGCCTCCATGGTCGTGGACGATTCGACAGCAGATATAAATGGCAGGTCTCATGTGTGTAGCCAAGAAGTCGCTCAGCTCTGTGGCATGGGCCCCTGGTCCTAGCTACTATGGAGGATGATGAGTGCAAATCCAGCCTAGGCTATAGAAAGAGACCCTGGCCGGGCGTTGGTGGCGCACGCCTTTAATCCCAGCACTCGGGAGGCAGAGCCAGGTGGATCTCTGTGAGTTCGAGGCCAGCCTGGGCTACCAAGTGAGTTCCAGGAAAGGCGCAAAGCTACACAGAGAAACCCTGTCTCGAAAAACCAAAAAAAAAAAAAAGAAAAGAAAGAAAGAAAGAGACCCTGTCTCAAAATAAAAGGTGAAATACAAGGACTGAGGATATTGTTTAATAGGAGAGCACTTGCCTAGCAGGTATTCCAAAGAAATGAAGGAGGAGGAGGAGGAAGAGGAGGAAGAAGAAGAAAGAAGAAGAGGAGGAGGAAGAAAGAAGAAGAGGAGGAGGAAGAAGGAAGAGGAAGAGGAAAAAGAAGGAATTACCATCTAAGGGTCTATGAAGGCAGAGCTGGTCCCCTTGGTGGCAGTGGCAGCTCAGTCACCCGACAGGAGGGTCTGTTTGGTTACTGCTGACTTCGCAGACATGCAAATGCCTGGCCCAGAGGAGGTGGTCAGCACTCAGGGACTGACGAGTGGACCACAGTCAGCAGTCTGCTTATGTACCGAATAAATGCTCCCCATGCTCACAGCTAGCATGACCTTCGCCACGTGACTCAGACGACCTGTGTCAGCTGTCCTATTCTTTTCTCTAGAATCGTCTACTTTAGATGACAGCTTGTTTGGCCACCCTAGTAGAAGAACCTGGTAATCCCAGCTCTTTTCCCTACTAAACAGGTTTTTATTGAATGAAAAAATTAAAATCATTTCCAAGTATTTATATTTTTGAGCCAACTTTTATATTGTGTTTTTCTTTTTCCCTCTTTTTCCTTTTTCAGATAGTCTCCTTGCATAGCCCAGGGGCTTGCCCTGAATTCAAGGCCCTCTTGCTTCAGGCTAATGAGTACTGGGATTACAGAGAGCAGGTATGACGCACCAATCCCAGCTGATCCAGGCTTGGTTTTTATACAGTCTAGACATAACTGAAGACAGTTTTCCCACACCCTCTCCTGATCTACAGAAAGTATTCTATCACCAGCCTGCTTTTGCCAGTGAGTTTTACAAAGGTCAGCGCTGACCTCACACATTTCTTTCTGCAGGAAGAAGAAGGAGCCAAAGTTCTACTTATATTCACGTAACATACATACACATGCAGCGTACATACACACAATGTAGCATACATGCACACATGTAACACACACATGTAGCATACATATACACACATATGCCACCAGAGGGAAAAGTAGAGCTGCTGAAGCAAATCCCTGTAACCTGGAGCCATCAATATCCACGCCCTAGGTGCCATTGCAGAGCCACAGTGGCCATAGGACCAGGCTCACCAGCATCAGCTCCCATGAAGTGCAAGGATAGGTAACAGACTTGGAAATGCCAAGAATGTAAAGGCTTCTCATTTATCTATTGAACTTTTGTCTTTTTTACTACTTAATCACGACATCTTCCACTTGTTAAGAAAATCTAGAACTGAAAACTTTACCTCCTACAGGTCAACACTTCTGCATTCTCCAGCCCATTTGGGTAACCCTCATCCAGACAATGATTATTCCCAACTTTACTTCCTACACCCACTTCCAATCCACCCTCGCGATTCTACTCAGAATGAGTTTCCAAAATGTTCACACCTGATCAGGCAAGCTCCCTACTAAACTCTTTTCTTGCTCTTGTCTCCATACTGGGTATTAAATCCAGGGCTTGACACTCGGTAAGGTTCTACCATGGAGCCACACCCCGAGTCCTGAAATTCTAATGGTTTCCCGATACATTCAGGCTGAATATCTGAACATCTTGGTAAAGAGCACATGGTTGTCTCGTTTTTCAGCCTTTTGTTTCATGATCTTCACTGAACTCTAACAGAACTACTGTATTTCACCCAGTCTAAAATCTGTCAGCTGCAAAATGCTCCATTACTTTATATGACATTAAGACAAAGTATTGTAAACCACATCAAACGTCAGAGATGGGAAAAATATGGATTTCATATCTAAATATTGTTCTTCCATTGGCTCAGTGGTGGAACAAGATCTTGTGCACACACACACACACACACACACACATATACAAACACACACAGAGACTCACTGCTTTCAGCAAAATTAAATATTAGGCAAAATTGATCTGTTTTACCCACCTCCTTTTCTCTTCACTTTTACTGAAATCTCATTTATTTATATGACATAGCTGGAGTTCAGAAGGAAGATTGTTGGAGACTTTGTTTTAAATTTCAACAGGAAGCATCATTATTCGAATGCCAGCCCTTTCCAGAGTCTCAGCTGGGTATTAGCAGAAGGGAAGGAGACCTCTCTTCTCTAACAGGTCTAGAACAAGTATTCCCAGCATCCTCTGCCAGCTGCTTCCCCGAAGTCCTGGAGATGCCACTTTGCAAGTGGTAGTTTTTTCATGCAGATGATGTAAAGCAAATTCTAGCCATATCATCCCAGCCACAAACATGTCAGTAATACATCTCTAAGCAATAGGAATTCTCAACAAAGCTGTACAAAACTATTCTACACAAAATACTAATCATAATTCCTTAATATAATGTGTATAGTAGTCTTCAAATTCATCCAAGTTATTCCATACATTATAGTTTGTTCAAATCCAAATGCAAGCAAGGTCTAAGCTACATTTCTTTTTTTTTAATATTTATTTATTATGTATACAGTATTCTATTCTGTCTGCATCTGTCCCTGCAGGCCAGAAGAGGGCACCAGATATCATTACAGATGGTTGTGAGCCACCATGTGGTTGCTGGGAATTGAACTCAGTACCTTTGGAAGAATAGTCTGTGCTCTTAACCACTGAGCCATCTCTCCAGCCCCTAAGCTACATTTCTTTTTTTTTTTTTTTAATATGTGGTTTCTTTACACAAACACACCGGATTATTTATTGAAGTCAAGCAGTTTGTCTTGGGCAACTTTTCTAATTACATCCATGTTATCACATTTTCTATGTTTCTCTGCATCCTGAATTATCTCTTCTCCTCCTCTTTCCTTCTCCTGTTTCTTCCCCTTTCTCTCTCTTCCTTCTTTGTGTTAGGGATGGGACCCAGAGCCATGAAAAAAGAAAACATTTTGCCATGGTTTCAGTAATGCACAGGCCTGCGCATGCGCGTCAGGTGTCTTCCTCAATCACGCTGAGCTACCTTATTTTTTGAGATGGAGTCTCTCACTGGGACCTACTCAAGGCCCAGGAAGTCTCCTGTCTCCATCCCACAGGTGTCTCCATACCTGGCTTTTACCTGTGTACTGGGAATCGGAACTCGGGTTCCCATGTTTACGTGGCAAAAATTTTACCTACCAAGACATCTCTCAAATCTCTTGGAAGATTCATTTTGATAAATATTCTTTCAAAGATTTATTCAGCAATCAGATGGAAACATGAAATTCATGGAAAACACTGTTAAACAAGGAGAGCAGAATGGTTTTAACTAATTTTAGGAAGATATGCCTAAAAAAAAATTCTAAGAAATACGTAAAGTCTAGAAATAGCCCTATAACATATAAACTTACTATTTTCCTTGATATTTCAAAAAAAAATATCTTCAAGGTGGTTAAAAATGTTGCTCAAAGACTCAAACATAAAAGTTTCTGGAAATTTTATTTTTTTAATTTAATTTTATTTTATTATACAATATAATTTAGTTCTACATACCAGCCACGGATTCCCTTGTTCTCCCCCCTCCCGCCCCTTCCCCTTCCCCCTAGGCCACCCCCCCATTCCCACCTCCTCCAGGGCAAAGCCTCCCCCGAGGATTGACATCAACCTGGTAGACTCAGTCCAGGCAGGTCCAGTCCCCTCCTCCCAGGCCGAGCCAAGCATCCCAGCATAAGCCCCAGGTTTCAAACAGCCAATTCATGCACTGAGCACAGGACCCAGTCCCACTGCCTGGATGCCTCTCAAACAGATCAAGCCAATCAACTGTCTCACCTATTCAGAGGGCCTGATCCAGTTGGGGGCCCCTCAACCATTGGTTCATAGTTCATGTGTTTCTATTCGTTTGGCTATTTGTCCCTGTGCTTTATCCAACCTTGGTTTCAACAATTCTCCCTCATATAAACCCTCCTCTTTCTAGCTAATTGGACTCCCAGCGCTCCACCCGGGGCTTAGCTGTGGATCTCTGCATCCAGTTCCCGCAGTCATTGGATGGGGTTTCTAGCACGACAATTAGGGTGTTTGGCTATCCTATCACCAGAGTAGGTCAGTTCGGGCTGTCTCGCGACCATTGCCAGTAGTCTATTGTGGGGGTATCTTTGTGGATTTCTGTGGGCCTCTCTAGCACTTTGCTTCTTCCTATTCTCATGTGGTCTTCATTTACCATGGTCTCTTATTCCTTGTTCTCCCCAAGCTCTCTTTCCCTTGACCCTCGACCTTCATTACCCGACTCATGTCCAGGCTGTTCATGTAGATCTCATCCATTTCTCCGTCATTGCGCGATCCCCATGTCTTCCTTGGGGTCCTGTTTTCCAGGTAGCCTCCCTGGAGTTGTGAGTAGCAGTCCAGTCATCCTTTTCCACATCTAGTATCCTCCTATAAGTGAGTACATACCATGTTTGTCTTTCTGAGTCTGGGTTACCTCACTCAGGATGATTTTTTTTCTAGATCCATCCATTTGCCTGCAAACCTCATGATGTCATTGTTTTTATTTTTTACAGTGTTTTTCAACATTTGGTTATCTGAAGTCACAAACCATCCACTGGTTTGTTCTTGAGTAAATCAGAATCTCTCCTTCTTCTTCTTCTTCTTCTTCTTCTTCTTCTTCTTCTTCTTTCTTCCTCTTCCTCTTCCTCTCCCTCCTCCTCCTCCTTATCATCTCCTCCCCCACCTCCTTCTTTTCATTCATCACACTGGCAGGAGAGGGCACATGCTTGGAGGTCAGATGACAACCTTGAGTGTGAGTTCTTGCCTTCAGCCTTGCTTGGGAGAGGGTCTATTGTTTTACTGGCCCATGTCTTCTGGGGATTTTCCTGTCTCTGCCTCCCATCTCACAATGGGAGCACCAAGATTACAGATGTATGCTACCACACCCACATGGGTGCTGAGGATTCAAGCTCAGATCTTTACACTGGTATAATATCGAGGACTATGGGGGTCCAGCCCCTCGGTAGTCCCCTCCCAGGGTCCGGGAAGAATCTACAACCAGCTCATAATTAATCTTTGATGAGAAGAAATGAATCTATGTACATGAAACTCCTTAGTCCATATACTTTATTATTCTGTGACAGTTATAAGCTTATATTCTGCTCTCATATTTAGGTCATCTTTAGCCTGATTTCTCTCTACACTTGTCTGTGATCCCCTCTAGGTTCTATCTTAATTCCTTCATCTAGTTCTGCCCCTTCTAGGTTCTCATCCATCTTGTTCCTTTCCATATCATCTCCTCTCCCATCTCCTCTCTCCTCTTCTCGTTCTACCTCATCTTGTTTTTCCCCATCTGGCTCTTTCTCATCTTCCATATCGTTCCTCTAGTACTCTCTTGTAGCCCTTCAATCTACTTCTTCCCATCTCAGTTTGTTCCTCTCAAGTTCTTACCCATCTAGTTCTTCCATTCTCTTTTCTCTTCTCTGTCCTCCACGTGCCCTGGAAGTCCTGGTATATATACACTTACAAGCAGTATTCCCTTAGCAGTGCAAAGCCAGGCTTCCAGGGTCAAACGGAGGGGTGATAAGAATCACATAGGGAGGCAATAACCATTAATTATCACTTGCAACCCCAAAGGGAAGTGACCAATGGGGAAATGAATTAACTAAAGGCTAAATTCAGGTAATATCTAAGAAGAGGGCTCTTATGTGCTCAACTATAATCTTAAACGTGGTTGGTAGAAAGTGTTAAGAATCTATAAGTTGCTAGGTCAATGGGAGAAAATAAAACTGTCTTCTTTTTTCCTGTAGCTCCTATCTATCCAAGCTATCTGCCATTTTTCTGCAGGGTGGGGGAAAGTGTGCTCAGTCGCTAGGCAACCTGTGTACAGCTAGATGCCTCTGGTGATAGTTAAAGGGAGATCTGGAACTGGTGGTAAGGTTTGGGAAAAGAGGAAGTAAGGCTTAATTGGCACATCCGCCAGGCCTTCTCAAACAGGTAGCCCGGATACTTAAGTCTGTTCTTAGAGAGTACAGAGGTATCTCTGATAAAGTACTTTCCTCCATCTGGGGATGGTTCTGGCCGGATGCTGCTAATGATGATAATTACAGGGAGACTTGAACTGGAGTTCTGGCTGAGCATAGCTGTCAGCGCAGAAGGTTATCTAAATACTCCTAGAAGTGGTTAGGTAAGGAGTTAGCGGTCTGTAAAGTTAGTAAGGCTGTAAGAAAGGAGGGTCTGAGCTGAATTGTGTAAAGCTATTACTTAATGTCCACCTGACCTAGGTGGTGTCTCCTTGTGGAATTTATCTTAAATCAGGAGACTTGCATGTGGACTGTTATTACTGCTAGTCCTTGAAAGCAGCCAAGGGAGATATCTGATTCCAGAGAAAGCCTTTCCTGAGGCTGTTCTCCAAATACCTGGAATGTGTATGTCCAGAGAGTGATCAGTCTACACTGTTAGCCTTTCTTAGGGAAAAGTCAATTGGGAAATCTATGAAGGCACACATGATTTTCATAACAGAATACAGCTGATATATAACAAGCCAAGTAACACCAAAAACTCCTTGGGATTTGGCTTCCTCTGGAGGAATTCCCTGATTCCTCCAGGTAGTGACTTTGCCATAACCAGCTGAGTTCTTATGATATTCCTATGGCCCACAGCAGTATAACAAAAGCTTTACTCAATGATCCATCTCTTTAGCCCAGAACCACTTTTATTGGATACAAACTACTCATGGAGGTTCCTGGGCAAAATCATGTGCTGTGACCTCAGGCATTCTATGTTGCTGAACTTAGTTCCATTCTGAATTTTTCCAGTTCACTGAAGACATTTCATAGCCTCGATTTATCTTAGTGACAAGAGTCCCTTGGGTTGTTTTCCATTGCTAGCATTTTTAGAGGCCTCTGACTCCAAAGACAGAGAAACCCTTTGTTCTGTCCAGGGATGACAGTTTAACATGAGATCCAGGATTGGCAAGTGCCTTAGGTCAGTGGTTCTCAACCTTCCTCATGCGGTGACCCTTTAATACAGTTCCTCATGTCGTGGTGACCCCCAACCACCACGTTATTTTTGTTGCTACTTCATAACTGTAATTTTGCTACTGTTATGAATCATAGTGTAAATATCTGTGTTTTCCAATGGTCTTAGGCGACACCTGTGGAAGGGTTGTTCAACCCCCAAAGGGGTTGCAGCCCATAGAAAGAGAACCACTGCCTTATTGGGTCCATATGGAAATGGCCACTTTGGTGATTCTATGCGGAGAGCTTCCTTTCTATTCACAACTCAGACCCAGAATCTGGTTGTAGCTGGCTTCGTTCCTGCTTGCCAGGGATGGTGTCTTCTCCTTCGCACTCCATCTTGTGACTCTCCTCAGGCCAGTGCCACCTCAGGCTCACCGTTTTCATTTCCCTGCTCTTATGTTTGTTGGAAGCCCTGCAGAGAGAAGAATGAGATTAGTGAGTTGCCTAGGCTACCAACTGGAAGCATCTTAGAGTAAGATGCCCTTTCTGCTCCATCCCCGTCCTGACCCTGCTACAAGGTTCCAGCCCTGATACCAGGCTTTGGGCTCCATGGAGGTAGGTGGGGGATTAAGTGAAGCAGGACAGTAGTCTGCAGAATATCATCTCATTTTCTGAAGCTCTCAGGGAGTCTTGGATTGACTGGACCATGGCCTTGAGAAGAGCATTCTTCTCATCAGGTCCATTCTTCTATATGACACCATCCCATTTCTGAACTGTTTTTGCAAATGTAACATCTTGCTTCCCCAAACATAAACTTCCTAACCTAACTTTTAGCCATAAAAAACAGTGCGAGCAGAGGCTAGTGTGAGGATTCCAGAGCCTGGGGCCGTGACTGCTACCATCTGGCTGAGCTCTCTATGATTCAGTTTCCTTACTTTTGAAGTCCAGAATCTGAGCATGGTGACTCTTCCTCCCCCGTTGTCTGTACCACATTACGGTTTCTGAGTTTGTTCCTCTGGCCCAAATGGGATCACATCACTAGGCAAAGTATATCATGTATTGTCACTGGGGGCCTGAGAGAAAGCCCGGCGTTATGACTTACGTATGAAATGGGCTCATATTAAAATAGATCACACAGGGGCCGGCTGCGTCGGTGGGCGGCTCTCCTGAGGAACTTAGACTGGATGTGCTATAGGGAGGTGAGGCCTCTTGGAGGAAGGAGCATACTAGGCCTGTGCCTCAGTCAAGAGGCTGTGCCTTTTTTGAAGAATCTATTCTGGCTGACACCACTTCCTGTTTGCCCATAGAGCATCTGTCCACCATGCCCTTCTTCCGTGATCTTCTGCTTTAACACAGGCTCAGCAACCATGAAATTGCCTCCCATTGACAGGGACCTCTGAAACCGTGGGCCAAAGCAAACCTTTCCACTTTCAATACGGTCCCTCTCAGGTATCGGTCACAGCCATGAAAACAGCGACAAGAATGCCCAGGCACTCCAGAGCCTCATCAGCCATTTCCTCTGGCCAGGTGGCTCCTTACTGAGATGCCAGCCCTGAGCAATGGCTTGTGGAGAGTGTCCTGGACATGTTCAGAAGCACATTCCCCTGAGAAGGCATCAAGTTGTATTCTAAAGTTAATGATGCCCTAACGAATGGCTGCGAGCTGCCTTGCAGTACGTAAGGCGCCGCCGATGAGCCTGAGAGTTGGGGAAAGAGAGAACAGGATGCTCCCGGGCAGAGCAGCGCCTGCGACTGTGAAATCAATCACGCAGCCGTGTTTATATTGCAAAATGTAGAAAATAGATTATTTTAATTGCTAATTGTTCTCAAGACCCCTACCAAGATATTTTTAAAAACGTGGCCTAAATGTTCTCCTTGACAGGCACAGTGAAGGAATTACAGTCCATTCAGCCGCTGACACACTGCTGATTGAAGTACAAAGAGGAGCAATCAGGGTTGTTGGTTTTTTTCTTGTGGCTTTTAACATTTACAAAGAAAATGATTTCAAGGGGTATACCGTAGAAAGACACACGTCTGTAAACAGTTACCAATCAGCCAAATACTCCCATTACTGGAAATACCCTCTCTCCTCTCCTCTCTTACCAGCCCCTACACCCCACAATCAGCATCGAAATGCAACATGAATTATTCTTTTGTTCATGACTGGGAGGGAAGAGGAGGAAGGTTTAGACTGAAGGGCATCGAGCGCTCAGAGACACCAGGGCCCCGTCTGAGACAACTTCACAGACACAAACCTATCACTATAACACAGCCCCAGGAGGAGGTGGGACGCTCCAGATTGCGATGAGGAGCAAGGGCCAGGCAGCAGGGAGGCAGCTGGGACCAAACACCTTGACCAGGCCACATTCCTGCTGCTCCTTAGGATGGAGCCTGGAGAACTCAGGAGTCACGTGGTCTGAAGCCTCTAAGGAGTGACGAGATGGCAGCAGACAGACCGGAAGTGAGCTGACGGACCACTTGCTCTCTGTAGATTTCCTCACTTTCGAACTCTTAAAACACGGTCTTGGGGAGGATTATTAGAGACACGGGAGGGGACTGGCAGAGAAATGAGGGAAGACAAGAGAGGGTAGAAGAGGGGACAAATATGACAAATGTGACCAAAGTGTGTGTGTGTGTGTGTGTGTGTGTGTGTGTGTGTGTGTGTGTGTACACATGCATGTATGAAAATGTCAAAACGAAACCTGTTACTTTGAACAGGTAATATAGGCTATTAAAAATGCCATTCCCCTGAGTCCTGAAGCCTCTGTGGTGTCTCATGGGACGCTTGGCTGTCACCTGGAACAGACTAAGAATCCTGAGATCATTGGTCATCATGGGGAGATGATAACACTGTCTAAGACCTACACCAAAGCTGAGTCAGGCCACAGCCGCCTGTGAAGCTACCCTGGGATCATCCAGAAGACAGGCTTACTTAAAGTCACTCAGATGGATGGTGGCCTCCAACATGCCTGTGACCTGCAGAACGAACACCCGGAGGAACCACTGTCTCCACAGACTGTCCTGCAGACTGAGGGTCCACCATCCTTGCCACAGGAGGTGCTGGTCAGTCCATGTTTTGAGCTCAGTCTTCAAGCCAAAGTGAATTATGTGACCAGAAAGGCTGCTTTGCATATCCTGGGCATCATTGTTCCATTTCCTTAAAGTATAAATAACTTTTTTAAAAAACAGATTTACTTCATCTCTGCCATCCTCTCTGAGATGGTGTACTGCTTCCGGTTCCTTGAGGCACAGCCTTAGAAATTCCCAGTTAACCCTTCCCGTCACAAGCATCCTGAACTCCACTGCCCAGGGAATCTGTGTGAGGTCTTTCCAGTGAGGAAGTACACATGCCCTTGTTAGCGTTAACTAACTTGACACAGCCTAGTCAAGAGAGAGGAGAGCCATGTCTGAAGGCTATCTAGGCCAGGTCAGCCTGTGAGTGCATCTGTGATCCACAAATTCCTGCAGTAGTTCCTTTACTAGAGGAGTTTGGACCCAACCCTTTTACTTTTGTAACACACCCACCACTGGGCCGGGAGAATGAGGCAGGAGGATCAAACATTTAAGGTCAGCCTGAGCTACACAGTGATATCCTGTCTCAAAAAAGAAAAAGAAACAAAAGAAAAGGACACTCTGGTTTCTTCCTCCTTCACTCCAGCAACTTCACACACACACATACACACACACACACACACACACACACACACACCAAGGGATTACTAGAAACTTGAAACAACACATTCTAAATTGTCTCCAGTATGGAGTCAGTTGGTGGAGGCAACTCTGAGGAATCTTGAGTTTCTCCGTGGATACTATTCTATTCAGTGATTATTCCTTGTGTTATTGGGGGGTTGACCCCAGGATTTCACACATGCTTTGCTCAGCATATTCTCTAGCACTCAGCTATATGCCAATATTTTTAATAGGAATTTTAGTACTTTCTGCAAACATCATATATTCCAACCATTGGCACTGAACTCCATTGAGTATATGCTAATTGAAATTGCCTATTATATCGTGTTTCAAATACAAAGTGCTCCCCACAGAATCATGTGCTGAAGCCTGGGTTCCCAGCTGGTGACATTTAGTTTGGCGGAGGTAGGAACTTGAGGAGGTGGGATGTAGTTGGAGGAAGTAGGACACTGAGAACATGTCCCTGAGTCTGTATTTCCTGTGGTGCCCTCCTATGCTCTCTCTACTTCCTGTGTACCAGGAGGCCAACAGCCCCTACCACACGTTTCTGCTGTCACCATAGATTGAAACCTCTGAGACCATGAGCCAAAATGTCTCCTTCCTTCTCTTAATTCATAAAACAACAGCTAAAACTCTCCACATCTATTCTTATACTGTATTATATGATTTTTGTTATTAAAACCATTAGGTGGCTTATTGTTTTCTCTGAAATCATGATCTTTTATGTTTTTATTACACTGTTTCTTTAGTTCATAGTGTCTGCCATCATTTGAGTAGGAAGCTGTGATGCTTGTTCAGTTAGGTCTTTATGTATTTATTTATTTTGGTTTTTCAAGACAGGGCTTCTCTATGTAATAACCCTGGCTGTCCTGGAATTTGCTTTGTAGAGCAGGATGAACTGGACCTCAGAGACATGCCTGCCTGCCTCTGCCTTCCAGTGCTGGTATTAAAGGTGTGGACCATCAAGCCCAGCTATTCAGTTAGGTCTTTAAAGGCATTTTTTGACCCCAGGTATTTTCAATGTATGATGAGTTTACCGAAACAGCCCACTGTGATTGAAGGAACGTCACACAGGAAAAGAAAGTCCTCCATTTCCTCTTCTGACACCAGCGGTTGAGGCCTTTCTGTGCTTTTGCAGAACAGGAAATAAAACATCTGTCATCTGTCACAGTGCACAGGGCAACAGGAGCAGGTGGCAATAGAGAGGAGTCTACACTCTCTTGAGGGTGATGGGAAGTGCCAGTCCGTTCTTACCTGCCCAGACCATAACCAAGGCTGATGAAGTTTGTGTGATACATAGAGTGGCAATGGGGGGCACACGTGACAACATCTGTAACCAGTTTGATCAGGACTACTAGAGAAGTAAAGCCAGGAAACTATAAACACAACAAAGAGAAAAAGAAATCTTACAAGGAAAAAAAGACAAAGTAAAAATTCTCAAATAAAACCTTCTTGTTGCCAGCTCAGTGTGGCTGAGCTAAAAGCAAAAAGCCACAAAATTTTAACTAAGACTGAACGTGTTTTAATGTTTTGTTCACAGTTCAAGTCTATCTGAGAATATTATCTGCTCACAGAAAGGAAACAACATTCTTTAAGGGAAATCTAAGAATTCACAGTCTCCACAAATTGACCACTGTAACAACCAGCAAACCAAACTTACATGAGCGGCTGGAGAGGCGGCTGATTGGGTAAAGACACTTGCCATGCTCCAGTGGTCCTCAGCCTTCCTAATGTTGCAGCCCTTCCACACAGTTCCTCATGCTGTGGTGACCCCCATCCATAAAATTATTTTCGTTGCTACCTCATAACTGTAATTTTGCTACTGTTTTGAATTGTAACATAAATACATCTGAAGATAGGGTTTGCCAAAAGGGTCCACAGGTTGAAAACCACTAGCATACTCTGACGACCTGAGTTTGATCCTCAGAACCTATGAATATACGGAAGGAGAGAACTAACAACAGAAAAATCACGTGATACCCAAAGGAAAAAGCCCAACACAAAACAATAACCAGGAAGCATAGTCAACAGAAAAGAAAATCAGGTTCCTCCCCAGATGAACCAGGGACTGGACCTAACAGATGAGGATTCTGAGTTGGCTGATCTAACACCCTCAATGAAATAACACAAAGCCCCTGTTTCAATAACTCCGAATACCAGCAGCGTAGCAGGGAGCCTCAACAAAGACAGAAACAGCGTAGAAAACAAAAACATAAATTGAAAACTAAGAAAATGCAGGATCTAAAATAAAACTTACTTGATACTCCCCAAAGCAGATAGCTATGGCAGAGGAAAGAATATGAGAACTGGAGGGTAAATTAATGGAAATACCTCAAGGTGAAGAACAGAGTTGGGGAAAATGGGCTGAGAAAAGTGAAATAAAGCAGCAGAAGGTTGGCGAGCTGACAGATGACAATGGTGGCTAAGGCGTGTGTCTGAAATACCAGGAAAAGATGGGGTGCTGGGGAGAAGACAAGAAACAGTGAAAGCTTTGACATTGGACAAAAGACGAAGAAATATAGATACGAAGCAGAAAAGAAAAGAAAGGGGATGGAGAAATGGCTCAGAGGTTAAGAGCACTGGCTGTTCTTCCAGAGGTCCTGAGTTCAATTCCCAGCAACCACATGGCGGCCCACAACCATCTGTACTGAGATCTGCCTCCCTCAAAAAGTTAAAAGAAGAAGAAAAAGAAGAAGAAGCAGAAGAAGCAGAAGAAGAAGAAGCAGAAGGAGGAGAAGGAGGAGAAGGAGAAGAAGGAGAAGAAGGAGAAGAAGGAGAAGAAGGAGAAGAAGAAGAAGAAGAAGAAGAAGAAGAAGAAGAAGAAGAAGAAGAAGAAGAAGAAGAAGAAGAAGAAGAAGAAGAAGAAGAAGAAGAAAGAGTCACCCACATCAAGGCACACTTAACAAAAGTTGCTATCATCCCAAATGCCCCTGATTTTTATGTTGAAAAGTAGTTACCAATAAGCTTACATTAGGAGGCGACACTTTAACACATGACTAAGTAAGAAGTAAAGCCCTCGGGGATGATAGGGTAGCCCTCGTGAAAGGACTCAAGGATGGAGGTTAGTCCCCTTCGATCTCTTCCATGTCGCTGTCCAGATTCCCGGCTCTGCCCTTCTGCCTTCCTTCTGCCTTCTATCTTGTGAAGAGGCCACAGCAGGACACAGGTACCATCCTGGAATCCAGGACAGGCAGCCCCTAGACTAGGAACTTGCTGGGATCTTCAGCTTGGATTTCTCAGCTTCTACAAGGACAGTAGGAAAATAAATCCCAGTTCTTTATAAATTACTCAGCCAGTGGTGTTTGTTAGAGCAGAATGCGTGGATTAAGAAAACAATGACCCAGCGAGAGTGAGCAAACCCTGAAAACAGCAAGAAGAAAATGACATTATTTCATACAGTTTAGCAGCTGAACTTTATTTGAAAACCAAGAGCTGTTCAAGAAGGAGGGAGGGTGAGTGGAAAGGTATAAAAGAAAGAAAGGAGAAGTAATACACTTCACAGAAACTAAGGGAACACAAGCTAAAAGAAAAACCAAGTTCTTCAGGCAATTCAAAACCAGTCCCACCAGGAAACATGAACTTTGGGTGCTGGGGGCGTGGCTCAGTGGGAAGAGTCCTTGTTGGACCTGAGCACAGATCTCAGCAGCCATATCAAGAGCTCTCTGTGTGTGTGTGGCTTTTTACAGGTGTGTACCTGGAACCCAGGGGCCTTATTGAATGCAAGCCTCGCTCCATTCAGCAGGAGACTGTTTCAGAGGAATGAGGTGGGCGTGCTAGAGCAGGACAGCAGCTGTCCCTCTGGCTTTTGCACACATGAGTGTGTGTGTCACACACATGTATACCCCCCCATATACACACACAAGAAAAGTAAAAAACATGCAATTTAAAGAAACAAAAGAGCAATAAACAGGGCAAATATGCAGGTATATAAAAATAATGTTACACACTAATAATAATTACAGAGTGTCATGTGATATGGTTGTTTGAATGAAAATTGCCTCATAGGCTCATAGGGAGGGGGACTGTTTGAAAGGATTAGGCCTTATGACCCTGTCGGAGTAGGTGTGGCCTTGCTGGAGTGAGTGTGGCCTTGCTGGAGTGGGTGTGGCCTTGTTGGAGTGGGTGTGGCCTTGTTGGAGGAAGTGGATCACTCGGGTGGGCTTTGGTGTTTCAAATGCTCAAGCCAGGCCCTATATCTTCCTCTTCCTGCTGCCTACAGATCCTGATGTAAAACTCTCAGCTGCTTCTTTCTTCCTACTGCCTTCAGATCCTGATATAGGATCTGCCTGTGCGTCACCATGTTCTCTGCCATGAGGAGAATGTACTAAACCTCTGAAGCTATATGCTTTCTTTTATAAGAATTGTGGAAGTCATGATGTCTCTTCACAACCACAGAGTGCTGACTAAGACATATGATAAATTAGGGTGGACAAGATGGCCCGATGGGCAAAGCCATTTTCTGTCAAGCCTGATGACCCAATTTCAATCCCCTGGAGCCATGGAGAAGGAGAGAACCAACCCCAGCAAGCTGTCCTCTGACGAGTGTCCACACCCTTACCAAACACTAATAACTATAACTAAGAAAAATGTGTTGTTGCTAAAATCCCTTTACAGAGGGAGACAAAAACAGTATCTCCTCCTTCTCCTAAGTCCCAATGACAAACTGAGGCATAATTCCTCCAAAATTCACTCTGGGGAACCAGTGAGCTTATTGGGCTTCCTTACAGAGCATAAGTGAGGAGTTACTTACAGGGGTGTATTTCTCCCCCAAAAGGCTTCACCAGAAAGTCTCTATCCAGTGCAGATGGAGCACCCCCCTTTCCTTCTGTGGTCTGTACACTGTAGCCCCTCCCTAGGTCACATGCCATTAGGGCACACAGGTGAGAGGGAGGGAGGGATGCTCGGGTGAGAGTCTCCTGACCCTCCCCACGCCTCTGTGAGGGGATGTAAACAGTCAGCAGGCCCAGCTGGGATGATCTGTTCCAAGTGGGCACAACTGAGTACTCCAAGATGGTGGTTGTTTGGCTCTGAGGTTAGTCCTTCACAACATGGAAAATTAAGTTACTTGACCACAGTGACACAAAGTAATGGCACTGGTGTTCTGGTCAGCATTTGGTTTTGGAATCTGTGTTCCAGTTAGCGTTCTTTTAGAATCTGTGATCTAAGTTAGCGTTCTTTTAGAAGCCAAATGAAGTCATGATTTGCATGTTAGATAGTAAATGAAATATCAAATAATGTGTAGGAAATTAGAAGAAGGAAAGAGGGTAGCTAAGTTTCCAAGAACACAAAAAGAATTCTTTAAATACTTTTTAACCTATAAATAATTCAAGATTCCCAATTTGCAAACTATCTGTGTGGTTATTGTCCTCCTGTGTCCAATTGCTGGATTTTTTTTTCTTTTGTCATTTTGATTCAGATTCATGTTTATAAAAGAGCTAATTAACAGACTGAGACAAAAAGTGAACATCAATGTCAATATTTTATTTGAGTACTTTGAAGGTTAGTGTTGTAGCACAGAGTTGAGGGAGAGCATTGTTCCTTGAAGTTGACTCAACTCACACGTATCCCACTTGTGCGTTGTAAGGTTGGAAGTCGAATGTTTGAGTCGGTGAGATTCTTGACAGGAAACCACAAATCTCACCCACCGCTGCACCTGATTCCCATGCTCGGCCACTCCCGTCCTCCTTCTCAGCACTGGGATCTCATCCATGCCACCCTTTCCTTTTTCTCCCCGATGAAGCCTCACCTGTGGACATCCATGAAGGAATTAACTGCGACGACCAATTCAGGTCACTTCAGGTGCTAGGGGACCCTTCAGCCCTAGGTGTTCGTCAGTCCACGGACCTGTTCAAATCCTGCGAAGGTCCCACCCGAAGCCTTGGAAGCCAGTTGAAGAATGGGCTGCCTTTTGCCGTTGTGAAATTCCACAGCTCAAGAGGAAGTTGGGGTTGAGTTGATTTCAGGTGACTAAGAAGCTGTGGTTCCCGTGCAGCCCGTAACAACCTTAGCCTAAATGTATCGTGAACAAAACAAGGCGTCCATCTGAACTTCAGAACCAAGGCTCTACAAGGTGGAGGGCAAAGCACGGGCCTCCTGGAGATGGTCAGTGCTTGCCTGGTTTGAACTTCAGGGCCACACTGTTGATGCAAAACCTTTGGCCAGTGGGCTCGGGTCCATCGGGAAACACATGGCCGAGGTGAGCGTCACACTGCAGGGGAGAGATGCCTTTGTCACTCTTCAGGAAAACAACTCCACGTGGCTCACCCCACCCCAGAGCCTGGCAGCTGGGAAGCATGGCTTTTGTGTTAGAATTTGGTTCAATGTGGATATACGGTAGACACAGAGAGCTCTGGCAGTAGGCAGCTACTGCCCCAGTGAGCATGGGGACAAATGATTAAGCTTAGGTCTTGACTTGTTCATCTGTCAGATGGGGATCACAACCATAACCTACACCATAGAGCCATTACGAAGACAGCCCAGCACAAGTCGGGTCAGGACTGATACCATCTGGGTGGGCACTCAGCAATCACTTCTCCTTCCTGCAGCCAAAACTTAGTCCTTTGCATCTGCTAGCCGTTGTCGTCTTATGAAAACCATGCAACAGAAAACATGAGCACTAAAGAACATAACAATGAGTCTCCTTGGGCTGGCAAGATGGCTCAGTGATAAAAGCACTTGAGGTGTGATCCTGGCAACCTGACTTAATCCACAGAACCTACAGGGGGAAGGAGGAGGAAACTGACACCTGAGATTTGTCCTCTGACCTCCTCACATGTGCCCTGGAGCTTGTGTGTGTGTGTATGTGTGTGCGCACGCACGCACGTGTGCACACACACAAATGCAAACACAACAAATAACAATAGTAATAATAATTATAATAATAATAAAACACAAGCCAAGTTTTCTGTCTGGACCCAAGCTCCTCCTCCTCAGGCTCCAAGGAGTAAGGGGCTAATGAATCTGCCTGTTGGTGGCATGCTGCTGAGTAGGAAGGAGGTGGAGAGATGCCACCTTCATCTTCACCCATCTTCCTGGTGGGATGGGAGAGAGGGGTCATCACAGGTGTGGGTACAAATCTAGGGCATTTTGATGATGAAGTACACCATGCAAGAACAAGAGAGGCACCAAGAAAAGGACAGCAAAACACATCACCTGCTTGCAGACTACCTCCACGCGAGCACATCCTAAGGAACGGTCCAGGCGTCTCAGGATCCCTGCATGACTTTCATCTGAACCTGTTGTGCCGTGAGCCTCAGAAAATGAAGGCCAGCCAGTGCCAGAGCAGTACTTCTTCTCGGAACTGTGGGAGACAGTGGAGACACACAGTGGTCACAGGGCAGTGCAGACACACAGTGATCACAGGACAGACACACAGTGGTCACAGGACAGACACAAAGAGGTCACAGGACAGTGCAGACAGTGATCACAGGACTGTGCAGACACACAGTGATCACAGGACTGTGCAGACACACAATGGTCACAGGACAGTGCAGGCACACAGCCATTAGACACATGGCTGTTGGCATATCAGGAGATTCTTAGGCCTCATCCCTTTGTTCTGAGCAGGACAGGACTCCCACTTCCCTCTGCCAGATCCCTAGTTGGGCTTCATGAAGACGCAGTGCCAGGGAAATGTTCCTGCTGCTCCTTTGCTGTTCAAGACATTGTCTGGGTATAGTGAAAGGATGATTTGTTCCTTGCGGGGGATTGCCTTCTTTCTCTACATCTGACCTAAGAGAACTAAAACCACTGAGGCTATGTGAGCTCGTTTGCATGTGAGGAACCACAGATGGAATCCATGTATTCCAAAGGCAGGAAAGGAAGAGATGAAAAAGGAGTAACAGTGGTTGGGAAGGTCTGCAGGTCTGCAGGACGGAGGCACATCAGCCTAAGAGCTCATGAGACAGCCGTTTGTAACAATGGAAATTTCTATTACCAGAACACAGGCTGCCAGGGCTGCCTGCCCTGGAGAACGAAAGCTCTTGGGCCACTTCTTAGAGGTGTGATAGGCCAGCTACTCAATCTCCGGGGTGGGGGGGGGCATGGGTTCCTCACCTGGGACAGTAATATCTGCCTTGCAAGGACACTTTGAGGATTTCAGAAGACTCCTTGGTGGTGCCAGGTGGAAAACGAGGCATGTGGCAAGTGCTCATGAGCTCTCATTATGAGTATTGTCATTAATCAATTAGCCTGGCACTCTGACTAATCACTGGGCAAAGCCTGATGCTTGGGGTGGTCTCCTGGGGACAAAGGATGCTAATCACTGGAGTGGGTCAAGGGGCTGAAGAGTGGAGACCTGCTCCCAGAACACTTCACCCTCAGGACCAGGTTGCGGCTCAGTGGCAGAGCATTTGCCTGGGGCACACAAGGTCATGGGTTTGACTCCCAGCATTACAAAAGACTTATCGTTCTCTTAGAACTCACACAGGAGAGTGCCGGCAAAGCACATCAGAAACATAAAGAAAATTACAGATAGCAGAGACCACCATCTCTCCCTAAGGAAGAAATGATTTGAAGTTAAACACTGCCTAAAACTGGACAAATAAGTGATGAAGAATCTGAGGCCTACCTCAGCTGGACACAGCCTCATGGGCAACAAGGCCACATGACAGGAAGGCAAACATTTGGTCTCAGGGCCCCTCTGTGCCCCCAAATTATTAATGGTCCCTGACCAATATTTAGCAAGTGAGAAACATGATTTGGAATTAAAAACAGGATTATACAACTTTTGTTGTTGTTGTTGTTGTTGAGATAGTTTCATTATGTAGCCCAAGATGGCCTCGAACTCATGATCTTGCCTCAGCTTCCTGAGGGCTGGGACCACAAGCACATGTCACCATGCTTGACTTCATTTTAATACATAATAAGTTCATTATGTATTAACAGAACATTTTTGTGACAATTATATTTTCTAGAATGAACCAGGTGCTGTGGGATGTCTTTCTGTACACTGTGAATATATGCTGTTCCCATTGGTTAATAAGTAAAGCTGCAGTGGCCTGTGGCAAAGCAGCTTAGAGACAGGTAGAAATCCAAGCAGATAGACAGGAAGAGAAAGGAGAGACAAGGAGAAGCCATGCGGCCATTTAGGGAGCAGTATTAATGGCATGCAGGTAAAGCCACGGAACATGTGGTGACATATAGATTAATAGAAATGGGCTAAGTCTAATTATAAGAGCTAGCTAGCAAGAAAATTGAGCCATAGGCCATGGCCATGCAATTTGTAATTGATATAAGCCTCTGTGTGTTTATCTGGGTCTGAGCGGCTGCAGGACTGGGTGGGACACAGAAAAACTTTCCAACTACAACTTCATGATTGTGTTATTTCATAATTTTCCAAATATTTTTATTTGTCTGGTTCAAAAACATTTAAATAAACCGGTATCTGTGACTCTGCATTCACTGTACCCTGAGATGGTTCTAACTAAACCACAGAATGAAGAGGGGCTGGAGTGAGGTGTGGCTCAGTGGTAGAGGGTATCCTTAGCACATACAAGGTCCAGACCTCAAGTTTCAGCACCTCATTGCTCCCCTAGAAATATCTCAGGAAGCCTCGGGGCTTCTTTTTGAGAATCTCTGAAGGAATCGCTTGACTTCCAAAAGGGAAGCCACACTCCATGACATCTGTATCCTTAAAGTGTTATTTGATCCTCTGGTGCTACCAACTCATGGAGCACGGGGCAACAGTGAAGTGATGGTCTCACAGGGTTGCTAGGAGGAATTACTGAGGTGTTCAGAATAAGACCTGACACGTGGCACACACTGTCACTCTTTAGCTTTTGTTATTATTGCCTATAGCAGATGCTTATGGAATGTGAGCAACCCTGAGTCCAGCCAGAAGCAGCTAGAAGCAGCTGCACATTTGGGTTGGTTTCTCTGTAAAATTATTCACCTGAGATCACTTCTATAGATAGTGTGAGAGCACCTGCCTAACGTGCACAAGGTAGAGTTTGATCCCTAGCATGGGGGAGACAGACAGACAGACAGACAGAGATGGGGGAGGGAGAGAGAGAGGGAGAGAGAGAACAAATTCACCTGAATACTTCATCCTAGGAAAAAAATACTCTAAGCACCTCTTGACTCTTCCTGCCCTCAGCATTATATGCACTACTAACTACTAAAGGGAATTTGATAGAGAATTATGAATGCAATAAAGCTCTTTTTAAAATCGACAAATGAATCTAAGGCTAATAAAAAGTCATTAACTGGCTTTATGGGAAACAATAAACCTTTACTGGTGGAATGGGCAGAAACTTGGAGATTTTACTGAGTAATATAAGAAGCCCAAGACACATCATCGGAGACCAACAGTGTAAGCATGAAGGCAAACTAATAAGTCCAAGATACATATTTAATTGATTAGCAGGTCACATGGCTCACTCCTCACAAACTGAAGCCCCTCTGGATCATATACTCTGATACTCTGACAGAGTTCTCTCTTTCTTTTTCTTTTCTTTCTTTCTTTCTTTTTTTTTTTTGTATCTGCTTTTTGAGTTTGCTCTCCTGTGTTTCTGGATATTCCATAGCCAGCTCCTCCCATAAGCAACAGCAGAAGCAGTGGGTAATCAATCATAATTCTAAATGTAACCCTAGGAGCATTCCCATTCATTTCTGAGCAGGGATACAGGAAGTTTTAAACAATATTATATGCTACTTGGGACATGCAGGACATCAGGGTGAAATATATATATATAAAAAGCAAACTAGTATCAGGCTCCTCAAATGCTCCTAATTTAAGAAAGATTTATAACCATAAAATACATAATCTTGAAATAGGTTTTCTTTAGATAAGGTCTCACTGTATAACCCAGTCTGGCAACTTGAACTCTAGATCGCCCTGCCTCAGCCTCCTGGTCACTTGGACTGCAGATATGCCCCTCCACTCCTGGCAACAAACCCCTCCAGAAGCGGCTCATGGGGGAAAGAAGGGAGGTAGAGGAAGCAGAACAGCGCCACCAGAGTCTGCGGTTAACAAGCTGATTCTGGATCTCGAGGGAGTGGTGATACACTGCAAAGTATCGTCAGCTTGGTAACCCTCAACTCAACCCTCAGATCAATGGAGACAAAGCTCCACGGATGGGCACCACTCACTGCAGTTAAGGCAGACCCCTGAGAAGGACAATGGGAGCCTGCCAGGCATGGCAGGGGACCAGGCTCTGGAAAGGGAGCTTGTGGGGTAAACTGACCAGGTGTACCTTGAGAGGCTGGTAGTGTCTCCCTAGGGACCTGTGGCTGTGATTTGGAAGGCTGGCACCAGAAGGCGAAGACACCGAGTCAAAGCATTGTCTGAACGGCTTACAGAGACCTGGGTAATAAAGCCAGGCCTAGCGGCAGGCTGGAGGCAGTGGAATCCTGGGTAAGCTATTTAAACCTTGCCAGGCCTCAGTTCCTCACATGAGAAGAGACCACCACCGAGAGCTGCTGAGGGCTCTGCTGAAGTGAGGGTGTTCACAGCAAACTGTCAGGCAGGTGGTGGTGACCTTGGTGCGGACACACTTCCAGTTCCTGTGGAACGCGAGCTGAGTGCCAGCACTTCACAGATGTATGATTCCTGGGGTCTGGACATGACTTCAGTCTAAGCTGAAAGTTCCTTGCCCCGTGGCAGTGCTGACAGGTGATTAGGTCTTAAGAGGGAATACTGAAGTTCTCACAGGCTCAGGTCAGTTCACAAGGCAGCAAGTTGGTAAAAACAAGGCCACTCTTGTGTTTTATCTTTGTGTGCTTGCTCAACCCTCGGCCTTCTGTTTTGAACCCAAGGGGATATGGCATCATCCTCTCAGACTTCTCAGTCTCCCGAGGCCCCCAATGAACTGCTCAATAAAGTAACCAATACCAGGTGTTCTGTGTCAGCAACAGAAAGGACTCTGGCAGAAGGGCCTTCGGCAAGTTCTTTAAAGACTTGAAGCATCAGTTACAACGTCCATTACATGGACGCATGCGGCTCCTCATCGCAGGTGACAGCTTGCTTTGTACTGAACCCCATGCTTAGGACTAGTGTCCAAGAAGCTGGAGAGATGGCTGGCAGTTAAAAACACATACTTCTTTCTCGGAGAGGCTCATAACCAGCAGGAACTCCAGGGGGTCAGACATACTCTTCTGGCCTCTGTGTACTAAGGTGTGTACATAAATACATACACTAATAATTTAAAATATATAAAAATAAAGATATTTCCTAAAAAGATAAGAGTTCAAAAACATGACTTCTGTTACTTATCCACAGGGGACTTCATAACCGAAGTCTTCAGGCGACATCAGCAAGGCCAGGGCTGCTCAGCAGCAGAGAAACTGCTATGGGTGGATGAGCCAAGGAGCTTGATTGGAGCACATCGCAGTAGCTTACTGGGTGGTGTTAACAAACTACAACAAAATGGGTGGGATGCGCTTATGGGTCTGAAGGCTGAAAGTCCAAAATCAAGACCTCAGCAGGGCCATGTCCCCAGAAGGCCCCAGGAAGCCCTCTCTGTTCCTCCTCCTCGAATCTGGAAGTGACTGGCAATCCTCTGCATCGCTCCATTTCTTCGTGGCCATTTCATATGCAGTCTCCTCTTTGGTCCTGTTTCCTCTCCTCCTATCAAGACACCAGTCACATTGGAGTAAAGCAACACATTCCATCTGCAGTGACCATACTTCCACCTAAGCTTCTGGAGGTAAAGGCTTCAACATGTCTTCCTCAGAGGCACAGTGCTCTAGCCGGCTTTTCTGTGGCTGTGATAAAACTCTCTGACCAAAAGGAACATAGGGAGTAAGAACATTTATTTCATTTTACAACTCCCAGGCCATAATCCGTCACTGAAGGAAGTCATGGAGGAAGAAATGTTGCTTACTGCATGTGCTCTCTGTGCTCAGATTCAAATTCTTGCACGACCCACTACCACCTGCCCGAGGCTGGTGCCGACCACAGTGGGCTGGGCCCTCCCACATCAAACACAAATCAAGACTGCTGTGGGATGGTCTGCATGTCAAATTACTCTGATTGGTCAATAAATAAAACACTGATTGGCCAGTGGCCAGGCAGGAAGTATAGGCGGGACTAAAAGAGAGAAGAAAAGAAAGAACAGGAAGGCAGAAGGAGTCACTGCCAGCCGCCATCATGACAAGCAGCATGAAAAGATGCTGGTAAGCCACGAGCCGCGTGGCAGGGTATAGATTTGTGGAAATGGATTAATTTAAGCTATAAGAACAGTTAGCAAAAAGCCTGCCAAGGCCATACAGTTTGTAAGCAATAGAAGTCTCTGTGTTTACTTGGTTGGGTCTGAGCGGCTGTGGGACTGGCGGGTGACAAAGATTTGTCCTGACTGTGGGCAAGGCGGGAAAACCCTAGCTACTCAAGACAACTTCCACAAATGCAATTAAAATGCCTTCTTCCCTGGTGGCCTTGGTTGTGTTAAATCAATAACAAAACTAACCAGGACACACATTCAACCCATGATGTATGTACATAAAATTAACTGGCCAAGGGCCTCAAACAGCCCATCAGCTTCATCTCCTTGGCTAAATAAAATGCTTGGGCCAATTAGAAGCACTTAAGCTCTGAACTGTGTGCTGACACAGTAACAGGAACTTAGAAGAGCTGGGGGGAAAAAAAGCCAAATGCAGTGTGTGTTCTCAAGAAGGCTTAATGGAGAAACCTAGACTCTAAGGAACTTAAGTCAGTACAGAGTAAGGGTGAGCACATGCCAAGAACACACAGCATGACCACCAGCTTTCAAAAGAAGCCAGGGTTCCTGAATTTGCCTCTTAATTTTTCTGACTCGATTTCTGTTGACAAACTTTTCCCTTCATTGTGACGCTGGTGCCCAATGTGGGGCTCGAACCCACGACCCTGAGATTAAGAGTCTCATGCTCTACTGACTGAGCTAGCCAGGCCATATTCTTAATTTTCGCAGGATCCCTATAAGAATACAGTGCCCTTTATAGCAAGAAGTAGCCTAGAAAACTATGCCCACATTACCAAAATATAAATTATAGATGTTTGTATTTTTTTAGGTTGTTGGTTACAAATTGTTATTGATTATAAATGCAATCTCATTCTAAAGAAGAAAAGGGGATAGTATAGATATGATAGGATGAAAGGGTAGATTATTGAATCTATTTTTAAAGAGCAACAACTTGTTTAAAATGCTTTACATTGGTGTAGATTTTAGTTTATTGATACAAATTTAAAGTTAATTTTGTTTTACTGTATGTATATTTCTACTCTTGTTTAAGGTATTGTGTTTGTGTAGCTCATTTGAAATTGTAATGGATAATTAAAAAATAGATTAATAATTAGTCATCTATGATAATCAAACTTATAGTCATGTTAGTTACGTTTTCTAGTTATACATACATATATTTCAATTAGATAGGTAGTTTTCAAACACTTCAAAGACCTACAGAATATGGCATTTAAAATGTTTTAAAAACTTAGACTTTCTAGATAGTGAGGCAAATCTGCTCCTGGCAGCACTGATTTACTTCAAAGAGAAAGATGGGCACTGAAGACACTCTATATGAAATTTATCTCCTTCTTGGCAAAAATAGCCATTTGGGCAAGAAACTGCCTAGACTGCTTGACGAAATGTTGTATCGACTGGACATGCAGGACCCATGGGAAAGTGACCACTGAACTTTGCAACAAAATGGTCCTTCAGGTTCCTGCTTCACAGAAGAAACTGCCAGATATTCTACAAGACACAGAGAAAAGCGACTGAGAGACTTTAGACCTGTTGGCTGAAGAATAGATACCCCAACGTCACAGAGGAACTTTGGGTGACTTTCCAGGTAGCCAGCTGTCTCTGTCATTCTAGATTTTTGGAAGCTGCTTACAATGCTCCTTCTGTTTACTTAGGTAATTCTTGCTTGATAACTGTTTGTTGTATGTAATTTTACTATGTTAAAGTTAAACCCTTCCTTTTTGATTAGACAGAAAAGGGGAGGTGCTGTGGGATGTTCTGTATGCTGTAAATGTGTCGCTCTCATTGGTTGATAAATAAAAAGCTGACTGGCCAGTAGCCAGGCAGGAAGTATAGGAGGGATAAAGAGACAAAGAGAATTCTTGGACGAAGAAGGCTGAATCAGAGGAGTAGACACCAGGCCACCATCCAGGGAGCAGCATGTAATGACACACAGGTAAAGCCACAGAACATGTGGCAACATATAGATGAACAGAAATGGGCTGAGTTTAAATGTAAGAACTAGTCAGTGGTAGGTCTGAGCTAATGGCTGAACAGTTTTAATTAATATAAGCTTTTGCATGTTTACTTGGGGGACACGAGTAGGAGAGATTTGTCCCGACTGCCAGCCAGCTGGGACACAGGAAATCTTTCAGCTACATGACTCTACACAAACATTTGCAGGCACGGCATTTGTGTACCCTGCTTCCTACGAAAGAAGCTCAAGACTAGAAATAAAGAGCTAATAGGAGAGAGAGAACAATATACTCCTAACACTATCCTCTTGAATGGTAAGAATGCTCAAGGAAGGGCTGGAGAGTTGGCTCAGCAGGAAGAGGACTGGCTACTCTTCCAGAGGACCTTGGTTCAATTGTTAGCATTTACATGCAGTCCTGGGGGATCTGATGCCCTCTCCTGGTCTTCACGGGAACTGGATGCGTGTCATGCACAGACAGACACACATACCCACAAGACACCCAAACATATAAAAAATAGTAAGTAAATAAAGTGTTCAAAAATATATTTTTTAAACAAAAGAATGCTCAATAATACAGTCTTCATTTATCTTTTCACTGATTAGAACATATTCTCCAGAATTCCTCATCATAAAACACACACTTAGGCCGGGCGGTGGTGGCGCACGCCTTTAATCCCAGCACTCGGGAAGCAGAGGCAGGCGGATCTCTGTGAGTTCGAGGCCAGCCTGGGCTACCAAGTGAGCTCCAGGAAAGGCGCAAAGCTACAGAGAAACCCTGTCTCGAAAAACCAAAAAAAAAAAAAAAACAAAAAAAAAAAAAAAAAAAAAAAAACCAAAAAAAAAAAAAACACACTTAATGTCGATCCCTGAGAAAGGTTTGTCTCTAATAATACACCATTGTTAGTATGTCTGGAGTACTTAGTATGTATTCCGCCTTGCTTTGCCAGGTTTATATATATTAACTCATAATCCTCCCAACAACCCTATGAACTGGGTACACACTATTTTCATTTTACAGGTAAATGAGAAAACCAAGGCAGAGAGACATTAATTTACCCAAAGTTACCCAACAAGGGAACTGCATTGATGCAGACACCTAGACAGCCTTTACCACACTCCTGTTAATGGATGCTCTTTAAGAAGAGTGTGTCTAGAATGGAACTGATTATTATGATTTATTTGATTTTGGTACTAAATGCTGATAAGTTTTAGGCTTCCTGAAGGCCTCTCTGCTGATGTAGCAAACTGAATCAGACCAAACTGGAAAGCCCAAGTTTAATGGGTAAAACACTCCTGGGCGATTCCCCGGCCCACAGAGAGGAGACAGGGATACCAGGCTGGAAGAACCATATGTCTGTCTTCGGGGATGCTACTTATATACCCTGTGTGGGTGGTCTTGAGCCTCTCTGGGGGAGGAGCTGTGTTTGGTGGGCTTTGAAGGAGCAGGTTAAGGGAAAGAGATGGGGAGGGGAGTTGAGGTGGGTCTTCCACCAGACTCCCTCCAAACATTCCAGACTCTTTGGGTATAGGGGTGCCAGGGGTTGAGGTGGAGCTCCCACCCAAACAAACACTCCCCTAAAGCCCATATGTTAACGGTTTGGTGCTGCTGGCAGGTGTGGACCTGTTAAGAGATGGAGCCTCGTGCAAGTTCTTTAGGTCACTGGGGGTATGTTCCTGAAGAGGACTGTGGAAGCCTAGCTCTGTCCTCTTACTCCCCTTTGTTCCTGTCCATGCAGTTGGGGTTTTGCTTTACCATACACTATTGCCATAAAGATGAGACCTCCAAGACTGTGAGCCAAAATGTTTATAAGCTGATTAGCTCCTGTGCTTATTGTAGTAACAGGAAGCTAGATGGATATGTTCTTATAATAACAGGAAGCTAGATGGATGTTCTTATAGTGACAAGAAGCTAGACGGATATATTCTTATAGTAATAGGAAGCTAGGCAGATATATTCTTACAGTAACAGGAAGCTAGACCTCTATATTCTTACTTTAGTAACAGGAAGCAAGATGGATATATTCTTACTTTATTTTTAGCTTCAGTATCAGCAAGAAAATGAAACAAAAACTCAAAAGTTCTTTTTAAAAAGCAGGGGGCTGGGGATACTTTGCCTTTAAAACTAAAATGACTGAAAAGAAACAATGGAGGTTCATGAACTAACTGCCAGTTCAGGGAACTGGCTACTTGGTTAGGCTTCCAGAGTATTGATTGGGTTTCTTCTGGATGTGGACTGTTTCACTATGACTCAGAGTTGGCCACATAACTTTCTTAATTTGGACTAACACTTAATTTGTGCTTACACTATAGCTACCAGCTACACATGGCCTCTTAAGCTTAAATTTGCTAAAAACCTAACAAGCCCAGCTTCTTGGCCACACTGGCTATACTCTGGATGCTTAACAGTCACATGGAACCTGAGGCTTCTATAGGGATCAGATCTATAGTATAGACACAGAGTGTGTCCTTCACCATAGCAAGCCCTGCTGGCCAAAGTCCTTCACTCTGCTTGTCGGGGTTCAGTGATGGGGTTCAGCCCCAACCTATTGAAGAATCCCTTGAAAGGGGAAGTGAGGAATTTGAGAAATGCTAGATAGGAAATATAGAAGTAGATTAAGAAAAAGGATGGAGACACAGGACAGCTTTGGGAGGGCATACAACATACAACCAAGTTTAGACCCTTCAAAACACCTGGTAACCACGCCCCATGGCAAAGCAACTTGTGATTAAGCCTTGAAGTATAAGACACCTGGTAACCATGCCTTTGCACCCTATTATGCAGCCTTGGAGAGCAACATCAACTCTGACGCTCTGACCTTGAGTCAAACCACAAGTTGGAATCTTTGAGGGCTCCCACATCTGCTCTCTCTCTGCTCCCCTATTTTTCGATGCTGTGACTGACCCCAAACGGTGAGAGGAGAGGAGCCACTGGATAGTGGGAAGGCCACCTCTGGAAATACACAGAAATGAGGACACCAACGGGGGCACCAGGACCTTGGAGACTGAACAGTAGGAATGCATTCTTACAAGGATGACTTCTCATCTCCCAAATTGAGAAACAGGACACCTATCCAGCAGCTAAATAGTAAGAACGTCGTCTTAGACTTTTACAAGGTCCCCAGCTGAAAGGACGCTTTTCATCCTAACCTTTGACTTCTCCTTTTGACAGAAATGATGACGAAGGAATAAGCAATTTTTCTGAAACCTTAGCCTCGAGCTTTACTGCTGTGATTCTGTAAACTGTATATTTGGTTCTTTCTGTCACTTTCTAGCATTATAAAACTCCTAAAATTCTCATAATCCTCAGAGTGACAGTATCTTTTTATAGTCTAATAGCTTAATGGATGGATGCAGGATGGGGACTGGTCACCAAGGCATGATTAGAGCATTGGGCCTTTCAGCCCCACCCCCAACATGCAGGGAAGGGAGCTGATCACTCATTACCATGATTTTGGAATGAAGCCTCCATAAGACCCAAAAGGACAGGGTCTGGTGAGTTTCTGGCTAACTGAACTCATGGAAGCGTCTAGAGAATTTTCCCAGAGAGGGCATGGAAGCCAGTATCCTTCCCCGATACCCATTCTACTTATCTCTTCAAGTGTATCTTTCATAACGGTGATACCCTTTCCAATGCAGTGGTAAATGTAAGTGCTTTCCTGAGTCCCGGGTACTACTCAAGAGAAACAGGGAACACGGGAGAGTGTGCGAAGCCTGACTGAGAGCTGGTTGGTCAGGAGCATAGGTCACAACCAGGCGAGTATGCTGGGCATCACAAGCAGAGCACAGGACGTGGGGTCTGAACTGTGCCCCCAGGATCTGACACTGTCTCCAAGTAGACAAGGTCAGGTCTGAACTAACCTGGAGGATGCCCTCAGCCTGCATCTGCTGGAGAGCTGACCGCTTGCTGGAGGACAAAAGGCCTCACGGTTTTTGATGTCGGGGCTGCAGAGGTGGCTCAGTGGTTAAGAGCACGTGATGTGCTTGTAGATGATAGGTGTGGCTGGAGGCACCCTCGTCAGACAGGCCCCAACATCTGTAACTCCAGATGCAGGGCCATTTCTGTTTTCTGAGGGCACCTGTGTACACTTGCACATACACATGCACACGCAATTAAAAATAAAGTGAATTAAAAAAAAAAAAAAGACCTCTTGGGAATCACAGAAGTCTGTGTTGACGGCTGTGATCTGACAGGGAAAAATCACGTGTTCTTCCAACACTACTGTGTGAGAACTTACTTCATTCTGGTCTTCCCTGGTGCTCCTGAGCTGGTGGCTGGTGAGTGGTAGTGGGCTCTTTAAGGTAGTTCCTTACCAGCACCGATATGCCTGGGCCATGGCCTGGCCTCCTGAGCATGCGGGAAAATCGATCCTAATCACGCCCGTCCTTGCAGGAAGGGTCTGCCTTCCTAATGCAGCGCGCATTAGCAGCCGGCTGGCCAAGAAGCCAGGCTGCTGAAAGCCCAGAGGACAGAAGGAGGCTCCGCCTAATGGAAGATTCACAGGGCTGGCTTGATTTATATTTTATTCTAAACCAATTTAAGGTTGATGCAAAAGAAAGGAAAACATCTTTGAAGTTCTGAAAAACAAGACTTCAAAGATGTTTCCTTTCTTCTTCCTTGAATCTACTTTTTTAAAGACTATTTCCTGCATATCTAAACAAAAAAAGCCTTTGTTGAAAGATTTGAGATGCTGATTGACTTAAAAGAGGCTTTGAAATCAAGGGACAATTAAATTTACTTTTAGCTCTGTAGACGAGGGCACGGTATTCGCTTCTGTTGGGCACTGTGGGGAATCAAGCCTCATAAAAGTCTGCGCTTGCTAAATTAAATTATAAACCCATTTTCCCTGGGAGAGGTATAGTTTTAATCATATGGCCACGCAAATACTATTAGGGTTTAGATTTCTTTACATACTTTCCCCTCTAAAAAATCCTAATGGCTTTATCATGAAGTCCCCATCAGAACTTTGTTCTCTCTCAGAGATACATAAAGGAAGAACATGAGCTGGGAAGCCCTGTCAGCTACATGAAATATCAGAAAAAAATCAAGACAGACAGATATCCTGCATGTGGAGCATTCCTTCCAGTGGTAATAAGAGAGGACAAAGGCCATCAATGGGCCCTGAGGGCTGGAAGCATACAGGGGGTCCCTGGATTCAGTCTTCAGCACCAAAAAATAAGAAACTTGGGTGTATTATTTATTAAGTATTATTTATCTAAGATCTCTTCACATTTGTCATCTTACCTGAAGAGTGGGCTATCACAGCACACACAATGGTACATCCCTGTCTCCTTGTTGTTCAAGTACATCCCACTGAAAGGCTGAAAGTCAAGGAGCAAGGAACATCATCACACTCAGGCAATAAAGCAGACAAACCCAAGAGGCAGACTGAGGGTGTGCTGGCCCAGTACTAAAGTGTTTGCCCAGCTTGCGAGAGGCCTTAAGCTCAATCGCCACCATTGCAAAAAAAAAAAAAAAATAATCGACCAAGAAACAAACAATAAAGCTCCAGTCAAGGAATTGCATTCATTTGACAGTGTGCAAGTATCAGCAGGGAAAAGCTGCAGTCAGCCAAGGAAGCAGCCTGCAAGCTTCTTTACAGCCTGGCCTTTATCATGCCAAATATTCAAATTGTGACATTAATAATGCTTTGTATTTATGTACCACCTTTCATCCAAGAACATCAAAGTCCGTGAAAAAGCATGAACACCAGTCCCATCTTCTGCCATCCTGGAAGATTTCACTCTCTCATCTCAAAAGGGCTAAAGCAACAGGAGTCTAAACACTCGTCTAGGACACTTTGAACTCTCTAATTAAAGATGGAATATAAAGAGTTCAGTGGTAGAGTACTTCACTTGTATGCAGAGACCCTGAGATGGATCCCTGATAGGAGGGGTGGAGGGAGAGGGTGAGGGACAGAGAGAAGGGAAGAGAAAACACAAATACATCAAAAGCACTGTTCAGTGGATTTGCGGTTGTGCCGTTAACACACACCATGCAGCGTCAACACTGTGTAGAGTCAGTCGGGGTTAAATGATGAGCCAGGGTCCCAGTGCTTGGTCATCGTGTAGATGAAAGCACTACATCCACAGGATTCAAAGAAGATGTAGGCTTTCAACAGGTGAAAGGGGTACGAGGGGAATTAGAGCAGTGAATGAGTGTAATCCATACCTGGTGCCCTCTTCTGGCCTCCTTGGGCACCTGCACACACATGGTACACATAAATTCATGCACACATGCACACACACACACACACACACACACACAAATAAAATAAATAATCTTTAAAAAATTTTGTCAAATCCCTTTATCATCCCCTCAGTCAACAAAATTACAAAGAGAGTTTGCACAAGCTAAAGCCATGTCATGGTGGCAAGCATTGCCCAACCACACAGACGACAGGATTCAGAGCACGGCATGCTGGCTGAGTGGCAGAGCTGCCCGGGAATCAGCTCTCCTGCCTCTCTAGATTCACCAACTTAAAAAACTCCCCATAGCGCTAACTGCATTATTTTAAAAAGTTTCCTGGGGGATGTTCAAATCCACTTGGTGAGTCTACCAGATAGACACACCTGGATGCTCTTACTCTCTAAAAGCCTCAAACTTAAAAGTCTGGCTTGGTGGCACATGGCTGCCATCATAGCACTGGGGACGCTGAGGCAGCAGGATCATGAGTTCAAGACCAGCTTGAACTACATAACCAGACCCTGTCTAAAAAGCAAGGGAGGGAGGGAGGGAGGGAGGGAGGGAGGGAGGGAGAGAGAGAGAGAGAGAGAGAGAGAGAGAGAGAGAGAGAGAGAGAGAGAGAGAGAGAAAGAAAGAAAGAAAGAAAGAAAGAAAGAAAGAAAGAAAGAAAGAAAGAAAGAAAGAAAGAACATTTAGCCACCAAAGTCTGAATGAGTCCAGTGAGCTGTTCATTCACAGTGACACCTGACTTGAGCACTGTGAACATCCCTGCCATGGAAGCTGATCTGCAAAGCCCTGTCCTCAGAAACCAAGCTGCCTACAAAATTAAAAACACAATTTCATTAATATAAGAGTCAGGGGGTGGCCGGGCGGTGGTGGTGCACGCCTTTAATCCCAGCACTCAGGAAGCAGAGCCAGGTGGATCTCTGTGAGTTCGAGGCCAGCCTGGTCTACAAAGTGAGTTCCAGGATAGGCACCAAAACTACACAGAGAAACCCTGTCTCGAAAAACCAAAAAAAAAAAAAAAAAAAAAAAAAGTCAGGGGGTTGCTGTAACAATAATAAACAGTAAATAAACTGAATAATCCAAATGAACAGGAACTATTACTTAATCTATGTCCTGCCATGATGCCTATCTGCTGATGTCTCCTCATCAACTCCCTGATGTAGTCCAAGCCTTTTATATATTGGGAACAGAACAGCTTCTATTTTATCTGTTTGTCCTAGTACTTACTGATAATCTGAACATAATCAGTGCTGGACTGGGTGCTAATGTTGCACATGGGAAAAACTGACTCACAAGTTAATTACCTTCCCCAAATTAAAACCAAAGTTTCTTGTACTGCCCTGATGACAAGACCCTATGAGAAGACCGTCATACTTTGTGATGAGAGCCACAAGAGAGAACTAACAAAGGACCCTCCCCTGGAAGCGCGTCCGTGAAGCTTTCTGAGCAGATTGTGTCTGAGACTCGAGGGCGGGTATCTTTATTCTTTTAACCTTTCCTTATTAATGTGTGTAGCTGATAGATGCTGGTTATAGAAAAATGCCAAGCACTACTGGGCTGAGCTTTGAAGAATGGGTAAGAACGGAGCAGAAGAGAAATGGAGTGTTTCAGACAGGAAGGACATGCAAATATCGATGATGTGGGAAGGTAGGAGAAGCCAGACCACACTGGGCTGTGAGCGGACTGTGATGAAGAATGGAGACCTGCTCCCGCTGACCACAGGGGTTGGAGGGGCACACTTTGAACTTGTTCACTGGCTGTGCTCATGGTCAGAGCTGTTGTGCCCACTCTTAGCACTGAGGGAAAGAGAGGAGGAGGAAAAGGAGGAGGGAAGGGTGGAGGGGAGAAGGGAAACAACCATACACAATAAAAAACCAAAATGACTGGAAGGGCAAAGAGATATCAGAGGCAAGAGAAGGTTAGGGGCTGTCAGTCATTCATCCAGGTCTGGGCGGTGCTATTGCTCCGCTGGAAACTGAAAAAGAAAAAGAAAGGAAGGAGGGAGGGAGGGAGGGAGGGAGGGAGGGAGGGAGGGAGGGAGGAAGGAAGGAAGGAAGGAAGGAAGGAAGGAAGGAAGGAAGGAAGGAAGGAAGGATGGATTCAGAAGCCAGAATTGAAATGACTGCCCGCACAGGGAAAGGGAACAGGGTCAGAAAGAGAAGGAACGTCAACATCACCCTGTGATTTCAAGTATGGCTGGACCAGCGACAGCTCCTTCTCCTTTGATTCTGTTTGTTCTCCCATGCTAGAGGCAGAGGACATGTTTGAAAGGATGGCTGCATGCAGGTAATCTTATTCAAGAGGAAGGGTCAGAGCAAATGGAAAACAATGAAAGAGGTGAGGAGCCCCTGGATTGGTGGCTGTGAGGACACAATCCCCAGTAGGCCTATGGGGCAAGGAAAGAGACAATCACCAGATTTTGGTGAGGCTGTGGCTGCCAGGAGTGCACATGTGAGCTGCCTCATAGAGAGGATGCTGGGTCCTGACTGATTTCTCTACCCTGCTCTCTGAGGCTCATGGCATCTCCTGGAGCCTCATGTCAATCAGAAGCCACAGGGCAAGAAAGCTGGTCCTCCTCGTGGGGTTTAAAGCAGGGAGACCAGACCCAGAGGGCAGAGAAGGACCTGAGAAACTAACTCCTCTCCTGTTGATACCTGACTCTTGGTTATCACTCAGCCAGGGTGCAAATTCTTTCACTGGCTGCAAGCACTGCTAACACACCACCACTGCCGGATTAATACACACACACACACACACACACACACACACACACACACACATACATATGCGCGTGCCCACGCACATGCACGCGCGCAACTGAATTTTAATTAGGAGTCACCAATCAGGAGGCTTTGGGAGTCTCTCTTCCCTTGGACTAACGAAGCTGGCTGATGCTTCCAGCTCTGCACAATTCTAAAGTTAAATGTGGAAATGGAGCAACTGGACGGGATTTACAACATTAGTTAAAATAATGGATGATACTCATTTTGTAAAAGGGCCAAGTGCGAAGGATATTGCACCATCTGCTTCAGAAGCCCACAGATTTATTCTCCTAAACATCTGGCAGCCTGTCTCCAGGCTCCCTGTACACACCAAACCCCGCCTGGCTGGTTACCTGGGAATTAGGCTAGTCTTAGGACATGCTGGGGTTACCCCCAACCTCTCAGAGCATCGCGTGCGCTTCCCTTGTGCTGTTCACAACAGTGAGAAAAAAACAGTCTTATTCCCACCCACAGGAAGTTGAACAAAAATATAACTTCAAATAAATATTTCACAAGAATCTGTAAGGACCTGCCAGCTTGTCTGGTGTCTGTGGCATCAGAGAAACTGAGCCCGTGGTCATGTTTAAAGGACCGAAGCTGCCCGTACTTTGCATGGGTACCAACAGGCTGGTCACACAACACTGACGAACCGCTACGCTGTGGGATCTACTTCAAAAGTGAAAGCGTCTCACAGGAACAGCTCAATAGGAAAACCCCAGCGGCTGTCTCCGTCCCTGGCATCACTCGTGGTGACCCGCAGTGCCAGCACAACGCTGAGACTGACCAGTGCAGTTGGGTGTGTCCGCCTCTGACACGCAACATTCACCCGCATCCCTTGTTTGAATGCCTGTGCTAGCCAGGCACCAGAGCAAGTACCAGGAAACAGAACACGGGGGCAACTGCTGTGAGAGAAAACACGGAAGAGGCAACCTAGGCAGGGGCTGAGAAAAGGGCAAGTGATCTGGGGTGGGGAAGCTAGCTCTTAAGAGCACTTCCTTGCTCTTCCAGAGGACCCAAGTTTGGTTCCCACAACCCACATCAGTGGCAGCTTACAATAGTCTGTAACTCCAGTTCCAGGGATTCCCATGCCGTTTCAGGACCCTGAGGGGGCACACACACACACACACACACACACACACACACACACACACACACCATATATAATAATAAATCTTAAAAGGAGGGTCTGAATTAATTATAAGGACAAATGGCTGAGGGAAAGAAACCCAAGACACAGGGGCCTTGAAAAGAAGAAAGCGGAGCATTGGCTTGCTGTGAGGACAATGTGGCCATTGTTCAGGGAGCCGGGGGAAACATGGCTGCATCCGAGGCAGGGGTTCAGGTAGGGACCACTGCTGGGAGGGCCCAGTTAGCACTTAAGTATTGTGCATTTACTTTCAGAGCCATGGTGAGCTTCCAAGTGATTATGAGCTGAGAAGTACCATGGTCCACTTTCTTCCCAAAAGACTCCTTTGGAAAGGGAAAGAGAAAGCAGGAAGAAGAGAGGAGGAGAAAGAAGGAGGTGGATTGAGAATGTTCGCCTGGTCAGCAGGGATCGGGCAGCAGAGCGCATGCGTGGCACTAAAGGGTGGAGAAGGGTTCTCGTTTCTTTAGGCGGGTGGAAACTGTAGGTCTAATACAGAGACTGCTGGAGGCTGACCAGATCCTCGCAGTGCACATGAAGGGTTGTAGGCACCTCTCCTCCAATCCCCCGCCCCAGAACATCTTATCAGAACACTGCACGTCATCCTGCTTACCGCTTCAGTTCCCTTCTCTCTGGTGACATAGAACTGCTCGGGGGTCAGTTTCCTCTGCCAATCAGTCTTGCTGAGCGAGAGCTTGGACTTTGTAAGCGACCCTGCATTGTTAAGGAAGGAATTGGCTTTATTGGAATAAAGCACTGTCCCTCCCCACGTTGGCTTGCTCTGTCACCCCGAGGAAGGAGCCCAGCTCTTGCTCTCTCCACTGCGGCTTCATTCTTCACAGAAGGCTCAGGCCCAAGATGCCTCCTCACTCATTTCATTAACAAGAACTGTGAGGAGCAGAGAGCCCCTGCCTGTCTGCTCCTCCTAGGGCACAGAACCCAAAGAAGTGGCTCCGGTAGGAAATACTACCAAACAAATTCTCCAAGGTTCCTCACAGTGGAAGTGGATTCTCTCCCCCATTTCTGCATTAAACAATTTCAAGTCTTTTTTGGTTTAGTTTTCCTTAGAGAGCCCATAATAACCCCTTTGAAGTCGGGCACATCAGTCTTTCTGGCCGTCCTGACCCGTCCTGACCCTTCTGGGATCTGCTGATTAGTCACGTGACTTTGAAAAAGCCTTTCGTGCCTCCATTTCATTTTTGCAATTTAAAAAATTTACTTAAAGAAATTATCATGCAGAGTCATGGATTTCCTTAAGGCATTTCTACACATATGCTGTCTTTTTTACTGCCCCTCGAATTCTCCTCCCCATCTCTCTGTTCCCTACCCTCCTTCTGCTTGTACATACATTCTGTTACCCTTCCCCCAACAACCTTCTAAGACCTCTCCTCAACTCCACATCTTCTGTCTATTTTTATGACCTGTATCTTGATTCCCCCCACACACAAATATATTAAAATGTATAATTAAAATAGAGGGTCTACATATGAAAGGAAGCATGAGGCAGTTGTCTTTCCTGGTCTGGGATGCTTTGCTTAACATAATGAGTTCAAGTTCCATTGATTTTCTGGCAAATACCATGATTTCATTTTCTTTAGAGTTGAATAAAGTTCCAGTATATGTGTGTGTGTGTGTGTGTACTGTGGTGGCTAAAGAAACTCCATTTTATGATAGGCATCCACCTTGGTATCTAATAGCTGTCTCTGACTCAAGTTCCTCAAAGCTCTGGATTTCTTGCCCACCCCTCAAAACCATGCAGCAGTGACCATCTGCTTGCAGTGATATGAGTAACTCCTGATTCTGGCTTTTGTAACTTGCTGATGCAGATATTCAAGGACTACTTTGAGGTCACCTTGACAACCTAATCTTGGTAGAGTAGTATAGCTCATTGGCCTCCCTAACTGGCTTTTGTAGATATTCAAAGACCTAGCTTTAAAAGCCAAAGGTTTCCTTCACTTACCTCTAGATGGCACTTAGAGACTGTGGCCCTGATAGCAGTTTTAATCAATTTGGCTAATTATTATTTGAATTGAGTCTGGTGGTTTTTTCCATCTGAATTGAGTTTGGTGGTCTTTTCCAAGTGGTTTTGAACTCCACAACAATACCACATTTTCCTTATCCATTCAACTGCTGGACATCTAGGCTGTTTCATTTCTTAGCTATTGTGTATAGTGCAGCAGTAGACATGAATATGCAAATATCCCTGAGGTAGGACTTTGAATCCTTTAGATATGTGCCTAGGGGTGGTGCAGATGGTCCACATGCTAGTTCTGAAAAGTGGTTTCCATCAGGACCCAGCTGAGAGCAGTGAGGGACAGGATAGAGATGGTCTTTGAGGGAGGAGTTATTAAACTCCTTCCCTAGCTACTTGTAAAGGTATCTTTAATTTTGTCTGCCACAGGGGTCTGTATTTTAAAAATTCCCTTGCATAGAGATCCCTATTGTATCATCCCCAAAGTGAATCTGTCTATTATCTGTTTGCTTACGTCTGTTTTAAGATAAGGTCTTGGACAGTTCAGGCTGCCACACCCACTATGTAGTCTAGACTGGCCTTGACCTCCAGATACTTCTGTTGAACTTCAATCTATTACTGTGCTTCATGATTTCTGTCCATCCTTTGCTCCTCTTTCTCCTGCTCCTTATTACTTCTGTCCTATTATATTTATATGGACACATGTACGCAAAGCATCTAGGACAAGACTACATTTAGTTAAGGTGGGTCTAAAGCTGTCTCAGTTAGGGTTTCTATTGCGGTGGTCAAACACCATGGCCAAAAGCAAGCTGGGAATGAAGGGCTCATTTCATCTCACGACTCAGGTCCCCCTCCATCCCTGAGGGAAGTGGGGAGCTGGAGGCAGTACTGGAGCAGAGATGACTGAGGGGCCCTGCTTACTGACTTGCTCTTCCTATCCACCCCAGAACCACCTGCCCCCAAATGGCATGGCCCACGGAGGACTGGGCCCTGCCATGGCAATCATCAACCTAGAAAATGCCCCTGACAGATTTGCCTACAGGTGGTCTCTCGTGGCATTTTTTCAACTGAGGGTCCTCTTCTCAAATAACTCTAGCTTGGGTCAAGTTAACAGTAACAACAACAACTAAACAAACAAAACCCAACCCGGACCAAAAGCCTAATTCTGATAATAAATGTTTTCACTGTTCAACACTGGAAGGCGTTTATCATCGTTCAGCACTTTAGCATACAAATAAGAAAAGACAGACTCAAGTGATTACTAAACCTGCCTGGGGGGGAGGAGGGGTCCTGCCCTAGGCTTCCTTTCTGCCTCCATATTGCCCTCAACATCTCCAGATCCCAGCCCATGAGGCAGACTCCCAAACTTTGATTCCCCTCCATCATAGGTGGGCCTGCTGTGCCCCCTCCATTCATAACCACCACCCGGAAATGTGCACTCCAGCCATGATGGTGGGTTCGTCTTTTTTCTCCCTGCACCTGTTTTCACGACACAGTTTGATGCTCTGTTGTAAAGTTCATACGCATTAAAGATCAGCATATCTTCATCTCCAATACTGGAAGAGGCGTAGGGGGAAACAAAAGGAGAGGGAAGGAAGGGGGGTTCCGCTCTGTGAGTGTCTGTCTCCACAGTCTCCACAGTAAGCCCTTATGAACACACACAGGATAGACGGACATCTCCAAGTCAGACAGTGGGTCCCCACTGGCAACTAAATCCGTCTGTCTCCTTGACCTTTGACCTCTCAGCCTCCCAAACTGTAAGGAATACACGTTGTGTATGCCCCCTACTTAGTATTTGTTATGGATGCCCCCACTCACACATCAAAGGCAGTAAGGGGCAGAGAGCTGAGGCTGGAACAACCAAGGCTGTAACCACAGAACCATGCCTCTCATTCTTAATGGATGCAGTTTGTTGACCTGGACCTTCATGCTTTACTTAAGTAGCCCTTAACTGTTTGGGTTGAGGCCAGTTTCCCATCCTGAGAGTAATGCTGTTAAGAAGGTCTTAGCTTTGTTCTTTTGAATTATTTCCGTAGAAGAAACTCCCTGGAGCGGCTGTCTGGTAAGTTACACAGCTCCCGCTATGTACTGGTGTCTAGCCAACTTTAGCGTGGCTGAAGACTCTCAGCTCCCAGGGCTATTCATCAGGCTGCTTTTGACAGCGCCAGTTCCACCAAGTTTCCGCTAAAGTCACTCAGCTATAAGGACTAGCACAGCTCCTGCGGGTCTCAAAAGGTCTCGCTGAGATACCAAAGGAGCGAGGCAAGCTCTAACCGGAAGTCGTGTTGATCAGTTAACAGTCCACAATCTCAGGGCATATATTTACTGAACACTAAATTTTTAAAGTAGCAAGGGTCTAAAAAGACTTCTACAAGAACCGGCACTCTTCGGCAGCATAAGATATAAAACTGGGTTGGAAAGAAGGTCAAGAGAGCAGCTGCCCAGCGCCAAACCACAGGGGCACGAAATTGATGACTCTTACTCCTTCCTCCCCGGTAAGATGGAAAACTGCCTCAACTCACAAATGGGGATCAAAAGCACTTACCTACCACCCCATCCCCGTTCTGTCTCTCCTCCACTAACAATGACTGTGGGAACACAAGAATGATTAGCACACGTCTCAGGTCCTAGATCCACACAGACCGATGCAGCATGCACGGCAGCAAGCACCACCCACGAGACCGCAGTGGGCCAGTGGGCCGCTCACCCAGGACAGGAGGCCGCTGGCAGTCCTCGGAAAGGGGGTGTACAGGGCAAAGGACCAATTCCTGCTCGGGGGAGGGCGCGCGAGGGACAGCTGTTGGCCGCCACTGGGTCCCTGACTGTGGCTCCTGACACGGACGATTTTGTGCGCGAACTAAAACGTAACACATCAACGCACCGTGTGCAAGCGTGGGAAGTGAATTCGTACCCTCCCGGGATTCTCTCCGGGATCAATGCTCCCCCAACACACCAACTTCACCCACAACTCAGGCTGCAAGGGGCAGCGGAGCCACGGCGACCGGGTTCTCATGGCCTCACGGGAGGCGACCCCGGGTCAGCCAGGGCGGTGAAACCGAAAGCCACGAGGAGGCGGCGGCGACAGAAGACCTACCTGAGTCCCCGGGTCCCGACCCCGTACAAGCCCGAGCTGGCCGCCCAGGCACCTCCAGCAAGGGCAGGCCCCGCAAGGCTCGCAGCAGGCGCGCCATGACGCTGCCACCGACGGGTTCCCTCCCCACACTACCTCACCGTACTCCCTCCCTCCCCTCCGCCGGGTCCCTCCCCTCCGCCCAGGTTTCCTCTCCCACTCCCGGCTCTCCCTTCTGGCTGGTGCGTCACCCCACCCCCACTCCCTAACTTCTTCGCACCCACTTGCCCTTGACCTTCGCTGCCGTTTCCGGATCCGCCTCCGAACACCAGGTTCCAATCCCTCGCTGCCTCCTCCAACTCCTGCCTCCTCCCGCAGGGACCTCCCTCCGATTTGGGATCATTCCTAGCCTAAAACCTGCTGGGTTTCAGTTTGTTTACATTTTCCAGAGTGTGTGAAAGCCCAATCCTACCAATGACAGTTGGTTTTTGTTCTGGCTTCCTTCACTCAGCGTAATTATTTGGGCATGGCTGCTTGGCCTTTCGTGTTAGCAATTGCGCACAAATTCTTTTTTGTTCCGAGTAGTATTCCATTGTGCTAAACTGTATTCAGCCAGTTACCCATTACTTTAGGCTGTTTCTAGTCTTTTCACATCAAAATCAAAGCTGCCAGGAGCATTCCTGTACATGTCTTCGGGCGGATGGAGGTGTTGTCCCTTGTGTGGACACCTGGGAAGGGAATGGCCGGTTCACCAGCAATGTGTGAAAGTTCCTGTTCGCTCATCCCTTGCCGACAGTTGATTACCCGGGCCTTTTCTTTGGTTGTTGTTTTGTTTGTTTGTTTTTGTTTTTGATGGTCTTCCTGCCTCAGAACTGAGTTTATAGGAGCGCGTCCCCACACAGTTAGACTTAAACTAGTTCCAGTAATTAGGTGTCTCCTGCGCTGTTATTTTCCAGTGTCTGATGGTTAGCATTACCAAATATTTTTTGTGTACTTAAACAGTGGACCACAAACTCCATGGAAAATTACCTACACGCTTTGTTTTGTCCACTTATTATTAGATTACTTGTTATGATGTTTTCGAGGTTCTTTATATATTCTCTGAAAATCCTTTATCAAATATTTTCTTTACAAATTTTCCCTTCTCCAATCTGTGGGTCCTGTTTTCTATTTCCTAATTGTATCTTGGGATGAGAAGCTTTTAATTTTGTTGAAATTCATTTTGTCATTTTTTTTTATAGTTTGTGGGGCCTTGGAGGTATCATATTTAAGAAATGGTTGCTAGTCCAAGACTACAAATGTTTTTTTTTGTGTTTCATTCTGTTAATTTTATAGTTGGAGTTTTACATTTTGGTCTATTACCCATCTGAGTTAGGTTTTGTTTGTTGTAATAGGGCAACACTTTTTGCTCTCCACTGCCTGCCTTTGAATCCTTGTCAAAATCAGTGTTGGGGGGGGGGCTGCAGCTCAATGGTAGAACAATTGTCTAGACTGTGAGGCCTCAGGTTCCCACACAACCACTGGGGAGAAAAATCAGTGGTTTGGTTTTGTTTTATTTTTTAATCAGTGTAAGGGTCTGTTTCTGGACTTTCTGTTCTTTCCTGTTAATCAACATCAATATCAATGTGTTTACACCAATACTATAAATCTGCATTTCCGGAAGTGGAATTGGCTAGCATTCTTCACACTCCAGCAACCACAGAGGGAAGCTTCCTTCTCTCCTCCCCTCCCTGTGTCCTCTCTCCACTGCTTTGAAAACTTTCACCTCACCCCTGAGCAGGCCTTTCTGTCCTCCTCACCACCATTTGCCTAAGTTCAACTCACCGTCAAGAAAGACCATGGGCTGATTTCATATTCCCGGCCATGAGGTCTTAACCTGAACAAAACTCACTTAATACTTACCCTTGATTTTGTGTACTAGATGGCTTGGACTCTTCAATGCCTGACCAACTGTGCTTTTCTTGTTTTATTTTAAACAGATTTTTTAGTTTTGTTGAGAGTCACAATGTACTCACTTTTTTGCTCATGGTGATCACATGACATGTTTCTGGAAAAAGACAGAAGCAAGCACTACTGGAAGGCTGCTAGGAAAGCTAGTTGGGGTCTGCTGACTCTGCACTAACTATTTTTGCCTTTCCTTTTCTCTCTGCTCAGGAGTTAGTTGTAACGGCTGGAGTACTAACCGTTTTCTGGTAGGCGTGAAGTTAAGACTTACACCCTGGTGTTAAACAGGAGACACATGGAGTGTGGGTTTCATGAGCAGGGGAGGCAGTGGTCAAGCCCCCAGTTGTGTGTACTAAAATTTCCCATTGTATGAGAGGCAAACAAATCCATGTTTTGTTTAAACTGTGATTGTGTTTTCGTGAGGACGATACATGCGCTCTGCTGGCGACCTAGGTGTGATTGTGAGAAATTTCCCATAAAGGCTAACATCAGCTATATGTTAGCTACAATAATCTACAACATCAGTTCTCCACATATCTCACACACTGCTCTGCAAACTATATCCACAAGGAAGAAAAAACTAATGCTAATTAAGTCCCTAACAGAATGAGATGGAGTGTCCACCAAAATGATAATCCACAAAGGAATAAGATATCCCAAAGTGGGATACCAGGTCAAAAGTCAATGAACTTTTCTCTACTTAAAACTATTTGGGCCTGGGCGGTGGTAGTGCACACCTTTAATCCCAGCACTCAGGAGGCAGAGGCAAGTGGATTTCTGTGAGTTCAAGTCGAGCCTGTTCTACAGAGCTAGTTTCAGGACAGCTAGGGCTCTTACATGGAGAAAACCTATCTTTTTTTTTTTGTTGTTGTTGTTAAATTTTATTTTATTTTACAATACCATTCAGTTCTACATATCAGTCACGGGTTCCCCTATTCTCCCCCTTCCCACCCCCTCCCCTTACCCCCAGCCCATCCCCCATTCCCACCTCCTCCAGGACAAGTCCTCCCCCGAGGACTGCGATCAACCTGGTAGACTCAGACCAGGCAGGTCCAGTCCCTTCCTCCCAAACTGAGCCAAGTGTCCCTGCATAAGCTCCAGGTTTCAAACAGCCAACTCATGCAATGAGCACAGGACTTGGTCCCACTGCCTAGTTGCCTCCCAAACTGATCAAGCCAATCAACTCTCTCACCTATTCAGAGGGCCTGATCCAGCTGGGGGCCCCTCAGCCTTTGGCTCATGGTTCATGTGTTTCCATTCATTTGGCTATTTTTTTCCAATAATTGAGTAAAACTGAAATTTATTATAAGCCACAGTCATCCTAGGGACCTCCATACTATATATATAGCCTCTATGTTTCTATGGGCTGTGGTCTGATTGTTCTTTATTTTATATCTAGAATCCACATATGAGTGAGTACATACCATGACTGTCTTTCTGGGTTTGGGTTACCTCACTCAGGATGATTTTTTCTAGTTCCATCCATTTGCCTGCAAATTTCATGCTTTCATTGTTTTTCTCTGCTGAGTAGTACTCCATTGTGTATATGTACCACATTTTTTTCATCCATTCTTCCGTTGATGGGCATCTAGGTTGTTTCCAGGTTCTGGCTATTACAAATAGTGCTGCTATGAACATAGCTGAGCATGTATCTTTATGGTATAAATCAGCATTCCTTGGGTATATGCCCAAGAGTGGGATGACTGGGTCTTGAGGTAGTTCGATTCCTAATTTTCTGAGAAACCTCCATACTGATTTCCACAGTGGTTGTACAAGTTTACATTCCCACCAACAGTGGAGGAGTGTTCCCTTTGCTCCACATCCTCTCCAACATTGGCTGTCATTGGTGTTTTTGATCATAGCCATTCTGACAGGTGTAAGGTGGTATCTCAGAGTTGTTTTGATTTGCATTTCTCTGATAATTAAGGATGTTGAGCATTTCTTTAAATGTCTTTCAGCCATTTGTAGTTCTTGTTTTGTGAATTCTTTGTTTAGCTCTTTAGCCCATTTTTTAATTGGACTGTTCAGTAGTTTGATGTCTAGTTTCTTGAGTTCTTTATATACTGTGGAGATCAATCCTCTGTCAGATGTGGGGTTGGCGAAGATCTTTCCCCATTCTGTTGGCTGTCTTTTTGTCTTATTGACTGTGTCTTTTGCCCTGCAAAAGCTTCTAAGTTTCGAGAGGTCCCATTTATTAATTGTTGTGCTCAGGGTCTCTGCTGTTGGTGTTTTATATAGGAAATGGTCTCCGGTGCCAATGCGTTCAAGAGTGCTTCCTATTTTCTTTTCTATTAAGTTTAGTGTAACTGGATTTATGTTCAGGTCTTTGATCCACTTGGACTTGAGTTTTGTGCATGGTGACAGATATGGATCTATTTGTAATCTTTTACATATTGACATCCAGTTATGCCAGCACCATTTGTTGAAGATACTTTCTTTTTTCCATTGTATAGTTTTGGCTCCTTTGTCAAAAACCAGGTGTTCATATGTGCATGGATTAATGTCAGGGTCTTCAATTCGATTCCATTGGTCCATATGTCGGTTTTCATACCAGTACCAAGCTGTTTTTATTACTATAGCTCTATAGTAGAATTTGAGGTCAGGAATGGTGATGCTTCCAAAGGTTGCTTTATCATATAGGATTCTTTTAGCTATCCTGGGTCTTTTGTTTTTCCATATGAAGTTGAGTATTTTTCTTTCCAAGTCTGTGAAGAATTGTGTTGGGATTTTGATGGGGATTGCATTGAATCTGTAGATTGCTTTTGGTAAGATTGCCATTTTTGCTATGTTAATCCTACCTGTCCATGAGCATGGGAGATCCTTCCATTTTCTGATATCTTCTTCGATTTCTTTCTTTAGAGATTTAAAGTTCTTGTCAAAAAGGTCCTTCACTTGTTTAGTTAGTGTTATCCCAAGGAATTTTATATTATTTGTGGCTATTGTAAAGGGTGATGTTTCTCTGACTTCTTTCTCAGCCCTTTTATCATTTGTGTATAGGAGGGCTACTGATTTTTTTGAGTTGATCTTGTATCCTGCCACTTTACTGAAGGAGTTTATCAGCTGTAGGAGTTCCCTGGTAGAGTTTTTGGGGTCACTTATGTATACTATCATATCATCTGCAAATAGTGAAAGTTTGACTTCTTCCTTGCCAATTTGTATCCCTTTGATCTCCTTTTGTTGTCTTATTGCTCTAGCTAGAATTTCTAGTACTATATTGAATAAATATGGGGAGAGTGGACAGCCTTGTCTTGTTCCTGAATTTAGTGGTATCACTTTGAGTTTCTCTCCATTTAATTGGATGTTTGCTGTTGGCTTGCTATAAATTGTTTTTATTATGTTTAGAAATGTTCCTGTATTCCTGATCTTTCTAAAACCTTTATCATGAAGGGGTGTTGGATTTTGTCAAAGGCTTTTTCAGCATCTAAGGAGATGATCATGTGTTTTTTTTCTTTCAGTTTGTTTATATGGTGTATTACATTGACTGATTTTCGTATGTTGAACCATCCTTGCATCCCTGGGATGAATCCTACTTGGTCGTGATGGATGATTGTTTTGATGTATTCTTGGATTCGGTTTGCCAATATTTTGTTGAGTATTTTTGCATCTATGTTCATGAGGGAGATTGGTCTGTAGTTCTCTTTCTTTGTTGCATCTTTGTGTGGTTTGGGTATCAGGGTAATTGTAGCCTCATAAAAAGAGTTTGATAGTGTTCCTTCTGTTTCTATTGTGTGGAACACTTTGAAGAGTGTTGCTGGAGAGCTTCTCTCCAGGTTCCACCAATCCCCGCAGTCCCACAATCCATGTATAAGATAATCACTCAGACAGTTATATTACTTATAAACTGTATGGCCGTGGCAGGCTTCTTGCTAACTGTTCTTATATCTTAAATTAACCCATTTCTATAAATCTATACCTTGCCACATGGCTGGTGGCTTACCGGCGTCTTTACATGCTGCTTGTCCTGGCGGTGGCTTCAGTGTCTCTCTCCCCTTCTTCCTGTTTCCCCAATTCTCATCTCTCTTTGTCCCGCCTATACTTCCTGCCTGGTCACTGGCCATCAGTGTGTTATTTATATAGAGTGATATCCACAGCACTTCCCCTTTTCTTTTTTAAAAAAGGAAGGTTTTAACTTTAACATGGTAAAATTACATATAACAAAACAATTATCGATCAAGAATTGCAGTTACAATATTAAAGAAGATGTACTATCTATCTTATATTTGTGAGTTTAAGGTTTTATATCTAACTTATCTTTTATCATAACTGAGGAAATTACAACTATCTAGTCTTCATCCACATCAAAGACCTGAGAAGGAACATAATGGTACCTGAGAAATGGTAGAAGGATGCAAGCAACTTTCGGGAATCTTGCAAGAGTAGACCAAGACAGCTGGCAGCCTGGACAGTCACCTAATATTTCTCAGCATTGTTGGTGCAATCAAATTGGCTACAGGCCTAGAGTATCTGACAGACCATTTTCAGAAGCAGGAATTTTGAAAGACCATCTTACCCTGTCTTGGCAGAGTACAGTGGTCGCTTTCCTTGTGTCCCGCTTGTCCAGGAAGTACAGCATTGCATTCGTACTGTCAGCCGTCAAGGCAAGGGCAGTTCTTTGTCCAGTAGGCCATTTTGTGCCAAGAAGACAAACTTTCAAATGGAAATGTTTTAGAAGCCCAACATTCTCTCGGGATCAAATTGGTGCAGCCAGGAGCAATTGTGTCTCACGTCAACAGATTTCTAAGTTATTTAAATGCCATATTCTCTAGGTCTATGAAGTGTTTAAAGATTACCTATTTATCTGAAATATATCTATGTATACCTAGAAGACTTAATTAACATGGCTACAAATATGATTATCATAGATGACTAATTATTAATCTATTTTTTAATTATCCATTACAATTTTAAATGAGTTACATAAACATAATACCTCAAATAAGAATATATATATATATATATATATATATATATATATATACAGTGTAACAAAATTAACTTTAAGTTTGTATCAATAAACTAAAATTTATACCAATGTAAAACATTTTAAACATAAACTAAAATCTATATCAATGTAAAACATTTTAAACAAGTTGTTCTTTAAAAGTAGGTTCATTAATCTACCCTTTTATCTTATCATCTCTATATCCTCCTATATATCTATATCATATCCCCTTTTCTTTTTTAGAAAGAGATCACATTTATAATCAACCTGTTTTAAATAAAAATATCGGTTTTTTCTGTCCCACACCAGAGGGCTCTTTTGATTTGGGACACAAGAATCTCTTAACCATTTTTTTTAAAGCAATATGTCTGGGTTTAGAGGGGGAGTGAGCCAATTCCACCTCTAAAGCCAGCTTGGTATATTTGGGAATTTGGGTGCAGCATCTCTTACTACTTCCTGCTGGAGGAGGGTGCTGTATCTTATGGGGACGCAAAGAAATTTTAGGCCTATGGGGTAGTCCTTGAGGCTGTATTGTGGGAGCCAGTTGCCTTGAAACCGTTCTGGATGTTGGATCATCTGGGCCATGGTGTCATTGGAGATCTTTCAGGGGGTCTTGGCTGGTCATACCTGATGTATCTTAATCTGGAACAAATCCATAGCCTCTGGCTTTCTGTGGAAACAAAAGCAGAACCTCTTTTCCAAAGTAACATATCCTTATATCCAAATTTTGAAGTCAAGATACCTTTAAAATTTACATTTTGGCATAAGTGAACAGCTTTTACAATCAAATGTTTTTCTTTAGTTAGGAATATCAAAGACAGCATAATCCAGATTTTCTGTGTGATAGCCATCTTTACGTGGCTTATTACCTTTAGTTTTTTTTTAACACTTTATTTTTAGATACTATTTGTTTATATAACGGTATATATTTTTTCTTTTAAGCCTACATACATTTTTACATGCATTATAAACTATTTCATCTGAATCAGTTCTATTGCGAACTTATTGCTTTAAACTGTAGCCTTTTAAGCCTGAAACGGCGGCACTGTGGCTGCTGGCTCCGCCCACTTCAGCTTCCCAACATGGCTGTGGTACGTTCTCTGCCAGCTCTGGGAGCCATCAATTCTCAGAAATAGTGGGTCTATGCTTCTTATCAAAGCAGGGTGTAGCCCAGAAACCTCCCTTTTTTTTTTTTTTTTTTTTTAAATACTAGTAAAGACTAAATCTACCACACAGCATAATGTGCCGCTGGCAGACACCTCATTCCCGCCATACTGCCAGTCAAACACACACACCAGGAACCCGCCAGTGTTTAAACCTGTGTTTTGTGGCGTCTAGCTGCCCATATGAGACAAGAAGCAGGAACCTGGTTTTGGCTCTGTTTAGAATTGGTTATTAAATATTCTCAGGTTTAAGGTGGAAACTCGAGCCGTTGGGCACCATTTGTTGCTGGAGAGCTTCTCTCCAGGTTCCACCAATCCCAGCAGTCCCGCAATCCATGTATAAAATAATCACTCAGACAGTTATATTACTTATAAACTGTATGGCCGTGGCAGGCTTCTTGCTAACTGTTCTTATATCTTAAATTAACCCATTTCTATAAATCTATACCTTGCCACATGGCTGGTGGCTTACCGGCGTCTTTACATGCTGCTTGTCCTGGCGGTGGCTTCAGTGTCTGTCTCCCCTTCTTCCTGTTTCCCCAATTCTCGTCTCTCCTTGTCCCGCCTATACTTCCTGCCTGGTCACTGGCCATCAGTGTTTTATTTATATAGAGTGATATCCACAGCAGAAGAGTATTGGTATTAGTTCTTCTTTGAAAGTCTGGTAGAATTCTGCACTGAAACCATCTGGTCCTGGGCTTTTTTTGGTTGGGAGACTTTTGATGACTGTTTCTATTTCTTTAGGGGTTATTGGTCTATTTAAATGGTTTATCTGGTCTTGATTTAATTTTGGTATGTGGTATTTACCCAGAAAATTGTCCATTTCTTCCTGGTTTTCCATTTTTGTGGAGTACAGGTTTTTGAAGTATGATCTGATGATTCTCTGGATTTCCTCGCTGTCAGTTGTTATGTCTCCCTTTTCATTTCTGATTTTGTGAATTTGGGTGCTCTCTCTTTGCCTTTTGGTTAATTTGGCTAGGGGTTTGTCTATCTTGTTGATTTTTTTCAAAGAACCAACTCTTTGTTTCATTGATTTTTTGTATTGTTCTCTTGTTTTCTATTTCGTTGATTTCAGCATTCAGTTTGATTATTTCCTGGCGTCTATTTCTCCTGGGTGAGTTTGTTTCTTTTTGTTCTAGAGCTTTCAGTTGTGCTGTTAATTCATTGGTATAGGATTGCTCCATCTTCTTTATGTGTGCCTTTAGAGCTATGAATTTTCCTCTTAGCACTGCTTCCATAGTGTCCCATAAGTTTGGGTATGTTGTACTTTCATTTTCATTGAATTCTAGGAAATCTTTAATTTCTTTCTTTATTTCTTCCTTGACCCATTGATGTTTCAGGTGGGCATTATTCAGTTTCCATGAGTTTGTGGGTTTTCTATAATTTTTGTTGTTGTTGAGGTCTAACTTTAAGGCATGGTGGTCTGATAAGATACAGGAGGTTATTCCATTTTTTTTTTTTTTGTATCTGTTGAGATTTGTTTTGTGTCCAAGCATGTGGTCAATTTTTGAGAAGGTTCCATGGGGTTCTGAGAAGAAGGTATATTCTTTTGTGTTAGGATGAAATGTTCTGTAGATATCTATTAGATCCATTTGAGTCGTAACATCTGTTAGGTCCTTTATTTCTTTGTTAAGTTTCAGTCTGGTAGATCTGTCTTTTGGTGAGAGTGGTGTGTTAAAATCTCCCACTACTAATGTGTGGGGTTTGATGTGCATTTTAAACTTTAGTAGTGTTTCTTTTATGAGTGTGGGTGCTTTTGTATTTGGAGCATAAATGTTTAGAATCAAGACTTCATCTTGGTGGATTTTTCCCGTGATAAATATGTAATGTCCATCCTGATCTCTTTTGATTGATTTTAGTTTGAAGTCTATTTTATTAGGTATTAGGATAGCTACACCAGCTTGTTTCTTAGGTCCATTTGCTTGGAAAGCCTTTTCCCAGCCCTTTACTCGGAGGTAGTGTCTGTCTTTGAAGTTAAGGTATGTTTCTTGTATGCAGCAAATGGATGGGTCCTGTTTTCTTATCCATTCTGTTAGCCTGTGTCTTTTTATAGGTGAGTTGAGACCATTGATATTGATGGATATTAATGACCAGTGATTGTTAATTCCTGTTATTTTTTGTGGTTGTGTTGTGTTGTCCTTCTGTGGTGTATGTTGGTGTGGGATTATCTATTGCTTGATTTTTCATGGATGTGTTTAGCTTCTTTGGGTTGGATTTTCCCTTCTAGTGCTTTCTGTAGGGCTGGGTTTGTGGACAGGTATTGATTAAATCTGGTTTTATTCTGGAATATTTTGTTTACTCCACCTATGGTGATAGAGAGTTTTGCTGGGTATAATAGTCTAGGTTGGCATCTGTGGTCTCTTAGTGTCTGCATGAGATTTGTCCATGATCTTCTAGCTCTCATAGTCTCTACTGAGTAGTCTGGTGTTATTCTGATGGGTTGCCTTTATATGTTACTTGGTCTTTTTCCTTTGTGGCTCTTAATATTTTTTCTTTGTTCTGTGTGTTTAGTGTTTTGATTATTATGTGGCAAGGGGACTTTTTTTTTTTTTTTTTTTTTTTTTTTTTTTTTTTTTTTTTTTTTGATCCAGCCTATTCGGTGTTCTGTAAGCTTCTTGTATCTTCATAGGTATTTCTTTCTTTAGGTTAGGAAAGTTTTCTTCTATGATTTTGTTGAATATATTTTCTGTGCCTTTGAGTTGGTATTCTTCTCCTTCTTCTATCCCTATTATTCTTAGGTTTGGTCTTTTCATGGTGTCCCAAATTTCCTGGATGTTTTGTGTTACGACTTTTTTGTCTTTAGTGTTTTCTTTGACTGACAAATCTATTTTCTCTATTGTGTCTTCAGTGTCAGAGATTCTCTGTTCCATCTCTTGCAATCGGTTGGTTATGCTTGTTTCTGTAGTTCCTGTTTGTTTAGTCAGGATTTCTATTTCCAGCATTCCCTCAGCATGTGGGAATTTATTGTCTCAAATTCATTTTTCAGATCTTGGAATGTTTCTTTCATCTGTTTAATTGCTTTTTCTTGGCTTTCTGTGATTTCTTCCCATTTTTTGTTCATTTTTTCTTCCATTTCTTTAAGGGAGCTTTTTATTTCCTCTTTAATGGAGTTTTTCATTTCCTCTTTAAGGGAAGTTTTTATTTCCTCTTTAAGGGAGTTTTTCATTTCCTCTTTAAGGAAAGTTTTTATTTCCTCTTTGAGGGAATGTTTTATTTCTTCTTTAAGGGCCTCTATCATCTTCTTAAAGTCATTTTTAGGGTTGATTTCTTCTGTTTCTTCTGTCTTGGTTTGTTCAGGTCTTGCAGGTGTAGAATCACTAAGTTCTGATGTTGCCATATAGGTCTTTATATTGTTGCCTGTATTTTTGCACTGGCGTCTACTCATCTCTTCCTCTGTGCGGTGCAGGTGGTGTCTGTGTCTTAGAGTGCCTCTCTTGTTCTAATTTTTAGTATTGGTTTAGTAGGAGTTCTTGGTTAAATTGGTGCTATTGGGCTATATCTTCAGGGGCAGCTGATCTCAGTCGGTGAAGTATATACTTACGATTCTGGTGATCTTGTTTGGTGGCTGGGCAGCGCATTCTTCTGTGTTCCCAGGTCACGATTTGTTCATTCGTCAACTCCTCAGCTGATCTTGTTTCTTCAGACTTCAAACTGTAGGCATCTGAATCCTCTCCCAGGTGGATTTCAGCTGAGCGGGGTAGTCTCACCAACACCTCCAAGTTGTTAGGTTTCGCAGGATCAGCAGCTGGGCCCTGGGTTGTCCTCAGACGGAGTGTTCAAATTCGTTCTGGTCCGCGTCCCATGGAGATAGCTTCTTCCCCGGGTGTTGGGGTTAGAGGCGTCCCTGTTCCATGCTGCGTCTGCTTGTCTCCGTCGCCGGGCCTGTCTACCTCTGCGGTCCACCACTGGGCCTGTATGTCCCTGTCAGCTGCCACCAGGTCTGTCTGCCTCTGTGGGCCACCGCTGGGCCTGTATGTCTCTGCCGGCTGCTGCCGCGGGCCTACCTACCTCTGCTTGTCACTGCCACCGGGTCCATCTACCTCTGTGGGCCGCCACCGGGCCTGTGTGTCTATGCCGGCTGCCGCCGGGCCTGTATGTTCCTGTCGGTCGCAACCGCTGGGCCTGTCTACCTCTGTGGACCGCAGCTGGGCCTGTATGTCTCTGCCGGCTGCCGCCGCTGGGCCCGGCCACCACTGGGCCCGTCTACCTCTGTGGGCCGCCGCCACGGGCCTACCTGCGTCTGCTTGTCTCCACGAGAAAACCTATCTTGAAGAAAAGAAGAAGAAAAACTATTTGGGTGAGAGTAATGAGATAGCTCTGAGGCATCCTCCTCCTCAGAGAAACATGGTCTGCTTTCATCTGATCACAGTTCAATATTGATGGTCAGTTTGCTCCCACTGTAGCCTAGAGACTCCCAGACACTCTGGGGTAACCCTGGAAGCTGTGGAAGATTTGAACGAGCGACTTGGGAGGAAAGCACGGCACAGGCATTGGCTTCTATTTCCAGCTGTTTCGTTCTGCACACATCTGTCTTTGGGCTTGGATCAGTCGTCTGAAAATGTGATGCCAGTGAGGAGACAAAGTGGAATTAAAATAATTTTAAATTCTCCTATGTCTATTATTTTACAGCTTTTGGTAACATGGAACAATATGGTGAGCAAGGAGCTGAAATGTTGGAGATTAAAGTTATGTTAAGATATTTCAGGTATACAGACATCAGCTATACGTAATTGCCCAATAAAGTACAAAGAAATACTCACCCCAAATTTGAAAATCAGTAGGATGATAACAGAGAATACACATGACAGACAATATCTTTTGCCAATATGCTGGTATCTCATTGATTTTCAATGTTCATTTCTCTAATTATTAACAGAATTAAGAGGGCTCATTGTATCTTCTGTGTAGATATTTGAGTTTGTAAGGAGTTGGGTTCATTGATGGTTTTCTTTATAATTTGTGTGCCATGATATCATATTTATTCATCTATGTGTATCTATGTATCATTTTCCACCTTTTACTTTTCCTCCCTTCCCACCCTTTTTCTCTTTTGGTTTGTTAAAACAGAGTCTCACTGTTTATCCCTGACTTGCCTGGAACTCCCTGATCAGGCTGATCTCAAACTTGTAGCATCCTCATTTCTCTGCCTCCTGGGTGCTGGGATTGTAAGGATGTGCTGACATCTCCAGTTTTAACTTGGGTTTCTTTGTGGTGGGGGAGGGGTATGCATGCAGGTGCAAGTGTATGTGCATGTGAGGCCCAGGGCCAACTTCAGATGCTGATTCTCAAGGGCTGTCCTCTTTGTGTTGTGAGACAAGGGTTCTCATTTGGATCTGGAGCTCGCTCACTGGGCTAGGGTGGCTGGCCAGCTAGCCCTCAGGAGGTCTTCTTGTCTAGACCTCCTCAGTACTGGGATTAAGAGCACTGGCCACAATGCCCAGATTTTAACATGGTTGCTAGCATCAAATTCACGTCCACATATGTGTGCAGTGAGTGTTTTACTCAGTGAGCTATCTCTCCAGCCCCTAACTTACTTTTTTGTTTGTTTGTTTGTTTGTTTGGTTGGTTGGTTGGTTGGTTGGTTGTAGAGGCCCACAAAGGTTTCCTAGTGAAATCTGAGCTTGCTTTACCCAGCAGAGCTGCATTAGAGGATTGCTTGACCACATGTGTGTTTACCAGGTGTTTGGAAGGGTCTGCACTTGGATGGATGGTATGCTTTGATCTAGCAAGGGGAGGTCTTTTGCCCTGCTCCTTGTCATTCCTTTAAAAAGCCCTTTAAAAGAGCCAGAAGTGTCCTGTAGATAAGGATCCAGGCCCTCCTGAGGCTATCCTGTGTTTCTATCTGTTTCTCTCCCCTCTATCCTTCTATCTAAGTCTCTTATCCCTCACTCACCAAGAGTACCCTGGGAAAAAAGGTGGGGGCGGGTCCCCCACAGCTGCTTTTTCAAGACAGGGTTCCTCTGTGTAGCCCTGGCTATCCTGGCATTTACTCTGTAGACCTGGCCTTGAACTCACAGAGATCCCCAGCCTCTGCCTCCCGAGTGCTGGGATTAAAGGCGTGCGCCACCACCGCCCGGCTTCCAACTTACCTTTCTAACTCAACATTTTATTTAAAAATTTTGTATTTATGCTACACAGAAAAACCCTGTCTCAAAAAAAAATTGTATTTATGGATTTTCAAATCTATTTTAATATAATAATGGTTTTCTTTTTATTTTGTATTCAGAGATTAAAACTTTTATTCTACACAAAATTGATTTGCATGTGTAGAGTGAGATAGGAGATTATTTTGCCTTTTTCTAACTGGAGACCATGTTTTTAGGACTATTTACTACAAATTCATTTATTAACCATTTATGAAAATGTCTCTTCTGTTGTATTGCTACTGCCTTGATGCCACACTCTTTCAGTCCTATAATTTCATTTAAGCTCTAGGATTTGCTAAACATGATTCTCACTTTTTCAAAAATGTATTTGTTCTTGATTTATCCAATTAAGGATAGAGTTGTTTTCTATGTAAAATTTAGCAGCATGAAATAATGAGATGTTGTCTGACATTGCACTGAATTTTGATATTAAGGGATAGATCATTGCTGTTTTAAATAATTTTTATTATCAAAATGATCTCTAACAATATTATCATCACAGTACCTTATTTCCTTTCCTGGCCACTGCCTTTAACTTCTTACTGTACTGACACAGACGTGCAATAAAAGTGACTGGAAAGAGTGATGGCAGGCTCCCTTGCTTCTGACCCTGACAGGAGGGGGACACTTTTAACAACTGCCTAGCTTGTGTATTGGTTGTAGGGATTTTTTTTCCTTCTTTCTTTTTTCAATATTAGAGATAAAGCCCATTCGAGGCAACTACTGAGAGCTTTAATCCTAGCCTTTAGGGTTGGTGTTTGTTGATTGGTTGGTTGGTTGGTTGGTAGGTTGTTTGGTAGGTTGTTTTTTTTTTTGTTTGTTTGTTTGTTTGTTTCAGTTTGGTTTGGTTTGGTTTGGTTTTTTGAGACAGGATTCCTCTTTGTAGCCCAGGTTGTCCTGTAACTCACTCTGTAGACCAGACTGGCCTCGAACTCAGAGATCTGCCTCTCTCTGCCTCTCAAGTGCTGAGATTAAAGGTGTGCACCACTGAAGGATCTTACTATGTACCATAAGCTGGCCTTGTACTTAAGACCTTCTGAACCCAAATTGTGACAATTAGAAACATGCACAAGCATGGCCGGGGATCAACTTCAAGTGTCCTAATTCCTCAGGTATCATCCACCTTGCTTTTTGAGATAGGATCTTTCACTGGCCTGAGGCTTGCAAATTAAATTACATTTGGTGACTGTCCTGGGACCCTCTTATCTCTACCTCCCAGGCTCCAGCAGGCTCTTCATGGAGATTCTGGGGTTGGACTCTGGTGCTCATGCTTTCATGACAAGTACCTACCAACTGAGCTGCATGGTTTTGCTAAGAATTTCTTGCTAGGTGTCCTACCTGGCTTTCTGTTGCTGTGATAAACACCATGACCACAAGCGACTTAGGGGAGGAAAGGGATTGTTAGGCCTATAGACTCCAGTCTACCCTCTAGGGAAGAAAGCCACGGCAGGGACTTGCTCACAGGAACTGAAGCAGAGACCACAAAGGAATGCTCCTTACTGTCTTGCTTCTCCTCATCCCCAGTTAGCCCAGGACCACCTGCCTGAGGAATAGTCCCAAGCAGTAATCAAGCTAATTCCCCACAGGCATGTCTGTGGACCAGTCTGACCCAGGCAATTCCTCAACTAAGGTTCCCTCTTCCCAGGTCACTCTGGTTTGTGTCAAGTTGACTGTAAAAACTGGTAGAGGAAGAATTTTGGGGTTTTGTCCTGAATGAGTATTGTCTTCATTAGGGATACTTTTGCTGTGATGAAACACCATGACCCAAAGCATCTTGGGGAGGAAATGGTTTATTTCACTCTCAGCTCCATATAACCGTTCATCACCAAAAACAGTGGGGATAGGAACTCAAGCAAGGCAGGAACCTGGAGACAGGAGCTGATGCAGAGGCCATGGAGGAGTGCTGCTTACTGGCTTGCTCCCTGTGGCTTGCTCAGCCTGCTTTCTTGTAGAACCCAGGGCCACCAGTCCATGGATGACACCACCCACAATGGACTGGGTGCTCCCCCATCAATGACTAAGAAAATGCCCTACGACTGGAACTTATAGAGGTATTTTCTCAATTGAGGTTCTCTCCTTTCAGATAACTCTTGATTGTGTCAAATCTAGATTTTCTGCTAATGTTAAATTCCCATTCAATCTTGAGATTAACACTTTTGGGGAATTATGTATAGATTGGTTATATACATTTTTAGATTTAGTTTGCTAATATCTTTGCGGGGGTGGGGGTGGGGGGTGGGGTGGGCAGGAGTTTTACATTTATGTTCAAAAGTGAGCTGAGTTGGAAGTTTTCCTGTCTCATAATGCAATTGCCTGGTTTTCACATCAACTTTATGTTAGCCTCATCAAATGTGCCTAGAAGCCTTATGCACATTGCTCAGAATCAATGTGGCTATGTCTCATAATTTGGCGATCTAAATTTTGTTTGAATGTATTGCAATTTATTTGCAAATTAAAGAAGACGGTTTTTGTACAGGTTGTTGGTGATTTTAATTGTAACGTCATCAAAGAGTTAACAAAACTAATTTTAAATAAACCGTCATTTCTAATCAATCTGTCTGTTCTCCATCCTCCTACCTTGTCCTTTCCCTTCATCATGGCACTTTCCCAAATGAACTGTCATGGGTGGCACTTGCTTTTTGGTATAGGTTAGCTTTGCCACCAGAGGACTCCCATCTCAATGGCTCTGAAGGCTGGCTACATGTTAAGAGGACATGGCTCTTTCCAGGGTACCCCGGCTTGACTGTTGATCTCCGGGGTCACGTCGTATCTCCCCCGCTGAACTTCACGACTTGGTCTTCTTTCATTGAGCAATGAAGCTATTCATTTGACTTCTGCTTTCTGAAGTTAACCTCAATTTCCTTCTTTTCTTTTTTTCCTTTTAGGTGGGTTGTAGGGCTATAGCCCAGGCAGACTTTGAGCTTGGATCCTCCTGCCTTAGCCTATAAAGTGCTCTAGTTTTTTTGTTTTGTTTTCTTTTTTCTTTATTCTTCAAAGAAGCCAGCACTCCAGAATAGATCTGCAAAGCTGAATCCCAACTCATTAGTGTCCATATTAGCCTCTGCCTATTTGCAACCTCACCAACCTTTCTGTTAATGTTTATAGCGCAGCTCCAGTCTCTCTCAGTGGTTCTTTGTCTCTAAAAGAACTTTCAAGGTGGTCTTTGAGACCGTCATGTGGCCCAGGAGAACTTCAGCACACAGGGAGGCTAGAATCCACTCTAGTAGCATTTTGTTTTCACCAGGTTAACTGAAATGTCTTTCAAAGAACACATCATTTGTAGCTTGGAGTGCCTTCAGCAACTTCACAAGCATCGTGCAAATCTCTGAGCATATTTATAGGAGTAGTGGGCCTTCCTGCTCCAGATGGCTCACCACGACAAGTTAATCCCACTTCGTGTTACTGGTAATTGAATTCTCCCCTGAGAAGGAAAGTGTATGAGATCCATGAACATTTGATGTATGGGTATTTCTAAACAGCCTGACTTGGAAAAGATTAAAACAGCCCTGTATTCCCAATCCCTGGACCACTTTACCAGCAGGACAAAGGTTTTAATCTGCTCCAGGTGGCTAAACTCAGAAAAGCTTCTATTCCTCGGCATCTTCAATTAATACTAAGTGCAATCAGAGTTGGCAGGGTTCAGGGGGTTCTGGCACATTCAAAGGACAGGCAGAGAATCTCCCTGCCAAGTCCTGGAACTGCACTTTTCATAATCAAAAGCTACTGTGATTAATGAGCTACAGGCAAGGGGGAATCCCCATGTCTTTAAAAATCAGAACCGTGGTGGAAAACCTAAGAGCAAATTATTCCATAGCCTTGGGTTTCTTGACCTCAAACGCTTTGTACATCTCTTTCTACGAGGGCCACTGCCACGTAGTCAGCTACGGTCTGATTGCTCTGTGTGGCTTGTGAGTGGAGCCCTAGGATTGCTGCTGACCTGCATCAGTGGGTGTGTTTGTTTTAGTGTTGCTTGGAGGCATTGGGAGCTGGCCACATTTCAAAGTAAGACATAGCTCTCCAACACTAGGCTCAGGAAATAATCAAGTAACTGACTTCTCCATCGCCGGCTTGATTGGCTTCTGCTCTGAAGCCAACAGGAAGAGGGGAGAGTGGACATTGGGACCCTCCTGCCACGTGGACACTGCCTTCAGCAAGTCACAAAACTGTCACTTACACCTCAGGGGGGTAAAATGAGAACTGAGAGGTTTTTTTGTTTTGTTTTGTTTTGATTTTTTCTGTCATCTATTGGTTATGGTCAGAATTCCACTGGAAAAGAAGAAAACTGAGATTGCAAACAGATGGACGAGAGTCTATCCTTTGAATTTAATGTCTCTTCGGAAATATTACCAACATGGGAGATTTTAAAAAATCACCTCTGAGAACCATAATAGACTTACATTTTTGATGTAGGTATGTATATCTTGGCTTTTGTGACTATCGGAAGGTCATTAGAGGACAAGAAAACAGGTTGTATTTGTTTTCAGTTATGTCAAAGAGGGTAAGTCCTGGATATTTTCTTTTTCTTTTCAATTTTACAAGTGATTAAAGTTGGTATTTAAATTAGGTTTCGTTTGTCATTGTAAAATGGCACATTGACTTCATTGTGCGTTGTTTTAAAGGCTGGAGAAATGGAGCCCATTTTATTTTATCACACACATAACATAAAAGTCTTTGTAATTACTTTATTTTATGAGACTCCCCATCAGCTGGGCATATTGTAAATATCACGTTCCGCAGTTTATAGACAGAGAAAAACAACCACATAGAGGCTGAGTTGTCTGTGTTCTTGTTACAACACCAGCAACAGAAGCACACTTGAGACGGTATTTCTAAAGACAGTCTCCATCTCCACACAAGGAGACTCTGAGCCCACCGACTATGTTCTTCAGGTAACAGCTCTAAAACTGATGCCCCAGAACTGGAGAAGGTATCCACACCAGCTCTCCAATCTGCCCCATGGGATGCCGCCATTCTCTTTGGAGGAACTGGTGACAAGAGTCTTGTTCTGTTGTCCAGAACATACTAACTTAGTGTGTTCCACAAGAGAATGGATAATTCCTAAAGACTGTGAGAAAACGCAAACGCAAAATCCAGGTGAACAGAATCAACCCTCCTCCTCCACCAGTGTCTAACCCGGCATAGCTCCCATTGCTCTCTTCCGTAGGATTCTTCCTAGGGTGTCTCCCAGGATTCCATTGGATCACAGACAAAACTCTGCTTTGAGGATGAGGTTACTTGTGTCTGCAGCAACCATGACAATTTCTCAGTCCTGCCGCCTGCCACCCTTCAGACTGCTTTCCCACACTCATTGAGGAATTTGCACCTGACTTTCAGTTGTGATTTTTTTTGGATGACCTCAGAGTTCAAGTAAAGGATCTGTAGCTCTGTCTGGTGTTTAAGCTCTCCCACTGCCCATCGGGAGACAAGGGCATCCATAGTCAGAAGCCATGCACAAGAGAGTATAAACAAGTGACAAACCCAGAGCTTCCCATCTCAAGCAAAGTAAAACTCCACCCACAGAATCGGAATCACTTCAGTGATTTGGGAAAAAATGCCTAGGCTTAAAGGTGTTTTATCTGTGGAGAGGCAGAACCTCCAGGCCTCTTGCTGAAACTGCTGGGCAAAAACGCCAAAAGTTTCCTCTTGAGTACAAGATGGTAGATGGAAATTATTAATAACCCATTCAGACTAATTTAATCTGTATGCATTATCATATATATGACTATTGAGTCTGTGTGGAGCTGTGACAATGTAATTTAGTGAATTTAACAGTATTTGTTAGGACTTTTCCTGCAGGAAGCCAATCCCCTCAGGAACCATGACACTTGGCTCAGGAGATTATTTTCTATTTCACTTCCGTTTGTCCTGTCTGGTTTTCGTTTCTCATTCTTTTATTTATTTTTTTTTTAATTTGGATTAAATTTTGGTGGCTCTAGTATTCCGTTTTCTCCCTCTATTGACTTTTTAAATTTTCATTTTTAACAGTCGCCTTCGTGATTACCACAACATCCATAACTGATCACAGCCTGTTACCCTCTCCCCACAGGAAGTCCTCAGCGAGGCCCTTCTGCTGGGCAGATTCCTGTCTTTGAGCTGCCGGTGCTGCACGCCTTACCTCAGCGTGGACGGCAACCCCAAAATGCAGTTTCATTTGTGCTCCCAGCTGTCAATTATCCTGCAAGGAGGCATGATCAACAACAACAAACACACGTACACGTGCTCAAGTCTTGATTCTACATATGTGAGAAAACATGTCATGTCTGGCTTATTGCACTTAACATGATGATCCCCATTCCCCTGATAACATTCCACTCTTCTTTACAGCTGAAGAAAACCCCATCGAATATATCACCATGCTTTGTTTATCTATTTATCTGCTGCTGGGCATCTAGGAGGGTTCCCCATCTTCTCTATTTTATCCTTCATTTTTGACGGGTATTTCTACCAGTTAGAGAATTCTAGGTCAACCTCCTTTTCCCCTTGCTCAGTCACACTTAAAACATATCCTTCCATTGATTTCTGGCTTGTACTGTATTTTATGAGAAATGAACAGTAATCATCACACTAATGTTTGGTTCTCAACATTTTAACCACGATGTGCCCTGACATGGCTGTTATTCTATTTATCTTGCTTGAAATTTGTTCTAACTTCTGAATCTATGGGTTGAAATGTTTTTACAAGTTTGAAATTTTCAGTCATTTTTTTCCCTGCCTATTCCCCCTTTTCTGTGACTTGAATTATATTTGTTCATTCACTTTTCTAAGGTGAGAGTGAAAGTATTTTCCATCTTTTAGTCCCACCTCAGCCTCTTGGATATTGAGCTCATCTTTGTAACTTCCTTATTAGGCTGACTCTGTACTTGCTTGCATGCAGATCAGAATTTTGACAACCACAGAAAGGTTTTTTTTATATCACAGTGGCTCTGCAGATAGTAACATTTAACTCATGAGGAGGCAAAGAGGGATTTACGTCTAGGAAGCATGCTACCATCTAGGTCATAAAGCCTCACTAAACACAGTTGGCATACAACACGCCTATCTTTCTTCCATCTCTGTGCTTTTGCTCCAGTACTTCATTCAAAAGTGTTCTCGGAAGCCTGCCTCTTTCCCAGACAAGACCAAGAAATTCCTACTCAAGCTCTCTGGCTTCCCCAAAGCTTTGGATGCCTTCTCTAAATCAGACTATCCTGTTCTCCAATGCATAGCAGGATGGTTACAGTCTATAAAAAGCAACTTTAGGAGTGATTAAAATGAAACTCGACTCTCAACCACACCTACACCCACCAAGACAGGCATCAGTCAATCCATCATTCCACAGGCATGTGCAATGACTACCTTGTAAGGACTCTGTAATAACATCCCAATCAAGAACCGATCAGACACAGTGACAGGACTTCCCCCCTCCTAGTCTGTACAAGCCAGAGAAGAAAACACTCCAACAGCCATCAGATTCAACCTCCTCATTTGAAATTTAGTCAAGTGAAGGTTATAAAGGCTAATACTGTCCCTATGTTCCCCTACAGCCTCAGTACACAAGAGTCATCCCCTCATCCCCCAGTACATGTTCATAAGGCTTCACCAAGCAAAAGAGAGACCCGCCTCAGACTGCAGACACGACTCATTGGGTAAAGACGCTAATTGTGCAAGCCTGAAGATCCAAGCTCAATCTCAGGAACTCACATAGACCCCAGAGAGAGCGACATGAATCTGCAATCCCAGCACTCCTATAGTAAAAGGGGCGGCAGACAGGAGCGTGAAAGCTCACAGGCCACCTAACAGGCAGTGCAGGGAGCAGCCGCAGAAACAAGAGAGACCCTGTGTCAGCAAGGGAAGAGGAGAGGCCGACTAGTGAAAGGTGTCTGTTGACTGTCTCCGCATGTGCTCTGTGGCATAACGTGTGTGTGTGTGTGTGTGTGTGTGTGTGTGTGTGCTATCACTGGCCATAATTGAAAGCATAACATTCTATTGTTATAAATAAGTCACACATACTAAATAAATAATAATTGGGGGGAAAATGACTCACTTCTAGTTTCCCGGCTTGATAAGAGATGGCCCTGTGTAAAAAGCATTGTGAGCCACAGAGCACTGTAGGAGGGCAGAAGAGAACTAGGGATGACTAAAAGGATCGTATCCATTTTGTCTCAATTATATCTATACATTCCATTTGTTAATGTGCAGTACATTGCTTTAAAAGCCTGTTTTAATTAACAATATTCCTTTTATGTTATAATGGATGCGTGCATTTTATTTAAAAGTATCCATTTCACTGTTGGTCTCAACAGCTGACTAAGCAGGGCATGACGGGCTGCCTTGATTACATTTTAGCTTCTTTTCCTTACCTAGATCCGCCTCGGCTTCTAGATGCCTGACTCATAAACTGAAAAGCTGAATCCCACACACCCTTTCTCTCCAGGCTGAGTTCATGTGGATCCTGCAATTAGCAACTCAGTGCCTCATCCACTTTCTTGCATTTGTAAATAAGTATTCATCACTCGGATACCAACACTTGTTACTTGATTCTTAATGAGTTATAATTTTATAGAACTTTACTCTGTCTGCTAGTGAGGCAGCTGAGCACGTACAGCGCTTGTCATACAAGCCTGATGACCCGAGTTCAATCCCTGGAGCTCAGGCTCAGGTAAGGGCAGAGAAATGGATTCCACAGGGTTCTCTGATCTCCCCTCATGTACCATAACACACATGGCCCTCCCACAACAGCACACACACACACACACACACACACACACACACACACACACACCACACCACACACACTCACATACACCATCGTCATATTCACAATTTTTAAAAAGAAAAAAATATGAATTAATGTGTCTCCCTTCTGTAAATCCAACACTGTAACTTCTAAGTCTTCAGTGGCTTGAGATAATAAATACTACATTTATTAATATTAAATTAGTTTTGAAAGATCATAAAGCAAGACCATGGCATGACTTCGGTCTTCATGATGGGTCTAACCAACTTAGGTAGTCAAAATGTAACTCCACATGAAGAAAATCTAAGTTGGGGAAATCAGATGGTTTTATACAAATAATGAGCATGAGGGAGGCATAGAAAGAGCTAGATACACTGTGAAGCTGGGGGAAGCATTCAAAGACGAAGCAGCAAAGCAAACTGAAGAGTGAAGGGGGGTTCAGCTCGAGAAGGCACTAAGTAAGACCAGGCATCCAACATTCCTGGAATTCTGTGCCCTCTCCTGACCCCTCTATATCCTAGATCTTATTTAAGCTCCTAAGCATGCAGCAGGGGTTGAAATTTATCTTCAGTTGAAAATAGACATTAGTGTCTGCAAATAGATTGGATTCTGGAGTGTCTCCCACAGGCCCATGTGCTGAAAGTTGCATCCTAGGTTTGGTGTTTTGGGAGGTGGCAGAACATTTTTTCTTTTTTTTTCATTTTTCTTTATTAAGAAATTTTCTACTTACTCTACATACCACCCCCAGATTCCACCTCCTCCCTCCTCCCATCCCCCAGCCCTCCCTCCCACGTCACCCCACATCCCCACAAACCCCAAATCAAGGTCTCACATGGGGAATCAGCAGAGCCCGGCACACTGAGCCTAGGCAGGTCCAAGCCCCTCCCCACTGCACCAAGGCTACACAAGGCGTCACACCACTGGCACCGGGCTCCCAAAAGCCTGCCCATGCACCAGGGTCAGATCCTGATCCCCCTGCCTGGATGCCCCCCAAACAGTTCTAGCCAAACAACCATCTTCCATATCCAGAGGGCCTAGTCCAGTCCCATGGGGGCTCCACAGCCACTAGTCTATACAGTTCATGGGCTTCCACTAGTGTGGCTGGTCATCTCTGCACGTCTTCCCATCATGATCTCCATGTCCCCCGCCTGCAAAATCCCTCCTCTTTCTCATCGACTGGATCCCGAGGGCTCATCCTGGTGCCTGGCCTTGGACCTCTGCGTCTGGGTGGCAGAACTTTTAAGAACTAGAACCTACTGAGAGGTCTCCTAGTCATTGGGGACAGGTCCTGAGACCCTGGCCTCTTCCTCTTTGGTTCTTTTGCAAGCTGAGCATGAAATGAATGGTTTTGCTATGCCTGATGCTTTTGTCATACCACATACCTAAACCCATAGGGCGAATAACACATAGACAGGGGACCCTTGAAACCGTGAGCCTAAATATCTTTTCTCTTTATGAGCTGGATATTTCAGGTTTCTAATGTAGTGACAGAAAATTAGTAAATATAGTGCCCTTCTTTCCGTGATGGAATTTGACAGTCAGAGAGCCAAATGACCTGTCTTGCATTCTACAGCTAGTTGTGGAAAGATTCAAAATTTTGTAGTCCAATAGGCTCCACATCCTATATCCTTTGCTTATAACATGATGCTTTTATTACTTCTTTGAGAATTTTATACAATATACTCTGATCATATTCACCCCGTTCCTCCACCCAACTGTTCCCAGATCCACCCTTCACTTCTCCAGCCTTCCCACTTTCATCTCTTTTTTTTTTCTTTTGTTTTATTTTTAATAACCAACCAAATCCAGCTTGTGCTGCTCACATACTCACGGGAACTGATGAACTCATGAACCCGCAGCAACTGTGGTTGCTTGCACAAGACCTGTGTAAGACCAAGCCAGTCGGCCATTCCAGTGCTGAGCACTTACTCTCACTTAGTAGACTGCTCAGTCAGTTTTCACTCAGAGTGGAGTTCCTTAAATCCAGTCCACTTCAGGTCTTCACCTCAGCCCTACCCTCTGACCTATATTATTCTGAGGTTACTGTTCAGTTGTGAATAATTTTTTTTGTCATCACTGTGATTATTATAGCTTCTAATTCTGAACTTTTTGTTTGGTTTGGTTTGGTTTTGGTTTTGGTTTTTCAAGACAGGGTTTCTCTGTGTAGCTTTGCGCCTTTCCGGGAACTCGCTTTGTAGACCAGGCTGGCCTCGAACTCACAGAGATCCGCCTGCCTCTGCCTCCCGAGTGCTGGGATTAAAGGCATGCACCACCACTGCCCAGCCTAATTCTGAACTTTTAGCTCTGGTTTGAAAGAGAAGTTTGAAAAAGGTCTTGGAAAAGTTAAGTTATGGAAGACAGTAGGGGGCTGGGCGGTGGTGGCGCACGCCTTTAATCCCAGCACTCGGGAGGCAGAGCCAGGAGGATCTCTGTGAGTTCGAGGCCAGCCTGGGCTACCAAGTGAGTTCCAGGAAAGGCGCAAAGCTACACAGAGAAACCCTGTCTCCAAAAACCAAAAAAAAAAAAAAAAAAAAGACAGACAGCAGGGAAAACCTCACGAAATCCCAGAGGTGTGGATATTAGTCAGGGTTCTTTGGAAGAACAGAACCCATGGACTGAATATGTATTAAAAGGGGATTTATTAGTGCTGGTCTTTCAGTCCACGTTGGGAGCTAAACTTCAAAATCAATGAAGGATGGCTGGAGCAGCATCAGGGTGGATGCAGTCAGAAGTAAGGAGCAAAGGCCGGTAGGCGAAAGCAGCATTAGCTTTTACCTCATGCCTCTTTATATCTAAGCTGCTATTGGAAGATGCTGCCTACTTTGGGGAAAACCTTCTTCCTTCGGTTAATCCTTTGGAAACACCAAATAGATAGATCCACCTGGACAAGTCCCTCGGTTGATCCCAGATCTAACCAAGCTGACAGCCAAGATTAGCCATCGCAGCATGGAAACTATTTTTATTGTCATTTAGATAAAACCGCATCATTAAAAATGTCCAGTTTATTGTACAAGTTCACATCTGGGTGGACGTGTGCTGGAAGCTGCTTCCGTGAATCAGAATTTCTTGCTGCCAAGTTCAGTGTAGTTTTGGCAGAATTCAACCATTGTACTTTAATCTAGTATGACAATAAAACAAGAAGCCACGCATGGTGGCTTACCACTTAATGCCAGCTGCTCAGGAAACTGAGAGGGGAGACTCATGAGTTCAAGGTCAGCCTGGGCTATATAGGAAGATTCAATCTAACTATCAGATGAAAAAGGCTGGGGTGTAAGTCAGCAGCACACCACGCATCTAGTGTCCATGGGACCTGGCCCCTCTCCTCAGCAACCCAACAAAACGAGAGAGAAAAAGATATGAAATGTGGTCATATCTAAGTTTCAATCCATTTTTTTGCAGGTTTGTCACATTAAATATTAACAAAGGATTTGGGTCCTTCAGATGGATATCTGAGGAGAATTATTTTCAAAAGCAGTCACACATACAAATGCCATAGACATTAGTGTTTGATCACTGTCTAAATGGCAGTATACTGATTAGTACTTTGATTCACTAAAATTGTGGCTAACGTTTAGTCTCCAGTATTTTTTCACAAGTTTTATTTGCTTGTGCATGCATATATGTGGATGCTTATATACATACCACGTTCATGTATGGAGCTCAAGGACCACTGGCAAGAGTTGGTTCTCTCCTCCCACCGTGTAGGTCATGGACTCAAACTTATTTGTCAGGCTTATGGGAATGCTTCTCTACCAGCTATCTCCCTGACCCTCAGCACTTTTTATATTCAGGAATAAGAAGTCTGCATCTGTAAGAATATGGATGTGGGTCAATGACATCAGCAGGGTTATTGACTCGTACTGGATAAGTACCAAGGGATTTTCAATATATTTTATTTTAATCGTTCAAGACAGAGTCTCTCTGTCTTTGCTGCACAGGCTGCTCCACCTGCCTCAGCCTTCCAAGTAGCTGGGATTACAGGCATGCACCACCATGCTGGGTATGCTATGCTGTATTCAATAGTTGACGCCAGTGCATTATGCCGCATTGACTGGAGTTTGTTAGGGCATCTCTTCAGGGAAAGGTCCCGTGGTTTCCTTCCTCACTAGACCTGTGTCATTGAGCAAACTAAATTAGTAAAACAATTCACCCCTACATAAGCCATTAATGAAGTGTCTCCATTATGCATGCATATTCATTAGCTTGCCCCTGAGGAATTCTCCATCAATCCTAACACACAAAGCCCTGACAAGTCAAGACAGATGAAGTTTCTCTTTGGTCCAGGAGGTGTTAGCTTCCTGTATTGTGCCACATGATGTCTGAGGAGCTTTCTTTTGTAAAGCTGAGAGGTACTGTGGCTTCCCAGACGACGGGAGACAAAGTCGCAGAGCTCACATGACGCCCAGTGGAAGTCTGGTAGGGCACACAGAACAGCGCTTCTTTCTCATCTTCCTGTCAACTTTCTGAGAGCTCCACTGAAAAGAAAATAAGTATCTAACCTTCCTTTTGGTCCATATTCTAGGTGAAGTTTGAGGCATGAAACATGTTCCAGAAAAATGAAACAATATTCAGGTTCACTTCCTGCAGACTTCCTCCTAATCAGGTGGAAGGTGTGTCAGAAAGGACTTTAGTTAACTCTGCCTCCCTTATCTACATGTTCATTGATTAACTCGGTTATACAAAATGACGGGTTTTGTTGTCATGTTTTTACACATGCATCTCACATATTTTGAACTTTATTTCCTCCTTTTCTCAAAGAAAATTATGATATAGAGTTTGGATGTGCCTGCAAAAAGGCATGTGTATGATGTCTTTGTTAGAAGTGTAACAAGACAGACTAAAATGTGGTGAGAGAACTGTCTAGAACAACTAATTTGAATTCTCTAGAGTTAGGGGTACTAAGCATGTGGAGGCCATCGCTTCTCTTTGGTCTAGAGCATTCTGAAGAAGGAGGGTCCAGTGCAATCCTATGATCAAGGGAGTCTTGAACAGTGAGCCAGTAAGTAACATGAGCAAGAAAGATATACCTCTGCCCCAACCAACTTTTGTGTGTTCTTCGGAGAGGAGGAAGGCATATCTTATTATTTCCATGGGCCCACATGAGGGAATGTGGATCTGAGAGGAAGGTAGGAGCTCTGAGGTTACCCACGGGCCATCAAGCAAATGAGATGTGCTGTTTGTTGTAAGAAACAGTCAGCAGTGTGGGGTTGTTGGTCTAGGAGTCATCTCTGCCGACAGACTGGCATAATGCTAAATGACATGCAGGAAAAGATACAGTGTACCAGGTCAAGTCTAAAATGTCAGACTAGGTCCCCAGTGCTAGAGCAAGCCAAGGCATGCAGGAGGGTCTCATGCTGATCTCTAAAGCAAAGGTCAGCTCCACCCATCCCAACAATAGGCAGTTAGATTTGTTCCCTTTCCATAGCTTTAACAAAATGCCTGAGGTTGGGTACCTCCTAAAGAGGAGTTCTATGTAATTCACAGTTTGGAAGGTTGAAAGTCCAAGCAGTATGGCATTGGCAAGGACCCCTTCCAATCCTCAAGTCATGGGGATGGCTTCACCGTGGGACAGTGTGTGAAAAGAGAAATCTTGAGAGAGAGAGAGAGAGAGAGAGAGAGAGAGAGAGAGAGAGAGAGAGAGAGAGAGAGGGAGAGAGGGAGGGAGAGAGGGAGGGAGGACAAAGAGAGAGAGAGAGAAAGGAGGGAGGGAGGGAGGGAGGGGCTATCTTAGATTTTCATAACAACCTCAGGAGACCTGATCAGGGCTCCATGGTAACTACTTAGTCCCTTCTGAGGACAATCTTCCCAAAGACCGAACCGCCTCTCACACCTTAAAGGACCCACTGCGGTTCAGTCTACAACCCTCAGAGGACAAAGTACATCCAAACCAGAGGACAGTATTACACAGCATGGGGCGGCTGCTTCTCTGTCCCTTCCCCACTCTCTCCTGGGCCCATGAGCTGGGGCAGTGATTGTGCTTCAACCTTCTAACCAAACCCAGCACACTAGGGTGAAACAAAGAACGAAAATCAAAACACCCTGTCCCACGTCCCACAAACCAAGTCCCTCCTGCAGGCTTCCTGTACATTGGGGAGAAGAGCTTGGCATTTTGTAAAAGACTGAAGGTGACCGGAAGTGGTGGCTTCTGACTGAGATATCACTAGGAGAGGAGGGATGCTCCTTAGCCTCACACTCCTGGAAGGTGCAGTTACAGGAAGAGTGATGTTTTTGGGTGTCCAGGAATTTCAACACACTAATGACAAGTGCATTATTTTTTAAAGATTGTCATCCGAGGAGGCCGACTTTCCTCCCCAAATTTGGAGTTTTAAGAAGCAAATTAGGATCGAGGATGCTGCACTGATTGTTTCCGGGTTCTCGGCAACAGAGCATTTAACTATAAAATAATTTGATACGAGTTTTTAACAGGCACCGGAAATTAATCTACAGCTGAATTTAACTATGTCCATCCTACCATTTAAAAGAAATAAGAAAGAAAGACAAACCAGTCACTAAGAGCCATGGGATGGCTCCTGGCTTTTCATTGCCATCCTTAACTATGACAATGGGGAAGAATCGCTGACCAAGCGTGGATTGAGAGTGAGCACTTTGCCGAGCAGGCTCAACCTACAAAACCCTCTGGCTGTAGGGCTGACAGCTGAGGGCATTTTCTTGAAAGAAAGGACACACAAAGGCTCACCTGAGCACATGCCCAGAATGACCCATTAGCTCATTTCTACCTCCAATCTGCAGATCTGGAGAGCTGGAGGGCAGTGAGAACCATTTTGATACAGACAGAGGCAGAATTTGCTCTATTCCAATTTTAGAATCTGGGCTAAAATGGGCAATTTAGAATAATAAAGCTATCATGTGCTTCTCGGTCTCTCTCCTGGCTTTTGAATTGTTGCATTTAGATCTTAACTCTTTGCTAGGGATGCTGTGCCTCGAATATCTTACAGATCTGCTGACTTTGAATATATTCAGTTTACCGAGCGAGAGGGAATAATAGCAGAATGTCCTTTCATGTGGCTGCACTGCCGTCAGTGTGGTAGCAGCTGCTGTGGGAAGGTGATCCATTTTGCCACTTAGTGTTTGCCTCATTTCTGCCGATAATCTCTCTAGAATATTAAGAAGGCTCAAATGGACATCCCATTGGCTAACAATGAAGAGACTAACAAGCACTCTCTACCTCACATTTTCCTTCGTGATAAGGCCGTGGACAGCTTTACAGGACTGAGCAGCCCTGGCAACATCTGGCGCACGGACACTGGGGAAGAAAGCGCCAGCCTGGCCTAAGTGGCAGATGTTTATGGATGCTAGGTCAACGGCCAGCAAAGCAGAGCCCTTGCCACCCAGGCACCTGCCACCAGTGCAGAATACTGGGTGTCACTCCACACCTACGAGATGGGTAACCTTGGGAACAGGACCCCGTTATCACCAGAATCCAGATAGTTCTCATGGCCAGTGAAACTCGGGAACTGCTTCTCCAGAGTAAGTGTCTAGACTATTAGTCATCATGTTAGGAAAGAGCTGAACAGACTTTAGCATGGTGTATTAGAGGATATCTAGATTAAGCTAGTGCAAGCTACAGTTACTGGATGGAACACTGAGGACCACTCTTGTTATTTTCAGACCGTGTACACACACACACACACACACACACACACACACACACACGCACACACACGCACACACACGCACGCACGGGCACACACGATATATGGATGGATGGATGGATACAATTAAATGTATGTATACATTTAATAGCTTGTATTCAAAGGAAAAGGAAAAACAATTCCACTGAAATTGAACAAAGGAAATAAATGAATGATTTACTGAAAAAAATCAAACGTCTAATACACACAAGAATTAACAGCTGCATGAAACCTGGAAAATGTTCATTAAACAACCTGTTTTCCTCTAATTGGATTAGGATAAATTAATATGCATAGTATGTGCTTTGTCTCAGATGTCATAGAGATTCTGCTGAGTTTGAATATATTCAGCTTACAGAGTAAGAGGGAAAATAGTTGAGTATTTTTTAATCTGGCTGCTATTCATTGACCTGGTAAAAAGTGGACCCCTTATAATGTTGGACTAACTCTGTTCTGAGGAACGAACTTATGGAATTTTACTTTTACTAATTAAAAGCATACCTACATCTATAAATCAAAATTGTCTCATATTTGTAATTTATATATACTTACATTTGTTACAGCAATTAAAATTATGTTTAATTATGCTTTTGTAGTAACATATTGGCAACAGGTTAAATGTGCATGGGTGGGTAAGCAAAGGGTTACTCATAACTTGTCAAGGTTCTGAGAAGTGATTGGTAAGCACTCAGCTCAAAATGGGATGCCTAGATGATTCCCCTCCAAGTCTCAGAGAACATCGTGGAAGGGGTGGGCACAAAGAATGTAAGGGCCTGAAGAAGGAACAGAATATCGTGGGATACTTCTGAGCATGATTGGCCATTACATTCCTGAGCTCACAGCAGCTGCAATTCTGTGTAGAAGACATGCACAAGATTGGGCCCATCAACATCCTGTCATGGAAGGAGGAAGCTTACAAGACCCCACACCTCCCTGACAGTCTACAGGCAGCTGACGGTTTCTAGGCAAAGGAGACATATTTCTTTAATGTCATAAGGCACCCATGTTCCTATAAATAACCCTTCATTCATGTTCCTGTAAACAACCATATTGAAACTCACTAGTAACCCCCCACACACCCCAAGATAACTAGTTGGGAAGGGGATCATTAGGAGCATGAGGAGGAAAAGAAGGGGTTATGGGAATGAATATTATCAATTTGAATTATACTCACATATAAAGACGCCACAATGAAGCCCATTTTTAAATACAGTTAATATATGCTAATAAAAACTTTAAAAAGAGAAATATTAAATAAAATATGTTACTTTTTGCACAGTTGAAAATGGTGGCAGATATATATGTCCTGATATGAAAAGCTCTCTAAAACATAGTAATAAATAATAGAAAAATTTACAGCAAATATATAAAAAAATTTTCTCATTTATGTAAGACAAAAATATATAATGTCTGCATACAAGTAGTACATAGTTTATTATGACACAATACAATTTTTTATACAATATGTGTTTGGCAAATACCTAGCAAAGTGATACATTTTAAAATTTTACAACTTTTATACTCTGTTGGCTTTTTGTTTTCTTTCAGTGCTGGGGATAAGTCACATGGCTCCAGGCTTTTTGAGACAGGGTGTGTGTGGTGCCTGGGTGGGAGGCCATGGCCTTGCACATGCTAGTCAGCGCTCTGCTACGGAAGTATATCCTTGGGAGGGTAACAGTTTTGTTGTTTGTTTGGTTTTTGCAGTGGCTTGTTTGGGGGACACACCTCATTGGCCATAGTGAATGATCTCAGCAATTACTTGATGAATTACGATTATATAACGGTGCCAATAAATTGGATGGTTGGTTGGTGGCCAATTTTCCAGAGAGATGCCCAGTTAGGGGCTCTCTCCACAGCTCATTGCTGCCTTGACAAAAGGGCACATCGGAGACGAACAAGTAGTCATCGAAAGCCACCTTGCCTCTTACCCACAAGCTTGGTGCTCCAGGTAGAAGCATCAGTGTTTCGGACGCTCAGCCTGGCTCTGCTTCTGTGACTTCTGTTACTGTCTCTGGGCCCCTCTTTTCCATACATGCCCATGTCTGTGTTTCACAATGGTCCCTGGAAAATTGTGCCAGGAGTCCTGAAGCTAAATGTGCAATTGAAAGGTAAATGTTGGCATCGGCAGCCTTAATTGATCTTTCTGGGCTTTAACTTCAAGGATTAGCTCTCTGTACCCAGAAAGGGTTCTCCCTGGTTTTACACTTTCTTCTATTAATGAGACATACAACTTCCAAGAGAAAATTTGGTACCCGGAGGCTGCAGCCCCTGATCACTTAACCTGGGCTCTACCCTGTGTCTGGAGCAGTCTCTGCTGACCTTTCCATGGTGGTTCAGTTCCCTTCTGGACAAACATGGGAAAGTGTCCTTTCCTGAGACATGCCACAATTCCCCCGGTCCCTCCGCTGTCACCGGAAAACCCAAGCTCCTCAGATCAAATCAATGTGAGCAAGTTAAGAATCAGTATGGATCAAATAAGACCAAGGCATACCTACTGCCTACATGAACCTATTGAAAGCAAAGTGGCCACATATTTATGACCTGCCATTCATCAGAAACCCTAAGCCCCTACTATTGTTACCTTAAAAGTGTCTAAGTGGAAATATTATTCCTGCCTAGCCCTGAACTTGAGCCTGAAGCCCAGTCATAACAAGCTGACAGTTATTAATGGGGATGTTCTACTAGCCCATGGATGTACTCACATCTGTTAAACCTGCTCTCGAAGGGTCGCATGAATTATTGATGCCAGGACATGCTGCTTTAACCCAGCACACATTTTTGTGACGTCACAATGTTTTCCAGAGTTCTAGGTCACGGCCACCTGACTTTCAAAGTCACAAGTTAAAGCCTGTGTTCATCCTGAGCAGACTGTACAGAAGAGGTTTCTGCCACAACAACCTGCCATTTAGAGAGAATGGAGCAGGCAGGGCATTGTAGTACGTAGTTGAGATTTCACTAATCAAAGGTAGCAGCAGGAGGATTGTGAGTTTGAGGCCAGCCTGGGCTATATAGTGAGACCTTGTCTAGGTAGATGGGGAAAGAAGAAGGGAGGGAGAGAGGAAGGGAGGGAGAGAGAGGAAAAGAGAGGAGAAGGGAAAGGAGGGGGAGGGGAAGGAGGAGGAAGAAGGGGAGGAGGGGGAAGAGTAATCAAAGGAGCCAGGATTTGCTTCTCTTCATTCCAGGACTGCCTGAGACAGCCCAGCAGTCTGGCCAGGTGTGGCTCTTTGAGGGTAAAGACGGTTGTGCTCAGAAGAGAGAAACCTGCTCCTGAGTGTTCTGACCCGCGCTCAAGTGTGAAGCGGCAGGTGTAAGGGGCCGGAGATGCCAAGCCTCACCTAAGGCAGGACCCATTTCTCTCCTGAGCTTTACCTCCCCGCCGCCCCCCACCGCCCACCGCGCCACAGACACCCTGTTATGCCACTACCCCTCCGCATCTGTTGCACCCTGTTTTTGCTGCCCTGGTTTTGTGTCGGGGGATCTTCCTGGGCCGGGTGAACATCGCCGTGAAGCTCAGTGGCTCTGTGCTTAACGACTTCATTTTTCACCGCCACCCTTCTAATAAAAGCTGTTTGAAGAAGGAGGGATTTGAAGGCTTCTGTGGTTGGGGGCAGGTTGTCATCTAAGTCGGGCTTCCTTTCTGGACAAAGCGCCCATTGTCTGCGGAAGCTGGCATGACAGAGGAACCACAAGAGGGCGCGCCAAGCCTCGGAATAAACAGCTCGTCTGTCCTAGCCGCTAAGGCGGTGGAACTGCCAGCGCATGTTGGGAGGACTCCTAATCCACCAGACACACGAATGTTCTAGAAGCCCTTCAGGGACGTTCTCATGGTCGGACAAAGAAGAGCTCTGCAGGTGCACAGAGGAGAGATGGAGGAGGAGTGTTGAGAGGAAGGGAAGCGATGGGCAGGGGAGGAGGCGGGTAAGACAAGAAGAGAGACCCTAGGCAGAGGAGAAAGGAGAGGCAGGGGTGGGTGGAAGGGGCGGGTGGAGGGAAGACAGGAAAAGGAATGTTGCTTTTTATAGGGCCGAGAGACAGGGAAGTCTGGTGTTTCTGTGGACCAGATGGTGTGGCAGGGGAAGGGACCAGGCTGCGGCTGCTCTGGGGGAAGCTGAATGTCTCCCGGGTCTATGGAGTCTCAAGCATGGCGTGAGCCCGGCTGAGTCTCTCCAGGACTTTCCCAGCCGGTTCCTCGTTGCTTTAAAGGCACACCTTGCCTTGACCATGTGCATCCTCCCGGCAAACAAGGACTTGTTTGGAAGTCAGGGTCTCCCCAAGCCTCTCCAGGCCATGGGGCAAGGGAAAGTGGTCATGGTAATATTAGCTTCCAGCTGCTTCAGAATCAGATTTTATTACTGATAATTTTAAACCTTGAGATAGTGGAAAAGGAAGTAAGTTGGCGGGGGTGGGGGGAGTAGGGGGTGGTTTTTTGTTGTTATTTTGTCTTTTTTTTTTTCCATTTAAAAATGTGTCCACCTAACAAGAGTGGGTAAGGTTTTGCAAACTCTTCCTGTATTTTGAGGTAACCTGAATCTGTGTTCCCAGGCCATGGTTACTCATATTTATCTTCACAATAAACTAGCTCCTCTCTTGGAGATACGGCTGTTTTCTACTTGACAGCACGTATGCAAGTGTGTGTGGGGTGGTGTGTGTGGGGTGGTGTGTGTGTGTGTGTGTGTGTGTGTGTGTGTGTGTGTGTGTGGCAGAGATCTACATAAAGTGTCTACAATTGCTCTCCACCTTATACTTCCAGTCAGGGTCTCTCACCTGGAGCATACAGACTGACTTGACCAGCTGGCCAAGAAGGTTCCAGAGACTCTCTTGTCTCCAAGCCTTCTGGCAGACACTCCTCCACACACGGCTTGTTAAGGGAGTTCTAGGGATGCAAACCGCAGCCCCTCTGCCTGTTACAGCATTTTCCTGCTGTGTCTCCAGCCCTGAAGAACGGCGCCTCTTCAGCTGTGATATGTCTATATTTGCTGTACCATAAAATTAACACAGGGAAGTTGAAATATTTTACATTATGAATGAAATTTTCCATTAAAATATTGTCGGACCTGGGGAGGTGACTCAGTCCATGAAGTGTCGGCCATGCAAGCTCAGAGATCTGAGTTCAGATCCCCCAGCATCTTCACAAACACCAAGTGCAGCCACGCATACCCCCAATCCCAGCCGAGGGCTTAGGAAGGCAGAGACTGGTGGACAACTACAGGGCATGGACCAGACAGCCTCGCCGAAGGACTTTAGAGTGAGAAATACCGTCTCAACAGCAGCAGACCACAGTGCTGGGGGGTTAAACCCAGGGCCTTTGAATTCTAGGTAAATGCTATAGACTGAGCCGCAGCTCAAGGATATTTACTAATTCAATCAAAACGGCAGTAATAAACCCATCCCATGTACATTTAAACAATGTCCTCATGAAGACCATTTATTTCCAAAAGAATAACAAAATTACTCAGAAAAAAGTCCAATTTTCTACTAAATACAAAGAGCTGTTATTTGCTGTAGAAAAATACAGAAAAGCACAAAAGAAAGACATTTCGAAACCCCACCACTTAATGGGAACCACTGTAAATAGACTTTGCAGAGGAAACCTAGGAATTCCAGATACTGTGTCTCCCAGACACTGAAACAGTACCCCTAAACTGCAGCAATGCGCAAGTGCCTGTGACAGACGGGGACAGGGTATGGATGGCCCTTGACTGACTTCAGGGAGCATAGAGCTCATTCTGTCTGCAAACACTTCACTTACCACAGCCAACACAGAATTGAATCTACACAGAACTGGGTCGCTTAGTCAGGAGCCAAGGCTAGGCTTTGTTATTCCACGCCACATGTGTGAAATTTGCTGCCGGAGCCGTGCCTCAGTTTCCTCTTGGTGTGTCTGCCTGTTTTATATCAGGAGAGAGCTGGACATTTCCCACTGAGCATTGGGTTCGGAGGAGAACGTAGGATGAGATTTTGGGGCGGAGGAACGAAGGCAAGGAAGCAGCTTCCTGCTTGCGATCCCTGGCCAAGCCTTTCACATTCTTTATCTCCCTGCTGGGGCAGCTGGGAGACCCCTGAACACTGGGAGTCCGCAGTTTTCTCAGAATGGTGTGGACTTGCCAGAGACCCTGTATTGATTATAAAGGGCAGGGGTCAACCAGCACTCCGCCCCTGGGTCCTCACTGCTTTTTCTAGAGTACATACAGGGTTCTAGAACAGCCTGCCTGCTCCAGGAAAGCAGTCAGTGAATTTATATGAAATTTATAGACACCTGGAGTTGGAAGAAATGCTAAAAGACACAGGGAAGGCATGGTCTGAAGTGAATGGCTGGGGCCATAGGGCTGCATAATAGTTCCTTCCTCGAACAGAAAATAAAGAAGAAGAAGAAGAAGAAGAAGAAGAAGAAGAAGAAGAAGAAGAAGAAGAAGAAGAAGAAGAAGAAGAAGAAGAAGAAGAAGCCAGATGCCCCTGTCTTCACAAGGCCGCATGTCTCTACTCACCAATGGTTACCCAGATGCCCTTTAAGAGAGAGATTGGACGACAGTACCAAAGCACCAAGCACTTACTGAAAGTGATTGGATCACCCCAAGAGAAGAAAAGACAAGGGAGAAGGTTCTTGTTTCTTTCTTTTTTGAAGAGCTGGCCTGCCCCTTGCTGGTAGCCTACATACCACGTGAAGGCCCTAGGTTTGATCCCAGCACCATAAAGATCAATACCATCGACTTTGCGACTTTGCATATCACACCGAGGGCACTGGAGACATTCCAGCCAGTTCAGGAGAAGGGCTTGTTCTTTCCTAGAAACTCGATTCTTCCAACACTGTTTTCTCTGTGTGGACTCAAGTGTAACAGTTGGCAAAGGGTGTGGGGTAGCCCATCTAGAGCTCTCGGTCTGTAAACACCTGCCCTTGGATCCTGGGGGAAGCGTCTCCCGTCCAGGCTGCTGGCTGCCTGGGAGTCTCTGCAGATTGATTCGGCTGCACAGGAATGGCTGTGAAGGAAGAGCCGAACGTCACTCTCCATACCCCACTCTGTCGAAGTGCTGGTTCTGTGGCCAGGGGAGCAGAAGCAGGCTCCCAGGATCCTCCGCCAGTTCTGGCCTGCTGTGCCCCTGTGTGCCTTATATCTGGTTTCTCCTTTGTTATTTTACATTTCAACAAAAGCCTTGCTCTCCCGGAGTTTATTTGGTCAGTGTCAGTAAGGAATGCAAAGTCATAATTTGTGGTGGGAGAGACGTGTTAACTAGGTCCAAACTGCTATCAAATATCCCAAACATAAACTTCTTCCTGCGAAGTTGAAAAGGGAGCCGAGGGTCTTGGAAAGTTTGCTCTCCACTTCCTGAGGCCTTCCGATGTCTTGGTTGCAGCTGCATATACTCCCAGAGTCCATTAACTGCCCCTGCCAAGGAGAGGGTTGGCCTGCAGAGAAGTCCAGCTTGGGCCAGGGAAAGCCCAGCTTCTTCAGGGACAGCACCCCTGCTGCCTGGCTCTGGTGTTTGGGGGAGCACTGCCAGGTCTCTGCCAAGGTTAGGAGAACCCCTGGGCAACCTAGACTCTTCAGAAAGACCCCAGCAGGGTTTTTGTTTGCTTGGTTTTTACAGTGCTGGGGTTTCCTGCACACTAGACAAGCCCTCCACAACTGACCTCTGACCCTAGCCCTTGTCCAGTAAAATGACTGTACAGCTCCCAAGTGTATCAGCGCTAATCCAGCATCCTTCACAAGCAGTTATTAAGCATCACCATGTTCCATGCTGATATCCACTTTTCTTTTGGAATTGGTTTCCTGGGGAGAGCGGGGGAACAGAATGGTATTGGCCACTCTCCAGAGAGCTTCTTAATTCACATGTTCCGTTCTTGGTGGAAAACTCTTTTCTTTATGAAAAAAAAAACCCTTTAAAAATATGTATTTATTTGTGTGAGAGGGGAAGTGAGTTTCCCATTCACATATGGACACCAAAGGACAACTCGCGTGGATGGGGTCTCTCCTTCCGCCTTTCCATGGGTCCCAGGGATCAAACCTGTCATCCACTTCAACAAGCATCTTTATCCGGTGAGCCATCTCACGAGCCTTCCTTTGTAAGTTTTAAACTAATGAGCAGTGTTTATTATAGGTTTTTAAAATTTTCTTAGTTATTTTTGAGAATTGCAAAGATGTATATAATGAAACATAATCATATTTACCTCCCATTTCCCCCCTTCATCCTACCCTATATTTATCTCACCATGACATTCTCCTAGCTTTTTTCCATGTCTTTTCCTAAGTGGACATGGCATCAAACTGCTCTCTAAATTCATACTCTCTACTAATAGATTAGCTCAGCTCTCAGACCCATCAGAGAAGTATCTTTGTGCAGTGGATGGTGGTTAACATACAAACAACTGGTCAAAGAGCAGAGAATAAATGTAAATGGAATGCTCGGCCCAAACTGGTACATCTGTATCACAGCCCCACACACAAAGCTCAAGGACCATCATGAAGAAGGGTGGAAAGAGAGTAATAGTCAGGGATTAGGGAGGATCTGAGCAAAATCACATCTTCAGGGCAGGACAAGAGTTCTGTACTCATGAACTTACAGCAGCTGTGGACCAGTCCAGCCCACATTTATAGCGTGGAGCAGGGAGGGGTTCACAAGCTTCACCCCTAACTGAGGAGCTGTGCAGTTGATAACTTCTGGGGGAGTCGGTATTCATGAAGTGTGGCTCCCGAAGGTCAACCATACTCCAGGGGATGGCCCCACATGTAGAGTACATGAACAGCACAAATTGGACTTGACCTCACTGGAGGGAGCACGTCCTGGAGGGTAGGTTTCGGGGGTTTACTGTCTCACCTCACTTCTGGTTCCCTTTCTTTGCTTTGTGTTTGCACCTGAAGATGCGATCTCCCAGCTCTCTGCTCCACTACTGCAGCCCCCTACTGCTGTGCCAAACAGTCCACCCTTACGGACCGTCCCTCTGAGACCATTAGCCCAAATAAACTCTTTCTTAAGTCGTCTTTGGTCACAGTTTTTTTTTTTTTTTTTAAATCACAACAACAGAAAAGTAGCTAATACAGGGCGGGTAGGGAGGTAGAGGTGCATCTAGGGGAATTATGGGAAGGAGTAGGGCACAAATATACTTATATATGTGTATATAAAAGTTGGGTGTAATGGCAAGCATCTTTAGTCCCAGTTCTCTCAAGGTAAGATGGGAGGCAGAGACAGAGGAATCTTCTGTAAGGTCTTGGGTTTAGAGTCTGTAGCATGGAAGAAACAAGAGAGATCCTACCTCAATCAGGTGGAAGGAAAGAACTGACTCCAGGTTGTCTTCCAACCTCCCTATGGGCTCTGTGGCATGTGCCTATCCCATTCATACACATATCATTGCAGCATGCAGGCAGACATGGTGCTGGAGAAAGCTGAAAGTGGAGAAGGAACTACATCTTAATCCCAAAGGCAACAGGAAGTGGTCTGAAACAATGGTTGTGGCTTGAGCATATATGAGACTTCAAAGCCTACCCCATATTGACAAACTTCCTCCACATCTACTGCAACAAAATCACACCTCTTAATAGTGCCACTCCCTATGAGTTTATGGGGGGCAATTACATTCAAACTGCAATAATTATTAAATTTATTTTATGCTGGTTCCTGGGAAAGTGACGTGGGGGAGCCATCACAGGCTCATTGATTAGAGACAACAAAACAAGAAGGCAGCTGCTCTGTTATTGAGAAGGGAAGCCATCTCACTTCATGCTTTCATGGATAGAAAGAGAGCTCCCCCCAGGAATGCTGGAACTGTGTTCTGAATGCACACTGTAGCAACTCATCAGAAACTTTTAGCAAGTAATTTGCTTCTTTGGGCCTCAGGTTTTCTCCTGGAAAATAAGATGAGTGAGCAGGGTGGGCTATAGGAATCCTTCAAACTCTACAACTCTGTTACTGGGCTGGAGCACAGCTTGTGGGACTGAGCTGGTACCAGGTTCTAGGGGACGTTCCCAGCACCACACAAGTATTTATTGAATGTAATTGAGGTGATAGACTTTGCTATTTATGTATTTGGGACATTTGTTTGAGGGCTCTGTATAGTTAACTGCTTTATATGCAATAAGAAAAGAAATACATCCTGAAAAAGTTTTGAGGGGAAAAAAAATCAATGGACAATTCATACAGGCCTTGAAATAAGCCTTAAGTAGATTATCTGCAGGAGGAAGAATAATCTGTTTTCTAGGACAGCATAATCCTTTTTAGGAGAATTTTTAGTGTGATTTATCAAACGATGAGTTTATTAATAGTTGTTTTGAAAATAAAGAATGGATAAGGAGAGGAGGTATCTGTCAAGGAGAGGCAATTCCCCTTTGGTTAATGAGACAGGATTTTCAGAGCACCAGTTTGAAGAGCCCTGGAAATTTACAGGAAAGCTTATTCAGAAAGCTGGGGTTACATAATGCAGGGTGAAATCACATCTGAGCCAAACACCTTAACTAGGCCCAACTGGGTACAAAAACAGCAGCCATTTCCTAAGAGTTAAGAAGCAAGATGTGTTCTAGAACATTCCTTCTGTTGCCCAAAGATCTGTTATTTTTCATAAGAAAAAATTAACCCCCTGATTTTGCTTATGTTCCACACACACTCAGGAATGCCCTCATCGCTGTCTGCACCACAGATCTCCACACACCATCCTCACCGTTACTACTTCAGCTTCATGCATGCTTGGGAGCCTCTGTTCTGATGCTCAATATTATCTCCAGAGAAGACCAAAGAACAAGTTTCCCTAGGCCCTATTCAACTATTCTGAAGTCAAGATTTGAAACTATGAAATTCAGGTATTTGTTATCACCTACAAAGGAACCCTGGAACTTCACCCCACAGTATGGCACCCCAGTAACCTGATGATTTTCAAAGAAAGACCCTTAGTGACCAAAGGACTCTAGAAGATGCTTTGCTCAGATCGTCCTTCATCACACCAGTTTCTTTTCCTGCTGCTGTGATAAAAACACTCTTAGAAAAGCAAGTTAAAGGAGAAAGGGTTTACTCTGGCTTGCAGTTCAAGGGTACCATCCATCATGGTGGGAAGTCACTGCTGCAGGAGCTTGAAGGAGCTGATCCCATCACATCCCCAATCAGGAAAGGAGGAGGGGTGAATGTGTCACTGCTGCTCAGTTCCTTTTCTCTGTTGCTATAGTTCAGCATCCAAGCCCTAGGAAATGGTACCACCCACAGTGGGTGGGTCTTCTCATTAACACAATCAAGATAATACTTCACGGGCATGCCCAGAGACCCATCTCACATGTGACTCTAGAGTCTGTCAAGTTGACCACTAGCACTAACCATCACACTCATCTGCCCAAAGACACACTGACCAAAGGGATTGCCTTTGGTCCCCTCTCTGAGTTTCATGAACTAAACTCGTAGCAGAAGCTAGAGCGTAGCTAGGTCACACACTTGGATAGCTCAAAGAAGCTCTGAGGCCAACATCCAGCCAAACAACAGTACTAAACTTATGCCACAAGAAGGAAGATGAAGGAATGTCACCGTAGTCCACAGACTTCACCACCAGTATTGTTTCTCTCCAAGCCCACCCACCTTTCCAAAGAGAACCATTTAAAACTAGTGGATGCAGTTCAGGGGTGAAGCAACTTGCCTAGCATGAGGCACTGGTTTTGATCCCCAGTACCTCAAAAAAAAACAGGGGTACAGTCCTTTCTAATATAGCTTGCTCAAAGGGTAATTGCTCCCATAGCAAACTAGTGGCTTTTGACTTGGTCCATTTCTTCCTCTAGAGACCACTTACTACCTTCAAAAACAGCCTACATTCTTTATTCCTCTCTTATTTGTGAAGAAAGATGTATGCATGACTGAATCTCGTGGAGTTTGGGGTACTACATTGCTTAGGATTTTCATTGCTGACACTAAATGTCTGAGAAAATCAATGCAAGGAAGGACATATGTATTTTAGCTTACTCTTTCAGCATGTTGCTGGATGGCTGTATTGCTTTGGATCTGATGGTGGGAGTGTGTGGCAGGAAGCAGAGAGACAGGATGGGGCAAGGAGGTCAAAGACACATTTCCCATTGACTTACTGTCTTAGTTAGAGTCTCTGATGCTGTGAAGAGACACCATGGCCACAGCAACTCTTATAAAGGAAAACATTTCATCGGAGCTGGCTTACATTTCAGAGGTTTATAGTCCCTTGTGGTCCTGATAAGAAACATGGTGGCACACAGGCAGATGAAGAACAGGAGAGGTAGCCGAGAGTTCTTCTACATCTGGATCTGCAGGCTGCAGGAAGAGAGAGAGACACTGGGTCTAGCTTGGGCTTCTGAAGCCCTATATCCCACCCCCAGTGACTCACTTCCTCCAACAAGGCTGCACCTACTCCAACAAGGCCACACCTCCTAATCCCTGCCAAGTAGCGCCACTCCCCAATGACCAAGCATTCAGATCTATGAGCCATGGGGTATATTCCTGTTCAAACCACCACACTTACTTTCTTCAGCCAGCCAATCTCTATTGCTTGCTAGTAATACCCTCCAGTTGTGAATGGGTCGTCCACTGATGAAGTCAGAGTGCCCGTGATGCAGCCATTTCTTAGATGAGCTCCTGAGCTTTCCGTGGACCGTTCAGGGTCATGCTGGAACAGGGTCTGTGGGTGCCTTTCCCCTGGCATCACTCCAGTGTTGGCATGCTCAAGCCTGCCACCCCTTCACCTCTACCCCTGAGGCCTGGGTGGGGCAGGTTTGGACATCACTGTCCTGAAGTACACTGAGCGTTCAGAACAGAAGAGAGGTGGGCTCAGATTCAGACTCCAAAACACTACCAGCTAGCCAATGGAGCAGGAAGGAACATTTTCACTATGAACGATCTCTCCTATTATTTTAAACTCTTTCAGATTCAAAACAGAAAAGGGACAAAAACATAGGAAATATGACATCCTTAAAGTAGGAGGGGTGTAGAAAATGTCCACACACTCACAGTACAGAAAAAGAAAATTTGGAAAACGAAAGAGCTTTAGTAATTAGTGTGTATGAGTGAACACAGGCTTTCCTATTTCCAAACTGTATTCACAGACTGACCTTGCTGAACAGATGTAGCAACGTTTGATTCAGGAAGGGAAGAATTTATTTTGGTTAGAGCTCTATTTGAAAGCAACATATTTTTAGCCATTAAATGAACCCATGGCGCTGTGATGAAGTGGTTCTCTGGTGCAGCCTAGGAATTTTGATGTTTTTGTTGATGGGGTGCAAATCACACTAGCTCAAATTATAGCACTGTCACCAGAGTTTTACAGTAAAAGTCCCAGCTACCACAGGCTAGGTAGACTCAGCCACCTGTGCCCAGCATGCCAATTAAAGAGACAAGAAATGGTGAAAAGCAGAGAGAGGACATTTATTCCACACTGGAAAAAGGGACAGATATGAAAGTTCAGTGACATCAACACCATCTTCAGGGAACTTACATGAAGTTTAGGTTTAAATAAAGAGACAGAGTTCTGTCTTGGTTACTTTCCTATTGCCAGGACAGAACACCATAACCAAGGCAACTTATGAAAGAAAACATTTAATTTGGGGTTCAGAGTCCTACAGGCTTAGAGCCCATGACCATCATGTTGGGGTCATGGAGCAGCAGGCAAGCAGGCATGTCAGTGGGGCAGTAACTGAGAGCTTACATCTGATCCACAAGTACAAGGTGGAGGGTTGGGGGTAGGAGCCTGCTAACTAAATGTAGTGTGGGCTTTTAAAACCTTAAAGCCCAGCCCCAGTGACACACTTCCTCCAGCCCCGAGGTCACACCTCCTAATACTTCCCAAACAGTTCCACCAACTGTCAACCAAGCTCAAATGTCTAAGCCAATGGAGGTCATTCTCATTCCAACCACCACACAGAGGTATGTCTAACTAAGCAGTCCTAGTCAAGGTGTGGTCTTGCCTAATGCTGATCCAATATTATCTCAGCTCTGGACCTGTAAGGTGCTTCATGTTATAAACTTGTCCATATACATAAGAGAAAAATAGTTTGAAAAGTTAGACCTTCTGTTCATCAAAGAGCCACCACTTGGAGTGAGGTCCAGGGCATGTGTGAATGTTTTTTTCTTAAAGGTGGTAGTCATTACAAAAATTGGAACACGGGATCACAAGCCTAGGAAGGGAAAGTACCACTGACCATCTCAGCTTAGAGATCACCAAGTTGGCAAAATGTTCTCCTAAGTTTGTATTCTAGAAGACTTATGCACTTGAGGAACGTAGATACACTCAGCACACAAAGATACCACAGCAACGAGCACACAGCTACTTAGAAGTCCTTCACATGGATACTAGCTCAGCTTCTATTTCTAAGACAGGAGATGACTCCCCTTAGGCAGTGAGAGCAAGGCGCATGGCAAGTCATGAGTTCATCACACGTGTGATCCCTCCCCATGAATGGATGAGTAGTTGAGCCAGGGAAGAGCACGTGGACTCCTTGCCAGCTCCGCCCATGAGCTGCTCAAAACATCAGGCTCCATCCAGACCCATAAAAACCCACCAGGCAAAGATCATAGTGCACAGGCATGAGCAGAGGCCAGAGGAAGATTCGAACTCAGGTCCACAAGTTTGTGCAGCCGATACTCTTGCACTGAACAAGCTCCCTGGCTGAGGCTTCTGCTTTTGAGGCAAAATTTAGAATCCTTATCTAGGTAAAGTAATGTGTTCACTGCGTTGGCAAGTATAAAAATTTAGACTTCTACAAAATTTGGGAACAATGTACATAAATAGACTTGTTTTCTGTTGGTCATGACAACAAAAAGCTTATTTGGAAGAGGTTAATAAATGCAGAACAGGTTTAAATAGGAGGCTTCTCTAAATGGCAAGTTTATATGAACTGTGTCAGTTATATAATAAATAGTAGAAATGTTAAAAGAACTTTATTAGCCATTTTGTGTTACAAGTCCAGAATCAATACATATTGTGTGAAAGAGAATATTTGTTGGTCACGTTGTATGTATTGAACATATGTGCCTTTAACTCTGCAAATGCTTCCCACAATGTTTAAATGAAGTTTAGACACAGGGCTCTGTGCATGTTTAGTCACAGATCAGAAAGGTTTGAATGTCAAAAATTAAAATAACAGTGTGCATAAAGTGCTTATCTAAGAGGTGATAACATAAGCAGGTACTTCAGTGAGCCCAGACTTGGTTAGACTCAGTTTCCCCAGTACTCCAAAGCCTAAAAAAAACAGCAGAAAATACAAATATTATCTTAATAAAACAAAATCTGCTTTGCTAAGTCAACTCCTTTTTGCAAATGTCACTGAGTAGTGGGACATTTTAAAGAAAGGATTGTTGCTTTGGATCAAGCACCAAAGCTTTCATCAAAACCAGGTTGCAAGTATCTGCTGAATTATCTCTTTGGTTTCAGCCTTGTAGGGGGATGAGGTAAGCTAGATAAGTACTCTGTGAGTGACCACCATGCCTGTGATGGTTTGACAGAATCCAGACTTACCAGGGAAAGGGTGGGCATGCCCGTGGAGGACTTTCTTGATTGGGTTAAGTGATGTGGGAAGACCCATCTTAACTGTGGGCAAGTGATTCCTTGGACAGAGGGTCCCTAACTGTATAAATGGAGAAAGTGAGCTGTAACACGTGTTCATCGTTCTCTGCTTTTTGAGGATGGATTCAATGTGACCAGGTGCTTCAAACTCTTCCCATTCTGTTGTACACGTCATGATGGGCAGTATTCTTAAACGATGGATTGGAGTAACACCCCCTTTTCCCTTGAAATGCTTTGTCAGAGTACGTAATCACCACAAGGGAAGAGAAAGTAGGACAATGCTTTTCAAGACTCTAGCAGGAGTCTGATCCAAAGAAGAAAAGAGACAGACGCAAAACAAAAGAAGGCCACCAGCCCTTCACCCTGCATTTAGTGAGCCAAAAAGAGGAGTCCACACTTTGTTCAGAGAAGATGCTTGCGTGAGAGAGTGCCACACCACACCCCTTCCTGTTCTCTCGGATGACATAGGGACATGAAAGATTTCAGGTTTGAGGTTCAAGGGGTACTCTCAGATATATTGGTTTCAAATAAGACATTTATCAGAAGAATTATCAAAGCCTCCGACAGCAGAATGGCAGAGTCTCTGAGGAGACTTTTCCATATTGCAGAATGGGGGTCACTTACAGGTTCTGAGAAATGTCGGAGGATCTACGCCACATCTATAGTACATGCTTGCAGTCAGGCTGTCTCTCAGTCTTCTGGGGGTGGGAAGGGCAAGAATGTAGAAATACAAATGCCTTTAGTTCATATCAGATTACTGTAGTTTCAGAAATGGTCAGAGTTCATCCAACATGGAAGAGCTTTATAAAATGGCACGGATCTGGCTAAAGGGACACGAGGAAGAATATGGCCAGGCCTTATGGAGTTACCCCCAGCTCACTGTCACGAAGCCATTCCTGTCACCTTTAATTCTTCTTTTCCACAGCTATCCATATTTTTATCACACCTATCATAAAGACATGGATTTCCCTCTTTTTCTTTATGTACGGTCCAGTGTCATGCAAAACTTAGTCTTAATAAATGCACGTGCCTTTTTCTTGATAATTTGTCGTTTATTATAAGGGCATCACACAGGAACTTAGCAATGGGAAGGAGAGGTATTTCTGTATTCACAAAACTCTGGGACCTGAGTGAATCGGCCTTCCTAAGCTGCAAATGACACAGAAACATGCCCCCTCCCCCCAAAAAATCTCCAAGAACCATTGCTTTTGATAAAGAAACCAGTCACAACAAACCCCGCAGCAAGTTATCTGGTTAATCTAACATGACTAATTTAGCACAAGTGGATTTGAAAAATGGCTTTAAAAATAGATTATACCCCAGTTGCTTGTACCGACACCATCTGCGTGTCCCATTCCCTTTCTCAGGCAGCAGAGAGCTCTAGGAGCTCTGGCCTCACATCCCTAACACCTCAGTGCACTGGAGTTTTCTGGGTAATTAGCATGCAAATGTGCATCTCAATGCAAGATCATACAGGAGCTTTCAACTCTCCTGCTGAGGAACTGATTCTGTGAGAAGGTACGCTTTTCTCATTTAGGCACGCCTGTACGACTGTGAACACAGGGAGTAAATTCTCTCTCACAGCAGCTGGTCAGGAAGGTGTGTGAGGTGAGACAGATCTAGCAGCGAGCGAAAATGTCTGGGACCTTGGCGGGTCTGCGGAGGCTGGCTGAAAGGCGGGGATGCCTCTGAGAATATTGACTTGGATTGAAAATTCTGCTTTGCCTGTACCTAAAACATGGTTTTAAAGAACTAAGAGTAGCTTCCGGGACCCAAACCCTCAGCTGTATTTGAGGAGTACTGGGAAGATACAGTAGGTCACGCAACCACAACTTCACTTGTGTGAGCAGAAGGAAACTGTCCACAGCCTACAAAGGCTGATTACCTGGTAGTGATTTCAGTGGTTATGAAGAGGTTAGAATGCTTGCAGATAGAGCCAGGTCGTCTATCATGGCCCCTTGAACAGGCATTTATGGCCCACCTCTTACAAGTGACGAAACATCCAAGTGACTGTTAGGTGAATCCTTTCGAATGTATGATTAGATCGTTAGCGTCTACCAAACTGTAAGGCTAAAGATGTCGTCAGGAGCTCCTGGGCAGAGGTCTCCCTGCTGGGTTCTAACCTGCCTGCCTGGTGTTCCCACCAGGGTATCCGGAGAAGGTCCCGACTATAACTTTCTTTGTTCTGTTACTATAAGAACTTCATGAAATTGTTGCCTCATTGAAACACGCAATTTGAAGTAACCTAAGTCTGTTTGACGGTTGTGGTGGTCACTTACATTTGGCTCCAGAACTATTGCTTATTCCTCTGGAGGTGAAAGCATATGTGTGTGTGTGTGTGTGTGTGTGTGTGTGTGTGTGTGTGTGTGTGTGGTTTTTTCTAAGCAAAATTCTTAATGTAAAGACAGGGCCTTTGATTCTCTTTTGCTGAAGTAATGACTTACTTGGGTGATGCCTGAGGCTAGATATGATAGGAAAGCAAGAAGTAGAGTGCATGGTGGCTGGAGGCTGATGCCACCACACAGTTGTATTACAGTAGGAAATCAGGGGACCACTCAACCCTTCCCTGATGGGTTGGGACAAGCATGGGTGACCAAATGATCACTGACCATTCTTGTTTCATAGCAGTGGCATCTGCATGTCATTAGACACACAGAATTAGCAGTTCTCATTGTGTACATGGCTCCATGGCACGTAAACAGACACACACAAACCTATCCCAGGAAAACCCTGGCCCACTCCTGGAGTCCCCGCCCTAACTCATCCATAATCCCACCTCCCATAGGGTTCGCCAGGAATAGAAAATGAATCTTCAGCCATCACCAACCTTTAAGATTAAGGAATCAAAGTCTCAGAGAGGGAGACTAAGGCAAGACAGAAAGACAGAGAAAATTAAGGGAATACACAAAGGCAAAAGAGCCCACCCTGGTCTCTGGGTAAAATTTCTTGCTAGCTGAAAGTCAAGAATTTAGCCTAATCAACATTTGCTGAGAAGGTTGTCTACATAAAGACAAAATTCCCTTTCTATAGAGATAGTTCATGCAAGAATGTTAAAATAGCAATGAGTCATGCATAAACCTAAGCATATACAACCTTCTTCCTTTCCCATAGGTAAACCTGAAATCTTCTGGAATCTTGTAAACAACACAAACCATTAACAATGTGGATATCTTAGCTCCCTAGCGCACCCTTTTGACCTGTGGTTTACCTTCTCAGTTGTAATCCCATACAGCATCCGTTAGGACCCACCCTACGGTTTTCTCATTTACCTACAGAAAAATTCCCGAACAACCCTTTGACATGTAACTTGAGAAGCCACCAACTTCTTGTTTGTGGTTATTGCTAAGGCACTTAGGTGGTACTCTCTCGAGAAGTTGTACTCCCCTTTCCCTAAGTGCTTTTTTTTCCTGATAACCCCATCTGGATACTCACATTCAAAGCACTTAATAAACCCCAATTCTGCTGGGCGATGGTGGCGCATGCCTTTAATCCCAGCACTTGGGAGGCAGAGCCAGACAGATAGATCTCTGTGAGTTCAAAGCCAGCCTGGTCTACAGAGTGAGATCCAGGACAGGCACCAAAACTACACAGAGAACTCTTGTCTCGAAAAACCAAAACAAACAAACAAAACCAATTCTGCTTAACATTGACTTATCTTGAAATTCTTTTCTCTGGCACAGCCAAGAGTTCCAGCTTCTCCGGAGAAGAGGTCCCAGAGAAGAACCCTTCAGGCTGCACCTCTAGCTCCCACCCAGTGTCACTGACGTGTCTGTTGAGACTAGTTGTTCAACGTCCTTTCCATGTCCCTCTCTTGAGACCCTTGTACTCACTCTTAAGTATGTGTCTGTTTACCCTGTGTAATAAAACCTCCTCCCAGTTCCTTCTTGATCCTCATCTCTGAATTCTTTCCTTGCTCATGACAAGATTCTAGAATACTGGACAGAAGCCTCACACTGCCCTCTACCTCTGTGGTTTCCCCCATCATATTGTGCTTGTGACAGTGCCATTTGAAAGGATGGCTGGTTCTTATTTCCCTGGATGGGAGTTGCTTGGGGTACCAAAGGATGCATCATCTTTCAGACCCTGCTTCCCTGGATTTCTTCCCTCAAAGCCTATAAGGGAACCTGGTGCTGACAGCCCCTAGTCACCTCTGGCCTGGGCTCTTGGTGATCATTATTGGTTGCTTCTTTATCTTTGTCTACAGTCTCTCTACAACGACACAGAGTCACTTTTAGGATCTTGAAGCGTCCATTGACTTGAAGCTTGCCATCCTACAGGAGGTCTGGAGACAGAGGGGTACTGTCCACCAGCCGCTGAGCATCCTTATTTGGGCAGGAACTCCCTGTTGGCCCCCCAACTCTACCAGGGGATCCTGATCTTTGGTAGGGGCTAGCTACATTGGCTTTCGCATCATGGAAGTGGGGTGTCTGCTCCCCAGGAAGGAAACTCATTCTCTACAGGGTGTGCAGAAAGCCTTCTCTGCTCCTCACAGCCCACATCTCCTCAGAACTTCCCTGGACTGTATACTTGCCTCTGGCAGTGATTTATGAAACCATTTGGTGCTGGGCAATTGCTCATTAATATACTATGAATCACCGGTTTGTCATCGGTTATGGCTGCCATCCCACAAAACCACGACATTAAAGAAAGGACTGGCTGCCTTCAGCCCAGGAGGAGAGTGATCCAAAGCAAAATGCTCTAAGGGCTTTTCTTGCCACTTTCTTTAAAGAAAGGATGATGGTGAAAATGTGCCAGGGAAAGTTAGCTGCACACCCTGACTCCAGGACACGAGGAGCCATATGTCCTCAGCCCTTCTGTCAACAGACCCTTCCTAATCAGGTGCCTGTGCCCTAAACTCTGGAGGGAAATGTGCATATTAAATAGGCCATTAATTTTTTTAAATGACCAAATTAAGAAAACTGGAAAGAAATTCATCAGAAAAAGAAAGAAAGGAAGGAAGGGAGGAAGAAGGAAAGAAAGAGAGAGAAGGAAAGAAAGAGGGGAAGAAAGAGAGAGAGAGAGAGAGAGAGAGAGAGAGAGAGAGAGAGAGAGAGAGAGAGAGAGAGACTGCTGGATATGATGGAACACATTCATATACCCATAATCCCTGAGAAGTTGAAGCAGGAGGATTGTCATGAGTTTAAGGGCAAGTTAGGTTGTATGCTGAAATCTTATCTCAAAAAACAAAACAAAAAAGACAGAAAAAAGAGACACACAGCGACAGAGACACACATAAACAAACAAACACACAAAAGTAATTTAAAAAACCCACTAATCATCACAGATCACAGATGGTCCCTTCTGAGTGAGACTCTCAGGTCTGTTTGTAGCACTTTTTGTCTTTTCTGGGTTTTGGGGGGGGGGGTGGTTGAGGAAGGGGTGGCTGGGATCAAGCCTAGAGCCCTGTACACAAACTTACTCAGTTTATGCTAAACTGAACTCACAGCTCTTTTAATCCCCTCTTGATTTTTTTTTTTATTATTGTTACTTTATTTGACAAGGCAAAATAATGGCTACAGGAAGCAAACCGCCTCATTCTTTAAACGGTTAACTTTTCCCTGCCATCCTGCTTCCCGATGGGAGCAGACCAGGCATCCACACCCAGCTCTCTACTAGTCTAAGGGACTAAGCTCCTTATCTCTCCATTTCTGTCTCTCTCTCTCTCTCTCTCTCTCTCTCTCTCTCTCTCTCTCTCTCTCTCTCTCCTCTCTCTCTCTCATCTATATTAATAAAATGAGGCTTAACCAAAAAAAAAAAAATCATTTTCTGGATAGCTAAATGAATGACGTCCTATGGCTAGGCGATCACGTCCGCAGACGATGGCTATCAGTAAGCCAGCAGATGAGTGGCTGGATAATGCCGATATAAATGCATTTGCCTGGGCTCTTTGAAGTTCTTTTGCCAGTAAAGACTGGAATCGAGAGGAAAGATAGACATCGGCTCCCAGTCTTCAGAGAAAGGGTATATAAATAAACTAATTGGTCTGTCGCTCGATCTGTGTGCAGGGTACACGAGCGTGGAGAGAGAGGATCCTGCTCGCTTCAGCTGTTTGCCGCGTGATTAGTGTGATTCTTGGTGCTTGATTCCACTCGGGCGCCAGCTGTTCTTGTGAAAAACAAACGGAGGCTTTCTCAAGATAATCATAGTCTGGCTGTCTGCAGGGCATGGCGGGGGCTCTACTTCTGGACTGTGTCATGCTGTGGATCTCAAGTTGCCCCAAAGACCCGTGTGGGAGGCTTGGTCTCCAGCCTGCGGTCCACTGGTGGAACCTTTGGCCTCAAGGCTAGTGGAAGGCCCGTCACTGGTGTTGTGTATGGGGTTCCTTTGAAGTGGACATTGGGAATTGGAGCACATCCCTTCTCTCTGCTTCCGGGACACTCTGAGCTGGGCAGTTTTGCTCCGTCACAGGCCAACATCAATAGAACCAACTAACTACAGATCAAGATTTCCAATCTTGCAGTTAATTGAACATTTATTGTACTTTGAGCTAAAAACTCATCATCATCATCATCATCATCATCCAAGTATTGGCACTTGAGCCTCTGAGCATTTATTCAAACAAAGAAAATCCAGGATTTTGTTTGTTTGTTTTTGTTTTTCGAGACAGAGTTTCTCTGTGTAGTTTTGGTGCCTGTCCTGGATCTCGCTCTGTAGACCAGGCTGGCCTCAAACTCACAGAGATCCGCCTGCCTCTGCCTCGCGAGTGCTGGGATTAAAGATGTGTGCTAACACTGCCTGGCTCGAAAATCCAGTATTTTTAATATTAAAAGAATTCTAAATGGTAAACACAAATGCATTTCCTCCTTGAGAGTTGATCTTGGGTGTTTGTGTCATAGCAACAGAGGGTTGAATAACACATGCTAGAAAAGCAGTGGATGAGACCAGGCACATGGCTCTGAGGTGAGACCTGGACACTGGCCCCTGTTGTACATCTACCTTAGTGCAGCTTACTGGGGATCAGGAAACTTGTTCCTTGATTAACCAGCAGAGAGTCCTATGCACCGTTGGTTAACATAAGCCCAGGTTACCTCAAGCTCCAATACAGTACTTCAAAAGGTAGATGTGCAGGGTGAGCCATTCAAATCAAGACATGCTCTGTCTGTCCAGGAACTAAATTAAACATGTGACAAGTTGAAATAATCCTTCCTTCCTCCCTCTTCCTCCTTCTCCCTCCCTTCTTTTCATCATTAAGGTGGAAACTCAAGCCGTTGGGTGCCATTTGTTGTTGGAGGGCTTCTCTCCAGGTTCCACCAAGCCCCACAGTCCCACAATCCACGTATAAAATAATCACTCAGACGCTTATATTACTTACAAACTGTATGGCTGTGGCAGGCTTCTTGCTAACTGTTCTTTTATCTTAAATTAACCCATTTTTATAAATCTATACCTTGCCACGTGGCTGGTGGCTTACTGTCATCTTTACATGCTGCTTGTCCTGGCCGTGGCTGCAGTGTCTCTCCCCCCTTCTTCTTGTTTCCCCAATTCTCCTCTCTCCTTGTCCCGCCTATATTTCCTGTCTGGTCACTGGCCATCAGTGTTTTATTTATATAGAGCGATATCCACAGCACCTCACTCCTGTCCTTTCTTCTTTAGCTAGAGGTTGAACTCAAGGCCTTGAACATGCTAAGTATACACTATTCCACTGTGCTACACACCTAACTTCAATCTTTCTTTCTCTCTCTCCCTCCTCTATTCCCCTGTCTTTCTTCTTTCTTTTTTGACAAGGCCTATCATGTGCCCCAGGCTGGCCTTGAACTTGTAGTCCTCTAGCCTCAGCCTCCTAACACCGGGAGTGTAAGTGAGCACAGCCATGCCTCGCTTCCAAAATCTTAAAGTAGCCACAGGTCAGATGTGGGAAGGCCTGGTGTTGATGGTGTAGGAATGAGCAGGTGCAGAGTGGAGAATAATACACACAGTTCCCCAAACACCAGGACTCTGCATCTTCACACTGATGCTCCCCAACACAAGTCTGAAAGTGACTCTGCCCTCAGCATGCCTTCCACACTGAACAGCCCAAGGAAACAGCGCCCAGTGGAGATGGAACTGCTTTTCTTTACCACCCAAGTACTTCCAATGGCATCCAAGGAAAATGAAACTAATTAAAAAAATCCCCTTACAATTCTTAAGGTCCAGCTGTGGAAGGCATACAGTCAACAGAGATCATCCATGTTTCCCTGTGCTGGTGATTGACAAGCAGGCTACTGTGTGAATTTTCCTTGGGGGGGGGGGGATGTAGATAACCCCAAAGAGAATATCAAGGACACACCAAAGAAGTCATTCCACTCAAGTCTAGCTTGGTGAACCGATGAGTTTGTGGGTGAGGCAACCACACCACAGAAGAGTCCCCTCCATCAACCCTTAGCTACTTATCCTCAGGGAGGGGTGAGGTCCCGTGAACCACCTGGTGTGGCTGCTTCTGAGCTGTGTCCTGTGCCACCTTGGGATCTGCTTGCATACTGCCTGGTCAACACTTCTTGCCCTCCTGGAGGGAATGTTAATAGGCCTATTCTGTGGTGCTCTCATGTTGGTTAATCACTACTGCTGTGGTTTCACCAGGGCGACGCAATGTCATGCACAGAGGACAGAGTCCCGCTACAAAGATATATACAGACTGGAAACACTTCCCATCTCATCGATGGAGACCAAAGCATAGTACCCGACAGTCACCAAATGCTTACTGCTGTTAACCAAGAAAATCAAAATGGGGGCCACAGTGTAAATCACACAGAGGCCAACTGCCCATCCATAGCCAGTTACCAAAGCCTGAAGTCATACCAACATCCTGAAATCATAAACCCTAACCATAAACACAGCACAAGCACCAATGTTCTCAGTACCCCTGTTAGAGAGAACTGATTGATACAGTGGGCTATTCGTTTGAAGCACAGCCAGAAAGACTCAACTCAGGAGCTTTGGGATGAGTTGTTGCTGCTTAGGAAGGGGGTGCAGCAGGGAACGAGTCCGGCAACACCAGATCCAGATGCAGCAGGGCAGGATGTAGCAGAAGGTTGAGGGCAGCTGATGGAAAGTTGGTAGGAGGAAGCCCATAAGACAGGGAGTTTGGCCTGTGGACTGGACAGAATTCTTGCTGACAGCAGGCCAAGATGATCAGACATTATTCCAACGATGCTGGAGGATAGAGATCCTGATCACTTGCTGAGGATGGTCGGATACTGAGGATGGTGGGGGTTCTTGTCAAAGTGACTTAGCAGGTGCTTGGTTTGAATGTGAAATGTCCCCTGGAGTCTTGTGCTGTTTTAGAAGGCCATGGAGTGTTTGGGACTTCAGGAAGCGAGTGACTGTGGGGTGGGCCTTGAAGATTCACAGCTTGGCCCTGCTTCCTGACTGTTTTTTGTTTCCTGACTGGTTGAAATATGACCAGCAACCTTACACCCCAGCCACCATACCTCTTTCCTCAGCTCACAGCCCTGACACCATAAAACTTTTAAAACTCTGAATCAGACTCTTCTTCCTTGAGTTACCATCAAGCATTTTGTCAAAGCAATGAAAACAAGTATGTAATACTACAGGATCCTTTGCTAAAATGGGGTTTTTACAAGAAAGAACACAGAAGACCCTGGGAGAAGGGTTCAAAAGGCTGACTAAACTTGGGCCAAGCAGACACTCTTGGCTGGCACAATTTAAAGAAGTTAAACTAATCAGCGACCAGGTGAATCAGCTTGTGACAGCTGTTTGCTTTGTAATAAAAAGGAGGGGAGACAGCCAATCGCGAGAAAGATAAAAATCCTTCCTCTTCTATAAGCCAGTGTGCCAGCTGTGAAACTTAGATGGTGGCCTCTCCATTTGGAACTCAGGCTTGCACAGGCTAAGTCACAGCCTGCCACTGAGCTGCACCTCTAAACCTTGAGCTGTTCTTTTTTAGGAATGACAGTCTTCACTCATGTGTTTATTTTTGTTTTGTTTTGTTTCAAATGCACTGGTGTTTTGCCACAGGTGTCGGATCTCCTGGAACTGGAATTATGGACAGTTTGAGCTGCCATGTGGGTGCTGGGAATTGAACCTGGGTCCTCTGGAAGAACAGTCAGTGCTCTTAACCACTGAGCCATCTCTCTCCAGCCCCTATTATTTATTTTTTAAATACTTTTCTCTTTTTATTGAAAATATATTTTTTTCCTCACATACTATATCCTGATTATGGTTTCCCCTCCCTCCCTCTACTCCTCACAATTTCCCCCATACCTCCCCTCCTATCCAGATCCATTCCCTTTCTGTCTATCATTAGAAAACAAACAGGCTTCTAAGGGATAATAATAAAATAAAATAGAGTAAGATATAACAAAAACTAACACGTTAGAAATATATATAAATATTTCTTCTCCTCCTCCTTCTCCCTTCTAACCCTACAGGCCCTTTGTGTATACATTATGGCTTCTTGCTTAGTACTAGAAATATTTAGCATATATATATATGTATATATATATATATATATATATATATATATATATATATATATATACTAAAAATAAAGAATAGGGTAAGGTTTAAAAAGAGGAGAAGCCATGACATGATATTAGAAGACAAAAACTCGTTAAAGACGCCATTAAGTTCATTCTTTGTTGGTCATCTACTGCCAGGCGTACAGCCTACTGGGAGAGTAGTTTGTTTCCCCAGTGAGATACGCTTGGAGGAAACTAAATTTATCAATTGGAGATAGCTTCTAGGTGAGGGATGGGGCACGTGCCCACTTTTCCTTTCAACTCTAGGACCTCACCTGGTGCGGACTCATGCAGGCCCTGTGTGTGTTGCCTCAGTCTCCCTGAGTATGATGTGTTGATCTTACTGATTTACAGGGCCTTGTTTTCCTGGTGTCCTCCAGCCTCTCTGGCTCTTTCTATTTCCTCTTTATCTGGGTTTCCGGAGCCCTGAAGGGAGAGATTTGATGGACACCTCCTGTTTAGGGCTGAGTGTTCCAAGATCTCTCACTCTTCACATGTCTGGCTGTGGCTGTCTGCATTTGTTCCCATCTGCTTGCTACAGGAGGAAGCTTCTCTGATGATGGCTGAGCAAGGCATTGATTTGCTTCCCTGGCCAGAGTCTGTTTATTATTTAGTGTGTGTGTGTGTGTGTGCATGTGTGTGTGTGTGTGTGTGTGTGTGTGTGTGTGTGTGTGTGTGCATTTGAGTACATCTATGTGCACCACAAGCATGTAGGTGCCCAACGAGGCCAGAGGTGGCATCATAACTCAGAAACTTGAGTTAAAGGTGCTTGTGAGCTGCCTCATGGGGATGCTGGGAGCCAAACCTGGATCTTTGAAAAGCAAGTGCTCTGAATCACTGATCCATCTCTCTAGCTCCCAATAAACTCTTTTAAAATTCTAAGTCGATCTGGTTTTATTTGGGGTTCTGTATTTAGCCACAAACATAGACTTTCATTTATTCCCAAGAATGTCCTATAGAGTGACTTCTATTAATACATCCCCACTGTTACAGTTTGATCAGGAAATGTCCTTACTGCCTCAGTCATTGAACACTTGACCTCCAGTGAATCTTAGAGATTATAGCCCAGCCATGTTTCCTTTTTCTCCACCCCGCTCCTGCCTCCAAAGACTCTGCCCCCCACATCTTCCCCACCATCACAGACTGTATCCTCTCAAGTCAGGACCCCAAAGAAACCTTACTTCTCTTAAGTTACTTCTTGTACACTGATGAGAAAAATAAAACACCGCTACTTTAAAGATGAAGAAACCAAAGCATCCATGCATAAAAACATACACATTTAATGGATGCTGGCTAGCACACATTCATGTAATCATGCATCATCCAGTTCTGCTGTGTAGATGAGAAATTCCCCGAAATTTGTCCATGCCAGAACTGATGGCTGCAGACAGTTCTCTGGGGGAGATCCATCATTTCTGCACATCCTGCCCAGTGCTCTTAGCTGCGTACTTTAATTTCCAATGTCGTTAGTAATTAGTCTTGGAAGATGACGACAGGGCCACCTTTGCTGTCGGTTAGGAACCCTTTTGACTTTTAGCACAAGCTGCTGCCTTCTAGACCTCCACCAGGGCTCCATGTTGGCCCCACAGCAATAAGGGAGCAAAGAGAATTGGGACAAGATGGGGGACTTAATTTTTAGTCACCCCGACCGGAACATCAGAGGGAAAAGAGAGAGGAGGCTTTTGAAGAGGGGGCTGTCTTTGGGCTCATTTCTGCAGGTGCCATCCAGGATTGTTTGGCCCTGGGTTTGGGCGGGACATCATGGCGGGAGAGGCTGTCAATCCCTGGTGGACAGCAGGGGAAGGAGGAGAGAAAGGGACCAAGAACAAGAAAGCTCAGAGACCCATCCTCAGCAGCCTACTTCCTCCCCTGAGGCCCACATCCTAATGTTTCCACAACCCCTCCAAACAGTGGCGGTGGCTGGGGACACAGGCTCCAGGACTAGGGCCTGTGCGACATTTCTCGCCGAAGCCTACCTCAGTGGTTCGTTTTTGCCCCTGTGGAGTCCTCTGTCTCAGACTCAGGTATGCTGGGTCTGTGGCCAGCAGCTGTGGACTGTGGCAACTCACTTGAGAGTTCTACAAGCATGCCCCTCAGCCCCTGGCAGGACCAGCAGATACAGCAGTCCCCAATGTCCTCACTCTTTGTGACAGGTAAGGGGTTTCCAGGCACCTCCACTGAGTGGGTCTGTCTTACAGCCCAGAGATGCTAAGAGTAAAAAGGTGGCAGGAAGGATGTCCCTGATGCTTAGCTACAATGCCCAAGGACTGGGTTAAGAAAGCCTGTTCCACACCCAGAGGCTCAAATGTTTGCTCAAGTTACACTGGTCCATGTGTATTCCATCAGTTAGGTTTCACTATGGTTAATTTTGTCTGGCAAAATCTGAAATCCCAGCTTACTATCTGGCCCCATCCAGCACACTCACACACACACACACACACACACACACACACACACACACACACACACACACCATGCTCATGTGGGTGTTTTGCACATCCAGGCTCCACTTGATGTCATTTCTATGCTTCGTTGTGTCTTGTCCCCCAGTTGCATGATGACAGCGAACAGGTTCAAAACGTTACCTCTAGAGCCAAATGAGGTCCAAGTCCAAAGCTTTGCCTGTTACTAATGGAGCAATCCTGGGTCAGCTACTTAACATCTCTGTGTCAGTTTTATCTTGAGCTGGAGGTTTAACCTGCATAGGATAATAGCCTCTGGCACGTTAGTGCACAATATTCGAGTTTTGCTAGTTATTTGTAATTGTGTCATAATGACTGTATTTGTTATTTTTCAGAAGCCAAAGCATAAACTAAATAATTGTTCCAATCTCACACAGCTCAGGGAAGGGAGGAACAGAATGAACCGTCAGTTGTGGCTCTAGGGCCATGCTACGGCGTTACCTCTCAACAGGAAAGGCTCCCTCGATTAATGAACAAAGTCAGTAGAACAGAGCATGCTTGCTTCCTTGGTGGTGCTTTTACTGTTAAAAGTGTGACTCGAGTTGTCTCTGTGTACTGTGTCTTTCAGTGTCTCTCTGTACTGTGTGGGGAGCTTCAGTGGGATCTACTTTATTAAGGGAGTCACACCTGACACTTTGGTGGTTGTTCTCAAAAGTGAAATTCACAAGATGACAAACCCCTTATGGCCTGGCTTTGAAAAGTGAAAGCTTAAGAAAAGATTTTGCAGGTGATCCAAGCAACACTCAGGAGATGCTGCTTTTTTTGTTTGTGGTTTTTTGAGACAAGGTTTCTCTGTGTGACAGTTCTGACTGTCCTGGAACTCACTTCCCTCCCTCCCTCCTTCCTTCCTTCCTTCCTTCCTTCCTTCCTTCCTTCCTTCCTTCCTTCCTTCTTTCCTTCCTTCTTCCCTTTTTCTTTTCTTCCTTCCTTCTTTGCCCCTCCATCTCCTCCTCTTCCTTCATTTATTTTAAGAGGTATGCATTTTTATTTTATGTGTATGAGTGTTTTGCCTGCATGTATATATGGTGTGCATGCATGCAGTGCCCTCAGAGACCAGAAGAGTGTGTCAGAGTCCCTACAACTGAAGTTACAAAGGGTTGTGAGCTGCCATATAGGTATTGGGAATTGAACTTGATCCTCTGCAAGAGCAGAAAGGGCTCTTGATCACCAAGCCATCTCCCCAGCCCCAGCCCCAGCCCATTTTCTACTCGTTTTGAGGCAAGGTCGCCCTCCGTGGTGCCAGCTGGCCTTGAACCCTGGCAAGTTTCCTGTGTAATATCAGTCCACTCATCAGAAATACCTGATGCCAGGTAATGTTTGTGTGGGATGATGGAAGATTCTTGCTGCTTGTGGTTTTGGTGGCTGGAAAGTCTAAGAGAGGGCCACCAGATGTGCCACAGCACACTGGACGGCTCCACAAGGCAAGGGCATGAGTGTGAGGGGCAGTGGGGGACACAGTGCTCGTTTCCAGCAACCAGGTCTCCATGAAGCCTAGCCTCCTGGGAGCCCCAACCCACTGCGTTAGTATCAATCCCTTCCTGACTTCACAACCCAATCAGCTGCCTCTAGACCCCGCACCTCAAAGTTAATGCCTGCTTCTTAGTGCCAGAGAACTGGAGGGCAGGCCTCCATCCAGCACATGAACAGCTGGGAGTCAAGCTATATCCAGTAGGCATCTGTCGGCCTGGGGCCTCGCATGGTTGTACAGGAAACCTCTGTCTACTGATTCGTCTTTGACATGCACTCTCATTAAAGAATTTTAACTTAGGTCATTGAGATTAGGGGATTACTTGTTGCTGTGGTAGAAACATGCACTTGTTTTTGTCTGTTTTCCAAATGGGCTTTTTTTTTCTTAGTGATTTATAGAAGACTTTTGCTTATTAAGGATATTAACATTTTTGTCTGTTACACATGCCACATTGTTTTCCCGTCTGCAATTTTATTCACAGTGTATTTTCTTTACAAGTTGTGTGTAGCATGTAGAATTTATATATGTTCCTTGGGGGCGCCACGTGTCACACACAGCAGAGGTCCTTCATGCTAAGACTACAATACCATTTATTGAATAGGTTACCACATGCCTGCTGGACAAACTAACTACTTTTGCAATAATATATCTGAGCTACTACCTAGACGTTTCATCTGGAGTCTTAAATCTTCTGTTTTTTTGTTTTTGTTTTTTTATGTTTCTGCCATACTAGTTGGCTTCTGATCGCTTTCCAATGCATGTTCTAATATGTGATGGGAAGTGGGAAGCCAATCCCTCTGTATTACTCCATTTTAAAGTAGTGTGGACATTCATGCATTCTTCTAGATGAAGTTTGCCACCGAGTTCAGATAGGGTACACTGGGATTCTAATGGAGATAACGCTGCTCATGTGATGATGTGGGAAGTGCTGATGACATTTTGCCGAGTCTCCTAGCAAAGAGTGCCTTCTGTCCTGCCGTGTAGTCATGGAAATTTTATTTCTCTCCCGTGCTGCCTTTGAAGTTCATTTACGGGCACTCCATAACTTTTGTTGCTATTGCAAATTTTTTCATGTAATTGCCTGGTTATTGAGCTATGTGGTTCTTGAACTTCAAAGGCCTGCCCAAGAATAGAGTTTAAACTCTGTTCGATAATTACTTAGAACCTAAGAGGACATTAAATGGAATTGTCTCAAAGATGCAAGAAACAAACCAACGAAGAGTTCTGATCAGCACCACATTAAGAGCACACGTCCACCTGGGCCTGTCAAAATGGCTCCGCTTGAAACTGTTAGCTCACTCACATAGCTACAGTGGCCAGTAGACGTCTGGCCACTAGCCTATGAAATTATTTCTAGAATGTAAGGCACTGGTGTCTTCCTGTTACGTTGCTTATCTCAGGGAAGCTTTAGAAGGAGAAATCCCCATCTCTGTTCCTTCTGAGAAGGTCCTCTGTGCTGGTAGCTGGTGGACCCTGGTCTAGTCACTTAACAGACAGCGTTGTCTCTTCAGTGGCTGCCTGGAGTGGAGTCACATTCACCCTCACCATCTTCATGGACGCATTTGCATGCTGAGCTCATTCCTGGCCTCGCACTCTCTCCTGTGTTTCTGTTCTTCATTCATTTTTCATCTTGTTACACTTTATAAATCTCCGTAATCCATCTCAAGTGTTTGCTGGATCAAAACAGGCTTAAAAAATGCTGAGATGGGTTCATGCCCTATAATCCATACTCTAATTCATTAAATTGTATGATAAATATAATTTACCATGCCACTGGAAAAAAATAAAGAAGCTTATTCTGGGATAAAGAATTATATGCTTTAAAATTACGGATTTGTGCCTCTGTGTGAGTGTGTGTACTCAGGTACACAGTGTGATATGTGTGCACAAGTGTGTAGGTGCATATATGCCCGTGCGTGTCCATTCAGAGGCCAAAGCAGGACACTTGGTGTCATCCTTTGTCACTCACAGCCTAAGTGCTTTGAGACAGGGTCTCTCACTGCACCCGAGGCTGGCTGTGTTGGGTTGGCTGCCCGGCCAGTGAGTTCTAAGCATGTCTCCAGCTCCCTGCTTCTTACCTGAACACTACAGATTCAAACTTAGCTCCTCATGCTTGCAAAGCAAGGGCACTTACTTAGCCATGCCCTCGTCCCCACGAACTGGTTTTTGAAAAACATTCTTAATCATAGTTTCTAAAATCAATCCCATTTTAAAATACATAAGGAAAATTTTTATACAGATAAACTTCAGACTTAAAAGATTTATCAGAAATAGATACTTCGTGAGAGTCATTGTATTAATAATTCTCATCTGCATTACCATTTGAAATGGGTATTTATGTCCTCCCCTTTTGTGCTCACTTCTAAACATGCAATTCTCATCTAAGATTTACTCCATATAAGTGTTTTCCCTCAGATCTTGTAATTTTTAAGTTATATTAATGCAAAACAATGTTGGGTGACCCAGTATTAAGTAAAACGTGCTAGTTTGCTTGTGTGTTTGTGTGTGGGGGTGTATATGCATGCATGAGTGTGGAGGCCAGACTTTAATCTTATGCATCATGCTCAGTAGTAGTGTGTGGTGATACTTTATTTGTGCTCTAACAAATAAAGCTTGCCTGGAGATCTGAGGACAGAGCCAGCCACTATATTAAACATAAAGGTCAGGCAGTGGTGGCAAAGGCCTTTAATCCTAGCACTAGTTAACCATAGAGGACTGGAGGTCTGTAGACAGGAAGTAATAGAGCTGGGTGGAAAGAGGAAATGATACAGCTGGGCGGAGAGAGGAAGTAAGACAGCAGGGCACAAGAAGGTATATCGGCATGAGTATACAGGAAGTAGCTCTCTTGGGCTGAGGATTTCCTAGTGGTAAGAACCTGTGGCTGGATTGTTCTGCTTCTCTGAACTTTCAGCTTTCAACCCAATACCTGGCTCTGGGTTGGTTTTTTTTTTTTTTTTTTTTTTTTTTTTATTAATAAGACCATTTAGCAATTTGTGTTACAGTAGTGTGGTGGCTTTTTTAGGTGCTTGCCAGGGGTTTGAACTCAGGTCTTCGCATTTGTGTGACAAGCAGCTTCATCACTGAGGAGGCATTGTCTCACTCAGTGTTCTACTGCTGTGAGAGACGCCACGACCGCAGCAACTCTCGTAAAGGAAAGCATTTAATTGGGGCTGGCTTACAGTGTCAGAGGTTCAGTCCATTATCAGCGTGGCAGGAGCATGGCGGCATGCAGGCAGACATGATGCTGGAGCTGAGAGTGCTACCTCTGGATCCGTAGGCAGTAGGGGGAGACAGACAGTGGGCCTGGCTTGGGTTTCTGAAACCCCACAGCCCACCCTTAGTGACACACTTCCTCCAACAAGGCCACACCTCCTAATCTCTGTCAAGTAGCATTACTCTGCAAGGCCCAAGCATTCAACTATATGAGCCGGGAGGAGGGAGGCGGGGGTATTCTTATTCAAACCATCACAGCCATTGCCCTAGTCTCTAAACAGTGTTCCTAATGATAAGTTAAAAAAAATAAACAAATACCCTGTCTTCTTGGTCTGTTGGGGGCACGATCAACCGGTGGCCACTTGACTCTTCCCAGGCCTGAGCCAGCAGAGGACACAGATGGCTCCTGGCATCATCATACCAAGTGCCACCTGAGGTTTCTAGGCCTGGGCATGTGAGAGAAGAAAAGCCATCAGGGACTCAACCAAGCACCACCTATGTCCCAACCAAGAGCCCTGGTGCAGGGCGGTTGGACACCAACCAAATACAGGATGTGGGCTGGGGAGAGAGGTGGATCTGAAGAGGTGAGGGTGGTGAGTAACAGGCTGATGCGAATGGCTGCTTGCCACCGCCTGAGCCCACGGTGATCTGGGCCTGGGCTATTGCCAAGGGACAGGTCTTGGTCCAAGGCCCTGAAACAGCCAAATGTGGCCTTTGTTGATATCTGTGGCTCTTGTTGCCACTGAGGGCCTTGCAGAGCCCTGTAGTCTGGGCTGCCACCTGAAAACATGTCATCCAAGGGCCATGCTGCAGTGAGGCCGTGCCAATCTGAGTGGCCCGTGCTGGCCCCAGCTGCTGCAGAGTGTTTGGGTCCATGGTCCTACCACAACTGGGGTGTATGTTGAGGTTCCTGGCCCATGTTGCCACCAACGACCACACAGATGCCTGGGGTCTAGACAGGAACCTGTGGCCATAAGAGTGTCCAAGGGCCATGCCGATCTGAATGGACTGTGCTGCCACCTGGGGCTATGGAGTCATCTGAGCCAGGGCTGCTGCTAAGGGTCATGTCTGGGTCCATGGCCCTACAGCAGCCAGGGTCTGAGGTGATGTCTGTGGTTCCTGTTACCACTGAGGGCAGTGTGGATGACCAGGTTCCCAGTCAGCCACCTGATCCCATGTTGGTGCCCGTGGGCCATGCTGCCACTGGGGCCATACTCATCTGGGTGGCCAGTGCTGTCACCAGGGCCATGGTGACAGCCACACCCAAAATGCTGCTGAGAGCCATGTCTGAGTTCATGATCCTGCAGATGGAGTCTGTAATGGTGTGTCCCTGACCAGTGCTATCACAGGAGTCACTGGAACCATGATATACTAAACCAGCCTTGCCCTTCACTGGCCAGGCTCTGCCCTCACTGGATACTGCAGCAGGAGAGCTGGCCCTTCCCCTCAGGGGAGAGCTGCACTGCCCTCCCCCACACATACACACTGGGGAAAGATGGCCCCACCCCTCACCACAGGCGTGCACCTTACCTGGGTATCACACTAGAGCTGACCCTGTGATCAGGGATGCAGATGAGCAGACCCTGAGGGTGTGAGAGCAGGACAGCTGACCCACCCACCCACCCACCCCTGTCTGCCATATGGTGGAATGAGTGAGAGAAAGATGCCCTCCCCCTTCCCATCCCTTGCTACCACCAGCAGGCGAGAGAGAGAGAGAGAGAGAGAGAGAGAGAGAGAGAGAGAGAGAGAGAGAGAGAGAGAGCTGGCCCCCAGGTCATGAGAGTGAGAGAACCAGCCCTGCCCCTCTCCAGCTGCAGCACACAGGAGAGCAGGCCCTGCACCCCTCCTGGTCAGCACTCTAGAGCCGACCCTGTTGTTGGGGACACTGGTGAGTCAGTCCTGAGGGCCTGAGAGCAGGAAAGATGACCCTGTCTCCCCTCCCCATAATGCCCTCTACAGCAAAAGAGAGAGAGAGGAGAGAGAGAGAGAGAGAGAGAGAGAGAGAGAGAGAGAGAGAGAGAGAGACCTGCACTTCGCCTGGACAAAGCAGAGGAGCTGGCCCTGGTGGTGTGAGTGTGGGTGACCCAGATCTGAGGTTCCTAGAGCAGGAAAACTGGTCCCACTCCTTGTTGCAGGCTGCACTGGGTAAGCTAACCAAGGCAGTGCTGGAGAGCTCGCCTGGATGGTGGTGATAAGGAAGCGCTGATGGTCTGACCAGCTCAGCTACCACTCAAGCCTAGAACCAGGGCAATGCGTTGGTCCACCCCAACATCCACCTCATCTGTGAATTGTTGGAGCACATGAAGGGAATGAACCTGCAGGTCCAGAACAGCAGCATCTCTATGACACAGGACAGCAGGATGTCCAGGAGGAGCCCCAGTGAGAGCTTATGATTGGTGGCAAGGCAGAAGCCAGAGGCCTCCAGCCACACCGATGATTCATGGCAATGAACACTTGCAAGTGTGAAGGCAATACAGACTCCATCTTAGGGTAGGGCCACCATCTCAGACCACCTGCTGTACTCAGTTCCCGAAGGACCTCAGGAATGTGCCATGACAACTTGAACAGATACAGGGCAGTATGTTCCTGTGGATATTCTGTCTGTGGTTTATGGCCATTGAAGCTATCTAGATAATCCTGCGGAGCAGTCCAGATAATCCTGTTCAGTGGGTTGTGGTTTCCCGCCAAAAGTACAATCCAATAGTTTCAGATATGGCCTTGCGCTGAAAGTCTAGACCAATAGTTGCAAAAAAATCACCTTGCCCTATATCCCTTCTACCCAATTCCAAACGTGTAATTCTCAGCTTGTGGTTTTTCCCTATAAAATCTCTCTACACCTGGGCTCGTGGCCACCCACAACATTTCCTTCCATCTGCCCTGTGGTGGCCCAGGTTGAACCTGACAATAAAAGGACCCTTATGTGCTTGCATCGGAAACAGGTTCCTTGGTGGTCTCTGGGGGTTTTTCGAAATGGGTACAATACAAGTAAAGATGAATGAACTAAAGGCTAAACTGTGTAGTTCAACAGCCACACTACAGTTTTCAAGACAAGATTTTTTTTTCCTTTTTGTGTTTTTTTTTTCTTTTGCTTGGTTTTTGATTTTCCTTTTAAATTTGCTTTTGTTTTGGAGGGGAGATTTCAGGGGCAGAAGGCAAATTTGAGGGGACAGGGAGAGGGGTGGGATTGGAATGCATGATGTGAAATCCACAAAGAATCAATAGAAGTCAAATAATAAAAAGCAAACAAACATGAACAATGAAGTTAGAAATTATTAGGCTGGAACCTCCAGCTCACTCCTGCATGGACTGAGAAGCACACACACACACACACACACACACACACACACACACACACACACACACACACACACACACACACACCGCCGCCGCCCTCTCCAAACCCTGACCTCTCAGAAAATCTCCAACAAAGAAAAGGAGCCCAAAGCCCAGTTCTGCATTCTTGGAGGCTACAGCAGCTTCAGTTTTTGACCATACTCGGACACAAACCCAGCTTGTGGAGGACACATCATCACCCCCTAGCCTACAGGGTATGTATGCTTCCTGCTTTAGTTCCGCCACGTGACTTCTTCAGCCCCATCTGTGGAGTTGCTTTGCTCAAATATACCTGCTCTTTTGCTTTTCCAGTTCGGCTTGATCTGGCTTACCGTTTCAGGAGAAACCTATTGTCTAGTTACTGAAAACCTCTTAGGTAGCACTTTGAAATACTAGTCTCAAATCTTAAAGACAGACACGGTGACTGAGTTTATTTAAACCAAGTATCATCTGACTCATCTGGATACCAAGAGGGACGGTGACAAGCCCACTCCGTCACAGGAAGCCGCTGTGCGATGCCTTCATTGACGATTCCTAAACTCGGAGGGCTGAACGGTTTCACCCACGATAACCTTGTGTGAGGATGGGGGAGCATGGGAGGGAGGCCCTGACCGATGCCTGAACTCCACAGCCTGGAATCCAAAACACCACCTCACAGTCGCGCCCACAGCTTATTTCGACACACAAACCATTTCCAATTCCTTTATTTGAAGTGATCAAATCAGCGAGTGCCCTTCTTAGAAAGCACGTGGAGACAGTTTCCGGTTGGAGCGCTTCTGCGCTCCTTTGGTGACTAGAGAAAGCGGTAGAGGTCTGCCTCTTTGCTGCGGAGCTTCAGCAGGGCCCCCGGGTGGAACATGAGGTCCACGATGAACTCTTCGGGTGGGGGCAGGCTCCCAGTGGCGCCCTTCCGACCCTCGTTCAGCAGCTTCACTTCGTTCCATGCTCGGCTGTACTCACCGCGCACCAGGCAGCAGCCCACACCGATTTTATCAGCCAGTGCCTGAGGGAGGAACAAGACACCTGGGGCTCAGGGCCGTAGGCAAGCAGGTGGCAAGAGATCCTTAGTGGGAGACGGAACTTTGGAGAGAGTTGAACACAGGCATGCAAAGAAAATGTTGGACTGGAAGGTGGAAAATGGAGACCAGTGCAGTAGGAGCCGAGCGTTGGCTGTCCCTGATAGCATGCCATCTGTAGACTCAGTGTGTGTCAGTGTCCTGGGAAAGGACACTCTTCAGGCAGTTAATGGAGTGGACGGATAGATGGGGTGGTTGGAGGGAAGCTATCCCAGGGATCCAGCCCGTGGACCCACCAGTCTGTCCACATCCGAGGCTGCTCTTTGACTCTAATAGGCGGAGAGACTGAAGGAAGTCCCATTTCCAGCCAGTCTGCCGTGAGATGTGGAAGGCACCACGGGGCAGGAGATCCCCCAACTGCAACCAGCTCTCTGGCTTTCTGCAACCACCTCACTGCAGGAATCTCTCTGAAGCACTCTGATTCCCCTGGATTTGGAGGGTTTTCCCCCATTTTAAGTATCTTTAAAATAATTTAAAAAAACTTTTCAGCTGTACTATAATGAAAAGAAGAGCTTGGTTAGGCTGCCTTGGTTTGCATTTCAGTTTAACCCAGATTCTTACCAACTAGTGACTCTAAGCGAAGGGATTGGCAAACCCAGGCTTCCATGTATTCCTTTGTGAGCTGGGGAGAATCATGGTAGCTTCACGGTTGTGTGATGAATTAGTGGGTGCCAAATCCCAAGAGTAAGTACTCAGCAAAGGCTAAATAGCACCAGGGGAACAGAATTGTTTTCATAGTGGGTATGTTAATATTTTAACTAAATATGCAATGACTGCACCAGACTGCATAGTTCGGAAAAGACCCAAATGATGAAACTTGGTGGTCATTTCCAGGGCTCTTAGGTTCTGATGTTGATATTGTTTGTCCTGTAGCTGGAGATGGCCTAGAAAACAGTGACCACAGAACTAACGGCATCAAAATCTATCACCCTTGTAGTCCCAAGGAGACCCCCAACTACAACTAGCTCTCTGGCTTTCTGTAACCACCTCACTGCAGGAATCTCTCTGGGGTACCCTGATTCCCCCTGATTTGGAGGTTTCTTTTTTTTTCCTTTTAAAATATATTTAAAATAATTTAAAACTTTTCAGCTGTACTATAATGAATGAATAGACTCCCTTGTATCACCCAGTGGGATGCAAAGACCATGTATGTGTGTGATGTTTTCCAAGGTAACATTTAGTGGTTTGTCTCTTATTTCCTGTCAAAGCACCTTAAGTCACTACAATAGATTACCATCCCCCATTTTACAGAGTGAAGCTGAGGTCAAGTGTTTCGGAATATTTGTTTACACTGATGTGTCACTGTGATCTGTTTAATGAAGAGCTGAATGGCCAATAGTTAGGTAGGAGAGACAGGTGGGATTTTTGGAGAGAGAGGGAGATGAAGAGGAGGAGGAATCTAGGCACACGGATTAAGAGATGCCAACGAGACGCAGAGGGAATTGGACATACAGAATGAAAGAATGCCATGTGGCAAAATGTAGATTAATAGAAGCAGGTTAATTTAAGTTATAAGAGATAGTGGGACAAGCCTAAGCATAAGACAAACTTTCATACTTAATAATACGTCTCCATGTTGTTATTTGTGGGCTGTCAGTCAGGATGAAAAAGTACCATTGCAGTCCAGTACTTTCCCAAGGTCACTGCAGGTAGTGACCTAAAGGAAGAATCAAGTGTCTGCCTCCTATGTGCAGTGACCTTGTGAGCTGGTGAGTGAGTGAACACAACCTTGTGAGCTGGTGAGTGAGTGAATACAACCTTGTGAGCTGGTGAATTGAGTGAACACAACCTTGTGAGCTGGTGAGTGAGTGAACTCAACCTTGTGAGCTGGTGAGTGAGTGAACACAACCTTGTTAGCTAATGAGTGAGTGAGCACAACCTTGTGAAAAGGTGAGTGAGTGAACACAACCTTGTGAAAAAGTGAGTGAGTGAACACAACCTTGTGAAAAGGTGAGTGAGTGAACACAACCTTGTGAGTTGGTGAACTGAGTGCACACATCCTTGTGAGCTGGTGAGTGAGTGCACACATCCTTGTGAGCTGGTGAGTGAGTGCACAAGCTTGTGTCTGAACATCTGTCTTCCCTGTAATGAGGAGCACACAAAGGTCTCCAGCTCTCAGAAAGAAGGGGAGCAGAGGGGGCTTAGCTGCTGGAGAGATCAGGAGAATGTCCGTGACGAGCTGGAACAGGACGGACGGACACCTGCTCCTAAATGCAGACACCCATGTCATGCTCTGCAGCCTGCATGTCAGAGTAGACAGGCCTGGCAACCGGTCCAGGCTGGCCGGCAAGGCAGAGACAGACAGGAGAGGAGGGAAATGAGCGAGTCGTTGGTCAGTGTATCCAGAAGGCCCAAGGGCAGAGCGAGCAAGGCCAATCAAGGGCCATCAGTCTGGGAGAAAACGGGATGAAGAACACGTGTGGAGGGGGTAAAAGATTCCTGAATACCATGCTCAGGATGTCAGGGGTGGAAAGTTGAGGAATTAATTGCATGACCCAGGTAACATATGAAGGCAATGAATTCAGGTTGGCATAAGGAGTTAGAGGCCAAATATTTGAGTGCCCCCCAAATCTGTATGCTGAAGCCCTAAGTTCTAATGTTTTTGGAGGTGAATCTTTGGGGAGGTGACTAGGCTTAGAGGCTCATAGGGTCAGACCTCCCTCCCCAGGAATTACTGCCCTTACAAAAACAGGAATTGCTGGGTGTGATGGCGAACGCTTTCAATCCCAGCACTCAGGAGGCAGAGGCAGGCAGATCTCTGTGAGTTCGAAGCCACCCTGGTCTACAGAATGAGTTCTAAGATAGACAGGGCTATGAAGAGAGACTCTGTCTCAAACAAACAGGCAAACAGGAAGAGATACGATCTCCTGCCTTGTGGTGTTTTGTTATAGCAACTAAGCTAACACAGTGCCCATAAGGTTCTCACATGGAGCTAATTGGAAAGTGATCTGATAGAAAGATCTGGAATTGAGAGATCTAAGGTATGGATGCAGGAATCTGTGACTATTAGCCATTTGGGCACTATTTAGGGGCAAGTGAAGATCCTACCCTTGGAAATTCATGAAGAAAAAACAGAAGAGACTTGGATGATGTGTTGGACAGTTTCATTCTACAATCATCTGAGAAGAGGGAGCCCCCATTGAGAAAATACTTCCATAAGACTAGGCTGTAGGCAAGTCTGGAGAGCATTTTCTTAATTAGTGATTGATGGGGGAGGGTCCAGCCCACTGTGGGTGGGGCCACCCCTGGGCTGGTGGTCCTGGGTTCTATAAGAAAGCAAGTTGAGCAAGCCATGAGGAACAAGCCAGTAAGCAGCACTTCTCCATGACCTCTGCATCAGCTTCTGCCTCCAGGTTCTTGCCCTGTTTGAGTTCCTGTCCTGACTTCCTTCAGTCATGGACCACAATCAAATAATAAGTCAAATAAACCCTTTCCTCCCCAATTTTCTTTGGTCATAGTGTTTCATCACAGCAATAGTAACCCTAACTAAGACAATGGCTAACAGTATTTGTCTACTTGTGACACACCTTGGGTACATCTCTGAGGGCATTTCCAGACAGGTTAATTGAGGAGGGAAGACTTATTGTGAGGTGCCATGTGGAAACCTGTGAAGATAAACCCCAAGCTACAGTGGTGTCTCAGTTGGGTTTTATTGCTGTGAAGAGACACCATGACCACAACAACTCTTCTAAGGACACAACTAACTGGGTCTGGCTTACAGCTAAGAGGTTGAGTTCATTATTATCACAGCAGGAAGGATGGTGGCATTCAGACAGACACGGTGCTGGAGAGGTAGCTAAGAGTTCTACATCCGGATCCTCAGGCAGCAGGAAGAGATTGAGACATTGGGCCTGGCTTGAGCATCTGAGACCTCAAAGCCTGCCCCCAGTGGCGCACTTCCTCTAACAAAGCCACACCTACTCCAACAAGACCACACCTCCTAATAGAGCCACTCCCCTTGGGCCTATGGAGGACATTTTCATTCAAACCAACACAAGTAGAGGCCCCAAGATGTTGGAGATGCTAAGGCCATGGGCCATCGGCCAAGGAAAGATGCAGCTATAGAATACAGCTTGTCCAAGAGAGTGGTCAGTCATGTGCTGCAAGAGACAGAGCTGGAGGGGCGGGGCTTCAGAAGCCCAGCTGGTTCTATTACAAGCCCTGGATGCTGAACATGGTGGTGTAGGAATTGCTGTGTTCCCTGTTGAGGTTTTTGGTTTTGATTTTCAAGACAAATTTCTCTGTATAGTCCTACCTGTTAGTCTGTAGACCAGACTGGCCTTGAATTCAGAGATTTGCCTGCCTCTGCCTCCCAAGTGCTAAGAGCCACAATACCCAGCTCTCTGTTGAGTTTTGGTCATACTTTGACCCAGTCTTTTCTTACTATGTTCCTGTTCCTCCCTCTTGGAATGGCAATGATTATTCTGTGACGTTATATGGTAGAATTATGTAATTTGAAAATGTTTTTTACGGGCATTGTAGTTAAGAGATTGCTTTGACTCTTAGGAAAGACTTTGGACTTTTGAACAATAATAGGACTGCTAAGATTTGGGGGACTCTTAATATAACTAAGTACAGTTTGCGTCATGAGATGCCCATGAGTCTTTCAGAATGAGATATGGAATATTTTCACTTAAAATGTTGAGTTTGGTTGTTAAACTGATAATGAAGTCATTGTTGACTTCATTGGCTTTAGAATCACCTAGTAGACATGCCTCAGGGTATTTTGTAATGAAATTTCGAAGAGTTTTAACTGAAGAAGGACAAGGGCTTGGGGTCCCAGACAGCATAAAGGGGAGAAAAAGAACAAACAGAGCTTCACTTCAGCATTTTTCTCTCTCCCTGACCCTGGGTGCAGTGTTACCAGCTGCTGCTGCCATACCTCCCATGCCCCGATGGACTGAACTCTCAAACCCTTCTTCCCTTAAATTGCTTCCTGCCAGGTAGTTGGTCACAGAAAGGAGAAAAGTAACTAATAGAGAACTCTGTATTTGGGAGATGGACGGAACTTAATCATTTGGTCTCTATGTTCTGGGAGCGTTTTCTCAGTTCCTACCCAGCGGATCAAGACCACACTCTCTTAAGCCTCACACTTCCCTAGTGTTCAGTCTCAGTGAAGGGGGCTGTCTTCTTTGCTTGCCCTTCCCAGGACATGGGGTCAGTCTGCTCTTCCCAGGCATTCTCCCCTACCACGCTCAGGCAACTACCAAATCCTTTTGGTTGTTATATCCAAAGTCTTCTCAGCTTCATTCTCTTCCACACAGAGTAACGTGTCCATAGTATGAGTCACTTGTACTCACTGTCCAGACATCTTTTAATAGGTCATCCTGTCTCTAGTTTGTGTCTGTTCTAATTCATCTCCCCCTCTACAGCCTGAATGGTCTTTCAAAATCACATTCTTCCTCCCTGACAATTTTTAGTGGTTACTCACATTTTAGGATGAAGGGCAGACTTATCTGATGCTTTACATCAGGCCTTCAACTTTATACCCACTCTCTTTCTCTCTTCCTCTTGCTATCTAGATGATATCCTCTGCATTCCCTAAAAGGACCACTGATTCACGTGCCAGTGTTATTCTATGTGTAAATGTTCATATCATTTAGAAAGTTGTTTTTTTAACTTAATGAAAATTTGATATTATTTATCCATGTGTATGTACATATATAAAAATCACAAATATTTAAAACTAAATAAGTATAAATGCAAAGATTAATATTGTCCAGTTAAATGTTAGCAACTGACTCAGTCTGATGAGATAAAGACAAAACTTTTTAATCTAATGGAAAATGAGACAAAAACACTTTAAATACCTTGAAAAGCAAAGCTCGATGATAAAAGATTCCTTTCTTGATATATCCAATTGGAACGACATTGGATTTCAGTTGAAATTTCAGCTCACTTATGTGAAGTTCCCAGCTGAAATCAGATAGCTTCTCTTTTGGAATCCTACCGCCCATTTTATCTGCCACATACCTGTGCCCATTACATTGAGATAAAAAAACAGTTTTAGTCACTTAGTTTAGATGGTTTATGTATGATTATGTATACAATTAGACATGTAAAAACTATGTTTCCTCTGTTTTTTTGTTTACTTTAAAAAATGTACTTTTGGGGAAAATCATCATCTGAGACAATCACAAATACATTTATAAACTAAAATCGTGCTGATTTAATCCAGTGCAAAAAAGAAAATGAAGGCTAAGATCCCAAAGGGTATAACACAAGCCAAATGATTACCACACTAATTATAAATGTAACTTTAAAGCTTTATCTTATTCTTGAACAGTGCTAAGTGTTTTAGTCTGAATGTGAAGGCATTTAATATCTGGTGGGCTTTCTTCTTCCAAGGCATTTCAGCTCAAAAGCAAGAGGAACCTAGTCAAGTTTTCCACTAGACTTATGGACATTTTCAAGTGGGGTCATGGGGGGGGGCAATACCTATTCTCTCGTGATAAGATCTCAGCATGTGGCCCAGGCTGGCCTTGCCCTGAGGCTTCTCCTGCCTCTGCCTCCTGAAGACTGGGCTTATAAGCAGTATAAATTTCATAATTTTTTTCATTTAAAATTTATCTTTTCAATGACGAAAGATATGGTATTATATAATACTGATATCAAAGGAGAGAGGAAGAAGAGAAAGAAGAAAAACATATGGGGGTAGCAGATGGATTGGAGATGAAAAAATGTATGGAGGGGTAAGAGAGGGTGGGAGGTGAGGAAATGTATGGAGGGTAGCAGATGGGTGGGAGATGAAGAAATTGGGGTACTTTGTTTTTGAGGTTCCCCCCCAAATAGTAGGATCTCGTAGGATAATGTCAATAAACACATCTCCAAAAATTCTCTGTAACTAAGAACACATTCAGGGGGAAAACGGAAAAATTGAAAATTTAAAGGAAAGATTGGCCTTTGGCTGTACTATGAGGAATGCTGTCTAACAAAACTCAAAACACAGCAAAACAAACCAGAGCAACAAAACCAAAACAAAGGAAAACCCCAAAGCTAAACAAAACCTAAGTAAGCAATGAGTCAGGGAGGTGGAGCGGAGCTGTCAATCCACCCGTCACGTGACAGCCTGTCACGTGGTGGAACAGCCCTCTGCCACGACTTGTCATCACCCATTCATGTTTGAAAATAAGGTGATTCAAGGCCGGGCGGTGGTGGTGCACACCTTTAATCCCAGCACTCGGGAGGCAGAGGCAGGCGGATCTCTGTGTGTTCGAGGCCAGCCTGGTCTCCAAAGCGAGTTCCAGGAAAGGTGCAAAGCTACACAGAGAAACCCTGTCTCGAAAAACCAAAAAAAAAAATTAAAAAAAATAATAATAATAAAAAAGAAAGAAAAAGAAAATAAGGTGATTCAGAAACGAGAAGGAGAGTCTCAGCTAGGAACACGGTGCTGGGAGGCATCGGACCAATGTTCACAGGACTCGAATCAGAGCTCTGCGAGACTCATCACGTCTCAAGGACACGGAAATCCTTCGATAGCCACACGCCCTCATTCTCCCCCGGCTGTGGCTGACGGAAGTCGGTGATCTGGCAGCTGTGAGGTTTACAGTTGTCACTTCCAAGTTTGAGGACTGCTACTTGACTCCCACCTGGAGTGGACAGAGCTCCCACAGAGACTGCAGCTGTTGCTGGAGCCAGAAGGCGCCCTGCTGGGTTGTGTCAATCATGGAAGCCCACCCCCCATTTCTAGTCTTTCCTGCTCCCTCACAGTCCTGCCCCTGGCCTTGGCCTCTTTAGCACGAAGGAGGAGGACAACTTCCCTTTCCGAGGCTTACACAGAGTTCTCTAGTCTGCCCTGCAGCAAGCTCTCAGAATGCACACAGCCCACTCCAGAGAAATAGCAAGCAAACTGGCAGACACCCATCAGAAAAGCAGATGCTTATTTGGGCTTTGAAAAGAGCAATGAGCGAGTTTATAGAGAATCCACAATAGGATGCTTTTAAAGGATGAATACCCCCTACACCTAAGGAATGATTTAATTTTTAACGCAAATTCACTCACAACTTCTCTATGATCGTATCAAAGATGCTTTTTAACAGCTTAGCTAGAAGAAAACACAGGCCGTTTGTCTCTAAGCAACTTCAGCTCTCATTCCTCACAGAAATGCAGCTTCACAGACATGAAGAGCACCTTTAATTCATTGTGCCTCTGCTGTGGAGTCAGAGCTCAGGCGCCGTCGACCACTGCGGTTTATTTTGCTGGTTTTATTCTAAATTAACTTTTAAAAAAGGAAAACCACTGAAGCTTTTTTAAACTGACTCAGAAATAAGTATACACAGAGAGAGAGGAAGGGAGAGGGAGATGGGGAGGGAGCGACTCACTTGGCCAGGGCCTCAATCTGGTCCTTAATATTGACGATGGGCAGTATGGACTTGGTCACCTCGAACACATACACGCAGAACTCGGGGTCAAGAGGTGGGTACCATTCTTTGTCTGGGCTGCTTTCTGTCATTTTGGGCATTGCCATGACCTCTTCTTCCTCTTTCACTTTTTCTTCTTCTTTCTTCCCCTTCCCTTTCCTTTGGGAGTAAACAATAATAAAATCTCACATCCAGTTAACTAAATGACCAAATACTAACTATGCTCTGAATTAATCTGAAAAGCATAGAGGGGTAAGGAGAGGGAAATGAATTAGAACAAAATACAACGACACATATCTAAGAAAATGCCATGGCAAAGCTCATTATTTTGTATGCTATATTAAAAGTTAATTAAAAATTAAAAAAACTGGGGACAACTCAAATGCCCTTCAATAAGAGATGGGTATATAGTTGTAAACCTTTACAATGAAATACTGATCAAGAATGGAAGAGAATAAACTACCAGTGTACAAAATAATTCGGAACCATCTCAAAAGCATTATGCTGGGTGGAAAGCATCAGTATCAGATGTAACATCCCAATGATCCCATAAAAGTCATCCTTGACTGGTCCTGGCAGTACACACCTTTATTGCCAGAACTCAGGATGCAGAGAGAGGCAGATCGCTGTGGGTTCAAGGCCAGACTGGTCTACATAAGTGAGTTCCAGGCCAACCAGAGCTACATCGTGAGACCTTGAAAAGACAAAGACCACAGAAAAACACCACCACCAAGTCTAATCAACCACAAAGACTGAACTGCGGTATCAGGGACTCGATGGAGAAGGCCAGGGTTAAGATTCTGGATGTTTGAACTATCTTTTAGTCTGACTGTGGTGACGGTTATGAAAGTTCCCTCTCTCAAATTCCATAGGGTTTTTTGCCTTTAAGCAAAAGGCAATTTTGTAGCATGTTAATTAAAAGCTTTAATTTTGCTGGGCACAGTACTCCGCTTACATCTGCATGAGAGTTATTATTCGCTTTTACACCAATTATTCCTAGCATGGTAGATGGAAAAACTTGCTCTTCATGCACTTTCAGTGACTAACACTAGGCACCGTGTGGTGATATTTTATGTACCCTAATAAACTTGCCTGAGGATCAGAGGACAGAGCCAGCCACTAGATTAGACATAGAGGTCTGGCAGTGGTGGCACACACCTTTAATCCTATCACTCCGGAGGTAGAGATCCGTCTGGATCTCTGTAAGTTCAAGTTCACACTGGGCTACATGAGACTGATCCAGTGTAGGAGAGAAACAGAGCCAGCATGGTGGCACACACCTTTAATCCCAGCACTTGAGATCTCATGCCTTTCCTGGGAAGGACACACGCCTTTAATCCCAGGAAGTAATATGGCAGGGCAGAGAAAAGTATATAAGGTGTGAAGAAACAGGAACTCACTCTCTTTAGACTGAGGATTTCATAGAGGTAAGAACTAGTGGCTGGCTGTTCTGCTTCTCTGATCTTTCAGCTTTCACCCTGATATCTGGCTCTGGGTTTGTTGTTAAAAGACCGTCTAAGATTTGAACAACAGCACTGCCTGGTGTATCCCTTGAATCCATTTCCAGTTCAGCACCCTTCCTCCAAACAGCTGGTCCTAATCCTTTGGCCCCACCCAATAGGTGATCATTGCTTTGTCAGTATCTCCAGCTACTAGATGGTGTCTTTTCTGTCATTTGTACCCCAGGGGATGACACTAACTGAGAGGGACTGAGAGGAACTGACAGGCACGAGTGACCCTCTGTCCTAGCTAGTGGTTTTTGTTTCTCTGATAGACATCATGACCAAAAGCAACCTTTGGTTGGGAAGGAAAGGGTTTATTTCAGGTTACATCTCTCAGGTCATACTCCATCACAGAGGGAAGAAGTCAGGACAGGAACTTGAGGCAGGAACTGAAGCATAAACTATGGAGGAATGCTGCTTCCTGGCTTGTTCCTCATGGCTTTCTCATAGAACCCAGAACCACCAGTCCAGGGATGGCACAGTCCACAGTGGGCTGGGTCCTTCAACATCAACCACTGATAAGAACACAGACTTGCTTACAGGCCCATCTGCTTGGAGCATTTTCTCAGCTGAGGTTGGTTCCCTCTTCCCAGGTGATTCAAAGCCAACAGAAAACCAACTAGTGCATCCTCTAAGAGGAAGGGGAAGATCTCCCTAGATGGTCACCACAGCCCCTTTGCAAGGAATTCACAGAAACTTAAGTGTACAAGAGTCTCAGGCAAGGCTCAGGCTTCCCACTTTGAAGATGGTCCAGACTCCAATAGTTCCTCTTCACATTTTTTAGCTTTAGTAATTTCCCCCTTAATAAGTGCCCAAGGGAAAGTTCAGTAAAGGACATTCTTTTTGTTTGTTTGGTTGGTTTTGTTTGTTTGTTTGTTTTTGTTTTTTTTCCTGAGACAGGGGTTCTCTGTGTAACAGTCCTGGCTGTGCTGGAACTCACTCTGTAGACCAGGCTGGCCTTGAACTCATAGAGATCCACCTGCCTACTCCCGACTCTCAAGGCAGACAAGTCTCCGAGGAACCCACACTCAAGTGGGGGCAGATCAAGAGGTCTGTCCAAATATGCTTGGATGAGGGTGGGTGGGGTTTCTCAAAAAGAATGGAAAGACCAAGTCCCAAGGGTCCAGGAAGGTCAGAGTGGGAGCAGTGGGGGCTGTCTACTATCCCTCAGTTCAACTGCTGCCCAGCTGTGGACCCTGTAGTGACAAGCCTCAAAACCAGCTATAGCTTTAAAGGGGTCGGGGTTTCTGAGTGCTTCTTTTGCTAACCCTCTCCTTCTGCATGACCTGAGTTCTACTCTTCAATTTTTTTTAGCAGAATTGTGTCACTTGGTCATTAGTGATATGTAAACAGGTGTATGACTTTTAAGGTAAAGAAACTGTTGCTTTAGCTAAACATGCCACATCCTCGTATGCACGGGTACAGATCTTTTATCATGTGTTCAGGAGGCTGGACTCTCAACAATATTAAGATTAAGCTGCAGATCTTACTGAAACATTCATTACCTAATTGGCAAGGAACTTAGTTTGTTCCAGATTCAAACAAGCTGGGAATGTGGGGCTAACCTGTGGCAGGAATAGCATCCAAGTTAAGTAATTCTCAAGTGCTGGGTTTACATTTCCAACTAGGGATGGGAGTTATTTATCTTTACCTGTTACGAACCACACAATGTAAAAGGAACTAATCAACTAAAGGTCACATCAATTTTCCTTCTGAATATTTTGAGAAAAAAATCAAAAACTCCTTCAGTTCAAACCATTTTCTCCCCCACCCCGACTTTTCCTTAGACAGGTAGCCCAGGCTGGCCTCCAACTCTCTGTGAAGCCGAGGATGAGTTCGAACTTCTGATGCCCCTGCTTTCAGCTCCTGAGTGCTGAGATTGTAGGGGTGAACCACCATGCTGTGTTTATGTCCTACTGGGTCTTAAACCTAGGTATTCATTTGTACTAGTCAAGTGTCTCACCCATGGAGCCATCTCCCCGACCCAAATAGGAATTTTGAGTACATAACCCAAAGAAGCACAAAGAACACTGTGTTCGTTCCAACCAGAAGGGCTGTCTCTTTCTCTTTGAACTGCTTCTGTCCTGAAAGGTAAGGGACACAGCCAGGAAAAGATGGAGAGAGTGTGATCAGGAAAGGACATAGGTACATGGCCTGCTGGAAGAAGATAGCCCCTCCCATCCCGATGGAGCAGAATGGGGGGCATCAGGAGCTGCCTCCACTGTCCTTTTAAAATGGAAACCACCATAGTACTTGATAATGGTTACCAAGATAGCCCAACTTCTCTAAAGGTAGGAGAAATTCTAGGTACACTTGTCAAAGACAGCACAGAACAAAAACAGACAATTTTACATCCCAGGGTTTTGACCCCATTCAACGCATAGGTCTCAAAGTCAAACTTCTTTTGTAGTGCTGGGGCCCAAACCTGAGTTAGGACACTTGCTAGGCAAATTCTCTGTCACCAAGCTACTCAAGACCTGAGGGGCGGCTATTAAATAGAACTTTTAGGTGCCAGATTGTGGCTCACCCTTGCCTACCATGGAGACTCCAGGGTTCCATGCCCAGCACAGGATAAACAAAAGCTCTATCTCCCTTTCTGGCCTTTATTGCATAATTACAAGTAGCCATGATTGTAACGGAAAGAATAAAACAGTGTATTTCTTACCTTGAACCTTTTTCTTTGGTGGTACCTCTGCTAAGGACAGTGTTTCGTCCTGACGTCGGCTCTGATTTTTCTTCTGTGGGAGACCCAAATCCAGCACTAAAACGAAGACTATTTTTCTTTTTGTCATTTGAAAGGAACACATCTTATTCTAGTCATGCTAACAGTGGCAACAGGTTACATTTACAAGATAATTTTATTATTAGAAGGTCCTTCCTCTCCCATTATTATTGGATTCAGTCACCATTATAACACTCAGGGACTATTCCATCCACAGTTCAGGGAAACTCAACCTCAATTACAGGTCCTCCACCCCTAATTTTCCCCCAGAGATCTTTACCACAGCAATTTACAAAACAATTATGCAGCTGTATCACCATAAGAAAAAGAATTGAGTTGCCAAAAATCTAAAACTCTAACAACAAAATCCTCAATCTTTCATCTCTAGGAGGGTTAGTTGAATGTTGATAAAATATGGCCTTACGTGGATTTCTCTTTGCTTGCCCTTCTTAATGAAGATGAAGAAGAAATGCTTCGTCCATAGCCAACATCTGATGATTTATCCTCCATAGATGGAGGTGGAGAACTGAAAGGTTATACATTTGGAGTTAGATACAAACTAAAATTTGTCAGAACTAACTTTGTCCTATAAAACAGATTCCTTGGGAAAGTCATATTTGCAGAAGATCCTCAATGGCACCATACCAGTTTTAAAAGCATAAAAGAGAGTTTTAAAAGCATAAAAGCATAAAATTAAAAATTTTAATAAAAATAAAAATTTTTATTAAGACAAAAATATAGTCAAAACTTTTCACAAGCCAGAACAGAAAATACTTGTATATGTATATATGTATATATATATAACATACATATATATATGTAACACATATATGTGCTTTATATATATGTAACACATATATATGCATTACATATATATATATTGTGTTGGTAGTATATAGATATACAGATTCACAGGATCTTTTTTTTTTTAATATTAAACTGGGGCTGGGGCTGTAGCTTAGCTGGCAGAGAGCTTACCCAGCATGCACAAAGTCTTGGGTTTGATCCTCTTCACCACATAAATCACCCCTCATGATACATGCCTATAAACCACTCAGGGATGGAGGCAGTTCAAGGCTATCCTCAGCTACAAGAGGAGTTTGAAGCCAACTTGTGCTATAAGCAATCCAATTTAAAAAGCAAAAAAATTGTAAGCCAGGTGTGGTGATGCACACCTTTCATCCCAGCATTTTAGAGGCAGAGACAGGTGGATATCTGTGACTTCAAGGACAGCCTAGACTACAGAGTGAGACCCTGTAATTTCCTTTCTATGATGCTTTAATTTTTAGCTCTACCATCTATTTATTTTAAAGAAAAATGATGGGTGGTGATTACATGCCACTACACATTTCTGGAAACTTGTCAATATTGTCTACATTTTACATTCTTTGGTTATTTTTCCTAATCTACTGGAAATGGTTAAACATGGAAGCAGTGGAAAATACGGGTTGTTCCATGTTGGGCTGAGTTTATGGACCAGCCCTTATTTTCAGTTTTAGATACATCTGGGAAGATACCATACTGCTAACTTTTACATTCTTGTATATTTATAAACAGAAACTGCATGCTTCCTTACCTAAAAGCACCCCTACCCCCAAAGACTCACATGTCAGATTTACTGTTGACTAATAAAATAGCACGTTGATCATTCAGCTCCTGTAAGCAGAGTTCCTTTAATGGCAAAAGTTTGGTGCCAGGATTTATCTGTAAGATAATGTAAGATATCTGTAAGATAAGCACAAAAGAGGGTTTTCTGCATGTGTTATGATTTAAACATGAGTGCTGATAGAAAGGGTTCTTGACAGTTTGAGGAGTCTGATTCATTCATGTACACACATACTGCAGATAGATAACTGAAAGACAGACAAGATGATAGATAGATAGATAGATAGATAGATAGATAGATAGATAGATAGATAGATAGAGGCAGGTAGATGATAGATGATAATCTCTATACATAATCAGAGCCAGGAGCCAGAAACTTTCAGACACTCTCTCCTTTCACCCACATTCTTTGCTGTCTTACCCTCAGCTACTCCATACTATAGCTGTTATCACAGTCCCTGGAAGTATTTGTGCCCAGAATTTATCTACACGCTTCAGGGAGGACTTTACCTGTAAAAGTACCCATAAACTGAAACTGATTCCTCAAAAATTGTGGGCCTATTTAAAGGGAAGCTGGAGCTGGAAAGATGGCCCAGGAGGTAAGAGCACTTGTTTCTCTTGAAGAGGACCCAGGTTTGCTTCCTAGGACCTGCACGGCATTTTACAATTGTCTGTAACTCCAGTCTCAGGAGATCTAATGCTCTCTTCTGCCCTTCTCAGGCACCAGGCATGCAACACACATGGTTCACATATATGTGTGCAGGCAAAACACTCATGGACACGCTAACACAGAAGAAATGGGGGGAAATTTCATGGGGTCATACCTCTAGACAAAGAACCACAGGCAACCAATGACTGCTAGGAGAGAGGGGGCTAAGCTCTCCTAGGGATGAGCCGCCTTGTTGGTTATCCAGTGCAGAGTGATCAGCCCTGAAACCATATACCCACAAACAACAAAAATGGACTCAGCAAATTCTCTCTCTCTCTCTCCCCGTCCGTCTATCCATCCATCTGCCCGTCTGTCCATTCATCCATCCACGTATACACATACATATATATGTATGTAACAATAATAATCAAAGAAAAAGAGGCTATCAGCTTGAGAGTGGGAGGGCACAGAAGGGGTTCGAGGGTAATTTTCTCAGCCTGAGAGAAGAGGGCAGACTAGATAAACTTCTAAATCTTTTTGATCAAGTTATAGATTCCATTCCATTCTAAGATAGTTTTCATAATCTTTTCAAAACAATCTGTTTTAGTCTTCTAAAACTAAAAGAAATTCTATCACTCTACAAGAGATCCTGCCCCATTTCCCATTTCAGATTGAGGTCTTGATCTCATAGAGGTCTTCAAGAATCATAAGATCTGGGTTCCTCTACCCATCTGGAGTAATCTCTATTGTTCCATTTTGTTAGCTCTGTTCCTATGCTGTCCCCCACCCTGCTATTCCTTAGACATGCCAGGCACATTTGTCCCTATTCCTCCATTGCCCAGAAAGTTCTCTCCCACATAGCTACCAGGCTAAGTTTCCTACTCTCTCCAAGTTTTTATCCAGATACCACACTCAGGGATGCCTCACCACCATTTGAAAATGGCAACTCTCTGCTTTATGACCTCATTGTTTTGTAGATGCCCTCATCCTGCCTCTGTTCTGCTCCCCCTCACCCACCACCCACCTCATTTGCTGTCCTCCCTTTGATCCCATGGGAGCGGAGGTCTTTTATCTTTTTTGTTCTGTTGACGCAGTCAAAGCCAGCAACGTCAGAAGTGTAGTACTTTCAGAGTGAATGAATCAGAATGTTCTTTATATAGAAGAGTTTCATTGAATGTTTCAAAGACTCCGGTCCCCCTCTCTGTCAGCACTGCCCCGTGTGTCCATGTTCTGTGTTAGGTTTCCTGCTCCTGTTTTCGTCCTTCTGAAGCATCTTTGTACTGATGTTATAGTAGTTCTTTCAAAATTACTCACTGTTGAATAAAATGAGCTTTTGTGGAGCAGTTTCTCAGTGGTTTGTGTATGTCGTGGGTGTCCCTGGACTTGAACTAACAAGCTGACTTAAACTACTAGTAAAACAGAACCTAGTTAAAACTATGAGAACACAGAATCTTAGAGCCAGAAGAAGTCCAGGCTAAAGGGATGATTTTCGCTTTTCTATCTATAAAAATATAAACTATGTTTGGAGTTTATAAAATAGCAATGCAAGGGTATCATGATTAAAGGGAAAATCATAGTAAAGCACAAGTAAATGCTGTCACTTACCCGGCCGTAATCATAGAATCCATCACTAATTATGTTGCTTGATGACAAATAGCCAGTCTGGCTATATTTCAGGGAAAGATTGTTGTTGAGCAATTTGTTATAGGCTGCCTCACTGAATTTATTTTTCCGACTCACTGATAGATTAATTTCTTCAAGGATATCTAGAGCCCTGTCAACAAAATTAAAACAAACAAGCAAAACAAAAACAACCTGTTTGTTTTCTCCAAGCCAACCGCCATTGAGTTCCCATTTCTATCTTTACACTCCTGAGTGAAGAATTGAGATGGAAAGGTTAGTGCCTCCCCTGCCTTTTTAAACGAAGTAAAACTGACAGTATTATGAAGACAAATCAGTGCTTTCTGTGAACACAAATGCCACGCAATAACTCATATTCAAACAGTTGGTAGGACATGGCCTGGATAAATGTCTACGTTAAAAGCTTGATTGTCTACCTGTGGCACCGTTGGGAGGTGAGGAGAGCATTGAGGCGGGGTCTAGCGGGAGGCAGTTAGGTCATTGGTGTGTGTCCTTGAAAAGGTTATTGGCAGCCCCCACTTCCTGTCTTTGCTTCCTAGCTCTCTGAGGTGAGCAGCCCTGCTTGCCTCCGTGCCCCGACTATGAGCTCCTACTGAGATGTGCTGCCTCTCCACAGGTCCAGATGTGTGCAAGGAGACCAAGGAACCGTGAGCAAAAACATCTGGAACTCTAAGTCAAAATAAATCTTTCCTCCTCATAAGCTCCCTTCTCGGGTGTTGTCACAGCAACAGAAAACAGGTGAATGGGTATTTCTTAAGGAAAAATTCTTTTTTTTTTTTTTAATTTGGTCATTTCTTTAACTTTTTAGGTTGTCCTACAGAGTAATGGGTTCTCTTATGACTTTTTCATACATATGTGCCATTGCACTTTAATTTGCACACTCACCGGCCTTCCTTATCCTCCTTGCCCCTCTATTGCTGGCTCTCTTCCACCCTCTAGTGAGTCCCTACTGTCTGTAATAGAATATGTCATATGTCACATGTATTCTATTACCCTCTCTTTCCCCCTCCATCACTCCTTTAAGGTTTCTTCCTTCCCTCTCAGGGTCTCCTTTAAACACACACACATGTAAGTATACACATACATACATAGTTTCAATATAGGTTCTACAGAGGAGAAAAACATGCATGTCATTCTAAGTCTAGATCTGAACGCCACACAGAAATCTCCAGTTCTTCCCACTTTTCTTCAGATGTCATGACTGCAGATTTCTTAATGGTTGGATAAGATCTCACTGTATGTGTCACCACATTGTCTTTATCTGTTTGTTAATGGAAGTTTAGGCTGGTCTATTTCTCAACCATTTTGGAGGAACATTTGGATGGTCTCTGTAGTGTGTTTACTTACAGTCCTTTAGATGGAGTTTACATGCCTTCTAGCTAAGTATAAGGGCTCATCATTCCTTATGTCCTCAGCAGCATTTCCTGTTCTTTGTTTTCTTGATGTCAACCTTTCTGACTGGCTAAAACTGAATATCAAAATAATTTTAATTTGCTTTTCCCTGATGGCTAAGGATGTTGAACAGTTTTTCAGATATCTATTAGTCAATTTGTATTTCTTCTTTTGAGGATTATCTATTCCATTCATTAGCCCATCTATTGACTGGATGATTCTTCTGATGTATAATCTTTGCAGCTTTTAATATGGTCTAGTTATTAATCCCTTATGATTTTTTTGTAGTTATTAAAGATATTGTTCTCTTATGAAGGCTATCTGCTTATTCTGGGGACCACATTCTGCTGTACACAAATGAGAAATTCCATTTCGTTTATGAATTCTTGGGATTATTTCCTGTGCCCTTGGAATCCCTTTCAGAAAGTCCTTGCCTGGGCCTATGCTTAGAAGTAGTTTAGTTTTGTTTTCTTCTATCAGTTTCAAGGTTTCAGGTGTTACATTAAGGTCTTCTACCTACTTTAAATCGTTCTTTCTACAGTACAAGAGATGTGAATCTATTTACTCTTCCACATGTGGAGAGCCATTTCCTTGTGCCATTTGTCAGACATGCTATATTTTCTCCATTGTGTATTTTGGGCATCTTTGTCAAAAATCATAGGGCTGTGACTATGGAGGTTAATATCTGGAACCTTTATTGCCTCCCATTGGTCTACATATCTGTTTTGGTGCCATATAGGTTTTGTTACTATGGCTCTGTAGTATAATTTAAGATCAACTACTGCTATACCTCCAGCAATGCTCTTTGTGATTAGTGCTGCTTTGGCTCTTCTGAGTTTTTTATGCTTTCACATGAATTTCAGGATTTTTTTTTAGTTCTGTGAAGAATGACATTGGAGTTTTGATGGATGCTGTGCTCAATATGCAGATTTTTTTGAAGTACAGATGGTTTCACATTATTGATTATGCCAATCTAAGAGCACAGGTTGTCTTCCCATCTTCTAGTGTCTTCTTCAACTTCATTCTTCAATGTCTGAAAGTTTCCCTTTTAGAGGACTTTTACTTCACTGGCTATGTTCATTCCTAGATATAGTTTCTATATAATTGTAAAAGGGATTCATTTCACTCCTCTTTCTTTCTTAGCAAGTTTAATGTTGGCACATAGAAAATCTACTGATTTCTGGATGTTGATTTTAGATCCTGCTAGCTGCTGCAAGTATTTGTCAGTTCTAAGAGTTTTTCTGTGAAGCATTTAACATCTTTTAAATAAAAGATTAAGTTGTCTGCAAACAGGGACAATTTGACTTTTCCTGTTTGGATCTTGTTCCTTTCTTTCTCTTTTTGTACTAGCTAAGACTCTGTGCCCTGTGAATCTCAACAGTCACTGTAGCTGCCTGTGTCTTATCCTGGTTTCAGAGAGAATGATTTTAGTTTTTTTCTCCACCTAGCGATGTTGGGTATAGTTTTGTTGTACATTCCCTTAATTCTGTTGAGGTATTGTTTTAGAATATTATTGTGACTAGGCAAGGATGTGTGACATTTGTTTATGCTACAGAACATTACTGTAACTGTGGAAAGGTATGTTACTTTTCTTTGTGCTGCATTTGTTTAACGATGTAAGGATGCGTGTTTAATGACATAGAGATGCGTTGTGTGTGTTCACCTTGCCTGCCAAGGGTGCCTGATTGGTCTAATAAAGAACTGAACAGCCAGTAGCTAGGCTAGTAGCTAGGCATGATTCAGGAACTGGTTGGTGGCCAAAAAGAAAAAGCCTAGTGCAAGTTATAGTCCTTTTTTTTTATTTTCTAATCTCTTCAGGGCTTTTACTGTGAAGGGATGTTGAACCTTTCCAGATGCCTTTTCTCCAGAGATTGAAATGGTCATGTGACTTCTGTTCTTTAGTCCACTTATTTGCTCTTTGTCTTAGGGTTTCTAGTGTCATGAAGAGACACCATGACCACAAGAACTCTTATAAAGGAAAATATTTAACTGGGGCTGGCTCACAGTTCAGGGGTTTAATCCATTGTCATCATGGCAGGAAGCATAGCAGTAGGCAGGCAGACATGGTGCTGGAGAGGTAGCACCATGAGCATTCTATCTCTGTGCTTATAGGTAGCAGGAAGTGAGTGCCACACTGGGCCTGACTTGAGCATCCGAGACCTCAAAGCCCATCCCAGTGACACACTTCCTCTAATAAAGCCTACCCCATCAAAGCCACACCTTCTAATAGCGCCACTCCCTGTGGGCCTATGGGGTCATTTTCATTCAAACTCCCCACATTCCATTACACTATAACCCTGCCCAGCATCTAATCTCCTTTGTATGCTCTTGAGATCAGGCTAGAAGAATGTTTGTGCCTGTGTTTATCAAGGCGATTGGTCTGTTGTTTTCTTTTATGGTTGCATCCTTGTCCAGTTTTGAATTAGGGTAATGTTGGCTTCCTAGAGTGAATTTGGTAGTGTTCTTAGCATTTGTGCTAGTCGTTCTCTAAAGAATCCATACAGAATACAGCGGTGAGTCAGTCTGGTCCTGCCTTTTCCTTTCCTTGTTCATTTAATGCAGAAAGAGTATGAGACCCTAGATTTTGTCAACAAAATTGTGTAATAAGAACAAATGTTTGGGAATGTGTGGAGACCTTCAAACCTCTTTTGCTATTATGTTAAAGAGAGCTAAGCTCATCTGCAGCTTGTGGGAAGAAATGGGAGAAGGACGCTAATTAAATACGGATTATCAGGCCAAAGGGTTTGGCGTTGCAGGGAGGGAGATTAAATAGTAGTGGACCATCCGGTTTACTTCAGCCTCGAGTCCAGGCGATAAACAGGATTGTGTTTGGCAAAGATGAAAGAGAACCATTTATGAGGATGAAGTGGAAAAGGAAACGTTGGAAATGAATGCGGAACATTCAAGGGGGGCATCGTCAGGTGGACAGGAAATTGAAGGATGTCCTGCCCCAAGTGGCCCCTCCTGAGTGCTAGCCGAAATGACAGTGCAGCCTCTACTTGATGCTTCTTGGGTCTGCAGGGTCTTTCATGTTCTGTCTTTCGTGTTCTGCATCTGAGCTAGGTGAAAGGAACACCTACTCACCCAAGCCTGCATAACTCGACAGCCGTCAGCTCATCACTGGCACAGACCATCACCGCCCAGCTGGCATGCCTTCGGACCTCATCGTTCTTGGAGTTTAGGAGCTCAACCAGGGGCTCCAGACCACCGCACATCCTCAACTACAATCAGAAACCAAAATTTACACATTAAGAGTATAGAAACGGGCTTGGTGGTCCACACCTGCAATCTCAGCACTCAGAGGCTGGGGCAGGAGGCTCCTGAGTTCAAGGCTAGCCTGTATCACAGAGCAAGACCCTATCCGCGAATCCCAGGGCTGTCCTGTCAATATGGTTCATGGTTAGAACACTGCCTGCCATGACTTCCATCCTCAGCAGGGCATGGGGAACAGAAAAATCAACATTCATACTTTAGAAAAATCTCATGATTTGACTACGAAAAGGTTTCAACTGTGCAAAGACAATTTTAGAATGTGTCAATTTAGAGTTCTTACATTCACGGGGAAGTCTGCCAGTCTTTACAAGAATCTACTTTTCCATTCTAAATAAGTCATCTGCCGAGAATTTCCCTGGGATGGTGGGGGGAGCCCATCCTCTCTTTGCAGTTTGAGGGCTACACTGTGCTTATCCACCCTGCACCTGAGCACCGAAGGTTCATTTGGGCCTGACAGACACAAACGTGTCCCCTTACCCCTCCCTGCAAATGCCTTTGTACATGTGATAAAGATGCTGGGACTGGAGATGACACTGAGCTCTCAAACAGTCTCAGTGTCCTTGCAAAGATTCCAACAGGAGGAAGACAGGAGTGCTGGAAGCAGGAAGGATACAGTGGGATACACTGCTGCTGAGACCATCTCTGAAGGTGGAAAGAGGGACCATAAGCCAAAGAATGCAGGTGTCTCTAGGACAGTGGTTCTCGGCCTTCCTGATGCTGGGACCCTTTAATACACTTCCTCTTGTTGTGTAGACCCTCAACCATAAAATTATTTTCGATGCTCCTTCAGAACTGTAATCCTGCTACTGTTATGAATCATAATGTAAGAATCTGATATGTGGGTTACCTGATATGTGACCCCTGCAAAAGGGTCGTTCAACCTCCCGAACGGTCATGAGCCACAGGTTGAGAACCACTGCTCTAGAAGCAGGAATGGCAACGGAACTGAGTAACCCCTCCCCCTCCAAACACAACAACAACAACAACAAAAACAAAAACACCTTCAGAGAGAGCACATCACTGGAGACTTCTTGATTTTAGCTCCTAAGACATATTTTGGGGGATCTGGTCTCTGTTTCTGTAAAGTCATAGATTTTTCTTGTGTTAAGCTGTGAAACACTGGTAATTCAATCTGGTGGCACTAGGAAAGTAACACATGCACACACAAATGCACACACACACACACACACACACACACACACACACATACACACACACAGAGTGGCCAGAGCTCACTGTTTCTCTAAGCAGGCAAATACTGCCTACAGCACACCACAGCCTAGGTCAGAAGCATAACCAAAGCTGTGCTGGAACAGTTCTGTAGAAAAGGAATTTTGTGTTTTGTTATTTTTATCATATAAAAGTTGTTTCTTTGGGGAATAGAGAAGGAAAAGAGAGTAAGAAAGGAGCTGGATGGAGCTATGTTACTTATGCCACTAGATAATTTCTAGGTATGAAATTCCAACTGGGAAAATAAAGATCTGAAAGTGTGCTTTGTTATGGGATATTATTTTAAGATGTGTTACATTTGTTTATGCTCTGGAACATTTGTTTAATGATGCAAAGATGTGTTGCATTCTTTAATGTTGCAGTTGTTTAACTCTGTGAAGCTGTTGTAGCTTTGCCTGTCTAACACCTGATTGGTCTAATAAAGAGCTGAATGGCCAATAGCTATGCAGGAGAGGGATAGGCAGGGCTGGCAGGCAGAGAAAATAAATAGAAGGAGAAATTTGGGAGAAAATGATCAGAGAGCAAAAGAAGAAGAAGGAGAGAAGACATCAAGGACCAGCCACCCAGCTATACAGCAAGCCACAGAGTAAGAAGTAAAGAAAGGTATATAGAATAGAGAAAGATAAAAACACAGAGGCAAAAGGTAGGCAGGATAATTTAAGAAAAGCTGGCTAGAAACAAGCAAAGCTAAGGCCAGATATTCAAAAGTAAGAATAAGACTCCGTGTATTTATTTGGGAACTGGGTGCCAGGCCCCCAAAGAGTAAAAGGTAAAAACAACGACAAAAACAAACAAAAAATTAACAGCACTTGTCTTGTGTCTGAGATTGTAATACTACACTTTCTAAGTCCAGAAAATGGAAATAACATTTCAGAAAATAATGTCAAAGGCAGTATTTAAAGTCAAGAGCCCATGTGAGCAATGATCCAATTTCAAGCATCCTCAAGTCCAACACAGGGGCTGTAGCACATCCATGCCTCATCATACAGGACTCACTGGTTCATTTGAAGCATGGCATACTTAGGAAGCCAATTTTCTGACCATATTTATTTCTGGGTATAAAACAAGATAGAAATCTAATGCTATGTGTTCTTTTGGCAGAGAGCTAACTTATTAATTCTTTCATCCACTCATTTTCTCATTTATTTAACAGCTATTCATTAAATAGGCGTTACAAAAGTCAGGCGTGGAGGCCCACATCTGTAACCCCAGCTCTTGGAAAATAGAGGGGGAAGGATGGTGAGCCCCAGGCCAGAGGCTAACCCTGGATATGCAGTGAGAACCTGCAGATAAACAATACATAAATGAACATTATGTATCATGGACATTGTAATGTAACATGGACACTGGGCAGGAAATTCCATTCCTTTCCCCAAAGCTTGAAGGAGTTTATAATTGTTCCTTCAAGAACCCCAAAATGCGGAGTAGGAAAACAAGGAAAGATATGGGCGGGAGGGGGGGGATGGGGACAGCCAAGCTGGCCAGCTAGGAGAAAGGCAGGTGGAGGAGGTGGTAGAGCTGGCTTTGAATGAGAAGAGAAATTTACCAGGTCAATAAAAGAGGAAACCACCTTTCCATGAAGAGAAACAGAGAAGGTAAAAGAAGAGTGTACATTCACATGGACTTAGGGAGAGCGGGTATTTCTGCATTGTGGGTTCTAGGAAATGCGTTTGCTTGGACTGTTGGGCAACAGGTGCAGGTCATACAGGGTTTTTGTATATAAAACCCACCAGCTTCCCCTCTTAGCCACTGGGACCTTGCAATGTGAGGTGTAAGGAGGGTCACAGGCTAAAGGATCAGTATGGAGAGGGAAGACATGAAAATCTACTGCAGTGTTCCAGGCTAGACCCCTCTGCAAGCACAGGATAGCATGGCCACAGGGCTGTCACTTCGCTACCAACATTCAGCACAGTGCCTGGCACAGAGTAGTAGGTAAATAAATACCCCGTGGCTAGCTGGACGCCCTAGTAGATGGGTAGGAAGGAACCGTGCCAACAGGAATGAGGACAGGTAGAGAAGATTGGGTAGCTCTCTGAGCAGATGGAATGACTCCAAGCCGTGTACCCGTCCAACCTCACCTGGTTGCGGGCCTCCACATCGCAGGCAGTGGCAGCCACGGTGAGCGCCGCGGTGCTCTGCACCACCGTGTTGGTGGAGTGCAGCGGACTCAGCAGCGCGTTCATCACTTCGTGGCTCTGGATGACGGTGCGCAGAGGCTCCTGTATGGCCATGTTGGTCAGCACCGTGGCAGCATTGGCGATGGCTCCGTCCCGCTTGCTCGACAGGATGTTGATCAGCGGGTCGATGGCATCGGCTTCTGCGGCAGCACTGTGCAGAGCAGGGAGAAAGAAATGCTGTTCTCTCAGTTCAAGGCAGTGTCAGAGGAGTCTGTAACCGAGTTCACTCAAATAAGCACGGACAAGGATTTTAGAAACAGAATGATTTGTCATGTAATGAACCCAGAATGGGATGCCAGTGATCTAAGTGCAATCTGGGGGGAATTGAGTGAAATCAAGTAACCCTTGGGTTACAGAAAATACGTGATCAAAACCTCTTGAGCTCTTAAGTCCTGGGTGGTGTTTGGTTAATTTCCCCAGTGAGGATGAGTGTTAATTGCCAACTGGACACAACCAGGAGTCACCTGGGAAGGGTCTCAGTGAGAGTCTCAGTCTCAACCTGATTTGGTTGCATGTCTTTGGAGCATGTCTTTGGGGGGTTATTTTGATTCTGGTAATTGAGAAGGAAAAATTTGATCACTATGGGTGGCACCATTCCCTGGGCACGGAATTCTACACTAGATGAGTGGGGAAGGCCACCCGGGCACTAGCACTCATGTCTAAATGCATAGCTGTCTGCCCTTGACGGTGGGTATGGCATGTCTGGCTGCTTTAGGTTCTTGCTGCCTTGGCTTTTATACAGTTGATGAACTACAACCTCTAATGCTTGACAGAGGAGTCATGTGTTTTGGCTAAGGCATGCGTGTGATGGATAAAGATTTAAAACATTTGATGGGAGGGGCGGCACTGTGTTAAGTGCCTGAAAGATGATCCTGTGTAATAAGATAACGAGCACACGCTGGCCCTAAAGGACCCACAAAGGCCAGACCTGCCAGGGCTGTCATCTCAGCTATGGGGACAGCAAGGAGTTCAAGGCCTGTCTAGACTATGAAGTGAGTTCCAATTTAGCCTCGGCTACTTGGTGAGACAGTCTCAAAAGAAACAAAAGCAAAACAGACAAAGAGGTCAGCTTTGTAGTAGAGCACTTACCTAGCACTTATGTGACTCTAGGTTCAATCCCCAGTAACACAAAAACACATTAATAATAATAACTGCTATTTACCTAAGTCATGTTAATAGAAGTCATCAGGACAATAAAAATTATTAAGGCTCCAATAACACAAACATCTCAAATTTGGACATCTTGAACTTATATTGGATATATTCTTTTTCATTTAGGATAGTATCATAAAAACAAATGAAAAAAAAAAGTAAATCTGTCTGGTTAAGCCATCAGTGTCCCAGTACATTTAATTTGGTAACATCATCTAAATCTGCTTATTATGAGGGATGATGACCTGTGTCCTCAAAGTTATGACAATTGTCCTGTCCAGCACAGAGCAGATGACAAATGAAATCTAGGTAAGGAGACCAGTGGTCCTCAGGGAGAGTAGGCTATGATGACCATACAAAGGAGCTCAGAAGGAAGAGAACAAAGCCCGGGCTTAGTGATGGGCTGGCAGGTTTGACCCACAGGCCCTCCTGCCTGCATCCTTGGCTTATTAGGCCAGTCCTTCCGACGTATTTGCTTCCTTCCAGGTGAAGGTGATACCCAGTTTCACTTCCATGCTTTTTCCTGCTCTTAGGAAACACTTAACCCTTCCTATGACACTCTTCCTTTCTTCAGGAAGATATAACCAAAATTGACTTGTATAAACATGTTGGAAGGCCCTCATCTGAGTATAGCAGCTAGGGGTCTGTTGTTGGGATTTGGGGCGGGGGGGGGGGCTCTTTGGGTGTCCCACCACCAGCTCCCACATAAATCACACATGGAGGCTTATTCTTAATTATGAATGTCCGGCCTTAGCCTGGTTTAGTTTCTAGCCAGTGTTTCTTAAATTATATCATCTACCTTTTGCCTCTGGCTTTTCCCATTCTCTAACTTCTGTTAAATCTCACTCTTACTCCATGGCTTGCTGTGTAGCTGGGTGACTGGGTGGCTGGGTGGCTGGGTGGCTGGGTAGCTGGGTGGCTGGGTGGCTGTCCCCTGGAATCTTCCTCCTCTTGCTCCCTCTTCTCTTTATCTCTTCCCAGATTTCTCCTTCTATTTATCCTCTCTGCCTGCCAGCCCCACCTATTTCTCCCTCCTGCCTCACTACTCAGCTCTTTATTAGACTACCAGGTGTTTTAGACAGGCACAGTAACAGCTTTACAGAGTTAAACAAATGCAACATAAACAAAAGTAACACACCTTAAAATAATATTCTACTACAGGGGTCAGTGTTTAGTTCCTTTCCTTGGGATAAAATACTCTTGCGTGGTCATTTGGTTTTATAAATAAGGAAGATTTTACACTTGACCTTAGTTGAAGAACTGAAAAACAACGAATAAGAAAGATTTAGAGCTTACGGTTTTATCAGAAACTTCTCGTATTTTTGCTTATGTAGGTTTACAGCTCAAATACTGAATTTTAAAAAACTTTCTGTTGCATCTATATTGTGTGTGTGTGTGTGTGTGTGTGCGCACAAGCGCTCATGTACACATGCCAGAAATAGAACCCAGGGCTTTACACATGCTTTCCCACAGAAATATCTGCCAACTCCTGGAAGTTCAAGTTCAATGTATTTTTCTAGTTGACACACACTGGAATCTTTTCAAAACTCCTCTTCTTTTGAGTAATTTTTCTTGACACTCAACATAACCCAGCTTCTCAAGTCAAATGCTTCAAATCTGTAACCACTCCAAGCATGCCTTGCCCAAGATACATGATTCCTTTGTTAAGTGGTAGGTATTTTCATGCTTGGAAAATTGAAAGAGCACACCTCACTTTATTTTTTCAGTTTCTCACAAAAACAAGAAACTAGGAAATGGAGCTGGAGACATAGCACAGCACTTAATCAGGAACACTTTCTACCCTTGAAAGGACATGATTCACTGGCTCAGACCACCTGTAACTCCAGGTCCAGGAGACTGACTGTCCCCTCTAGTCTCCAAGAGCCAGGCATTCAAGTGGTACAGATAGACATGCAGGCAAAGCATCATGCACAAAAATAAAATGAAATAAAAGTAATAAAAAAAACTCAGCTTATATTTAAAAGAGAAAAAGGAGGAGGAGGAGGAGAAGGAAATTAAGAAGTAGTGGATGAGACAAGGGCTTTCCATAAGGAATGCCTGAGCTCCCAGGCCTTGTGCTCAGTGTTGGCATTCTAAGGTAAAGACGTGCCTCGCCTTGGTCTGGGGCTGGCTGGCTGCCTTCTGCTCCTTTCATTGCTCTTTAGAAGACAATAAAAGAAGTACATAAAAACCTAGCTGCTTAAAAAGCCCAAGTTTCTGGTGCACAGGGGAAGATAACTTCTACTGTGCTGAGCAGACCAGCCTCCCAGAGATAAACCAAGCTTTCAGCCCGAGGAAGAAAGGCACACATCGGGCCTCCACCCTCTGCCTCCAGTTTATGTTCTGTGTAACTCCAAGAAACAATTACTCAAATGAACTTGCAGCAGCAAACCAAACCCTTTTTGCCCAAAACTAAGCTAATTACAGTGATAGAAATATAATGCCAAATTTCTAGATGAGAAATTTGCATTCATCATGCTTCTTTGAAACCCATGATATTGTTTTGCTTTTTGCTGTTTTTAATGTGGACATCCAGAAACCAAAGGCTGTCATATTTTAAAAACATATTTCAGTTTTCTTAACAGCACAGCATTATCCAAGCAAGTGAGACAGAAGTCAAACTGCTGTATTATGAAATCCAGAATTATAGGGCCATATGTCACCACAATAGTTAGAAAATATTTTCTGATATTTACCATCCTTCATTGCCATCCAGTTGGAGTTTACTCAAATGAGTTTAAGTATAAATTTAAAAAAACAAGCTAACAACAAATATGGAGATGACTAAAAACATCAGTGTGTGTGTGTGTGTGTGTGTGTGTGTGTGTGTGTGTGTGTGTGAAGAACAGAGGTGCGGTTCAGCATGACGGTGTAGCCAGCCTCACGAGGTCCTGCCTATACCTCCCTCTCCCACTATTTCTCATCTTGATCTCTTTTTCCTTCCTCCTCCAACTAAATCCAACCCGATCCTCACATGGATTAGCACCGGTACAGAAGGTCCACACACACAAATGGTCTTTGACTTACAGTGTGGGTTCGGATTTTTCAAAAGTGACCGGCATTCAGTAGAAAACATACTACAGGTTTTCAATGTGGACATTTTACCAGATTGGCAATATATCAATATGTGCCATAATCCATTCCTTCTCCTTCCCTGCCCTCTTTCCTTCCTGCTTCCACCTGCCCTCGCCCTGGAACCCAACAGTGTGCTGTATCATGAGGCTATGATGTCAGGTAGGTTAGGTGCATTAACTGCATTTGGACTTAATTTCAGTTTTCAATAGATTTGTGGGAGTATGAGCCCATCATGAAGTAAGGATCATCAATCAGTAGGTCCTAATATGTCTCGTGCTCTTTCAGCCCTTTCTCTATCTTACTGCTAATGCAATATTTTTACATTCTAATCATATCGCTTCCTCCAAACTTTCACAGTTTCCCACTGTCTGGATAAAGCCCAGATCACCCACACAGCTTCCAAAGTCCTGCATGCCTTGATCTGCCTCCCCCGCCCCCGCCTCCTCCCCCCCTCCCCGCCCCCATAACCCACTCTCTCTCCTCTCCCATCGCTCTCCCTGTGTCTCGCTACACAAGCTCTTCCTACTTCCGGCTCCTTCTCTTCTGGATAATCCCTTTGTAGTTTGGTACAAATGGCTTTTCCTCAAGAAAGGGTTTCTAGATCCACAAACTCAGTTCTTTTTTAAAACCTGAACTCAAACCTTTATTAAACACACCCATTTCTTTTTGTTGTTCAGAAAACAAGGTTTTGGCACAAACACAATCAAACCTAACAAAATATATTTATTTCACATTTGTCATGGAAATCAGCAGTTTTCCACTGGAGTTCCCCAAACCTACAATCAAATAAACAAACCAACAAACAAAATCAAAACAAAACAAAACAAAAAACAGCAAATCCCCTTCCCCCAAAAATGGATACCAAATTCCACTAAGCAAAAAATTCAGTTACACTCATAGCATCAACTGATGGCTTACAATGCTATTTCACTTGTATGTGTTTACACTGATGTTCCCTTTGCCCTGAATACCCTTGCCATCCCCCCTGTATTTCCTCCTGAAGAACTACATCTCATTCAATAGCTGTTTAGCTGCTCTGTGCTCTGTGCTGTCTTGGTACGACCCCCTTGTCAATCACCCCCTCCTCTGCGGTGCCTACTGCCCACTACAGGCTTCTTGGAGCCAATGTTTGCCCCTTATTTGATTTGTATCTCCAGTAGTTGGGGGACCAAAATATTTTTAATGCTTTGGATTAACTTAGGGTAGTGAAGAAAAGTTTCGGGTGGGTTGAGAAGGGACGATGAGGGAGAGCCGACGCACTGGGATGTCTAGGCTGACCTAGATTGAGTTCAGTCCGCCCTGTCCTCACCACAATGCATTGAGACAGCTTTAGATGAGGTTAAGACATGGAATTTTACACTTTAAACAAAGGATATCTTAGGAACCTGCTCGTTTCTTATACCGGGGAGTCGCTGTCTTTGCAAACAATGATTCTGAGTGTCACAAAGCTACACCATTTGGTCCTGGAATTGGATCTTTCTGCTGGTTTGAGAGTCCTGTTCAAGAGATCTGTGATGGCTGGCTACATGAATCAAGGGTGACCTTGGGCGTTCTGGAAATCTGTTTAACAGAGCCCGCATACAGGGTAATATGCGGAATGCGGCGGAACAGATGGTAATGTTGGCAATGAGGATCTTGTTTGTTAACAGTGATTACAACCATTCCCACCAGCATGACTTTTCATATGTCTCTGAGTTTTGTCGCACCGAGGATGACATATTGGCACAGCCAGGCTTCCGTGGTGGAGAGCGGCACACTCGGCACCTGCAGCCATGCCAGCTGACAGCGGACCTGCACAGGGGAAGTGCTGCACCCAGGCACCAAACCGAGAAGCAGGCGGTGGGACAGCTCCTGGTTACCACAGCCAGAGCGAGAAAGCAGAGAGCAGGAGTCCTGAAGTGCTCTTCCTGTACCTGCCAGATGTTAGTGGTCCGGAAAGTGGGGCGTTGGTCTAAAGAGACGGCTCAGCTGGTAAAGGCGAGACTCGACACCAAAAAGACAAAAAGTGTGGTTCGCTGCCCATCCCAGGGTTGAAAACAGGGATCACCTGGCCACAGCCCTCAGCTTCAGAACGCTGGCACACACACACACACACACACACACACACTCACACACACACACACACCGAACTGCAACTGTACACCAGGGCTGACAAGACCAGCCGAGAAGAGTTCTTCTTTTAAACAGTGTTTAAAGAACCTTTGGCTGTAAAGGGGGGGGGGGGAATCACAACTGCAGGCATATGCTTAAAATGAAAGGTTTTAGAGCAGAAGATGATTATTAGAAAGTAAACATTAGCCAAAGACACAGGAAAAAATAAAGATGCAATAAAGTACTCAGAGATGTGTGTGGAAGCCAACTGTTTGTATCATAAGGATCTGCCTTAAGTGTTATTCCGAGGCCTCCAGAATGTTCTTTTCGTACAACTTCTCTGGCATTGTGGTTTCTATGCCATCTATGAAGAACTATGTTCACATGTTCTTCACATGGTTCTATGCAGTCTATGCAGTCATAGGCTCAAGCGTGCTAGCCCAGCACTTCCGCAGACAGTCCAAATTGTTTTTGTTACGGATTTGGAGGCAGTCAATCAAAGTCCAAGGGAATCAAATGTAATTTTCTTACACAGAGTGACGAGGGGGTCTTTATTGACCTATCTATTCGATCACAATTCTTCACTCCCCTCATGTCCACCAACCCCTGTTTTGAAAGCCAGGCTGCTCTGCCCGTAATTAACTACCTGCCATGGGAAGAGAACAACTCTCTTCATTATACATGGTTGCCTGGTCTCCTAATAAAATAGAAATGATGGTGTTTGGCTGCTCAGAATACAGTTACCAGAGGTTTCTGTTTCTCCTGGAAATCGGTCTGTAATATTTGTAAATGACATGGAATAGCATCCTACAGTAATTAAAGATACCATTTTATTTTCTTCATAAGGACACTGAACGCTCTGGTGTGACTGAAAAAAAAAAAAAAAGACAGAAGTAAATCCCCAGCACTGAGCTACGTCCCTCTTCCTCTATTAGTTCCATACAGGGCCCTGGGGCCCCTCCTAAGACCCCAGGATGGCACTTGTCCTTATGACGCTGTGACACTTTGCTTTGTTTGCACTTCTGTCACTTTTGAAATTAATCTTTTAAGGTGACTGATGTGCTGCTGATGCTCCCTTGTCACCTGGTGCTTGGGAGGCTAACATGGGAGGACTGGGATAGCCTGGGCTACTAAACTGTCTCAAAACTGAAATCTAATAGTTGTGTGTCGACGTCTCCCGGACTCAAGCTCGGGGACCACAGGTCCCCAAGGCCTTTTCTCTAGCCTCACTGCATCTTGACAGCGGGAGCAGCATCCTACCCAGAAAGCATTGGGAGAAGGCCCTGATGTGATTAGAAAAGGATCCGAAGCTCAAAGATGCATTTTTTAGATAAATGACGGGAGGCCTGTCAGGCCCCTATTGGAAGTCATTTCTGGAGAGAAGAACCGGGATCACTGCCAAACCAGTGGCTCAGAGGTCCAAACCAGTGGGCAGTCTACAGTCTGGCTATTGTTTCCTAGCTGAGAAAGAGACAATTCAGAAAGGGTTCACGAAGGGGTTAACAACACGCACAGCGCTAAAATCCTGACCGTGTGACTTTTAATCCATTTTCTCTTCACATTTATCATGAAGGGATTTGTCTTACCTGTTTGCTTGCTTAAAGCCTGGTTTACCCTAGCCCAGGTAAGCTTCCACCTCACTACATAGTCAAAGATGACCTCACACTCCTGATACCCCTGTCTCCACCTCCTCGGTGTTGGGATTACCTCATGTCCAGATTATCACTGTTTCCAGCATTACAATATTTTCAGGAGACAATATTTTCTGTGACTGCCTTCCCTCTCCAAGAAGAGCAAAGGTAGAGTCTGCTTGCTTCACTTTGTCGTTGTTCAAGGACTGAGGGAAGGCAGAGAAGACGGGAGGGAGGGAAGCAGAGATGAGAGAGAGAGGAGTCTGAGGAGAAAGATGAGGGGGGAAGCAAAGAGAAAGGACTAGAGATACTGACTAAGTTCTGCATAGAGAACAAGAGCCTCCCACACTTGCCGAGCAACAGACACTGGGAGCCAAGCTGCAAGGGTGGGGAGAAGAGCCCGGCTCCCCAGGGAGGAGGGACAGGCTGCCTCTCAGTGTGAGTGTCCTGCCTACCTCTGGTAACCTGGAAGTACCATGCCTCTACTTGGTCAGGAACAAACGCGCATGACGAGGACAAGGACAGCCCTTCTCACATAAGACTGCTGTTGGATCCAAAGATACACTCCACTGGGGTACTTAGCTAAATAGCTGCCAGCCGCCATCAGCAGCAGAATCTAATATCTATTAGCCACTAGCAGGAGGATTTTTGTGGCTCACGGGGAAAGAAGACCATATTTCACCGTGTGCATGTGAGGATGAAACCTTCCTTTTTCAGACAACTTTCCAGCCAGCCAGCCAAAATAAACCTGCAGGACGAGAACTGAGGCTTGTTCACCATCGGACCTGAGGCCTCTCCACGGAGGTACAATTAATCAGCAGTAAGGGCTTATTCTCAAGTGAAGAAAAACCGCGGCGAATGATTAATATGAAAAGTCAAGGGTGAATACAAACTAACGTATAGGTTTAAATAGGCTTCAAATTAAAAGAGAAATAATCTAAGGATATCCAATCTGTTTGATAATTTCCTGTGGAAATCAGTAATGCCAGAAACCAGAGAGTACTAGCAACTTTAAAATGTTATGCAAATATCAGCCCTGCTCTGTAGGTAATAAAAGCAGCACGGATAATTTTCTAATTGAACATTTTATGAGATTCACTGAGCCTCACAAAACTGGTAGCTAATCAAATTCAAACTGTTTGTCAGGGTCTGGCAAGCATCCGCCGACGGAGTAGGCACAGGGAATCAAGCGCTTTTATTGAAAACTCAGCTTCTCATTCTGGGGGCTTTTCAACCCCAGTATGGTTTTTCCCCAGCCAATATAAGCCAAGTAATAGCAAGATTCGACCATGTGGACAGGAATAGAGAAGCTAAGGGTGGACACGAGAAACAGCCACTCAGGAAATTGAACAGATGGAATAATTCCTACGTGTATCGTGAAGGTTCTTTCTGTTTTACCACTTAAATACAAAGGACTTTTATTACTTTAGTGTGTGTGTGTGTGTGTGTGTGTGTGTGTGTGTACCATGGCATGGGTGTGCAGGTCAGAGGGCAACCCTTGGGAGTCATGTCTCTCCTTCTAGGTAGGACCTGGGCATCGAACTCAGGACATCCGGCTGAGTGACAAGTGCCTTTACCTACTGTCCAATCTCAGGGGGCTCTAGAGGACTTCTAAAGTACCAAGCTCTTTGAAATATCATCGCTAGTTTAAAAAAAAAAAAAAAAAAAAAAAAGGATCATTCTTCAGCCCTCCTAAACCAGTTCAATCTATGTCGCCGGTCACTTATATCGGGAGACCGCCAAGGTTCTAGAATTTCACAACAAATTTACACAAGAGTTTTTAAATAATCTTTTCTATTGCAATGGGATTCATTAGCGTCTATTTCTCAAACGTGCTGATGACACAGCGCGGCAGATATTCAGCCACAGCTAGGGAACGGAAAAAAAAGGGGGGGGGGTGTCAAAACATTGTGAAATGACCGCACCTCGGAAAGGGACAAAGACAGACACAAACATCTGCTAGCCGTGTATTTAGCAGTAAAATACTATCGCAGTGAAATGCTTTCCAGATCACAATCTTTTAATAATGTTCCAAAAATATTATTTTAGGCTCACCAGAGTGTTTCAAATTAAATTAGTGTGTGTTTCATTAAAACACAGAGCGAGCCCTTCATTTTTGCCCCTCCCCCAAGCCCCTCCGGAGCCGCCACTAGGGGGCAGTGGGAAGACGCGGTTCCTGCCGCTGTGGGTGAAGGGAAATCGCTCTGAAAACCTGTTTCTTAAGGAAACCCCCGCGCGACAAAGACAATAACTGCGCGGGCGGCTTGGGCTTTAGGTCCGACGCACACATCACACCTACGCGCTGGGTCTGCGTCTTTCACGGGTCGTTTCGATGGCCAGTGCTTCTTCAAGCGCTCTGAGTCCCGAGACCACTTATCCTAAGTGAATCTGAGTGTGGCGGGTCTAGCGCTAATTCTCAAAGGACGATCGCACACAACCTACAACCATCTCAGAAGGGTGTGCAGCCTCCCTCCCTGCAAGAGATGCCGAGGGAGAAGGGAGGGCGTGGCGTGTGGCCACTTTCAACAGATGTGTTTTCTTGTATCCTTGTCTTCAAACTAACCGGTCATCACTCACTCTGCTACAGCCATCATTCTACAATAAAATATTGGCGACTCTAAGGATAATCAGTCCCACCTCTACAAGTTAAAAGACATACAAAGGAATAGTAAGATAAACACAGCATATTGTATTACCATCCCCACCCCCAGCTTTATTTAATTGGGTGGTGATTTGTTTAACTTTAAACACACACACACACACACACACACACACACACACACACACACACTTTCTGCACGGGCCAGAGATGATTCCCACTTCAGCGCAGACCATCTCTGCCTAGGTGACAGGACTATCCTAGCATGGTCACTAAGTGAGTCCTGGCTTGTCCTGAGACGTGCTATATGAGGTACTGGCTTTTGCAATGGTCTATTAAATTCTATTCTGGGGATGCATTTATTTGTTTTCTCCACATATGATATGGTTTTCTTAGACATGACTACTCAACACATAATTTTCATGGATATTAAAGTGGTATTACCTGCCTTCCTAGAGCTTTATGTAATGAGCAAGAATTTTTTTCTTTGTTTCTATATTTATTAGTCAAGAGAAATTTTACTACCGATAATACAAAATGACCAATCATTCATATTGGCATGGATATTCAGCTGAAGCTATTAGAAAGTTAACAAAGCACTCAAGCACACGAGTAACGTGGGGCCCTCTTGGGTCTGCCTCTTACTCATCAGCCCTTGTGGTCTTGGCCAGAGGTCACATCAAAGTGGAGCAGCCCCTAGAGATGAGCTTGTCTCTGCCGTTGGGAAGGCTTGAGGTGGCCCAACAATTAACTCGTTTATTATTTTTTTTAAGTGACCAGTCTATATGCTATACTTCAGAACTGTCTTGGGTTGCTGCTCTTGTGGGCAGTGGAGAAGCTATACAAAAGGCTGAAAATTGTACAGGGGAGTGGGGAGGAGGGGGTCCTTAAAACTATCTTCCAGGAGGAAACGTGGGATGGCTGTGCAGAATCTAGGTCAGTATGGATGGACACACCGTTATCTGTGAAGATCGAGCCTTAGTATCAGATTTCATTTTCTTTTAGGTATTAAAATTGTTGTAGTTATTGCTTGCTATTTGCTAAAAGTGTGTCTTTTTTTAAAAAATGGTATCATTTTAAAATACCCAGCCAACATGTATACTTCCTTTCAAATCTTGCCGTGGTTTATCAAATGGGTAAATTCAGTTACCAGTGCAAAGGGAAATGAAGGTTGCTGACTCCTTTCCATTCTGGGGGCAGCTTTGAAAGCTCTACTTCTGATCAGATCCAACAGATGGCAGTGAGGTTATAAATTGTTTAAACTAGTCTCATTACACATAGGACCAGCCACTCAGAAGGCTGTCAACCACGAATCATTCTCTCTGCACTTGCATAAATTATTTAAAAATTTGAAATGATTAATTGGGTAGAAAAGTACAGAGTAAATAAAACATGAAACTCAACTGAAGATATTTCCTACATCCAAAAATTAATAGCTTCTCATTTCCAAAAATCATTACACGCAGAGGACTGCCGAGTAGAGTAGCCCCATACCAAGAAAGGACAGCTGTGCCCAGTCAGCCCAGGGGCTGCTATTCCCACACCTTCTCCTGGCTGGCTGCTGCTTCTCCGTTTCCACCCACTCTTCCACCCCGGCTAGTTTTCACCTCTCTCGTTCTATTTCCACACTTAAGACAATGCCTTTCTCCTTTCTCTTCTAACAGGGGACTCTGGCAGCTCGCCTTTCACTAAGTACCTCAGATAAGTACTTCGGTTCCTGTTCGTTGCTTCTTACTCATTAACCTTTGTTCTGCAGAAAATACGGGGCCCGAGTGAGAACAGAAGGCTTTTAGAGGGAAGTCACTATTGACTTGAGGGTGGCTTCTGTGATCCAAACATGCTTTCCCTGAACATGACAATGTTAAGTGTGCAGGTAGCTTCAGTTTTCTGGGTGGTAAAGAGCTCTTTTAAGCAGGTAACAACTTTAAATGAAGCACGCATATCCACAGCAAAGCTAACATTCACAAATGAGTGAATGGTTGGTAATAACACTTAAGTAAAACAAGGGAAATGTAGGTAGCATAATTAGTTTCTACACAATTTTATTACCTCAAATACACAAACAACTTACATTTACATAGGCAAACTATGCCCATTTTACTGTTTATTAAAATAACCATTATGTCTCTTTACTTGATCCCAACGAGTTATTAACCAGAACTCAATATAGGAAGAGATAAATATCTTTACTAAAATACTAATGAATTTTGTCAAATTGAAGTTTAAAAAGGGGGGGCAGGCAGACCTGTCTTCCAATGCCCATCATATCATTTTTATCTATGACTATGTTTTTAAACATTGGCTTAACTGTCAAACTTTTAAAAATCACCCATATACAACAGAAACTTATTAAACAAGCTTTATAACACACAAATCGATAGAATATCTATAGTGAGAGACTAGAAAAACATGTGCTTGCTTTCCTTCTAGTTAAGTAATTAAAGTATACTTCTGATGCTACTATCACTGTTTGCAAGTTTAAAATAAACTGTGTAATTGTGCTAGTGAGAAATCCAGCCATGAGTCCAGTTCAAGTTGGATCTAGCAAGTTAGTAACAACTGCTGGAGTGAAGCCACAGGAAATACCTCTTCTCAGTTTGTGTCTTCATATAATGTTATATTCTCATCCTTCCCCGTGTGTGTGTGTGTGTGTGTGTGTGTGTGTGTGTGTGTGTGTGTGTGTAAGATCTAAACCCATACTCTCTTTTGGCAATGCAATCCCAGGTATAGGCCGCCCAGAAGGAAAAGGGGGGGGTAGCTTAATTTGATTTAGATTTACTATTGGTCAATAGTCTAGTAATATTTTCCTTTCAGTACAATACCCACTTTCTCTAGAAAGCTATTCCTGGGAGCCAGATCGGCTAAAGACTAGGGAATGCAGTCAGGAGAGTAACTATTCTGAGTTTTAAAGGGACCATGACTTTTCCCTTTTAATATGCTAATAGTTGTGTCTAAAAAAACATGATTTTAAAAAGTAGTTATGATTTCTTTATCTTTGAAAACAAATCACATGAAACACTACAAAACAAGCAAATGTCTTGAAATTTTTATATAAAACAAAGATTACTTCTAGTTTCAAACTCCCATTTATTAGTAGTGTTCCACTTAATCTTTTACAAAAAGGAAGACCAAAAAGAAGTTCAACTATAGTCTTAAACTATTCTTTATTTTTTCTTTTTAGGTGCTTTTTAACTATACACCCACCCACATCCCAATATCAAAGCCCGTGCCTGACTCGTCTTGGTGGTGTACATTTCTAAGATAACATCTTGTATTTTGTTTCCACGGCTTCTGGTTATAGAAACCCCAGGCTCTTCTGTTAAAGAACTGGGGGCTGGCTGCTGCTGGCTGCCTCTTCCGATGTTCTCCAACAATCCTCTGGCGCCATTTCTCCCGGCTCACTGTCTTCGCCCTCATTAAAAGCCACTGCTGCTCCACGTTTGGACATTTCCTTAGGCTTCCTTGACCCAGGTCTGACGGAGATAGCTGATGTCTTCTTCAGAACTGCCACGGCAAATACACACTCGGAGATCTTGGAAGGATTTTCTGGAGATAGGCAGATCGCTCCTCAACCCCCACTGGAACTCGCCCTCCCTTGGCGAAAGAAATATTTTTCAGCGGGTTTTCTCTTCTTCAGGTCCTCCGGCATTTCCGGTTTACTGAGGCTCCCAGGCTTCTCCTATCCAGTTTTCCCAGCCGCCATTTCCCCATCACACAGAACTTCCCATTTTTCACTTTGGGTTCATTTCATTTCCTTTTTTTTTTTTTAAATCTCTTGCCTCCTCTCCCACCCCCACTCTATCTATCTGTGGGACAGTGATGTTCTAGATGCTCAGAATGTGTCAATGAATAAAGAGAGAAAGGCTGCTCCCTCCAAGGACTATAAATAGCAGGCAAGCCCACAGATGAGCCACACGAGATGGGAGGCAGCAAGCAAGCGAAGGAGAGCGGGCAGTGTCCAGCAGTGTTTCAACACTAGCGATGGTAAACTGCTTTCCCAAGGCGATTTGAACAGGGACTGACTTGACCTTCTAGAAAAACATTCTAGGCAAGAGGAGTGTCAGTTCAAAATGCTCCAGGCAAAATACTTCTGGAACTGGAAAGAACTTCTAGAACATATTTCATGGCTTATTTTACTCTTTGTAAAAGAGTTGCTTTCTTCAACAATGATAATTTGTAAGTGTGTTAATGCAGTAAGCTACAGTCTCATTTACGAGAACTTGGCAGGTGGGCTAGAAAGGGCCTCTGAGAAATTGGAGCATGTACTTGAGAAACACACCCTTGAGAAAGTCCTTTATGGCTTTCATATAAAACTGGATAAGGCTAGTTACCTGGCACCCAGGCTTCTGACTCACAGAATGGCAGGGATTTCAAGGGAATTTTGGCAGGGAGGAAGTCAGCTAGACAGGTCCATGCAGAGACTGGAGATGAACAAACGCAATCTTCCAACAAAGGGCCCAGGGAATCCTTGGAATCCCCAGGAAGCCATTCCCCCAGAATCCACACTCAGTGAGGGCTGGGGGGGGGCCCACACCCCGCCCCCTAAGGGTCCTTGGAAACAGCCCTGCTGAGAACTTCACAGTCACAGATTCAACCTGGCTCCCACCTTCCCCACCCCTCTCCCCCTCCCCCCTCCACCCACCATGGCCTCAGTAGCAGGGTAAACAGTCAGAAGGTGAGAACGGGAACAGTTTAGAATCAAACTCAAGCAGTTTCATTCAAACCATTTGAAGTGTTATTCTGTGAAGAAATAAAGTTTGGAAGGCCCAGAAAGCTTGAGTGTCCATGAAGCCACATTCACAGAGACCACCTAACAGACAGCACCCCTGTGCTGACTAAAACACCTTGACCCTGAAAGCCTTCCACAAAGGGGCCTGGATGGGCTTGGTACTTGCTGATGCTGCTGAGAGAGCCTCCCATCTACACATCATTGTTACAGGTGAATGTATTTTCATGTGAGGAACAAGACACTTGGTAGCCTGAGATCAGATATATTAGATGAGAAATTAATTTATAGATAGGTTATAAAAATTCCATTTTTAGATCATAAAAATTTGAATTAGAAATTCATTTTAGGTACATGAAGATGTTGACTGTAGGAGACCAGACACCCCCAAGGCACACCCACAGTATTTATGGCCACTACGGCGCATCGTTACAAAGTAACGATGTAAGTAGGTTAGAAATGAGTAGGTGTTCCAGCACCTGGATTGAGCGCTGGCTGGCGTTGCCTCCCTCCCTCACTGTGAGCCACAGAAAGCCATTAGAGAAACTCAAACTCAGCCGCCCCAGCAGCGGCGGCTCATGCTGGGAGTCTTGGTGAAATAGCTTGCTTCCAAAAAGGGGATTCTGTGGACCCCAGGAAAGCCAGGTTTATGCTAACTGATGTTTAAATACAGTCAGAGGAGAAAACATTTTCCATTAAAAATAACCAATCGCATTTACTTCTGTTGGATTTGACTTTATAATCGTTGAGTTATTAGCATTCTAGAAGGATCTCCAAGTTGGCCTGGCTGGCTTCCCTGTTTTTGGTTGACTGTAAGATCTTTTCTGACTCCAGTTTTCAGCATCTGCTACAAATATACCAAGACTGCCTCATTCTAAAAAATATTTACTTCAGGGTTGGAGAGTTGGCTCAGCAGTTAAGAGCACTTGTTACTCTTGCAGAGGATGGTGGTGTGATTCCCAGCACCCACACCTTGGCTCACAACCAGCAACAACTCCAGTCTCAGGGGATCCAAGACCCTCTTTTGACCTTTGAGGGTACCGGTCATGAATGTGGCTATGCACACATATATGCAGGCAAAACACTCATACATCTATAATGATAAATATATCAACTAAAAAAAAATTTGCTTTCAAAAATACTTTTAGCTAAAAAAAAAAAAAAAAAAAAAAAAAAACTATACAGATATACAGATCTCTCTCAAAGAACACTAGTAAACCCCTTACCAAATACAATCGAGAAAAGGTCGACGGTGGAGGGCACTCCTGATAGGTGAGGAAACTCTGGCCTCAGATTAAATTACACAGATGAAGTGGGATGTAGTAAACAAGTCCCTGAGAGGACTAACTGCCTCCTAACTCCTTCGGGTTTACACCGAGCTGTGAAATCACAGAAGCCAGACTCATACATATCAAGGCATGCATATATACTCTGGAGGCCTGTTAAAAGTATTTTAGATGATACTTAAATCCAAGTGGACGACAGAGAGATTTTAATGGTGCTGATAAAACTTCCTGAAATGGTAGGGCTGCTGTCTTCAGATTATTGCTTCCTGTGGCAGAGGCATCCTGAAGGCCAGCACGTGGGCCGAGAGAGACAGCCCTGGCTTGGGAAGTGAGTTCCACTGCCTCTGATGGAGGAGCACCCTTGGTTTGGATGCCTCTGCTGCCAGGCTTTCGGGGCATAGATTTTAGTCACTCCACTAACAGCTAAGGAAATGCTTGCACTTGAGTAGAGAAAGAGGAAGAACAGTAAGGAAAAGACTACGTGAGGGAAGAGGAGGATATTCTTCAGTTAGACAGGGCAATTTGAGCCAGAACATCACATACATGAAAGGATAAGAAACCGCTGTTAGTTGTGTACTAAGTAAGATGCATGGAGGGGAAAGGGTTAATTTTATTTATGAAAGCTGAGCCCAGGAGATTCCTGTCTTGCAAGGCTGTGTTACCTTCTGTGGCGAAAGGAGCATGGCCTTTGGAGTCTGACAGACATGGGTTCAAGTCTCCAGCTCAGCTATTGACACATGGGTGAACCCTGGAAAGTCAGCTGAGATTTCAGAGTCTTGGTCTCATTAGAGATGGACTATGTAGATAACTAATTTAAAAAATAATTACAAAACACATTCCACAGTTTTCCTAGTTGGGAGGAATCTCCACACACCCCCACCCCACCCTCACCCCTTCGTATCCAATGCCTTTAGTTCACTTTTTATCCACTCTCATTTTCTCTAATGTCTTTAAACTCTTTCAAATTTAGCTATTGCTTTTAATAATGTCAAAAATATTTCTAGCATTGCTTGCTTTCATTTGCATAAGAACTGAAAGGTAGAAGAGTTTCCAGGAGAGGCTGGGGAGATGGTTGCCTTGGTAAAGCCACGAACATGGGGTCCTGAGTGTGGATCCCAGCCTCTATGAAAAGTGCCAGGCATGGTTGCACACGCCTGTGATCCCAGTGCTGGGGGAAAAAAAAGGCAAGGAAGATCCCTGGAGTTCACTGGCTTTCTTATCTTGCTGGATTGGTAAGCTTCAGATTCAGTGGGAGACTGTCTCCAAAAAAAAAAAAAAAATACAGGTAATTTGGGCTTGAGAGATGGTCAGTGGTTAAGAACAGTGGCTGTTCTTCCAAAGGATCCAGGCTTGATTTCCAGCACCTAAATGGCTGCTCACAAGTGTCTGTAACTCCAGTTCTAGGGGATCCAGTTCCCTCTTCTGTCCTCTGTGGGCACTGGGTACACACATGGTCCACAGATACACAAGCAGACAAAATACTGATATGCATAAAATAGTAAAAATTGAATAAAACCAAGTGGAAAGTGATCGAGAATGATACCTGGACTCTATATGCATCTGTACATATGGGCATGTAAACAAACACACACACACACACACACACACACACACACACACACACACACACCACAGAGGAGCAGTACACACACAAAGACTTAACTGGCCAACTGGGTATATAATGGTTCAGAGTTTCTCACCAAAATTCAGTATTGGGAAATAGGCCAATCAGATAACTACTTTCATAAGAGACCCTGGAGAATAACAAAAGTCAGATTACCTAAAAAATAAGAATCAACTTAAGCCAAAATGTCACCGTCAGGATGCACTGGACCCAGTGACGTCTCTGCACTTACTTGGCATTTGCGGTGCTGTTGGTGGTCAGGTTTGCCAGGGCCAGGGCGGCTGCCTCCCTCACCTCCTCATTGTCACTTTTGAGCAACTGAACTATCTGGGGGATCCCTACAGAGAAGCGAGTGCAAACCGTGAGTTCAAACCCTCCGCCACAGCCCAGAGCAGCACAGTGACTTCAAAAATGGCAGACTCCAGTTTGCTCACCTTGGGTGTTGAAGAAATCTTTGCTGCTGGAGTTCTCGCTCATGGCTGAAATAGCTTGGGAAGCAGCAATCTTGGTTCCGTCGTTGTCGGATCCCAGGAGGGTCACCAGGCATTTTTCAACCTCTTGTTCGTGGAAAACTTTTCTATTTTCAGCTTTCATAAACCAAAAGGAAAAGCAAGTCAGAACTTTTCTGGTAAAAACTGTATTGCTATTTACCACTTGATAGAAATGTAGGCCATTTGCTAACTTTAATGTTCAAGCCTGGGCTAAACAGAATGTGTACCTAGTTAACCTTCAGAACACAGCCAGGACACAAAGGGACGATGTGTGCCACATTCATTCGGTATGCATCCATCTGCTGTGTGTCAGTACTGTTGTAGGGAGCATTGTGTGGTAAGATGTTCACATCCAGAATTCGTAAGCACTTAACACGCGTCATGAGCTGACTCAGCTTTCAGTGTTCACACAGGCTCCCTCCGCCGCTCACCCCCGCCCCCTACTAATCACAGAAGCCCAAGTACCTGATATTATTTTAAATATACAATATACTATTAAGACTGCCTACAGTGTGCAGACCAGAGAACTGGATACTCAAGACTCCAAGAGAAGAGTAGAGGGAGGAGGAAGGAGAAATGAGTAGTAATGTATGGTACTGCCTCTCCTCTCTGTCTATCAAAACCTTCAAGTATTCCCCCCCAAAATAATTGTACATGCTCAAATAGCAAAGGGTACAGAAATCACATAGACATAATACAAAACAATGTTAGAATAATTTTGCTTTTGAAAACACTTATGATTCTATGTCCACATCATAACCACCCCCTTATAGAATATTAAATTTCAGCAGGGCGGCGGCGGTGGAGCACGCCTTTAATCCCAGCACTCGGGAGGCAGAGCCAGGTGGATCTCTGTGAGTTTGAGGCCAGCCTGGGCTACCAAGTGAGTTCCAGGAAAGGCACAAAGCTACACAGAGAAACCCTGTCTTGAAAAAGAAAAAAAAAATTCAAACCAATTGTGTGTGAGTGTGTGTGTGTTTGATATATTGTGCCCCTCAATAAACTTATTTGGGGGGTCAGAGAACAGAACGGTCACTATATTAAACATAGGGTTAGGCAGTGGTAGCACACGCCTTTAATCCTAGCATTCTGTAGGCAGAGATCCATCCAGATCTCTATGAGTTCAAGGCCACACTGAAACAGAGCCAGGCATGGTGACACACCTTTAATCCCAGAACTTGAGATCTCATGACTTGCTTGGGAAAGACACACACACACACACACACACACACACACACACACACACACACACGCCTTTAATCCCAGGAAATGATGGTAGGAAGAAGAAAGGTATATAAGGTGTAAGGACCAGGAACTAGAGCCTGTTAAATGTTTAGGCTTTTGAACAGGTCAGCTGAGATTCATTCAGATAAGGATTCAGAGGCTTCCAATTTGAGGAAACAGGATCAGCTGAGAAGTTATCAAGGCGAGGTTAGCTGTGGCTTGTTCTGCTTCTCTGATCTTCCAGAATTTACCCCAATATCTGCCTCCAGGTTTGTTTTTATTAATAAGGCCTTTTAAGATTCATATTACATGTGTGTGTCGTGCCGGAGGCTGAACCTTAAGACCCTGGACCCACTAAGCAAGTTATCTGCCATGGAGGCTTCCCCAACCTGAAATCCAAAGTGATTTTTGTTTGTCTCTGTCCTTTAAACTTTTTTTTTTTCTCTTGTCCTAGGTTTTTTTTTTTTTTAATACATAAAATCTCATAGCATACTGAAGGAAGAATCTTGCCAATCTAAATTAGAACCTCAAACCAGAAGATTAAATTTAGAATACTAAGGTTATTTCTGTGTTCTGCTCATTCTAAAATGTACAGAATTTCATGTTCTATTTCATTCTACATTTTACTACCATAAAAGTCTGAAAAACATGTTAAAAACTGGGGTCGACGGCTCCAGAGGTTGCCGAGGGAAGAAACAGCTGAGAAATAATTCCTTGCGAAGTTACATTTGGTTTCTTTAAAATACTTGGCTGTAGGTTTGATTCTCCATCGTCTTTGCAAAGCCGGAGAAACGCACTCTTGACAAAGTCGGTTCTCACGGCCAGTGGACAAGGCTGTATGGCTCTGAGGTCTGAGAACATTACCGTAAGGAAGGATCTGCTACCCCAGACACTGATAATACTTTAGATTACAATCTGCACGACATGGAAATAATTAATTACTTAGACGTGTTTTAATTTTTTTTCCCAGAAATATTTTCAGAAACAAACACTAATGGGGTCTCCGTTGGAAAGTCCAGATCGGCTTTCTCCTGCTCTCTAACCATGATCTCCCATGCTCTCTCTCCATTGCAGCAGTATCCGGTCATGTCCGCAAAGACTTCCTGGCCTTGGCTCAGCCATCCCCAGAGGAGATCCCAAGCAGCGGGCCTTAGGCAGGTAACCAATCAGGAGCCGCATCCTGGGAGCCCATCAATCCTGTCTTTCTTCCACCAACAGGCTTCCGGCTGGTCAGAACGGCGGTATCTCATTAAAAAGCTTCAGTTAATAACATTGAAAGTATGTGGCTTCTATGATATTTTTAAATGCATGAAGTCATTATTAGTTTAAAAAAATACAGACGATTTTTCCAGAGACTGACCACATTAAAAAAAAAAAATGGCTTAGTTGTATCATTAAGCTTTCCCTGATGGCTCTGAATCAAATCATAAACAGAACACTCAGCATGGATTCTATCAGGAAAATCTGACAAGATACAGTAGTAATTAATGTGAAAAGATCAACTTTTGAGCACATAATTGTTGCACTCAGAAATTCAGTATATATGTAAAAACTGGAAAGATTAAAAAAATAATTTAAGTAAATACTTTGGGCAATTAGATTTTTACAAAATAATTTAAATAAACACTGCGGGCAATTAGCTTCTCAACCCTGCTGGGAATATTCTCAAAATCCAGCTGTGCTCACCAAACCTCAAAAGTGCTGACTGCAGTGTGGCTATAGTAGATTTAAAAGATGAATTAACATATTAACCAAGTACTTTCACCAAATCTCTATGCCAAGAAGTATTTGTGCTTTAATTATGCAGATAATAAAGACTCTAGACCGTTACATTACTAATAGAGTAATGCCCTTTGAAAATAACACTCAGTGTGCTGACATAAAGCAGGGTAAGTGAGGCTGGGAGCCAAAACCAAACTCGCCCGTAATGCTTGTCCTTGCCCAGTCTCAGGAGGGGCCATCGCCCTACCTTTGCTGCTCCTGAGATATGAGCAGCAGCCCATAAAAAACGTCGGCAATTAACACCTTCCCACCCTCCGACTGCAGCCAGGTCAAAGGCATGCTGACCCTGCTTCCCACAGTGGGAAACGCCAGTCAAAACTTTAAAAATGAGTGTTACTTGTTTACATGTCTCAACTTTTTCTCAAACAATGAAAACACACACACTTATCTAAAAAAATATTGTAATGAAAGAAGATAAAGCACAGCCACATTTTAAATTAATATTCATAGTAGCTTTGTTCTTACTAACAGAATAAGGACAAATATCTGTCCAAACTTACTAATGGCACTTTCTAGCTAGGGAAAAATGTAAACTTCTACCAAATTATTTACTTTCAACGCAGAAATACTAGGAGATAACTTTGTTAATCTTTGTTATGTTTGAGGGTTCACCAGTGTAACAGAAATAATAATGCATGTCTAATGAATCTGACAGATGGAAGTCAGGACTGTCCACAAATTAATATGAAAAACAGACAAGAAATATTGGTAGGGTGTGGGAAGAGAGTGGTCTATTGTTAGGCACACAGGGAGAGGTGACTTGGGGTTGTGGACAAGTAGACAGAATTAATACCCCAACAAGAAGGAAATAACCCAGCAAGAGAGGAAGGCACCACCCAATCCTCTAGCAGAGGCCCAGGAAGGTTGACCCTGGCCCACCACTTGCTTAGATCGAACAGTTCTGTCAACAAACAAGCAGAGATTGTAACAGCCCATGCTTTGCAACAGAAAGTGTGAATGTTTATAAAATGATCTCTTTCTCTAGACTTTGAGAACGAAGAGTGAAGGTTTCAGGTCAGATATCTCCTAGTCTGAGAAAGTCAAACCACCTAGGTGCCTATTAGATTTGAAGAATCACTTGACAAAGGTTTCCAGTGTCCCTGTTGTCATTAAAGGCAGAGTTGATTCAGGGAGAACATGCCAGAAAGGATAAAGGAAAGTTACCAGCCAAATCAAATAAGTAGAACTGTCAATATATAACTTTAGAGCTGGCAGAATAGCTCAGCTATCGAGCGCCAGCCTAGCATGTTGAAGAGACTGGTTTGGTCCCCAGAACTGAGAGAGAAAGAGAGAGAGAGAGAGATAGAGAGAGAGAGAGAGAGAGAGAGAGAGAGAGAGAGAGAGAGAGAGAGAGAGAGACTCATTTTTTTAAAGACAAACAGTCTTAAGAGTTGAGACCAGAAAGGCAGATGCTGACGGAGTTGCAATGTACAAGAGTACTCCACTGAGTGACGTTAGAGTAGACGGAAATCCCACCCATTCAGAAATGAACATTCTGCTGGGCGGTGGAGGTTGATTCTCATTCCAATGCTTGCCTAGTATCCCATTATAGCAAGATCAGATTGTTTGAGTTTATGCATAGGTTTTAAAATTTATCCTAATAGAGATCTATAGAGGTCTTGTGCAGGAAACTGGAAATATGTTTAAAGCAGAATGGGCTCTACCCACTTAAATCACCCAAAAGCACATTTGTCAAAAGTCTCAGAGTTAGGATGATGGTCCGCAGGGTAAAGTGGTTGCCACACAAGCCTAAGGACCTGAGTTCAGATTCCCCAGAGCACAGAGAAAGATCAGATGCCGTGACACAGGTCTCTGTAGTCCCCACTTGGAGGCTATAATCTGGGAGACAGAGACAGCTTCAGACAGTCCATGATATCTTTGAGATTACGTGCAGGATAGTGTCCATATTTAAATGTTGGCAAGCTTACTCTGATCAGATTCTCAAAGAAACTCAAGACTCCCCTAAAGCCTGAGTTTGGGCATAGTGCTTGCATGTGCTTGGAAGCCACAAGGCTTGGAAGCCATGCATGGAAGCCATAAGAAGCATCAGGCAGAGATTCAGCAGGCATGTCGGAATTAGAGACGGATTTAAGACTTGCAAGCAGAGAAGGACGCGGTGCAGACATTAGTCATAAGTGAGAGTTCTCTGGGAGATTTTAGAAGGAACGAGACAGGAGACCGGAAGACAAGCTCAGTATTGAAATGAATGAAATGCAAAGGGTTTTGGATTGACAACTGGGAGGAGAGCTAAGCGAGAGGCGTTCTAGAAATGGCAAGGAAGACGAGTGTAAGAAGGGGGTGACCATCAACAGTGGGTGCCCCACAGAGTTAGAGCTTTAAGAACAAGGAAAATGTTTGTTTAAAGGATAGTTAGTATTTTATGCCATGTTCATGTCAAATTCTACAAGGCTGCTTTGCGATCAGTGGGTTTAGCAATGGCGAGAAGCTGAGGAGGTGGAGTTATTTTAAAATTAGCTTGTCTGTCAGAGAGGTTGACTAAGAAAAAAGAGAGAAGACGATCACGGGGCGAGAGCAGAAAAACTTCTATAAATTGCTCCCGATCAAAATCATGCACCTCCGCCTGGCTAGCACAGGCACCGGAAGAATACAGAACAGGGATGGTGTGGTGCTGCCTTACAAGAACACCCCTGCCACCATCCAAACCTGGACCAAAGGCTTCCCCTGACATCTCAGCTGATGGGGAAGACAGCCAAAGGCGCTGTGAGAGCCTCCTCTGCCAGCTACACCCAGGCCAAGGCAGGGCAGCCTGCGGTCCACAGGGACATTGCAGCTCTACCATGGCATAACAGAAACGGAAGAGAAAGGACAGAGGTGCTTTAAAGGCAGTAATTACTTCTCGGGGAACAAAGGTTATGCAAAGCAAAGACAAGAACACAAAATTCAATAGAATATTTACTGCATTAGGGGAAACACCAGCACGGAGAGTGTGGGAAGGGAAACAAAGACCTGTTTTGAGTAACTTCCAATTTATTACTTTCTCCTAATTAAAGAAATATTTGTATTTGATGTGGATAAGTGTCCTGACTGCACATAAATCTATGCATGTGTGCATTCCTGGTGCCTTTGGAGGCCAGAAGACACTGGATCTCTGGGACTGGAGTTACAGACTGTTGTGAGCCACTGATGTGTGTTCTGGGAACTGATCCCGGGCCCTCTGCAAGGGCAGCAAGTGCTCTTAACTGCTGAGCCACCTCTCTAGCCCAAGACCTTTTAAATTTAACGAAAAGAAGCTTTTGCCCAAATTAAGATGAAACAAATACATAAAATAAGAAAAGTTAAGCAGGGCTCAGACTGGGATTCTACAAAAAACAAGACTCAAGGAGAATTAAGGAGAAATGTTATCCAATATTTCTGGACCCAGGTGAATTTTCAAACACATTCCAAGACAGCAAGCACATCCACAGGTAAGGACTCAAAAACACACAACTAGGTTGCAGAGACCGCTTGGAGGGGTCAATCCCCAGGTCCCACATGGGGGGACTCTAACAAGCTGTCCTTCAAACTCACACACATTCACACGCTCCCCAATAAACATACTGCCATAAATAAAAAAATAGCACTCTTGGTTATCTAAAAAATTAATTTTTTAACTGAAAAATATACCCTGATTAATTTGAGAAACAAATGAAAAACAAAATACAAAAAGAAGCCAGTATTAGCAGGGCAAACTGATTGTGTATGCCGAGATAGACTGTATTTGCCTGGAAATCTAGACTAGAAACATAGATACAATGTAATGTCACAGTAAAGAGGTTCTTTAAAAAGAGAGACTCATAGCTATTTGGTGAAGGGACTCATACATAACCATTCCTTTACACACACACACACACACACACACACACACACACACACACACACGCACGCACGCACACACACACACACACATATACACACACACACAGAGACTTGCCTGTAGTTATATCACTATAACTCTAAAAATTTAAAGATCTATTTTTTAAAAGCATAGAAGATAAAGTATGGAAAACAAAGAAGTCAGAAATGAGTCCGAATACAGAAGTTCATAAAGAACTCTAACTCTGCAACTTTACATCGCTCTCAGTGGCTTTCAATGGCGGTAACTTCCCTGCTGTGGGCTGCTCGAGGTTCCTGTGCGTTCCCTTTACCCGCCTGCACCTTATCTAAACTGTCTCAAGGTTAAGGAGTGTTTTGTTCTGTTGTTTCCACAAACCACTTTTGATACTATATAATGATCCTGATGCCAACTTGGAACTTAAAGCAGAAGTGCACAATTGAGAACTTTTTAATGATTGTGATTAGAAGTGAATGTAAATCAAAGTCATTTAACATTATGCTAGGAAAGCAACAGACACAATACAGCAAGAAGCTTCTAACATACACTTCCTCTGTGATGGGCCATCTAGAATATCTAGAAGGTGACAATATAAACACCCGATCTGACATCCTCCAGGAAATGAACTGCTGTCTACTCAAGGATACCCATCCACTCCCCACTCCCAGTGGCCATACTTGTCTTCTGGACTGGTGCCTTGCATGCAGCAGGCATCCAGCAAGGGCTGGTTCACTCACAAGCAGAGTCTAGAGTTGACTAGACCACGTGTATACATTGACAACATTCTAGAAAATGCCACCCTAATCTCAAAGCAAAACTTGAATTTTAAAAACTGCAAATCGAAACTTTTTAAAAAAAAAAAACCTACAAATAAAAACAAATATTACAGTTGAAAATGAAAGATTTTTGAACTCCTGTGCTGACTCAGAAAGAGGTTCCGGGATCACTGAAGGTCAGGCTCCCCAGGTCTGACCCATGAGCCCATGTGGTTAAGACTGACTGAAACATTTGCTTCCTAAGACTGAAATTAAAAATCACCCTAAGCCAGACCTATCTTTATATTATAGAAAGTGTCAGTGCCTCTTTTTAAAAATGAACTTCATGATATTCACGTACACACTTCAAAGGGGGGGACATCTTACAATCATGAGAAAGTCCTGAAGATGTAAGAATGCTTACAGGATGGCCTGGGGACAGGATGCAGGCGGAAGAGTCTGGAAGGAGGACTGCTGAGTAAGAAAGTCCTGGTTAAAGGAAAGATACAGTGACAGAGGCAGAGGCAAAGTCAATACAGATTTAGTCATTAGATCCTAAAATTAAGACTGAGGAGACACGACTTGAAGCTGAAGCGTAGTTATTTTAGAACTAACATAAGGAAGTAGAATCAGAAGACATTAAGTGCCACAAAGAGCTCCAAGACTAGATGCCTGAATTATTTTGTGTTACAAAGGAAAAAAAAAATGGATTCCAACAAATGATGCTGGGAAATTGGCTATATGCCTACAGAAGTGAGAAGTTAGATACTTCCTTAAATTACATGCAAAAAATAGCTCAAAGTAGGCCAGGAACCAAATGATAAGAGCTGAAGACATGAAACCCTTAGAGTGGAGAGGGCCTGCATGACAATGGATTGGATAAAACACACTTGGACATGATGCTGCAAATAGATGAACTGAGCTATATCAAAACGAAAAACATACATGCATCAAAAACCACAATCATCAGAGTAAAAAGGCAACCACACAATGGGAAAGAATGTTGGCTGATCACAGGTAAGGGGTTGGTGCCCACGACACATGAAGAATCCCTACAGCAAAGCGAAGGTGGCCCTGAGAACCCAGAGTCCTGGGAGTCGGAGGAAAAGGACCACAAGTTTACGGCCTGATTGGTCTACAGGGTGAGTTCAAGTTCAGTCTGGGCACCTTGTGAGACCCTTGTCTAAAAATAAAAAGTAAGAAATGGGTCTCAGAAGACAGTTCAGTCACAAGGACCTGAGTTTGATCCCCCAGAATCCAGGTTAAAAATAAACTAAGCAGTGTTGACTCATGCTTATTATCCCAGCCCTGGGAAAATGGAGGCATGTGGATCCCCTGAGCAAGCCAGTCCGTCAGCCTAGGCTACTTGGTAGGTTCCAGGCCAGTGAGAGACCTTGCCTAGCAACAAGAATAGCAAAAGAAAAAGGTGGACAGTGCCTGAGGGAACACCCAAGGCTGTTTCCTGACCTTCACATACATGCATTCATACCTGTACACACACACAAATGACTACGACGTTTCTCTGAAAATTATACACATGTGATTAATAAGAGGGTGAAGAAGTTAGTTAACATTGCTCATTATTAGGGAAATATAAATAAAAACAACTATGAGATGCCTTTGTGTGCCTAGTAGGACAGTTACCATAAAAAAAAAAAAAGCTATCAAGTTTTGGCCAGCACATGGAGAAACTGGAACCCTGGGCATTGTTCATGGGAATGAAAAAAAAAAGTGCAGCTGTTAGAGAAAACAACATAGAAGCCCCTCAAAAGATTAGAAAATAGAATTAGCATGTGCGTTAGCAAGCCTTCCTGGTACATACCACAAGAAGTGAAAGCAGAGAGTCAAAGAAATATTTGTTTATGCACGTTCATAGCAGCTGTGTTCACAATGGCTCACAGGGAAAAAGCAGCTCAACTGTCCATCCGTGCTTGAATGGGAAATCAAAACATGGCATAAACAAAGAAGTGTTATTCAGCCTTAAAAACAAGGAAATCTTGACATACGCTATTATAGGAATGGGCATTATGAGGACAGCATGCCAAGTGCCACACAGCCACAGAGGGACAAATTCTGTACCATCCTAAGAGCATGAAGTGATTCACTACAGCAGTCAGATCTGTAAGGACAAAGTCGAAGGGTGGTTGGCAGAGGGAAGTGAATAGATAGCCATGTGAATCATTCAGGGTGATGTTCTGCATGTGGAAAGGGCCCAGGAAGAGGAATGTTTTTAATGCCGCTGAACTGCGCACCTAACAGTGGGCACTTGTAGCTGAAGTTTTCCTGATCCTGCCTGGCCCATGGTCAGGACGAATCTCTCCTACTCGTGTCCCCCAAGTAAACACAGACAGCCTTATATTATTTATAAACTGTATGGCCATGGCAGGCTTCTTGCTATCTGTTCTTACATCTTAAATTAACCCATTTCTATTCATCTATGAGTTGCCACATGACTTGTGGCTTACTGGTATCTTACATCATGCTTCTCCTTGTGGCGGTTGGCAGTGTCTCTCTGCCTCAGCCTTCCACTTCACAGAATTCTCTTCTTTGTCCCGCCTATACTTCCTGCCTGGCTACTGGCCAATCAGCGTTTTATTTATCAATCAATCATAGCAACATATATTCACAGCATACAGGACATCTCACAGCAGGCACTCATTTTTTTTTTTCTTCAACCCTGCACCTCTTCTGAGTTCCCATTTCAGGAGTTGCATCATATTATTCTCAGTTGTCCAAGTCAGATACCTGGTCTCACTCACCCACCTCAGCCATGCAATTATTCCGTAAATGCATACAGAGCCTCTCTGTGGGGCAAGAATGGGGCTGGTGGTTCTACTGGCATAGTGCCTTGAGTCTGTGCTTACCACATCTGTGTCATGGCACCATGTATCTGTATGCATGTATGTATGTATGTGTGTACGTATGTACGCATGTATGTATGTATGTATGTATGTATGTATCTATCTATCTATCTATCTATCTATCTATCTATCTATCTATCTGTCTGTCATTCTACCTTCTCTGTAATCACTTCAAATCATGTTAAAATCAGACACAAGATTTGTGTGAGTATATTTGTGGTATACGAATATGTGTGCACATACAAGGAATGCACATGCCTATACCTATATGTTTAGAAGCCAGAGGTCAACAGTGGATATCTTCCTCTATTGTTCTCCAAGTTATTTTTGAGACCAGGCCTCTCATTGAACTTGGAGCTCACCAATTTGGCTAGACTGTCTGGCTGGCAAGTTCCAGGACCCTACTGCCCCACCTTCCAGTGTTGGGATTGCAGGTGTAATCTATGTGGGTGTTGGGACCCAAACTCAGGTCCTCAAGCTTGCACAACAACCATGTTAATCCATTGATCCCTCCTAAGACTTTTGATGATTTGTTTTTATACACATACATTTGTCAGGAGGGTGGTATATGCTTTTTAATATATATTTTATTTTTAACTGGCATACAATAATTATATAGTAATTATACAGAGTCCCATGAGGTGTTTCAGTACATGTATACAATGAGTAATAAACTAGTCAGGGTGTCTGGAATCTCAGACACCTATCATTTCTTGAGTAAGGGACACTAAAAATGTTCTCTATAGACTGTTTTGAAATGACTATTGTCATGCAGTTTAACCCCCTGTGCTGCAGGACATCAGAAGAGCTGTCTCCATTAACCCTTCCCTCTCCACCCCAGACTTATTGTAGACTCTGGTAACACTGTTCTGGTCTCTTGTACTGTGGAATCAATTTTGCAGCTTCTACATGTGAGAAAGCATGTTATTTGTATTTCTGTCAGGGTACTTTCTGTGTGTGTGTGTGTGTGTGTGTGTGTGTGTGTGTGTGTGTGTGTGTGCGTGTTGCTGGGCTTCATGCATGCTAAGCCAGCATCTTACCTCTCAGCTAGACCTCTAAGTCCTCCCAGGTAATCATCTTACCTCACCCAGATCACTATAGTAACCTCCTCCTGGTCCTCTGTGTTGGGTGATACATCCTTCCAATCTCTTCTCAACCTCACAGTGAGAGTGCTCAAGTGCAATGTTCCCTTCTCACTTTGTCTCTTCAGTGGCTCTTCCTTCATGTGAGGTATCTTGATTTACAACAATTTCTCGTTGCTTCTCTAGCCTTGACCAGCATTCTCAATGTTCTGCTGCATTCCATTCATTAGGCATTCTGCAAATTTTCAGCTCTGGAACTTTCTACACTCTTCCAGCCTTCACACACTTTTCCTTTCAGTGAACATCCCACCCAGATCTTCTTTGCCCAGGAAGCTTTCACTATCAATTCCACATCTGAACGTGTAAAGCTCTTATTGGAACCCAAGACTTCTCTACCCTGAGTCTTCGTGCAGTTGTCTTCCACAGTGATCCTGTGTTTGCACCAGCATGATTGGCACATCTTTGTGAGTGCCTGCTTGCTTGCCTGTCTCAGTTTGTGTAAAGAAAACTACGAATGGAGAGATGAATGGACAGGTTTCAGGTGCTGCTCTGCCCTCATGGCTACGCAGGTGGGTCGCCACAGTGGTAGTATCAGGTCGAATACTGAGCCTAGTACTCCGGGCATACTGCCTGTTGCCCCGCCCATGCTCTGTCACGTGATTGATCACTGTCAGGTCCAAAAGAAACTCAGGACAAGTATCTATCCCTGATGTCTACTGACATACCAAATCACATGCTGGCCTTCAGGCTCTCTCAACACCACAAATACCTGTCACAGACAGTCCATGCCGCTACCCTGACTCTTCCCAGCTCTTCTCACCCTGCCCCCTATCTCTCCTAAGCTTCTCCAACACATGGGCTTCCCTTCCCCCAGCTTTTTGTTGCTATACAACCTTGCCGTTTTGGCCATGCACTCTCTCTTTTGTCTTCCTCTCTCACACTCCCCTTCTCTCTCTCCTCTCCCGGCCGGCCCAGTCCACTCCGCTGGCTATGGTCAGTGTGCTACTTTCTTTCACTGCTTCCAGATGCCTCTGGCTGTACTCTCCCTCGTATCTACAATAAGAACCTCCCCCTCAACCAGATCTTCAAGCAGCCATGCCCTCACTTTATATGACCTCCACGAAACTCACCACACAAGTTGGGGCCACCACACATCTAGAAAGACCCGGTCACACCAGACCTCACAGAAGATGTGCAAAGCACGTTGGGTGTGACAGTGTTTGTGTGACCATCACACCACTCTGTGGGCCTCACCTCACCAAGAATCCTGGAAGGGAATGAAAACAAAACTGGCCCAGTGTGACAACATCTAAGCTCCTCTGGGGAGAACCGGGATAAACCAACATTTACCTGTTTGGTCTCCGGCAGTCCATGTATCTAGAAATGAGCTCAGGCTAGACTACACAGGATTCCTGGCAGTTAGATAAAAGCCAGCCTCCCCCAGGAACTTGTGAAACAGGTTTTCCTTCCCCAAAAGGAGTCATTTCCCCCACCTCTGGCAGAAGGGACATACGGCTCCACTAAAGTACTGGTGGTCACAAATCGAAGCCCATGCTGGTCTCCCGGCTCCTACAGTCTCTACTCACAAGTACTTGTTAGACACTTCAAAGCCGCCAGGATAGCACCCTGACCCTTCTCACTTACACCCTGGCCCCCCCTGCAGCTAAGCTCACTCTTCCTTCTATTCTCTCTTGCTATCGTACACTTTCCACTATTCTCTCTCGCAGATAACTCTGGCCATGTCCAGTTCGCTTTCTTTTCCCTCTGTTCTGCGCTCTTCCAGACACCTCTGATGTTCTCCCCGATTCCCAGTAACAACCTTCCCGTAACAGAGAGGTCATTCCAGAAGTTTCTTTACTGAATCCCCTCACATGTTTCCAATATTTTTTTTAAAAAATCTTAATTTTACAGCCTATCTTTAGACTTTGTGTCGACACTGCAACTCATGAAGGCCCACTGTGCCGACTGTCTACCACACAGTGAGCTTGTGTTTGCTGCATTGAAGTTGAGACTTTAGGAAATCCAGTATGGGCTGAAAAATGTTCTCCGCTGTGTATCCACAGACATATATACAGATGTGAGTATGTATGTTTAGAATGTAAATCACAGAAACAGTCAAAGCTGCCATCATTTCTAAGAGTAGTGATGCAGAAGGACTAAAATAAGTTCCCATCTTTTATTTACAAAATTCCCCTTATATACATAAATTAAGGCTGTCATTGCATCTTCAGTGCTTGGGATGTGATTAATCACTCCTATTGCATAGACTTATGATAACACAGCTTGTCGCAGAAATGAAAACTGTATTATGTACATAGCACCAGCATATTGTTTTCTGCGGCTGTGTGACATGGCACTGTTGGCTTCTGGCTGAGACTCGACAGTCCTTGGATGTCACTTGGAGAGTGGATCTCTCAAAACAACACGTTCCGAATCACAGACACCATGTGTATTCTGTGTTATTCCAATTTCAGGAGAAATAAAGGCTTAAAGCTTAAATGAACTCATAATGAACTGCTTTTTAAAAATAGATGATGATTAAGTGGTATTAAGTTTGTAAATCCCCCGGACAAAGCAATCTGTAATTTAACTTGTTGACTGTGAGATGTTTGGGTTCTAACTATTATATATCGTGCTCTTCTCGGAGGGGTATTAAGGGCAGGCAGATGCTCTAGCATTTGTAAGTATTCATCAGAATTAAGAATGCAAGAGGAAACTGTGTGTTGAGATTATGTTAAGAGGACACATACGATCATAAGCCGCTTTAGCAATGGCTTTGGCTGCGTTCTTCTGGATGTCAGGAATGGTTGAGTTCTCTGCGAATGAGAGTAGTTTTTTGAGACCCCCTGTCTGCTGCAGCAGCACCATTGAGTCCATATCCTCCAGGCAGTTGGCTATCACTGCAAGCGCTTCTACGTGAAGGTCATTCAATTCCTAACGATAAAAACAAACACAACTTGAAAGTTGCCCTCTTGGTTGCTTTACAAGTTGCTACAACAAAATACTTGACCAAGGCAACTTAGGGAAGAAAGGCTTTATTCCAGCTTATGGTTCCAAGGGGGATACAATGCATCACCACCAGGAACATGAGGCTGGCCACTTACATTACATGGGCAGTCAGGGATAACAGCGAGAACAGGAAGTGGAACAAGGCTACAAACCCTCAAAGCCCGCCCTCAGTGATGTACTTCCTCTTGCAAGGTTCCACTCCTAAAGGTGGAACTTTTATGACCTTCCCAAACAGCATGACCATCTGGAGAACAAGTGTTTAAACACATGAGCCTATGGGGCACATTTCACAGTCAAACCACCACAATTGTGTTAAAGAAAATTTCTCTTCAGATTTTATCAAGAGAAAAAGTGGGACTCATCAGAACATAGTGTGATTAATTCTGTGTTGACAGAAGCCCAAGGAACCCAAAGTTCTTATCAACAACTCACCTCCCACTACTTGCCTCATCTTTTCCCATTTCTCTTACTTCAAAATGGTTTATGGATAAAATAATAAAGGAAATGTCCATTAATTACACTGAACTGAAATTGCTCGTATTATCTTCCACCAAACACACATCTAAAATCCCCAAAGGAAAAAAGCATAGATTTTGTTTGGCAGTACTGGGTATGGAACCAGCTTTGTCCATGCTGGGCACACTCTCTAACATTGAGTTATAACCTCCAAATCAATAAGCAAAGAAGAGATTTTCTATGTAAGGGCAAGTTGGGTTGCCAATCAAAGGAAAAGTATGTTTAGAAAATATGAGATCTTTTAGTGTATCTCTTGGTATTACCACACTGTGATTAAAGCCACCGGGAAAAGCAATGTGGTAGTCTGTTCAAAACTTATCCTGAATAACCAAGTGTGGTTGTGGTGGTATTGTGTTCCTCAAAATATTGTGTACTCTAATAAATTTATCTGGGGTCAGAGAACAGACAGCCACTAAATACAAAGGCTAGAAAATGGTGGCACTCACACCTTTAATCCTAGCATTCCAGAGATAGAAATCCCTCTGGATCTCTGTGAGTTCAAGGCCACATTGGAAATAGCCAAGCATGGTGACACACACCTTTAATCCCAGAAAGCCAGCCTTTAATCCCAGGGAGTGGTGATAGAAAGCAGGAAGATATATAAGGCGTGAGGACCAGAAACTAGAGGCAATTGGCTAGTTAAGCATGTGGCTGGTTAAGCTTCAGGCTTTCGAGCAGCACAGTTCAGCTGAGATTCATTCTGGATGAGGACTCAGAGGCTTCCAGTCTGAGGAAACAGGACCAGCTGAGGAATTGGCAAGGTGAGATAGCTGTGGCTTGTTCTGTCTCTGATCTATCAGCATTGACCCCAATAACTGGCCTCGGGTTTGATTTTATTAATAAGAACTTTTAAGATTCATGCTACATGTGGTAGTGCACAACGTAGTCACAGCAACTAGAAGGCAGAAGCAGGGTGACTGGTGCTAGTTCCAGGCCAGCTGGGGCTACACAATGAGCTGTTGTCCCACACGCACATGCACACGCACACGCACACGCACACGCACACTCACACTCACGCACGTGCGCACACACGCACACCCCGGAACCAAACAGGCAGGCAAACAAACTTACAATGACCTGATCCATTCTAGTGTTCAGTAATTAAGGTGAGTCATCTTACAAGTTAAGAGCTCTGCTCAAATGAGGCTTTTGTTGAGGGCCAAAGAACCTAGACCAGTGAAGGAGGTAGTGATGGGTGTCAGTCATGACCGTGGCACTAGTTAGAGCTATGAAAGCTGTAATTGCCCCAGTGTTTCTTCTTCATTTCAGTAGCAATGCTTGACTGACCATGGTCTGTTCGCATTTGTGTATTCTAAATACATGACTTCGTTTCTCACTCTCTTGTCTTCTTATCATACAATCTGAAATGGTCAACTGTAATGAAGGATTTGGTTTTCATTACTTTTACAACATAAGATTTAAGTTTCTGAAAGTTAAGAAGAATAAATGTCACTCATGGACTTTGTGCTCATTCTAGGGTAAGTGTGGTGAATTTTCTGCTGGACACAGGATGGTTGTTTTGTATTAGATCGATGTATGACTTTGTCCTTTTTTTTTTTTTTTTTTTGAAGAGTACAATTTAATTTTAACTTTAAAAATTACGAAGACAGAGCCCAGTGCAACAGCATATTCATTAACACAGCATAGACTCTAATGAGACAGATACATGTGGATTTCTGAATTAGAGGCTAGCCTGGTCTACATAGAGAGTTCCAGACTAGTCAGGATTATAAGTGAGACTGTCTAAAAAAAAAAAAAAAAACAAAACAAAACAAAACAGAAGACAGAAGTGAGGAACAAGGGGTGGGACCAAGTCAAACGAGCAGCTCAGACAAATAGGTAGACTACTCTACGTAAGTCTTCCTTAACACTGCTGTGCATTTTTTTTCCATGAAGAAATTTTGCACCAATTTTGAGAATTGAATTCTTTGTCATTTGTGCATTAAGAATATGTGGCAGGGGTCTAAGGAAACAGCTCAGTCAGTGAAGTGCTTGCCAGGCAAGCCTGTGGACCGGAGCACCGAATGCTTGTGATCCCCGCACCGGCGGTGCTGAGGCAGGAGGGTCCCTGGGGCTTGCTAGCCTGCCAGTCTAGCTGAATTGCCAGCTCCAGGGTCAGTGAGACATGCTATCTCAGAAAATAAGGCGGAGAGCAGTTGAAGAAGAGAGCTGACGCTAACCTCTGACCTCCACACACGTGTGCCTTCAGACATCACATACACACATGCAAAGACACACAAAACAGGTAAGCATGCATACACATAGAAAATATTGTAACTTGAATTATATATATTTTGTTTCTCCAAGGCTCATTCCTAGTACAGAGAAACATAGTTTTACTGAATTGACTTTTACCCTGTGACCTTGAGAAATCTACTTAACAGTTATTCTTCATCTAACTTAAGAAATCTACTTAACAAGTAGACTTTCCTGTTCTCTTTGGGTTTTCTGTCTTTCGAGTCTGTTAGTTTTTTGTAGCCTTTTTCTGTCTTGGCCTCATTACCCTAGTAAGGAGTTTGGGTGCATGGGAACATAAATGAATGATCCTCTGGGCTTTGTGCCTCAGCCTAGGTGGGGATGGGAGAGGAACTTTTATATTTTATTTTATATATTTTAGTATAATTTAAAAACTTCCAAATAAAATATACATATTAACTCTGAAAAATACTTCCCATATATTTGCACTTTCTGTGACTACAGACAAGTTATTTAACCTGTCAGCCTCATTTTTCTCATCTATAAAATGAGATGGAAGATGCAATAATTATTTATGATATGTAATAGTTGATATATACAATTATATAGCTATATATGTGATAACTATGATGTTATACAGAGTATATACACATATACAGATAAGATTTATATGTAATATATAGATACATTATGTATTATATAGTATCATATATAATGTTGTTTTATGGATTATCATACTTTGAAAGAAATAAGAAGGTAATAAAATCACATATGCAAAATTCCTGTACCACACCTATGACGGAATAGATCTTTCCATGCCATTACTTTTTTATTCCAAGAAGACAGGAGACAGAACTGTGACACTATCAGACAAAGCTACATTCATCCTGTGATTAATCAATTTCTACCTGTTGTTCACTGGGAAAAGTAACTTCTCTGGTTTACATATTCCATACATTTGAAATAATAGGATGAAATGACAGGACAAAATAATAGTACTGTTAGGAGTTCTATATAGTTCTAACAGTACTATACAGCCTACGGTACTGTTAGAGTTATGTAGTTCTAACAGTACTATACAGCCTACGGTACTGTTAGAGTTCTACATAGTTCTAACAGTACTATACAGCCTATGGTACTGTTAGAGTTCTACATAGTTCTAACAGAACTATACAGCCTACGGTACTGTTAGAGTTATGCAGTTCTAACAATACTATACAGCCTACGGTACTGTTAGAGTTCTGCATAGTTCTAACAGAACTATACAGCCTACGTACGGTACTGTTAGAGTTATGTAGTTCTAACAGTACTATACATCCTATAGTCATGTTAGAGTTCTACACCACAAATGTAAAATCCTGACACAGAACTATTGCACAGGGTGTCATGGAATCAGAGGTAGATGGATGTGGTAGGGAACAGGCTTGTAGTACTGAGACAGCTTTTAACATTGTACATTATTTTCTCAGTTATGTATCAAGATCTGAGGTCCATATATTTTTAGGAGAAAAATTGAATAATGGTTAGTCTGAAACTTAATAAATTATTACTCAACGAGACTTTAACCTCCTAGATTGGCCCTCTCTCCTTATTTTTGAAGAGGCATTAAGTAGAGTTTATTTGATAATGCATTGAAATGGAGGCCATGAATCTGAAATATACATATAGGCACTTGGCTCTGGAATTAATCCTGGAGATTCTTTCAGCATGAATCTGAGCCATGTCTATACAGCTAAATGGTCTTCAGCAAAGTGCTAGATCGGCATTGTGACTGGAAGATGTGGGTACACACTGACTCTTCAAGTGGGAGACAGCTTCCTTGTGAACCTTGTGGGAAGTGAGCAACTTCACCTCCAATGTTTCTCATTGTATTATGAGATAAATTGTCCTTCTTGCCTCATCCCACAGACAATCATGATGGATGGAGAGATTAAAAGGTTAATTCTAGGTGTTTCAGAAAAATCTTAAACTTTCAAAGCCATAAGGCTTATTTTCTATTAGTTCTTAATGTCCTCTACAACTAATCTGCTCCAAGCAGCCTAATAAAGTTTTCACAACCGTTAATGAATCACTCCTGTAAACTCTGCCTACTACAATTAAAAACATTCAGACTTTAGGACAACATCTCAGAGAGTTGCGTGGATGGGAATACTGCCGATACCTTGGTTTCTAGGATCTTGGAGAGCTGGTCCAGTCCTTGGTTGTCTTTCAGCATTGTCCGAGACTCCTTATCGCACGTGATAACACCCAAGGTTTTGAGAGCCAGCTGCTGGATAATTGGGTACTCCGACTTCAGGAGCTCTAACATTGGAGGGATTGGGTTTAGTTCGTGAAGTGAAGTCCGACACTGAAAATCCTGCCGTGAAATGCGAATGAGCACATTAATAATTTCTACAACAAAATGCAGTCTCAAGGGTGGAGAGTGTCTACTTTCTGGCAGAGAACATTATTATGGTATAATTTCTCCATTTTTAACTCCAGATTCCAAAATAACTTATAGACCAAAAAAAAAAAAAAAAAAAAAAAACCTCTTAAAGGACAGTAAAAAATTTTTTTTTTCTTTTTTTTTCCGAGACAGGGTTTCTCTGCGTAGCTTTGCGCCTTTCCTGGAGCTCACTTGGTAGCCCAGGCTGGCCTCGAACTCACAGAGATCCGCCTGGCTCTGCCTCCCGAGTGCTGGGATTAAAGGCGTGTGCCACCACTGCCCGGCAAAAAAATTTTATTGATGCTATCTATCACTTGCAGGATTTATGTTGCTGTAAACTTCTATAAAAATTATTACATTAAAATGTATACATAATACAACTCTTTTCACATGAATATACTGTTTCAAATAGTATTTTATGAAATAATGGCACGGATTCTCTATCTTTGAGGGGTTGTTTGTGAAACAACCTATAGCTGCACGCATCCACTGCTGTAGATAACCCTGTGTGTGCAAATTTACAGCAAAGTTTTTTCAAATACATGACCTTTAAGTGAAACCCTTAAGATCGCATAGAGTTGGTGTAGTCACATTCCTGCATGTGACGAACCAGATCTGGTAGTAGTAGCAGGGCGAGGAGTGTTGTATTGAATAGCGGAGAAAACTCTCAAAATTTATTACTAAATCATGATTTAAAAAAACCAAACTTGCCAGGCGGTGGTGGCACATGCCTGTAATTCCAGCACTTGGGAGGCAGAGGCAGATGATCTCTGTGAGTTTGAGGCCAGCCTAGTCTACAGAACTAGTCCAGGACAGGCTCCAAAGCTTACAGAGAAACCCTGTCTCGAAAACCGCCCCCCCCCCAAAAAAAACAACCCTCAAATGTGATTAAAATAGCACTGAAGGTGAAAAGGGGGGCTGGGGAAGTAACTCAATCAATCGAGTGTTTGCCACTTAGCCTGGGAAGATGAGTCTGGACCACCAGAACCCACATAAAGAAACCAGAGTGGCAGTGTGCCCATATTCCAACTCCAGGGAGACAAAGCAGGTGGATTCCCAGAACTCAGTGGCCAGCCAGCCTACTTTAATCATTGAGCTCCAGTTAGTGAGAGACCCTGCCTCAAAAAAATAAGGAAGAGGGTAATTGAAGAAAACTAGACGTTGATCTCTGGCCTCCACACTCACATGCACAGATGTGCACACACCAACATAAATGTGTATGTACAACAGACACACACATACACACACACACACACACACACACACACACACACACACACACGGAAAACTCCCACATTCAGCTTAGCCTTCCTTCCTTCATCTTTTACTTAACCTCTAAATGTTCAGCTTCTTCTAGGAATAAAAGTTACAGGTGGCCTTTAAAATCATGTCCGCAGGGACTCAGAATGTGACCACCTTTGGAAAGAGAGTCACTGCTGATGTAATTAGGCAAGACAGGGTCAACCTGGAGTATAGTCCTTAATGGTGTCCTTCTAAGGTAAAATTGATGTCCTCATGAGGATGGAGATGACAAAGGCAGAGACTAGACTGTTGGCTGCTAGCAAAAGCTGGGCAACTGAGGAATGGTTCTGCCCAGTCTCTGGAGGATGTCATATTAACACGGTAACTCTGAACCACCCAGCTTGTGGTATTTAGCTACAGCAGCCCTAATATCTTCTTAGTCTCCAATGCTTCTGTTATGAAGAACTGTAAAGGTTACACATCTTATTTTCACTTGAAATAAAAAGTAGAAAAATGCACCCACATGGAGTCCTGAGATTAAAACCACAAACCCACATATGGAAAGTTTTAAGTCGCTGAGTGAGTTGGATGGAGATTATTAATTGACAACTATGAATAATACAACATCATCCTGAGACAAGCTTGTGAGAGGTTTTCTAGATTAAGAGGTTCTCTAGCTTTTGAGATTATCTTGATTCTATTCGCTGATGTGGAAAGACCCATCTTGTCTGTGGGACCATTCCCTGGGCAGCAGATCCTGGACTATATGAAGTGGAGGATGTTAACTGAGCATGGGAATCCATTGCTTTGTGCTTCTGGACTGTGGATGTCACATGACCAGCTGCTGCAAGCTCCCGCCATCTTGACTTCCCTGCCAGGAAGGACTACACACTCTTGAATTACGAACGAGAACCAACTCTTTCTCCTTTAAACTGCTTTTTGTAAGGGTGTTTAATCCCAGCAACAGGAAAATAAACTGAGATGGTCGGGGAAAGCCCATTGGATCAGGGACAGCGGAAAGAGGCTGGGCTTCCTCCAGAGGATGTCTGTTTCAGGAGCATGAGGTGGTCACGTTGCAAGGACCACCTGAGGCCAAGAAGATTTTCTGAGTCTCTCTCCATCCCAGTGCCTAGATACTGTCTCTAGATTAGCCCTCTACCCTACCCCTCCTGCCTGTCTTAGGATTTCGGCTGACCTAAAGCTTATCATGCATGTTTGGTGGTTGTTAAGAAACCTGAGCAGGAAAAGCAGCAGAGACGGCTGGTAAGTCTTTCCAAACTGAACTGTTGTGGGTGAAAGCAGGGCACAGGGGCATCACAGTGAGGAGGAGAGTGGGAGTTATTTTCTATTATACGGAGAAGCAGCCTGACGAGATAGCATTTTGCTGTCATGAATAATGAATTGCACTGAGCAGACTCAGATGACAGGTTTTTTACTGATCAACAGTCCAAAGCTTTGGTCATTGACCAACTGGTCCTCCAAGCCCATCAGGACTGTCCCAGTGGCTTGTTTTTATGAATGAGGATTTCTGAAAAGAAGCTGTTTGCAAAGGCTGATGCTATCCCAGTAATGATATGCACAGGTTGGAACATTGCTGGTCTAGAGCCTAGTTACCTTATCTTGTGCTAGTTTTAGCCTACATGTCTGTGTATCATATGCACATAGTGCCCACAGAGACCAGAAGAGGGTATCAGATCCCCCCTGAACTGAAGTTAAAGATGGTTATAAGCAACCATGTGGGTGCTGGAAACGGATCCTGGGTCCACCAGAAGAGCAGCAAGTGTTCTTAACCTCTGAGCCATCTCTTCAGCCCAACCCCCACAATTGGTTTTTGTCCAAAGATTTTTTTAATGGTATTGAGGCTAAAACACAGAGCCTCCTGCATGTTAAGCAAGCACTTTAGCTCTGAGTTGTATCCTCTGCCACCAAAACACTGTTTAGAAGCAAACTTTACCTGTACCAAGTTGTAGATGCATTCAATCGAATTCTTCTTCACATCCGGGTCTGGGCTACTCAGCAGTCTGATGAGCGGCTCCAGTCCACCATGCTCAAATATCTGTACTTTCCCTGAGTACTCAATGGACATGTTTGCGAGGCAAAGACTTGCAAACTCATGGATTATCACTTCTTCTGTAGATCACAAACAAACAAGACAATGTGTTAGCTGTTTGCCTAAGCTCTACTTTGCAATAGGCTCTGAAGAGGGGTGTGATAATGACACACACTTGTGATCCTAGCTACTTGGCAGGCTGGGGCAGGAGGGTCTGGAGTTCCAGGGTTGTGGGATATATTGCAGTGTTGGTATACTCTCTGAACATATGCAAAGCCCTGGACTCAATTTTAGTACTACACACACACACACACACACACACACACACACACACACACACATACACACACACCCCACAAACACACAGAGGCTTTGGAATCCAAAGCTCCACAAATCTTGCTCATACCACACTTCCTGAAAAGAGAAAATTGAGCCATGGCTTGTAAGATTATAATGGCAACTCATAGTGGATGGCTCATAAGTTCTTTACAATATGTAGTTTAATAAATTGTAAAAAGAACTCAGTTCCATTTAGGAAATAAATGTAAGATGCAAAGTTACCTTCTGGAGCAAGCTGAGCAATAACAGAATTCATGACCTCTAACTCCCTCAACAACTTTTTAACATCACCTACAAAGGAAGAAACAAAATATGGATGTTTGTTAAAATAACAACGGTGATGTCTGGTAAGCATTTGCTCAGGAGTTAGGTGCTTGTATGATTTCGTGGGTAAGGATATTGAGACCTAAGCAGCAACAAGGAAGCAGCTGGATGAATGCCCAGGTCCGTTGACTCTGCGCGGACACCATCTAGCCTCTGCCTTTTGGTCAACACTACAAAGGATAACAGCCGCAGTGGCAGACCCAGAACACGTCAGAAAAGCTGACTTACAGTGTCCTGTACATGTTTATTATATTAAATTTTTGTTTTGAAATTCTTATACATGAGTGCTGTATTACATCATGTCCACCTTTCTCCCCCCTCCAGTTCCTTCCAGATCCCTACTCCTTCCAAATCCATGATCTTTTCTTCTTTCATTATTGTTGAAAGGGCTCTAATAGGCCCGAGCATGGCAAACATGGCTCTGGCAGGGCTTGCCCTTCCCCCATGCCCTCTGCCTTGCTGAAAACCATCAGAATACATTCCGAAAGCTAGCCACCAAGCTCTACTCCCTTATGTGGCCTCTTCTTCCTCCTGAGGCTGACTGCCAAGGTCCAGCTATCAAAGTATTGAAGTCCAGCAATCAAAAACCCCTTTTTGGTTCACCTAATTAACATGCCCAATCAAATGGCCTTCCCCCTCCCTTGTTCCCTTCCCTCTTGTCCTCTGTCTCCTGTCTTTGTCTCTTATTACCTGCCCTTTGTCCTTCTGGGCAAAGAAATCACCTTTGTGCTGAGAACTTGGTCTTGGGGTGTCTTGTGCCAATGCTGACACTTTCAATTTTTATTACCTCTTCTCTTTCTCTCTCTCTCTGTCTCTGTCTCTCTATCTCTGTCTCTCTGTCTCTGCCTCTCTCTCTGTCTGTCTCTGTCTCTCTGTCTCTGTCTCTCTCTCTCTGTGTCTGTCTCTGTCTCTCTGTCTCTGTCTCTGTGTGTGTGTGTGTACAATTTACTGTTACTCACATGTACATGTGTTTTAATCTGACTACGTGGGATTGTATAACCTAACCAGCTTGTCTGTGGAGAAAACAGATTCACCCCTCTCAGCATCATCTCATTCATCTAAGGGTGGAACCCCGTGACATTTCCTCCATCCACACTGGCACACCGACTCTTGTTGTCATTATGCAATATGTTTAGGAAACCTTATTGTCGAGATTTCGTCCGTGCCACCTCCCTGTCATGTCTAGAAGACCCTATTTTGAGTAGGTGTCTTGGTTTTCTGACTCATACTATCTTTCTGACCTCTTTTCCTTAGTTTCCCCAGAGCCTTAGCTTACATTGTAGATGCATCTGATCTATGGTCACTTATTCTCTCTATTTGGAAATTATTTTTAAGTTTGATTTTCATAAACTTGTGTAGAATGCAAACAATTATCCTAACATATTTTGACTGATATATCCTCATTGCTTACACTCCATTTAATTATTGGAGATGTCAAAAGTTCTTAGAGAGAAATGCACTGGGTTTTGAAGTTCACTTGTCTGTGCGTTCTGTTAAGCTAAGGCTAGCCAAGTACGTCCCTACTTCCTGCTGACTTAACTCCAGGTTTTTGTTTGTTTGCTTGCTTGCTTGTTTTTTGTTTTGTTTTGTTTTGTTTTGAGGAAAAAGGATACCTATTTCTTTAGTTTTGGAACATCTGGTTCATTTCCTTCACCTGTAAGGAAGATTAACCCCACTAGAACTAGAGGGAAGGTCACTGAAGAGAACTGTCTAGGATGAATTTGTCCTTATTACTTGCTGAATAGGTTTGGCATTCACTGAACACCCTTTCCTGAGGAATTCAGAGCTGTGGCTTTTCTTCAATGTGCTGATTTCTCTGTTTCTTTTGCAAGTGGCTGAAGGTGGAGCAAATAGACAGTAGCTTTTGTAGGTTCCAGGACCTGTAATGTCCCATGTGCTGTGTCGTGGGAAGCAGAGGTAGTCCTGAATGAATGTGTGTTGTTGAGGACCCCAATGTCTCAGGACCCCAGGGGAACTGACAAAGCCACTCCTGGGTCAGGCTCAGGGGATTGACAAAGCCTTTTCTAGGTCAGGCCCAGGGAAACAGCAAAGCCTTCCTCCGGCCCATGTGTGAATGTTGACAGAGTTTACAGAAAATGTTGGCTACAGTTTCCTAGAGACTGTTCCCTACAAAGCCCTTCTTCTGACACTGGCTAAGCCCTCTTCTCTGTGCTGTACATAATAAACTCACTGAGGTTCTGGGTTCTTTGGGTAGAACTTGCTGCCCTCCATCATAGTGAGTACAATGCCTCTGAGCCCAGTCTTTCCGTATGTCTGTCTGTCTGTCATTTCTTCCTTCCTGTATCAACTCAGTCAGGTGTCCAGCCCAAGCTGTGCTGGACACAGTAGGGGATGACATTTATGGTCCAACACCAGGTTTTAAAAAACATTTTCTCCACTAATTGACAGGTAACAGCCTTGGCATAATACTTAGATCCTTGCAAGGTTCTGGGAACCAAACTCCATGCACCCTGTCTCAGCAAGTGCTGTTCTCCTGATGCCAGTCGGCATGGTTGAGAATCATTTTTGTGACAACAGTAGCAAAATTCCTTATTTTTAGATGCTTGAAAAAAAAAACCCTACTATTTCTGGAATTTTAGATTTCCAAGCACTTCCCCCATATATATAAGACATCCCCACACTTCAAAATTTCTTGATGGGTCCCTGACCTTAAGGCAGACCATGGTGGTGCCTGGGGGCTCTCAATTGCTTCCTTTCTATGTGATTGGCAGTCACATGGAAAGCCCCTAGCTGTACGTCCCTTGTGGCCTCAGGTGGACATCTCACCTTGCTTTGCCAAAACAAGCTAAAAGTGTCTATCAGAGAGCCCCATTGCCATGAAATTTAGATCAAATGACCAGAGATGCACAAGAACCATCCCGGCGGTCCATGCAGTCTGCTGAGCCATCCTCTCTGCTTGATGGGTAATTCTAGTTCACTGCAGCTCTGTGAACCGGTGACCCAGCTGACAGACTTATTCTGCTTTTGCCACTAGATGGTTCAAATAATCTAATTCTTATTATTGATGTTAAATCAGAAAAAAAAAATACCAGACAAGCTGTTCTTTAAAGCACTGTAAACACAATATTAGTCTCGGCTCCTTCTTTTTCAACAGTGAAGTTCCTCAGTTAGGGCAACTGGACAGAAATTCTGACCTGTGCTGGGGCCAGGTGAACAGCATCTGGCTGAGCAGGGTGCCACCCATAATTTCTGGTCAAGGCAGATCTGCCAGTGACTTTAATGCCTGTTCTAACTTTATCAGATCTGTTTTGATTGCATTTACTTTTTAGACAGAACCTCACTATGCAGTCCCAGCAGAGCTAAAATTCATTATGGTGGCCAGGCCAAACTCACTGCAATTTCTCTGCCTCAGCCTCCCCATACTGACATTACAGGTGGGTACCACTATATCAAGCTTGATTACTGTCCCTAACACCGTATCTTGGTTTTACCATCTAATTTGTTCTTGACCTTCTACCAGTTTATAAAACCATCTTTCTCTGGTAGCTTTGGGTTTCTGGTGAACTCTCTGTAGCTGACTACATCCACTGCATCTGTAGCTGACTGCAACCACTGCATCTGTGGCTGACCACATCCACTGCATCTGTGACTGACCACATCCACTGCATCTGTAGCTGACTGCAACCACTGCATCTGTGGCTGACCACAACCACTGCATCTGTGGCTGACTACAACCATACCACCACTGCATCTGTGGCTGACTACCACCACTGCATCTGTGGCTGACTCCAACCACTGCATTTGTGGCTGACCACCACCACTGCATCTGTGACTGACTACAACCACTGCAACTGTGGCTGACCACAACCACTGCATCTGTGGCTGACACCACCACTGCATCTGTGGCTGACCACCACCACTGCATCTGTGGCTGACCACATCCACTGCATCTGTGGCTGACCACCACCACTGCATCTGTGGCTGACCACATCCACTGCATCTGTGGCTGACCACAACCACTGCTTCTGTGGCTGACCACCACCACTGCAGCTGTTGTGTGCTCTGGATGAATTAAACACAAACTGACAAAAGAAAGAAAACAGTGGCACTTGGGTTTTGGCCAAAATAGAAGGTCCAGTAAGGTAATTTCAGTGTCTTTTTTAATCACTCCAGCTTGGCATAGACACATAGCTCAGTAACTTCCAGAAGAGGGAAGAAGGAGGGATAGGAGAGGAAGGAGAGGAAGAAAATGGGGAGAGGAGGATATGAAAGAGAAGGGGAGGAGTAAGCAGAAGGAAAGGAGGAGGAAGAGAAAGTGGAAAAGGAGGAAGAGGAGAGGAAGGGAAAGGGGGAGGGGGAAGACAAACAGAAAAGGAGGAAGTAGAGGAGGAGGTTGTGAAAGGAGAGCTCTCTCTCACATGAAGTTCTAGCGCCAGCATCCAGTTGACACATCAATTTATCTGCCATGAGCACAGTTGTTCACTGAGTATGAAACCACAGGAAGGCACATGTTTCTAAAAGGCATCCGTTGTTGTTGTTATTGTTGTTGTTAGACACGTCAACAATGCTGCAGCTGAGCAGTGTGGAGGTGCATTCATCTACAGATTAGCCTGGAGCCATGACTCTCCTTAGGATCCAATGGCTACTTGCTCAACTTTCATCCAAGTTTTCTAGGACATGTGTGACAAGTGGACCTATAGCTGTGAACATGTTGATTCTTCCAAGAAAAGGAGACCTTGCCAAGCAGCTGGGGATGCCACCACGTGTTAGCCACATCATCAAATACAAATCTATCAATTCAAATCATTTTTTCATCTAATGGAATCAAAAGAAAGTCTTTCACTATACCACAGTTGTTCATCACACCAGACATGTATTCACGACCTGTCATCATTCTTCAGACAAGAGAGCCAGGCACTTACTGGGACCCTGAGGGCAGCGGTTCTGTCCCTACTGGATGAGCAGATGTGGTGTGTCCTCCTAGTACTGACCAAAAGCAGCTGATAGGGTGGGTTTTGGTCCTGGGAGCTCCCATAGAACCCCTCACTTAACACCCACATGTGGAAATACTTCCTTAAATTTTTAAAACATTTAATCATGTATGTCTGTGAGTGGATATGTGTGCGGGTATGTGTATGTGGGTGCAGATGCAAGAGGGCGCCAGAGGACATGGATTCCCCCTTAATCTGGAGCTATAGGCAATTATGAACCATCTAGTATGGGTGCTGGGAACCAAACTCCTGCCCTCTGCAAGAGCAGGATGCACTCTTTAGTGTTGACTCCATCTCTCCAGTCCCTAATTCTTAGTAATTAAGGTCACAAAATCCCCCTAGAAACCCATAAAATGCAATTTATATATATCCTGAACTGAGGGTTTTCAATGACAATTTGCAGTTTCTCAAGAAATAAATACCTTATGTATTAAATGATAGATGAATGAATGAAGAAGTAAGAGAAATAATAGAAATTAAGAAAAAAACAAACAGGAAAAAAGTCATTGAAAATGTTAATATCTGTGCATATCACATGTTGTCTAGAAAAACTGACAACTGGAGACAGAAAGGTAAGAACCATGATGTACCCTGTAGAGGCCATGGTAAGGGACAGAATGATGACCTTAGCCATATACTGTAACTGGGAGACTTGGGTTTATTTCTACTACCTTTGTTCCATGGTTGAATTCATTCTCTATTAAGAGTACTGTTGAATCTTTTTGTAGTTACAAAGATATTGGCTCAAAATACTTTTTGAAACTTTTGTAAGTTACAAAATTTGTGACCCTAAAACACAGAGAAGTGACTTATGTCTGGGCAAAGACATGTTGTGCACAAGTAGAGACTACTGTTGTTGGCACAGCTCTGTCAAACTTCTGTTTTGAAAAACAGAAGAGCATGTTTTAGCTAATACTATAGTACCACACTCCTAAATAAAAGAAAATATTTGAACCAAATCATACATCTGATTCAAGAGCATTCAACTTAATCAGTTTGAATTCAATATATACAACTAAAGTTTTTATACAAGCAATAGTTAGCAGTTTTAAAAAGTGAATTTATCCAAATCTTCTGTGGGCTTCATATACTAGAGAATTTGTGTGAAATATAACTGACATGTGTGCAGGAAAATTACACTATACTAACTCGAGGTGAGGGGAGAGAATCATCTTGAGAGATAATTTCTTTCCTAACCTGTTAGACTAGAATACCATCACTAACTTTGAGGTGAGATTTTTATACTTATGTCCACATCTGTTAAAAATCTATTAAAATAGGAAATCTGGGCTGCATAAATGGTTCAGTGCTCAAGAGCCCTTACTGCTCTTCCAGAGAACCTGAGTTTGGTTCCCAGCACCCACACTGGACAGCTCACAACTACCTGTAATTTCCGTTCTAGGAGATCCAACGCCCTCTTCTGGCCTCTATGGGCATTTGTACTCACATGCAGATACACACACATTAAACACGTCTTTTAAAACTATGAAATCATTTGTTACACTGTACTGCCTTTTTTTTTTTTTTTTTTTTTTTGCTGATGTTAAAGTTGGCTTAAATAAAATTTAGGCTAATCTCTTAAAGTTAACTTTGAAAGAAGGAGAACTTGTTCATTTCAAAACATTGTTACTCACTGTTGGAAGCCAGGATGCCAAAGATCATCGTAGCATTTCTTCTTACAATTTTGTCTTCATGGGTAAGCAGTTTGGTCAAGGGCTCCACAGCTCCAAGTTCAAGGAGAGTTGCTTTATTCTCCTCACCTGACACCACAGGTAAAACAAGACCATGCATGAATGCCTTCTGTCTCCTTGGAGCTCCACCTAGTGTTAGCCCAGAACAAACCTGGAGTTCCAGCGCCCTGGACATTCACTTCTCTCTCTATCACATAGGATAGAATCCCTTGACTAATCCTTCCAAGTTAAACAAATCTTGGACCCTTCACATGGAACTCAGTTGTTGTATCTAATTTGCTAATGTTTTCTTTACAAATTCCTCATCCATGTTTAAGAGACATACTGAGCTGAAGATTGCCTCGTTTTCTTTTTGGCCAGCTCACAGTTTCTGTTCGCTTTTTGTTATTGTTTTCTGTTCCATTAATTTCTTTTCAGATACCCATTATATTTATTACTGACTTTGAGTTTAATTTCTCCTTTACCATTGCTCTTTCTTAAAGAAGAAATGCAACTATTGGTTTGAAACTTCTAAAAATTGATCTTTGGGCAAATGAGTGTGTATTTAGCATGTGAGGGCACGCACATGGGCTCAAGTCAAAGAACAGATGGATGGCTTCTACCTGAGGGATGGCTTCCACCTGAGGGATGGCTTCTACCTGAGGGATCCAAACTCAGGGCAGAGCTTTTACCCACTGAGCCCCCTCCCTGACACTAACATGGTACAATAAATTTTTATCTAAACACCCATTTAACAGCAATCTATACATTTTTATAGATTACTTCAATTCTCACTTTTATCGCCCGTTTTCTTTCACTCATGAGTTACATAGGAGTGTGCTGCTTACTTTCTGAGTATTTAATGATTACCCAGAATATCTGGTATTATTGATTTCTGATGTGATTTCTCTGTGGTATGGAGATACATTTTTTGAGTAGCTTAGAGTCCCTTAAAGCTTGCTTCGTCCTGTTTTATGCCCCACAATGCAGTGTACTGAGGTAAGTATTCTGTAAGATACTCTTGAGAAATAATGTTCACTCCACAGTTCTTAAGCTCTGTCAATACTAGGTTAAATTCATCAGTATAGATAGTCAAATCTTCTGTATTCTTAGACTTGCAGTCTATTTATTCTTTCATTTAGGAGAAAAGGGTCTTGAATCCTCTCTCTGGGGAGTGTCTGTGGATGCTTACCCCTCCTCACAGTACCAGCTTTATTTGTTTGGAAGGTCCTATTTTAGGTCCATGGCTAGGGAAGATTTTCTTTAGCCCTTCGATTACTTGACCTCTTTATTATAATGAAATGACCTCTGGCTCCTTTTACTGTTTACTTTTCTTGTATTATTATAACCACTCCAGGTTTATTTTGATTAGTCTTTTCATGAGATATCTCTTTTCATCTTTTATTTGAGCCTTTACATTCTAAGTGTCTTTCTTGAAGGCAGCATGTAATTTGCTTTTGATTTTTAATTCAATAAAACAATCTCTCCCTGTTGTTAAGTTTTATTTTAATGGAATTTTATTCAGCTGTAAAGGAAGATGAAACTATAAAATTAACATGAAAATGGACAGAACCAGGAAACCTTAAGTGAAGTAAGCCAGGCTCAGATGCCCTCTCTCTCCTTCATGGACTGTAGCTTCTAACTGTTAAAGGAGTACATCCAAGGGGGAGGAACTATGGGTAAAGACAAGTGCTGTGGGATGTTCTGTATGGCAAATGTGTTGCTCTGATTGGTTAGTAAATAAAACACTGATTGGCCAGTAGTCAGGCAGGAGGAAGTATAGGTGGGACAAGGAGGAGAATAATTCTGGGAAGTGGAAGGCTGAGTGAGAGACACTGCCAGCCGCCACCATGACAAGCCACATGTGAAGATGCCGGTAAGCCATAAGCCATAAGCAAGGTATAGATTTATAGAAATGGGTTAATTTAAGATATAAGAACACTTAGCAAGAAGCCTGCTGCGGCCATACAGTTTGTAAGCAATATAAGTCTCTGTGTTTAATTGGTTGGGTCTGAGCGGCTGTGGGACTGGCGGGTGAGAGAGATTTGTCCTGACTGTGGACCAGGCAGGAAAACTCTAGCTACAGACAAGGAAACCAGGAAAGGGCCATTGAGACTGCACAAATGGAGGTCTAAGGGAGGGGGATGGGAGGCAACAGAACAAAGTGGAAATGGGGACTACTGGGGGTGAAAGGCTACTGTATGGAAGAGAGCATGGAGATGGGGTGGTGGCAGCCTTGACATTAACTCTTCTTATCACTACTGTTTGTACACAGGGATATTTATTTTATACTTTGGGTTATGATCCAATGCAAGTTTATCTTACTGCTCAAATGGTGGCTCTTTTTGCTTCTGTGGCATTTATTCTTCTTGGTTGATTAAATAAATGAGTGAGTGACCAAGCGAGTGAATAAGAGATGGGAAAGACAAGGGTATTTACTATGTACCCAGGCTCGCTTTCCGCCTACAACCCTCCTGCCTCTACCTCCCAAATCCCGAGATGACAAGCATGTGCCACCATGCCCGACTCCTGGTCTAGATGACTGTTCTGTGCTGTGACTGACCCTTGGAACCCAAGGAAAGCACACTGCCTTCAAGTGGGCACTGATGTCATTCACACGGGAAGTAACCTACAGACAAGTGAAGAAATGCCTGGTATGTAGTAAATAGGAATGAGATAGGAAGATAAACTGAAAAGATCCAAACCTTTCAAAGCAAATTTATAAATGGCTTCGCAAGCTTTGGCTAAAATCTCCTCCTCTGGAGAGTTGAGCATCAGCACCACGGTGGCTGCTTTTTTGCTTTCAATTGTGAGTGGGTCGAACTGAAAAGCAAAACGAAGAGTAATTTGGTTCATTCGTAATTCCTAAATGTCACATAAAAAGGAACAGTGGCTTAAAACTGAAAGAGGCCACAATCCTGCAAAAGGATGTGGTCATGGCACCGTAGGCGAACTGGAATGTTCCTATTTCAGAAAGAAATCCCTGGAGCTAAAGAGATAGCTCAGTGGTTAAGAGTACTGGCTGCTCTTCCAGAGGACCCAGGTTCAGTTCCCAGCACCCACATGGTGGCTCACAACCTCTGCAATTCCAGTTTCCAGGGGTCTGATGTTTTCTTCTGGCCTCTGTGGGCACCGCATGTATGTGGTGTACAGACACACGTACAAGTGGAACACCTATACACACAGAATAAAATGAAAGAAAAAGTCTTAAAGACCACCGCAGCCCTCTGATTCCCAGAGGGCCGTGGGAAGGGGAGAGACAGTTACAGATGCGGATTCTCAGCTTGACTCAGACAAGTTGCTGAAGCTTCTAGAAGGCTTCTTCCTTCTTCTGTGTTCTAGGGATAAAAGCACATATCTGGAGTAATCAAGGGAGGGCTAGGGAGGTTATGACGAAGCACTTAGCCCATTGTCTGGCACATCACACACATGCTCACTGAAATAAATATGTATTATTGTTATCCTGGGCCCTCATACAAGAATCCTTGAGTACATCTGGTGCCCTGTCTCAACAGTCAATGTGGCCATTCCATCTACCGGACTCTCAATGGAAGAGCAGGAATAACATACGTGAGACAAGAACAAGGATGAAGAATGGGGCAAATGTATATAAAAGGACACAACCTTGAGTAAGTTCCGGAAAAGGGAAATGGGAGCATAGCACAGAGGAAATCTGTAGGACCCTGAGGTTTGTGTCATGCTGAGTCTGGGCAATTCTCATGTAGCAAAACCAAGCAAGACCAAACTCATAACACTGGTGCTTTCTGCGGACAGGGAGCAATAAATTATGACACTGTTTTCCTCCATCTCCAGAGGCAAATGGAGGGAGGAGTTCTGTGTATGGTACAGGCAGATGGATTTCCAAGTGTTACTTGGTTCTTTGGGATGACTCTTCCTATCTGAACATCGCAGTATGTTTGGGAATATGAGGTGACGTCATTGTGTGAAACTGGGAAACTAAAAAGGAAAGAGAGATGGATGATGGAGGTAACTTAAAAGGCTGTATCTGGAATGGGGAAAAAATCATACAGAGAAGAAAAGCCTGTTGGATTTTTGAAAAATTATCACATTCTTAGTTCTCTCTCTCTCTCTCTCTCTCTCTCTCTCTCTCTCTCTCTCTCTCTCTCTCTCTCTGTGTGTGTGTGTGTGTGTGTGTGTGTGTGTTCAAACACATGGAAGGTCAAAGAACAACTCAGAGGAGTAGGCTCTCTCCTTCTATCATGTGGATCCTGGGGATTGAACTCAGGTCATCAGACTTGGTGGCATACACCTTTATCTGCAAATGCCTTCTGCCAGATTGTAGGACAGTATTGTCTCAACATTGCTAAAGGGTTTCTGTGTCTGAACACCCATGTAAAAAAGATGAGTGCAGTAGTAACTGTCTGTAATCCCAGTACTGGGGAGGCAGACACAGGGGGACTTTCTAGCCAAATCAATGCACTCCGGGTTCATTGACAGACCTATCTCAAAAACCAAGGGTGAAAAATGGTTGGATAAAATATCTGATGTTGACCTCTAGCCTCCAAATACATGAACAAACATGCAAATGCATCTGAACACACACACACACACACACACACACACACACACACACACACACACACTCTTCTGGCTTGATAGCAAATGTGTAGTTAACTTCACATGAAAGCGCCATGTTTCCTCAAAGTAGTTCTACCATTTTGCACCATCAATGTCCCTGTATCCAGCACAGTGTGTCTGCTTCATTGGGCCTTCTTTGTCTCTGCAATGCTTTCTAGCTTATGGATATTGACTTTTGGTAAAACTATTGTATTTACATATTTCATCTTTGTGCTATGGAATAACCCCTTTTCTTAAATTTCCTTAAAATTTGTGTTAAGAACATATTCTTCTTAAAAATGAAAAAAATATCACTATGAAATGTCCACCTTTTTATTTGATAAAAGTGTTTGTTCTGCAATCGTATTTTGTTCGACATGCAGGCACTTTCCTGTGATTAGTGTTTGCATGGTATGCATGTCTTTGTTCTCACTCTCAACCCATGTATCCATGTGTCCATGTATCCTTAAAGGTTTCTTTTTTTCCCTCCTGCTGAGCTCTCCTTAAAGGTTACTTGAGTGTTGTCTTTTCATCAAATTTGACAATCTCTCATCTTAAAAATATTTCAACATTTATATATAGTATTATTACTGATATGGTTGACTTTTATTAACTATCATGTTATCTGTCTCCACTTTCTCTAATCTGTTCTTTTTCCTGTCTTCTTTTTTTGGTAACTGAATATATTTTTAGCTTTCTATTTTATTTCCTCTAATGGCTTATTGATTGTTTTCCTGGTATGATTCACATTTTCCTTTTTTCCATCCTTAATTATTTTTATTGGCTACTTAATATTGTGAAAACTGTGTAGTTGAGTGTAAAGATCTTTTTCCTTGGTAATGGGGATGAAAGGAACTCAAAGGATGTTGGATTTTGCTATGGCGAGCACTTATCCTACACCTGGGTCAACGCTGTCTACTTCAAGCTCATTTTTAAACCTTGTTGTGCAAATCCAGGAAAGCCTTTACCATACGGCAAGGCTAGCCACGCTATAAAGGCCTGACACTTCTGGAGACTCTACCTAACAATGCTCTAGAAATTCAGTAAGACTCTCTTATCAAAAATCCCCAGATTCATGAGAGCTCTAAAAATCATTCATTTCATAGCTTTTTAGTAGTTCATGCATGTTATTTCTCATGTCTAGTTCCACCTAGACAGCTTAGAACTTCTTATCTCCAGGGGACCGTTAACTAGATTTCTCTGCTGTTGGCCCTTCCTGGTTGGTTCTCTGTGCTATAGACTCCAGGCAAAACTTTCCAAACAAATCTCTCTTATTTTGAAACAAAAACCAATTTTTCTTTAGATACTACTCACCCTGTGCCCTTCCTTCCCTTTCACGGTCAAAAACGTAACGAAGTGTGACTTTTCTCCATTTTCTGCTGGCTGCACATATCCAAGCTGAGCTTAACTTTCATCAGACTCCAAAGGGACCACTCTAAGGCTACCACCAGTGAGCACCACGTCACCATTTCTAGATCATTTCATTTCTTTCCTTAATAACAGTTGAAGCTATGGACCTCCTCATCTTGTTGGGCCCCCTGAGTTCAGTTTGTGGAGTTAAGGTGACTCATCAGGGTCTGTCTTTTGATATCAGGAGACCTAAACCATCAGCTGGCTCCAAAAGGTGCATTCTGTTACTGAAATTACAGGCAGAAGTGTCCAGAGTTTCTGTCCCACCTTCCCAAGGCTCCCTGACTGTCTGTCATAGCTCTAGACATCCTAGACATCAAGCGTTTTCCAACATTCCAGCTGCCTGGTCTCCCCACCAGCCCATATTGGGACAGACTTAACCCCCATTTCAGATCTTTAATTTTCTAATATAACTCTTTCTCTTTTCTTCTCTCTCTTCCTCCTCCCTCTCTCTTCCTTCCTCCCTCCCTCTCTCTGTATGTGTGGTATGTCCTTGTTGGTGTAGTACATCTGGAGATGTGTGGTGTGTCCTTGTTGGTGTAGTACATCTGGAGATGTGTGGTGTGTCCTTGTTGGTGTGAGTGCATCTGGAGATGTGTGGTGTGTACATGTTAATGTGAGTGTATCTGGAGATGTGTGGTGTGTACATGTTAATGTGAGTGTATCTGGAGATGTGTGGTGTGTACATGTTAATGTGAGTGTATCTGGAGATGTGTGGTGTGCACATGTTAGTGTGAGTACATCTGGAGATGTGTGGTGTGTACATGTTAATGTGAGTGTATCTGGAGATGTGTGGTGTGTACATGTTAATGTGAGTGTATCTGGAGATGTGTAGTTTGTACATGTTGGTGTGAGTGCATCTGGAGATGTGTGGTGTGTACATGTTAATGTGAGTGTATCTGGAGATGTGTGGTGTGTACATGTTAATGTGAGTGTATCTGGAGATGTGTAGTTTGTACATGTTGGTGTGAGTGCATCTGGAGATGTGTGGTGTGCACATGTTAGTGTGAGTGTATCTGGAGATGTGTGGTGTGTACATGTTAATGTGAGTGTATCTGGAGATGTGTAGTTTGTACATGTTGGTGTGAGTGCATCTGGAGATGTGTGGTGTGTACATGTTAATGTGAGTGTATCTGGAGATGTGTGGTGTGTACATGTTAATGTGAGTGTATCTGGAGATGTGTAGTTTGTACATGTTGGTGTGAGTGCATCTGGAGATGTGTGGTGTGCACATGTTAGTGTGAGTACATCTGGAGATGTGTGGTGTGCACATGTTAGTGTTGAGTGCATCTGGAGATGTGTGGTGTGTCCTTGTTAGTGTTGAGTGCATCTGGAGATGTGTGGTGTGCACATGTTAGTGTTGAGTGCATCTGGAGATGTGTGGTGTGCACATGTTAGTGTGAGTACATCTGGAGATGTGTGGTGTGCACATGTTAGTGTTGAGTGCATCTGGAGATGTGTGGTGTGTCCTTGTTAGTGTTGAGTGCATCTGGAGATGTGTGGTGTGCACATGTTGGTGTGAGTACATCTGGAGATGTGTGGTGTGCACATGTTAGTGTGAGTGCATCTGGAGATGTGTGGTGTGCACATGTTGGTGTGAGTGCATCTGGAGATGTGTGGTGTGCACATGTTAATGTGAGTGCATCTGGAGATGTGTGCTGTGTACATGTTAGTGTGAGTGCATCTGGAGATGTGTGGTGTGCACATGTTAATGTGAGTGAATCTGGAGATGTGTGGTGTGCACATGTTAGTGTGAGTGCACCTGGAGATGTGTGCTGTGTACATGTTAATGTGAGTGCATCTGGAGATGTGTGGTGTGTACATGTCACTGTGAGTGCATCTGGAGACCAGGGTATGGCATATGTGTCTTTTATCAATCAGTCTTCACCTTTTTGTTCCTTTTCAGGGAAACAGGGTCTCTTACTTTGTGCTGGACTGACTAGCCACTGAGTTTCAGGATCTACCTGTCCCCTTCCTCTCGTGTCCCCCACCCAGTACTGGAGTTACAGATGAGAGTCACCATGTGTAATTCCTTTGCGGGTTCTGAGGATCTGAACTCAGGTCCTTGTGTTGTGTGCCATCACCAATGAGCCGTCTCCCAAGCTTTCTTCCTTCCTTCCTTCCTTCCTTCCTTCCTTCCTTCCTTCCTTCCTTTCTTTCTTTTCTTTTTCTTTTCTTTTGTTTTGACATTAGCTTCCACTTTGTTGCCCAGATTGGCCTTGAACTCCCAAACTCAAGCAACCCGTCTGCCTCAGCCTCCAGAGTAGCCAAGACTACAGTCATACCACAGAGCACTAAACTTCAATTAATAGTCAAATATTTTAAAGCTTGTTTTATGAGCACATGACTAACTTTTCGGTGATTGCAGGCGAGCATGCTATGATAACTACAATCTTCAAAGAGGTAGAGTACATAAAATTCCATTGAAGCATGAGTGATAAATAAGCACCGTTTAATCTCTCCTGGAGGTTTCGTCAACACTCCGATGTGTTACTGTGCCTTCCAGCCATCATTAGGAACAAGGCAATATAGATTATGGGAAGCATAAAGGAAGATGGAGGCCGTAAGAGCGGCACGCTAAAGAGCAGTTCTGCGCTAGAAATGCCAGTGCTTGGCAGAGAGCGGCGGCACTTGGCGTGGTATTTGTTTCTCCTGCAGGGCCCACAGCATTGTAGTAATTTTTTATTTAAAAAGGTGCTGAGAAGGAAATGACGGCTGTAACAGAATGCCACTCGACTAAATAAATAATCCTGAGCTGTAATCACATAGGCCATCTGCTTCCCCACGAGGTAGTCAGTCACCAGCAAGCTTGTTGTGAAATTACAATGTCACACTCTGTATAAAGTGAACGGTGAGCCAAAATTACCACAGAAAGAATGAAAGCAGGAAGAAACACCTGGCTGAGCTCTGCTTTTTAAGGCCAGTCTGCCGAGAGGCCAGAGGAGTACAGAGGTGGTCTCACAGCACCTTTACGGAAAAGCACCCATGAGAAACCATAGTCTCCCAGCTCAGTTAAGAAAATGCAGCCATGAGAAACCGCTGTCCGACAGAACTTCTGAGACAGAGATGTTCCTCATTTTGCCCTTCCGATGTGGTGGTCACAGGCCACACTTGTTTGCTTTCGTCCTTTCTTTTTGAGACAGGGTCTCACTGTCTAGTCCAGGTTGGCCTTAAAGTACTGATCCTCCTCCCTCAGTCTCTGGAGTCCTGATGTGGCAAGCACACACCACTACACCTGGCTCCCATGTGGTTCCGGGGCACTTGGAGTGGAGGCTAGTGCTCGCTCGACGCTACTCTAAGCACCTGATGCTGTCTAATGCTCATTATTGGGAGTGGGTATGCCTCTGAGGTGGGTATCATCACATCCTCCCTGTACCATATAGAGGTTTGAAAATGTACCCAATGCACAACTGGGTGCAAGAGGGTGGTAGAGTAGCTTTCATCATAATTCTATTATAAAGTATCATATATCTTGGTGGTCATCAGTGTGTGTGTGTGTGTGTGTGTGTGTGTGTGAGAGAGAGAGAGAGAGAGAGAGAGAGAGAGAGAGAGAGAGAGAGAGACAGAGAGACAGAGAGACAGACAGAGAGACAGAGACAGACAGAGAGACAGAGAGAGAGGCAGGGACAGGGACAGGGACAGAGCAGAGTCCTGAGGATTCCTATAATAACAAATATTACTTGCTGCACTACATGCCAATCACTGAGAACATCATATAATTTATTTTGGATTAATAATATAGCAATCCAAATGAGTTAGAAAGTGCAATTCCCATTTCAAAGATAAAGAAAACTGAAATAGTTTGGCCAAATTTGGCAACTTGGTCAAAGTGATTAATACAGTTCATAAGGAGCCATGCTGAGACAAAGCTTCCAGCCTTGACTATAATGCTCCAACTTGGAGGGCAACTTTCTTGCAGTACTTTCCAATTTTTGCAAGCTTGGGAATTCCTCATTGCTATTTGTATTCTGTCTGGTAACACACACATCAAACACATGTTTTGATAAAAGACTCCAAAGTCAGTATCATCAAAGGTGGTTTTCCACTGTAACATAGTCTTTCAGTAACTGATTAAAGTGAGCAGATAAACCATGCATTTAGGAGTGAAAAGCACTTTCTATAACGGGCCATGTTGATGCTTAACATGTAGAAGAGAAGCAGCTAATAATCCCAGACTACTTACTAACTGGAAAAAAATGGGACATCTCATGTCCAAGACCATCAGCAGACGCCATACACAAGTAAGTATGTAAGCACTGTAGCATAACTTCTCCTTATTTTTTTAAATTCCCTTGGATAATTCATGTTGATGAGAGACTAGTGAATATAAAGTTGAAGTATTTAAAAGAACACAATGAAACTATTTATCCATTAACTAGACTGCGAACATGCTATCTACACACTAGAAAAGCTAGTAATCGCTGTTTAATTGTGCTAATTATATAATGACAATGTTGTAAATGTTTGTTTATGTTCTGTTAGGTTTCTCTGACTAATATTATCATTAGTCAGACTTTGGACTTCTGCCACCATGCATTCATGTATACCGTGGGACATGCCAAACTGTCGGAACAATTTATTTTTAAAACTGGTGGTTAAACTCTTGCTGGTATTTGCACCAGAAACTTACCACATCCTTAGGGGGAGGTTCGACTTCCTTCTTTATCTTTTTACCCATCCTAGAAAAGAAAAATGCAAAAACTGTGATCTGCACTAATAAATTTGTCCATCCTCCGTCTCTCAGTCATCCATGCCCTTGGGAGAAGGGCATTTCTTTGTCACATTTTTACCAATTAAAGCATGTAGTTCATGAAGGAATTCCTGCAAGGACCCAAACTGTTTCATGTGTCCCTGTTGGAAGCACTGATTTTCAAAGAACTTATTGATAAGATTGTTGAGTACTGGCGTTTTGTTCAGTTTAGAAAGGTGAGTGCATTGGTGACCTAACTTCTGACTAAATGAGCAATAGCACAGCACATTTCCACACCACCTATGTTGGGCTTGAGATGAAGTTTTTGAGACCCACATGACATGCCACAAAATAGGCATGTGTGTCCTTTTTTTGTATGCAACTATGTCATGTACCTGTAGGTATCTAGCACATGATATGAATTCAGTATTATGAAAATCATTAGTTCTATTTTTCCTGTGAGTAATGCTTTGGTGAAAGGAAGATCAAGTTACCAACATCTTGAGAGAAGTCTCCGGATGTAGAAAAATCCCTGGAGAGGGCTTTCAGTATCAGGATTAGTTCAAATTGCTTGTCAGGAGTCAAAAGCTGCTCCTGGTCTTAGAGACACTGGGCAGAATGCATTGAATATATTAAAAGGCTGCAAAATCACAGTAACTCAGAGGCTTTGAAAGACACCCATTCCATGTGACTAACATGAATTGTAAGGGCTGTGAAGAACCTGGCAGGCTTGTCCTATCCTGGGGTACCTTATGCCTTATCAAGTATACTAAAATGCTAAAAAAAAAAACCAAAAAACAAACAAACAAACACATTCTCCATTTAATACAATTTTGTATAAATATATTTTAGATTTATTTATATTATGTGTGGGGGTATTTTTGCTTTCATGTATGTGCACTATGTGCATGCCAGTTCCCCAGGAAGCCAGAAAAGGGTGTTGAATCCCCTGAAACTGGAGTTACAGACTTGTAAGCCACAATGTGGGTGATGAGACCCAAGCATGGTCCTCTAGAAGAACAACAAATGCTCTTAAACACTGAGCCATCTTTCCAGCCTCCAAATTTCCATCAGGATTTGCTTTTTGAACTACTCAGCAACTAGTGTGGATATCTGAAAATTCTTACAAAGTGGGAAATCTGTCTTTAAATGTATGGAGATGTAAGATAAACAAAACACTAAAATATTAGTTTTCAATTTTCTTTCCTTATATAGAGCTAGCATTTTTCTCAAATCTCAGATATTCATGTATGCTTGAAAAGTGCATATGCCTTTGACATTGAGCCCATTTCATCCAGAACATAGAAACCATTCTGAAACACGGAGAAGCTATCATTAGGGTAAGTTCATAGGTCAAGATAAGTTCATAAGCAATTCTATGGCACAGCAGCAAGTGCTATATATGGAATTATAACAATTCCTACTGAAGAACATTCAGGAAACAATTAAGTTACACACACACACACACACACACACACACACACACACACACACACAAGTTGTTTACAGTTATCTCAGTTGACCTCATGCTAATGTCTCCTATTCCAGGGTGGTGGTTTGAACAATACAATAATGAACAGTGAAGAGGATAAAGACACAGTGCACTGCAGTCATGGAAAGGGTCCTGGGCAACACCATGAGGCCAGAGGTGACTGATTTTCATCACTATATTGGGGTAGATCTGGGGGGTGGCAGGAGTAAAGCACAGATATAGGAGCAGTTAGCCACACACACTAATTTTTTTCTCATAAAGACTAGGTAATTCACTGTAGAGAATTTGGAAGACAAAGAATAGCACAATGAACAAAAGAAAATTCACCCAAAGACAAGCTCAGGTAGATTTGTGTTATTTTGATATAGTTCCTTTGTGTGTGTGTGTGTGTGTGTGTGTGTGTGTGTGTGTGTGTGTGTGTTCTACAGTGATTTTTACCATCTTTCCTGAATTCTACTGCCTATTGTCAATTTCCTTTCCTAGGACCATTCTCCTAAGAAATCCTTAAAGGGCAAGTTCAAAACATTTCCATCTCCATTTATCTTCCTGGCATCTTCAGTGGATCAGCATATCATTTAAATAATGCTTTCAAATCCATTACTCATCTAGCCTCCCATTTCCAATTTTCTGGAATTATGGACAAGGCTGCAATGAATGTCTTTGGACATAAAAAAAAATCCACCCACCTCTCAGTTTCTTTAGGAATATAAATACAGCTGGAAGATAACGGGATGAATAGGCACTAAGTTTATTAAACTGATTATGACAATGGATTTGGCTTAAAATCGTGCCTTTCATAGCCGCATTATCACCCCATTTGTCATTTGTATTCCCCCACCTCTTGCCGTCCCCTCAGTCTCTGAGCTTCAGATATTCCCATAGGCAGAAACTAGCTTTGAGCAGACTTAAAGCAGCAGAGGAAGGCTGTAGCAGGTAGGATCCTGCTTCAAGAGACACTTACAGTCAAGTGACAGGATCTCAGACCCTCACTTCCCTCTTGGAGCCTCAGGTTCGCCCCGTTAAGGGCAGGGTACCGCTGGTAACTGCGGGTGCTGACTGGGACAGCTCTTCAGGTGTCCCCTCCCTTTGTCCCAGCGGTTCCCACCTGTGCACCGAATGCCCCAATTGGCTCAGTCCTGGGTCTCTCCACCCTTTAGGGCAAGTGAACAGCAGAGCCTGGAGCCTGCCTTTACCTGCATGGAGTCCCTAGGAGCAGCGACTCCCTACACCTAACATACTGCACTGGCCTCTGAGGGTCAGTGTTGTTCCTAGTTGCTAGGCGACACCGGGCTGCGCCTGCGTGCTCTGCCTGGAATTGGCTCTTAGCTCCAAGGCACCCATTGTCCAGCACCCGGCGATCAGTCCTGCAGGAACCATAATCGTACCGGGCAAGACTAACAAGGCTCAAAATCTCCTCCTCTCCCTCCCTTCCTCATCTTCAGTTATCCTTTCTAATGGCCCAAATAAAGAAGATCCTGTTCGCTCTCTCGTCCTCTGCCCCCCAGACACATTCAGCAAAGAAGCCATCGATTAATTGGAGCCTTCCCTTCCTTACAGGTTCCTTCCAATGTTTACAGCCACCACAGACCGGGCCATCGCGTTTGGCCCTGCAGATAATGACTCTGGTTTTCCCTCCCAGCTTTTTCTCTTCCACTCAGATGTACTGGCCCTCCAGAAATCATTGTTCCGGACTTCCCTCCACTGTTCGAATAATCTGCAGCTTTCTTCGAAAACACAAGAAAAACCCCGAAGCCCGGCTGCCCGGTCTATGCCATTCCGCTGCCTTGTGTCCAGCCTCTCTGTTCCTTTCCCCAACTTCCTCCTCTAGCTTCTCCAGACTTCCTCCCCTAGCTTCTTTACACTCTATCTCATTTCCTTTCCCAGCAATGCTTTGCTAAGCCCCTTTCGTCTGCTAGACTGTACGCAACTCTCAGAGACTTTTTCGTTTCTGCCTAACTCAGCCTGACCCCATGCAATCCCCGGAAAGGAGCCTTCCATTGCTCTTAGGAGACAATCTCTCCACCCCTTATACATTGTAGACTCCATCTCCCACCGGTCCTCCTTGCTCAGCCCTAACAATGCTGGATGCTTCTTAAAGTTACTGATTTATTTCTGTACTCTCTTCTTACCATTTTAGTCACCTAACAACCAGATTGTTACGTTTTTTTTTTTTTAAAGATTTATTTATTTATTATGTATACAGTGTTGTGTCTGCATGTGTGCCCGCATGCCAGAAGAGGGCACCAGATCTCATTACAGATGGTTGTGAGCCACCATGTGGTTGCTGGGAGTTGAACTCAGGACCTCTGGAAGAGCAGCCAGTGCTCTTAACCTCTGAGCCACCTCTCCAGCCCCAGATGGTTACGTTTTTAACAACTATTTGTGTCAAATATTTATGGTCCAATAGCTCATGTGATTTCTATATGTTCTTTGGACCTTGACTAATTTCTTACCCAATATAATTCATTAACTTCCTTTCTTCCAGCCCCCCATATGTATATAAATATAATAATCTCTCCTGTGCCTCACAAGAAAATAAAAACAAAATCAAGATTTCCTCCAGGGTCTAGCAAAATGACTCAACAGTTAAAGGCACTTGCTATGTACGCATGGAGACCTGAGTTTGATCCCTGGAATGCACATAAATGTAGGAGAGAACCAACCCCATAAAGTTTTCATCTGACCTCCATATACATGCTGTGATACATGCCTTGCCATCCCCCCCCCCGCGCCCAACACACACAGAGGGGGAGAAGGAAGGAAAGAGAGAGAGAATAAGTAATAAAAAATTTAGAAACTTCATTCATCTTCATCACCCAGCTTCCCATTATTATTATAGAAAAATACCTGAAGCAATAAACATAAAAAGGTAGACTTATTTGGACTCATGATTCTGGAGATGCCATCCTTTGGCTAGGGCAGTACATCATAGAGATGCTCACCTCACAAGCTAGGAACCAAAAGTCGGGCAGAAGAGGGTTGCAGATATTTGATCACACTGTGAACCCTGAGATTGTGTTACTTACTGAAAAAAACCTGCTTCTAGTTGTGGGGTGGCTCAGTCCTAGCACACACCTTTAATCCAAGAGCTTTCTGCTTAAATATTGTGAACAGGATTAAATAAAATCAACCATAGGTTAAGAGGTAGGGCAAGCAACCAGTTGACAGGAAAAAAAAAAAAAACATAGAGCGTAAGAGGAACTCAGGAGGGTAGAGAGATGCACAGGAAGTAGAAGGGAGGGATATCCAGTTGGAGGAGTTTTTGCTTGAGATGTAGGAGAAAACTCTCTTTCCAGGGCACTAGGCAGAAGAGGAAAAAGCTGGGTGCTTTCTCTGCCTCTCTGAGCTAGCAGGTTTTCACCCCAGCATCTGGCTCCTGAGTCTTTATTGATAAAATCAAACAATAGAGACTTAGTTAAAAAAAAAAATAAGGTCCCACCAGCACCCAAATCTAAAAGGTCCATGGGATCTTCCAATAATGTGCCATCCTGGGGACCAAGTCTTTAACCCATAGGCCTTTGGGGAACACTTATAAAAACCATAGCAACCTGTGTCTCTTGCCACTCAATTATCTCCCTGCTCATGTTTATGGCTCCCCAGGAAAATAGCCTGCACTAAATAACTCCACATTTTTAACTTTCCGTTCAAGTCTGTCTTTTCCACAGTACAAACACTGCCTAGATTCATAGGATGTGAATTATCTTTGTGTTTTCTGATATTGCTGTGCACATGACACTCTTAGCAGCCCCTTCAGGAAACTTAGGACTTTCTGTGCTGTCCCTTGATCCCTCTAGTTTTAAAGCATTATTTAAGGTCTTTTCTATACCCCATACATGTTGCTATTTTTCAGTAATATGTTCCTGACTCTCTCCCACAGTGTATGCTTTCAATGGGATGATCTTCAATTGCTGTTAAATTCAAGTCACAGCTTCAATTTCCACAGCTCCCCAACCAGATTTGATAATGAACTCTAGGCTCAAAAGTCCTTTACAGGCACCTTAAATAACACAATTCACCTAAATTCATAGTTTTTCTGGTACAAAATGTGTTCTTCCATTTGTCTAAGGCAATGACCTAGGGTCGCAACCCCTTTGGGGGTTGAACGTCCCTTTCACCGGGGGTGGCATATCAGATATCCTGCATATCAGACATTTACATTTTGATTCCTAACAGTAGTGAAATTACAGTTATGAAGTAGCAATGAATATAACTTTGTGGTTGGGGGTCACTACAACATAAGGAACTGTACTAAAGGGTCGCAGCATTAGGAAGGTTGAGAACCACTGGTCCAGGAGCACTAGTGTCCTCCTAGCTGCTCATACATAAAGCCTGACACTCATTCTCCTTTGTGCTCAGATATCAGATTCTAAGTTTCTCGGATTTACCTTTTCACTCTCACAGTCCACGCTGTGGATGTACAACCATCTTTTTCCCGGCCTCATCTACAAACCTTCCAATATGTCTCTAGTCCTGGAGCCGCATCCTGGCTTCAGTGCTCTATTCCAGGATGCTCCAAGTCAACCCTGGAAGATGTTGACTAATTAATTAATTTTTCTTTCTCTTTGGTGTCTCCCTCTCCCTCCACCACAGGATGACATGCAACATGATTGGCAATCAAAATTCTCAAATACACAGTGAGATTTTCTGCCCTTTGCTCCCTTAATTGGCCTGAACATCATTTTTCATATCTATCATCATAATTTCCTCCAGAAAGTCATCAGCTCCTCCAGGCACCAGAAAACATTTCTTATCTTACACCATTGCTCTACGTTATGCGTGTGCTAGTTTCATTATTTTCAAATGACATTATAAGCACATTATATGTGTGTGTGTGTGTGTGTGTGTGTGTGTGTGTGTGTGAGAGAGAGAGAGAGAGAGAGAGAGAGAGAGAGAGAGAGAGAGAGAGAGAGAGAACTCCATTTCTAAATGATCTTCAAAATGGACATTTGGTGAATATTTATCCTGAGCCAGAGAGTTATGAGTAACCGGGTTATGCGAGTCATTAAGTCTCACTCTAATCTTATGAAGTATGAGTAAAATAATAGTATAAGGCCATTTTCTAATAAATGGCAAAGATAGACTTGAATTGAAGTTGGCTTGACTTCTGTTGCCGGGTCCTGAACTAATACATCATACACATAGGTCTTCAAAATATGGTATTATAACAAGTCATCAAGAGATTTTTTATGAAATCATTTAAACTATTGTTTTGATCTTTTCACAGACTTCCTCTTGGCTCAGTTTGCCTTTTTTCATTTTCTGGTCATGTTTATTTAAAAACATGCAGTTGGTGAGCTTTGACAGGGGTTTAGAGTTGTGTGAGCTAATGCCACCATGAACACACAACATTTCTGTCATCCCGTGAGTCCTTCGCGCTTCTTCGAAGTCAAACCTCTCTCTCTCTCCACCCCACTGTCCTGGAAGCACTGCCTTTTTTCTCCCCCTGTAATTTTGCTCTCTCTGGAATGTCTTGTAAATGAAGCCATACAGCACACGGCCTTTTCTGTCTCGGCCCTTTTCATTGAGCACCATGTTGTGGACCATAGTCCCTGGTGTCTCTTCACTGTTGACTAGTGCTGTTACACTGCATGGACGGCTGCGGAATGTTGACCCAGGCATGTTCTAATCTGGGGCTGGTGTTAATCCACCTTCTCTGAGCTATTATCTGAGGGTTTGGGGAGAACATGCTTCCTCCCCTTGGGAAAATATCAGGAGTAGAATTTTATTTCTAGGTCTTAAGGCAAGGCTGTGTTTAGTGTCCTGAGAACCTGCTAAATTGCTTCCCCAACACCTACACGGTATCTGCAAATAGGTGAGAACTCCAGTTGGGCGGTGTGCTCTACAGAACTTGATATTGTCAGTCATTCCAGTGGGTGAAAAGTGGTGTCTTTTCTGGGTTTTTGTTTAATTTTACTTCTTTATTTTGTAAGGAGAGGAAATGTGTGCCATGGTGTTCCTGTGGAGGTCAAAGGGCAACATGTGGGAGTCAGTTCTCTCCTCTACAGTGTGGGTTCTAGGGATTGAACTCAGGCTTGTTCAGCAAGCTCTTTTACCTGCTAAGCCATTTTGCTGGCCCTCTTCTTCCAGGTTTTTAATGCATATATCTCTCACACAGTGTTTATCTTCTTCAGCGAAGTGTCTGTTTGGATATGTAAGAATTCTTTTGTATTTCAGTCATCTGTCAGAAATGTAATTTAGAAATATTTCTCACCAATATATGATCTATCTTTTTCATTTCCTTTTTATATTTTTATTTTTTTTTTATGTGTATAGGCATTTTGCCTGCTTGTATGCCTGTTCCTGAAGAGACCAGAAGAGGGTGTCAGATCTTGGCGTTAACAGCCAGCTAAAAGCTTTCATGTAAGTGCTGGGAATTGAACCTGGACCCTCTGGAAGAGCAATTAGTGCTTTAACCACTGAACCATCTCTCCAGCCCCCTATCTTTCATTTAAAAATGTATCTTTCAAAGGCCAGAAGCTTTCAAGTTAGATGGCGACCTACTCATTCATTATAGGTTAGTTCCAATGCTGATGTGTTTGTTTGCTTGTTTTGCTTTTTATCTAAGTAGTTCTTGCCTACCCTGACATAAAAATATATATATTTCTTTTTTTTAAGTTATTGGATTCCCTAGAACTGGAGTTACAAATATTTGAGATTTGAGTCACCATGTGGATGCTGGAAACTGAACCCAAGTCTTCTTCAAGATGAGCACGATGCTCTTAAACACAGAGCCATCTCTCCAACCCCACCCCACCCCGCCCCCGTATGTTTTGGTTTGTTGTTGCTTTGGTTTTCGTTTCATTTGCCTTTGTTTAGAAGGCTCACTGTTTTGATCTTATGTTTAGCTTCATGTCCTGTTAACTTTTGTAGATGTTGGGAATAGTTTAAGCAGCACAATCAGTGTATGAATGTCCAAATATTATCAGGATTACTTCAAGGAAATTTTATGTTTTATGTATTCAGTTACTTTGGCACCTTTCTCCAAAATAAATCCATCCTTTGTAAGCAGGTCTGTTTCTGGGCTTTATTCTGCTTTTGATCAATATTTCTATCCATTTACTAATAACTACAGTGTCTTCATTATTTTAGCTTTCCAGTTAAGTCTGAGAAGCCCTTTCAAGTGGTTTTGGCCACCCTACGTCTTTTTACATTTCCTACACATTTTAAAAATATCTTGTCAATTTCTATAAGAAACCTGCTGGGATATTGATTAAGATTGCATGAAGTCCATAGATAAATTCAGAAAGACCTGGTAACTTAATAATACTGAGTTCTCCAATTCACAAACACAATGTCTCTCTCCATTTGAGCCTTTTAAGACTTCCCTCTGCATCTACAGGTCTCATGCTTGTATTTAAAGCTCCCATCTAAGTATTCTGTCAATTTTTTATGCCATTACAAGGAACACTTTGCAATGTCAAAATTTTCTAGTAGAAAAATAAATCTGAGTTTCATATATTGATCTTATAAGATGTGACCCTGTTAAACTTGCTCCATGGTTCTCGTAAGTTGTGGGTGGATTTATTAGGATGTTTTATCTACAAATAGTCTTACTTCCCCTGATCCAATATAGATTTATTTATCTATTTACATCCTTTGGTCTTTTCTTTCCCTTTTCTTTTTCTGAATTTGTTAGCTCCCAGTCCTAAGAAGTGTACCTGTGAAATACACCTCATACAGGAGGTATGGAATATACCTCAGACAAGAAATACTGTGGCGTATGCTTCAGACAGGAAGTAGTATAGAGTACACCTCAAAAAGTGCTTTCTGGCTGTTTCTTTTTTTTTTTTTTTTTTTTTTTGTTTTGTTTTGTTTTGTTTTGTTTTTCGAGACAGGGTTTCTCTGTGTAGCTTTGCGCCTTTTCCTGGAACTCACTTGGTAGCCCAGGCTGGCCTCGAACTCACAGAGATCCGCCTGGCTCTGCCTCCCGAGTGCTGGGATTAAAGGCGTGCGCCACCACTGCCCGGCCGGCTGTTTCCTTTTTAAATGTCAGTATAAACACATGGGCTCCCAACATACTACACAGAGCTAAGTCTATTGTAGTCACTAGTCTTTTTGACTTTTAGTTGTCCTGTTTGACCAGTGGGAGTCCCTTGAAGTTGAGTACTATGTCCTCTGGACACCTGAGGTCCACATGCATATGTGTAGAGGCCAAAGGTGAACTTCAGATGTCATTCCTCAGGAGTTCTTTACCTTTCTTTGAGACAGGTCTTTCAGGTTTTCCTTTTGTACGTGTGTGTGTGTGTGTGTGTGTGTGTGTGTGTGTGTGTGTGTGTACGCACATACATGTAGAGGCCCAGGGTTATTGTCAGGTTTCTTGTACCACACTCCATCTCATTCACTGAGGCAGGGTCTCTCAATAGACCAGTAACTCACCTATACAGGTAGTCCGGCTGGCCCGCTGGCTCTGAGGAACCCCTTTGTTGTCCTCTTAGGCCAGAGTTACGGGGAGGGCCCCACACCCACCTGACATTTATGTGCTGGAGGGCTGAACTCCACCATCACCTTTGCATGGCACCTTCATGGCCTACTGAGCCATCTTCCCAGTCCCTCTGTGTTTGATTTGTGCTAAGCTTTCTATTTTTAAGTAATAAATAATAGCCATGTTTATTGATGGGGTACAATGTCATGTTTGGATTTATGTGTGCATTGTGGAATAATCAAGTCAGGCTAAGTAGCATATCGATCATTGCAAATACCATTTCTTTGCTGGGAGAGCATTTACAATGAACCTTTTGCTTATTCTAAAATACCAGTCACCCTGTTTGCAGTAATCACCTGAACTTATTTGGGCCCACTTCTTTTCTTTACATCCACACTCCTCCCCTACGGCAACCACTATTCTCCCCTTTACATCCAGGAGTTCTCTTTGTGCAGTCCACACGCACGTAAAGTTAGGTGACATTCTTACGATGCATATCCTGCTGTTATTAGTTGTAATATTTCCTCTTCTCTTTTTGTAGTCTAGCAACTTTTTTTTTCATGTTCAAAAGTCATTTTTGGGGACTGGGGCAATGGCTCAGTGGTTAAGAACACTAGCTGTTCTTCCAGAAGAGCCAGGTTCAATCCCCCGCATCTACGTGGCAGTTCACGACTGTCCATAACGCCATACCCAGGGGAATCGACACTATCTTTTGGCCTTCCTGGACACTGCGTGCATGTGACGCACAGACACACACGCAAGCAAAACACTCCCTCGCAGAGAATAGGAAAATAATTTTTAGCACCATCTTTCAGTTTCATTCATCTTTTCTGCTGAATCCAAATCCATTTTATCTGTTTCTGTTCTGGTCTTGATTTCCTTCTTTTGGTTCACCTGGGACTTAGTTTGTTGTGTTTCTGGTTCCATGAGGTAATGCTAGATTGCTGACCTGAGATGCCTTTGGACTTTGGAAGTCCGTCTGTAAACAGTTCCATGTAATTGTTGCTAGGTAAGGACTTCTAAGGCTGCGTTACTAATTGTCTCCACTTGTCTTGTGGACCTGTTCTTCCTTTCTTCCTATCTAGCTTTTTCCCTTCCTGATTTGTGACTTCTGCAATGGTGTCATGGATTTGTTTCTTGTGGTTTTTCTGAACCTCACAGAAAATACCTGGTACCGGCTATTTGAAGTTAACAACAATTTCGATCGTCTCACAGACTCTACGCTTCTCATCACCTTCCCCTTGTATTCTTGCTGGAGTAACTTACAGATTTTCATAATTCATTCCCATGATCATATCGTTGTAGTTTTAGGTTCTTTTAATACTAGATACTAGAGACTGAGTCCATTTCCCCGTCCATGTGAAGTTTTTTACGTATGAGGGGTTTGTAAATAGACTTAATCTCACCAGTGAGTTCTGTAATTTCTTATGCTTCGATATTGCTAATTAGCATCCTCTTCCTTCAGCTTGGAGATAATCTTTGTGATGATTTTGGTAAGGTTAGTTTAATACTGATAAACTCTCTCCAATTCTAAATGTCTGAGGAAGTCTTTATTTTGTTTTCCTTTATTTTCAAGATATAGAGTTGTTGAATATAATATTCTTACTAAGATTTTTTTCCTTCAGGATTGTGAATATATTATGCTACTCCCTTTTGGCCTGTAGGGTTTCTACTGTAAAAAATCAAATTCTCATGCAGGAGATGCTAATTTTTATTTTCCTTATTAGGAATATGTAATTTAAAAATATTCAATTATTGTTTTACACCAAGACACCTGTTGACTCCAGCAAATCCCTTTCAGGTCACTGAATGTGACTACAAGACTCAAAATCTGTCCAAAAGAAAAAAAAAACTGACCTTGAACATCATACTCTAAGACTGTGAAAAGTAAATGTCTATTTAGTACATCCAGTCTGTGCTATTTACTTGGATTAAGACAATCTTCAGAAAAGAAAGAAATGATCTACTCTATTTTATTGGTATACCAACATCTGATTCAAGTAAGAGACCACATTTGTATTTTAGTTAATTTAGTCAGGACACATTCCGTTTTAATATATTGAATTAAAGTCCATTCAAACTAAACTAGTCACTTAGTTGATTGCTGTCCATTAATTGATATTGGTCAAAAATCAATAATAAAGATCAAAGACTTCTGTCCCACTCAGTTCAGTGTGAAGAAAGCCAGCAACTCCAGAGCAGCCTTTTGCTCTTTCCGAGCTTAGGCTCACAGTTTGCCAACATGTTCTGTGCGAAGCTCCTCCATCCTGTGACAGTAGTCTTGCTGCAGGCATTTTCTGCTAGCACACTGTGTTGTTTAAAAGTTATCTGCTTTTTTGGCAGCCGTTCAAGAGAGTTCTTTGCTCGTAAATCCTCTTTATCTCATGCTATGGTCGAAGCGAAACCTTGGCACAATTTCAGTTCGTTTGTCTTCTTGTACCAGAGAAGGAAAAAAAAAATTAAAGGCTCTAGAGACTAACACTGTGTGCAGGTCATGAAACAGTGGGAAGCCCTGTTGGCTTTTCAAAAGGGTCGTGCTACTAAGTAAGCATCCATGGGGTAAAATACAATCTCATCACAGGAGAGGCAGCCACCCCAGAAAAAAGATTATTTGAAAGGCCTGAATGGTAGAACTTCAAAGTAAACAATGCTCATTGTGTGCTTGACTCCAAGCCTTTACAATCAGCTTAACTTAGTAGACCAAGTCCACAAGGACCAATCATTTGGTGCTTAGGCTGGACTTTACATGCTTTCGGCTTTGAATTTGGCTTCTGTAATTGCACCATGGGCCTATCAGCTTGTTTACTGGAGCCGCTGAAGTTTAAAAGGAAACAGGAGGTCATCCCACTCAGAGAAAAAGAGTGATAACACGTGTCTGAACCAACACATGGCTTGGAGGCGACATCTCATTATGTGCAAAATGACAGAAAATCATTTCTCTGTCCACATTCTCTCTGCATGGGACGTGGAACCCATGCTGCTGGATCAACAACAGGAAGAGTCCCTTGATGGGAAACAAATTTCTCTAGTTTGTCTCTACACATTGAGCCCATCTTTCAACAGAAGCTGAACACCATGTCTTTTAAGGAAGGAACCTTTGCGCCGAGGCAGTCCATATAAGAATCACCTGAAGGACTTGTGGTGAGGATGTGATTGTGGGCCTGCACCAAGACAGACAGAGGGTTGGCAGTAAGGGAAGGGCTCTGTAAGCCCCTCCCTTAGCCTGTCCAAAAGCGCGTGGACTGAATGAAGCTGGGATGCTGATTCTCTTGGGCTTTCTTACCCAAACTAGAGCAGACATCATCTGGAGCAAACTGGCAAATGATCATCATTTGAGATGGTTTGTAATTGGAAGGTTCCTCCGGTCCCACCAGGCCCCCACAGTCCTGTGGCCTGCTTCTAAAATAATCACTCAGAAGCTTATATTAATTATAACTGATGGGCCATTAGCTCAGGCTTTTTAGTGACTAGCTCTTACAATTAAATTAACCCATAATTCTTATTTATATTTAGCCACCTGGCTTGGTACCTTTTCTCAGTTCTGCCTTGTCATCTTGCTTCCTCTGTGTCTGGCTGACTACTCCTGACCCAGCCCTTCCTCTTCCCAGGATTCTCCTTGTCTGCTTGCTCCACCTATACGTCCTGCCTGGCTACTGGCCAATCAGCATTTTATTAAACCAGTGTACAAAGGCATTATCCCACAGCAATGGTTTGCATGAAAATGTCCCCCATAGGCTCATGTATTTAGCCCCTTGGCTCCCAGCTGGTGGTGCTTGTTTTGGTGGGCTTGGGTAAGCTTAGGAGGTGTACCCTCACTGGAGAAATGATGCTACTTAGGTCAGGCTTGGGAACTTAAGCTCTGGCCCTACTCCCAGTTTGCTCCCTCTGCTTGTGTTTGAGGATCAAGATGTGAGCCCTCAGCCCTCAGCTCCAGCAACCATGCCTGCTCATTGCTCTCATGTCTCCCTCCATCATCACGGACTCTTATCCCCCTAGAACCATAAGCCAACATAAACTCTTTAGAATTTGATTGCTCCAAGATGATTCCTGAAGTGTCATTAGTTAACATAAAACTCTTCTTAAAGTCTAATGTCAAGGAAACTCTCTGTATCTGCTAAAGTATTCAGAGATCATTGACTGACTTGACTTTGAAATCATGGCTGCTAGAATCCGTTTTTTTTTTTTTTTTTTTTTTTTTTTTTTTTTTTTTTTTTTTTTGGTTTTTTCGAGACAGGGTTTCTCTGCGTAGCTTTGTGCCTTTCCTGGAGCTCACTTGGTAGCCCAGGCTGGCCTCGAACTCACAGAGATCCTCCTGGCTCTGCCTCCCAAGTGCTGGGATTAAAAGCGTGCGCCACCACCGCCCGGCTTAGAATCCGTTTTTGTGATCAGGAACTGCAGGCAAATATTTACAAACATTTAGGCAGGAATGTGAAGTAGTCAAGACCATGACTACTGGAAAATTGCTTGATGGCTGAAACTACTTGGTGGAGCTCTGTTGTGCTATGCCATGAAGTCAATTGAAAATCTAAAATTAAAATTCAATAAAACATTTATAATTTAACTTTATAGACATTCTTATACCTCATGAGAAACAAAAGAAATTTTGTTTTTTGTATTTGAATATTTTTTTATGTGCATAACAAAATAGCCAGTACAAGTATTTCTAGATAGCAAATAAGAAGCCATTGAATAAAAGTTTAAATGACTGAGTAAAAATAGACTCTACTGGCCACAGGATTATTAGCATTGCTGGTATGAATGAACACGGAGAATAAACTTGTTAAGCATATCAAAGTAAAGGCTATGTGTCATCAGGGTGTATAAAGAATATGGGGACAAACAAGTGACTCACTGTAAAATAGCACAAGTTTCAGATGACAAAAACATAGTACTGAGAATACATAAACTAAAATTTTCTGAGTAGGAATTTCATGTCCCTATTAGTTTCTCCAGTTTATTAGATGTAATTCAAGAAATATGGGTTACTGGCCTCCTCATCTATCCCAGAATACTGATATTACTGGAACTGTAAAAAGGAATTAACTTAAGACCACAGGGAGAAAAGCAATAAAAAACACCATATCACATCTCCAATCCTTTCTCTTTATCCACAAACATCTTTGTCCATAAAACCAGATAACCTGCTTGTTTTTTTTTTTTTTGTTTGTTTGTTTTTTTTTTGGCCGGGAGCCTCAATCTTTCATTTGAAGATTTCTACATTCTGTTTCTGTTATCTATATTTTGAACAGGAACATCTTTGTTTTTGCTTTTATTGTTGTTTTAATGACGGCTGCAGTCACAGTTCTTTTGTGGGGGCAAGGATTAGATTTACTTATTTAATAAGTTGAGTATATTATTTTAAAAAAACAGGATTGCTTTTGTAAATGAAGAAGGAGAACAGATATTAAAGTCATTACTTACCTCTATTTTAAAATCAGGTTCAATATAATCCTTGGGCTTGCTTAGAAAACAGCAGCTCTAGAGAAGTGCTATTGTGTGTGTTAAATATTTACACTTCTGGGGAACCCAGTTCAGGCAAAAACCTGTATCTCAAAAACCACTGGTCACAAAGTGGGGGTTTGCTGAATAGAAAGTCACCTTTTTTTCTGTAGAAGCAAATATTTATCAAAAAGAGAGAGTATTAGGGTGTAGGTCAGACTGTCTTGTTTATTTGCTCACCCTTTGAAAGGAAGGATGCAAATGTAGAGGAGATGGCATGTCCTTCACCCCTAAAAATTTGAATACTCATATCTTGGAGACTATGGCCTCTGTTGCTAATGAGTGAGGCCTAGGGTTTAACTGAACTTCAGGGGCCACTGTAAAAAACAAACAAACAACAACAACAACAAAAAAAAAACCCCAAGGGGACAGAGTGGGCATGAAGAGAGCAGCAGAGGCGATGGAAAATTCAAGCTGAGCAGGGCCTCCTCCTAGACTAGGTGGATGGGATCCTCTTCCAATTGGGAGAAGACGCACAATGACTGACCTTGGCTGTTAGAATTGCAGATGGTATAGTGGTTTGGATGACAAATGCCCCCCATAGTCTTAGTTATTTGAACACTTAGGCACCAGTCGGGGGCACTGTTTGGGTACATTTAGATGGTGCAGACTTGCTGGAAGATGTATGGCACTAGGGCCATTTATTCAAGTTTCAGAAATAGGCCAAGCAACCATGGCATTCTATGCCACAATAAAGATGAGCCCTCGGAACGTGTTGATTAGAAGGGATATACAAGAGAATTCTGTAATGCTGATATTGTCCTGGTTGCTAGGATTATATACACATAACACTCTTAACAAAGTTGCAAGATACGAGATCAACATGTAAAACCCAGTACATTTTTCTATAAACCAATAATGAATAGGTGTAGAAAAAATTAGGAAAATAAGCCCATTTACAATAGCTTTAAAAATAACTCTAGGGGAAAATCTAACCAAGGAGGTAAAAGGCTACAATGGAAACTGTAAAATACTAGAGAAAGAAACTGAAGATGACGCTGGAAGGTAGAAAGACCACCACCATGTTCATGAGTTAACAGAATTAACATTGTGAAAATGATCATATTACCCAAAGCAGTTTACAGATTCCAGGCCATCTTTCTCATATATGAGAGAAAAAGAATGACTAATTTGAGTGGGGGGTACTGAAAGAAGGAGAAAGGATGAACAGGTACTTGGGAATGAAAATGAGCAGAGTAAAATGGTGTACATGTAGGAAAGGGTGAACATCAATGTGATTATTGACTTATGACAAAAGGAAAAGTCTAGCTCAGACTACCTATATAATATATGAAAATCATTACAAACTAAAAAAAAGTAGAAAATAAAAATAAACAACAAACAATGTGCAGGAGAAAAAAATGACAAGAACATTAACAGAAAAAGAGCTCTATGAGGCTCAGTCTTAGGAAGTTGATGCTATCTTAGCTCCAGCCTAACGCAGGGCAGAGTCACTTAGCTGTGCCAATTCAGCATCACAGAGTTCAAGGGAGAATTGTTTGCATCACACTGAATGTGAGATGCTCTGAATTTATTACATGCACAACATGCACACTTACATAGCAGTCCTGCATGTAAGAAAAATGCAATATATTATCATAGTATGTTATTTTTTGTTGGAATGTCAAAAAATCAAAAGTTTGATAATACTCTTTGTGAACAAGAGTCTGAGGAAGCAGGTGTTTCTTAAGCTGGTGGGGTTTTAAACACATAAAATCTCTGTAAAATAGTTATTAACAAATATCAAATGTACCTACTTACACATGTAAAAATGACACATGTTCAAAAGTATTTACTTCAGTATTATCTGTAATTTCGAGGGAATGAAATCAAAATAAGTGTTCATCGGAAAGGGGCTAATTCAGTAAATAATGATTTACCCACATGAGATAATGTTCTGATGTTTTTTAAAAAATGACACATATGTATTGATTCTGGATAATCTATAATTGATATAAGTGAAAAGCAAGGTGAGTACAAGTGGAGTATTATGCTGTTCTTTGTGGAGATTGATCTTTAGAAGATGCAGAGGCAGGTAGACCAGTTGTCTTACCCAGGAAGAGGCTTTATATGGCTATGTGCAAGGGCAGGGTGGACCTTGTGTCTTCAAGATCATCAGTATGACAAAGAATCCCCCTCATTGCACTAGAAATGTCATTTGCTACTCTTTTGGGAGAGGGAGGCTAAAGAAAAATCAACCTTAGGGGTTGTCCTTTCTGTCATAGAAGAGCTCAAACAGCGACAGTCAATAAGGAACAGAGATGGCCCCTCTCTTGATGTTGCCACACACATGGTTTTCCTGCCAGATGAATCTACATTGAACTGGGACAGAGGTCAAACAACATTTATGAAAATAAAGAACAAAGCTGTTCCTACCTGAATGTTCTAGTCAGCATTCTAAAGAAGCCACACCACAGAAAACCACCTCGAGGATGTTGCCGTTGCTACCTCCTCACAGAGTCACTTGGGGAAACCTTGCTTATCCCTCACCATGAAAGAGTGACACCCTCTGCCCTTCCAGGTCTTTCTAAATCTGTCAACCCAGACCCCACTGGTGTGGTGATGGGTTCCTCCACTGCCCAATTTTGGTCTGGCTTTGAGAGAATGCAAAGAGGCTCTGATTCTTGGGGAGTTCAGCAAAGCTGTTGGGCTTTGGATGTGAAATGTGCTCAACAGGCTCATGAGTGAAGACTTAGTCTCAAGAAGATGGTGCTATTGAAGGGGGTGCAAAGTAGGGATCTTAGTGGGAACTAATGTATCCCCAGGGAATGCCCTGGAAAGGTAGAGCATGTCCACAGCCCCTTCTTATCTCTCTCTTTCTGTTTTCCACACAGTCATGGTATGAGTAGCCTCCTTGTCTACCACAGATCCTGCAGCTAAAATAGCCTGTTTCACTTCAACTCAAAGCAATGGATCCTGCCAATCTTGTACCAAAACCTCTGAAATCCATAGACAAAAGAATATTTCCTTCTTTAAGTTGCTTCTCTTGGGTTTTTGTCACCATGAAAATACCTGGCCAGCACAAAGACCAATAGATGTCTGTCTTCTCAGAGATAGGTTATAGTGAATGTTTCTGGAAAGAAAGAGAAAGAATTCCTATTCTCCTGAAGGCCACAGACACTGAATTCCTCCTATGAATATGATTCAGGCCATATAACTTAAAAAATTATACTTGTTACTGTGTGTATGAACATTGGCCTTCACCTAGACTTGTTGACATTAAAACATGTTCTCAATTCAAATGACAGCTTTCTCAATTGGTTTCATGTTGACTTTTAGATTTGTGTGTGTGTGTGTGTGTGTGTGTGTGATGTGAGAAAGGAAAAGTCAAAAGTTGGATCCTCCAGCAATCAGTTGAGGTAAGAGAATTTAGAATATAAACTTGTTATCATGAGCAAACTTATGGAATTGGCCTTGGTGTCCACCAAAAACATAAGTGAATTTCAAAATGCACTAAATAGACACATGGACCTTCATTCTGTCACGAAGAAGAATAAACTTGTTTTGTATAGAAAAATGGATGCCACCGGAGCTCATCACTCTAAGAAAAATGAGTTAGACTCAGCAAAATGAACACTGAATGTTTTCTCTCATACATGGAATCTGACTTTTCAAAATAAAGTTTGATAGTAGAACGGGGGCTGTTTGAAAATAAGGAGACAGCAAGAGGGCATGGGAGACAGGAGAATGGAAATGGTAATGTTTCAAGATCCACACTTATGGAAAGGTCACAATGAAACCTAAATGAAATTTAGTAAATTAGTAAACATATGCTAATGAAATCACTAAAACTAATTTTTTTATTGTGGAACAAATATTATAAAATGAAAAGGACAGGGGAGCCAGCAGACTCATCAGAGCAGAGCTGTGTCTGCCGTGAAGACAGAGCTCTGGAGCGAAGACAACACGTGAAAAATGTTTTGTACCGAAGCCATGCTGAAGATGGGGGTGGAGGCACGCTGGCTTGCAAACTGACGCAGATCCTGCTGACCTGTTACCCAGATGACAACTGTTCTGGAGGTCACCCATAGTTGCAGTGGGCTTGATGTGCATCAGAAAAAAAACATCTTACTGTTTTCAAAAAATTGAGACTTTTGAGATGCAGAATCTTTTGTTCAGTTTTGGAAAACTTTTGGCTCTAGTTCTTCCCATCTTTTGCTGCTATCCCTCCCTCTCTGGATTTTCCTGAGTGGTACAAAGTACCTAGACTAGTATCTGGAGAGAGATTCCTACACTCTATTTCAATAGATGCTCCACAGCCTAGAGAAGCTCCGTGAGCTCCATGGGGCTATTTTTCCACTGTGCACTTCCTCTGTTGCTGTGTATTCATTTTGTAAGTTTGCCAGAACAAAATGAATAGGCTGGCTTCCCAGAGACAAGAGAATCCTTTCACAGTTTTGAGGGCTAGAAGCCCAAACTCAAATTGCATACTCCACCCCCTTGAAGATTCTAGAGGAAAACCCTTTCTCTGCTAGCTTCCAGTGGTTGCTAACAGTCGGTGGCACCCCTCTGCTTATGGATGCATCACTCCAATCTCCACCTCTATCTTCCTGCGCCACCTCCCTGTCTTATTGTCTCTGCCTTCATATGGAGTTCTTCACATGGCTTGTTTGTGTTCATAATTTCCTGTTCTTATAAGGGTAACAGCTATTGAATTAGTGTTCACCCTAATCTGGCATGGCTTTATCTTAACTTTATTACCTCTGCAAAAACTCTATTTCTAAATACAATCACCTTCACAGATCCAAGAAGTGAGATCTTGATCATATCTTTGAAGGGAACATAATTCAACATACAACCAACTGTACTGGCCTTTTTTTGATGGTAGGTAAAATTTCCTCTAGCAAACAATTAGTTCCCCGAGAGAAGGAATTTTACTCATATAGCCTCATGTCAGGCACCACATCTGAGTCATATGTAGGTACCCACTGTGAGCAGAGAACTACTAACCTGAATTAAAGCAATGCTTGTGTTGCTGAGATCAACTTGGAGATAAAGAGTAGGATGGTGAGGACACATTTTCACTTTGAGCCATGGAGTTGGTCTTTGTATGATGTGTTGCTTAGGGTATGCGTTTTGTTGAACCGTAGTAGGAAAATCCAACTCATCCTGTCTTAAAATGGCTCATGCTTCCAAGTCTTCAGATTATTTGTTTTTCGTGAGATGATTCTATGCCTCAACAGTGCAACCAAGAGAAATGTAGATATCATATTTCAGCCCTGATTAAAAACCTGGAACTGACATAGCCATAAATAACTGGAAGACTGGACAATATTAGAAACTGGAGAGTTGGGGCACTGGGAAACAGTAAGGACTGTTATCAGAGAGAAGTGAAATACAATAAATGAGGTGAAACTGATGGCCATCACCATTTCTGCCCAGAGATAGGGATGACCTCTGGGATCTAGCCGAGCTCAGGAAACAGGAGCTGGAGTTTGGAAACGACAATGTGAGTGGGGCGTGGAGATCAGAATACCGAGGAAGTAGAAACTGCACAGAGCTGGCATCCCAGAACCCCACAGATTACAGGGGGTCTTGAATTAATCTGGTCTTTGTGGCTATTACAAATACCAGAGGCAGTCATTTATAAAGAATTAAGTTTATTTAGCTCATAGTTTCAGAGACTAAGAAGTCCCAGAGCAAGATGCCAGCATCTGGTGTGGTCCTTGGTCCTTGCCACAACACAATGTGGCAGAGGATCTCCTTGAAGAGACAGAGCAAGCATGTGGTAGCTTAGGTCTTTCTTTCTATTATAAAGTGGCTAGTCCCATTACAGGGAGCCTCACTCTAATGACCTTATCAAATCTCCATAACATTCCAAAACCCCAAACTCTAAATGTCTTTGGCATATAGATCAACTGGCCCATATGAGATTCTGAGGGGACATTTGAACAATGACAGCTTCATCAAGTTTTTGACTGTGTGCTGAATATTGTGCAGAGCCAAACACTATGTGGCTGTGTATAGGAGCTGTGAACAAAACAATCAACAAAATTCATACAGGGATGGGAGATGTTCATTTTTTTCACTAGCTAGTGTAGAGGGATCATAGTAAAACCCTGCAACACTCAGTAGAGATCCAAAATCCCCCAACTTAGTAACAGCGCAGCACAGATCATATGCAGCTAGAGACCTCCCTTTATAATGCTTGCAGATAAGCATCCGAAGGGTGAAGGGTCATGCTGATCCACAAAGACCTTGCCATTAGTCATAACCAAACCCACACTCATTGAAAGAAGTTTTAGGAAAGGTTCAGCTACATGCTAGGGTTCAGAAAAAAATTGATACCTCAAAGACTGAGGGTAAACTACTGGGCTAGAGTACTTACTTAGCATGTGTGAGGCTATGGGTTTTACTTTCAACACCAAGATTTTTTTAAAAAAAGAAAGGAAAGAAGGAAGGAAAACAAACAGGCAGAGAGAAAGAAAGAGAGAGGGGGGAGGGAAGGAAGGAAGGAAGGAAGGAAGGAAGGAAGGAAGGAAGGAAGGAAGATAAGGCATCCTCAAACAGGGAAGCCCATGACCAAAATCAACATCAGGGCCAGAAACCAGATGAACTCTGTCCTGGGCTACTGTCTTTTCTATAGACCCATTCATCACTCCCCCCCCCCCAATTTACTCTTCCTCTTAAAAATAATTACATCTTAACTTCCATCTCGTCTCTTGAAAGGATCTAGAAGATTCTAAACATTGTTGAATTACCGGGTACTCACTTCCTGCCATATCCTGGTACATAAAATAATTCTGTGTGCCTTTTCTTCCTGCTTGTCTATTGTTAGTTTATTGCAGCAGATTAACTACCAAGCTTGCAGAGGTCAGGAGAGAAGTTTCCTTCATCTCTGCAGACTCAATAACAATGTTGATAGCATCCATTACCCAATAAATAGGTACTAGATATGCAAAAAAGTACATAATATAATGGAAGAAAAACATCAGTTAATCTAAAATAGGCTCAGAATGACAGCAATAATGAAGTTGGCAGAAAAGGACTGTCAAAAATTCTGTTAAAACATCTCAAGGAGAAAAATCTCAAGGAATACATTAGCACAATGAGAAAAGAAACACAACTACAGATAAGAAGTGCCTCATTCTAAAATAATACAAAATCTGAAATTAAAAAATTGTTAGGTGGAATTAATAGCCATTTTGATTCTGTTGAAGAAAATATCAGTAAACTTAAGGCCTGGGAAATAGGAGCTCTGATATGAAGCAAGGAGAGAGAGATGACCTATGTGATGATTAGTGGATGATGTTAGTACTCAATGAGGCATTTACACAGACAATTGGAGCTTCCCAGGGGACAGGGAGAATAGAACAACATTTGGAGAGACAATAACTTCAAGTATTTTAAATCTCATGAAAACTACAAATTTATAGAGTTAAGAAGTTTAACAAATCAATGAGTATTGGAAACAAAGAAACAATGTACCAAGATACATTGTAATTAAACCAAAAGCTTAAAGACAAGAATTTTAAAGGAAACAGAAGAACGCAGGCAATTCATATGTAAGAACAAACATAAACCACATAGAACATATGTAAGAAAATCAGCATATATGAAGGTCAAAAGACAACTTGTAGGAGTCAGTTCTCAGCTTCTACTATGTTGGTTTTGGGGATTAAACTTAGGTCATCAGGCTCAATGGCAAACACTCTTAATATCTTAGTCACTTCACTGGCCTCCACTTATATAATAAAAAGATGTAATAGGTTCATGGTTTTGGAATCTTGAGATCCAAGCAGTATAACACACCACATATGAAGATCCTGTGGCGGGCAGTCATAATACAAGAAGACAGAAACCATATCTCAAACTAGGAAGCCCAGAGAAAAGTGGGTGCAGCTTGCTCCTTTTATAACTGTGTTCTCATGAGAATTACCAAGGGCTTGTGTGGTAGTCTGAATAAGAAGCTCCCATGTGTTTGAATGCTTGGCCCCCAGTTGATGGAATTGTTTGGGAAGGATTAGGAGGTATGGCTTTATTGAAGAAGTTATGTCACTGGGAGCAGGTATTCGGATTTCAAAAAAACTCACACTATTCCCTCTGTGTTTCCTACCTCCTACTTGTGGTTTGAAATATTCACCTTGGGTTTGAGTTCTCACCTGTTCCTGCCCCCATGCCTACACTCTGCCATTGTGGACTCTAACCCTCTGAAACCATAAATGAAATTAAATACTTTCTTCTGTAAGTTTTCTTGGTCACAGCATCTTATCACAGCAATAGAAAAGTAACCAATAGAGCTTGCCTGGAAAAATGCCTTAATCCTTTCCTGATCAGGAATTCCAGTGATCTCAGGACTTTCAGCTAAGCCCCCTCTCTTCAGGGTCTCATAGCATTACCACTGTAGGGACCAACCTCACAACGCATGAGGCATAGGGCAACACTCAAACCACAGTGATAGATAAATATTGTGTTTCACCAGAAAACAGCATCCTTCTGATGAGACAAATTTCTTCACCACAATTTTCCATGCCATACATTTTAATTTTTTAAAGTGAAAAGTTAGAGCAAAAATATACTATCTATTCAGTTATGAACTTTCAAATTCAGAAAATATCATGGTTTATTAACAAAGTATATCACAGTAGATTTCCAAGATTAATCTTAATTAGCATATCAATTTTTATGTAAATCATTCTTCTGCTGTGCTGGAAAAAATGAATTCTAGGATAATTTAATTCTTAAATAAAACCAGTTGAATAATCCTTTGGCTCTGTTAATTGCCACTCAGTTTTTTAATTATTTATACTTTTTTAGTACTATGGCTTAATCCAAGGGGTAGGGCATTGAAACCACTTTGGGTACTATAAATCTTTAGGAACAGGTGAGATAAGATTATTGTATTCTTTGGCTGAATTAAATTCTGCTTCATTGGTCATTGTGGCATGGCCTTCTATTTTTATAGTCAGCAATATTAACTCTTGCCCCTCTCTCTGCCTTTTACATTCTTGCTAGAAATTATACCATGAGGTTTACAGTAAGCAAAATAATAATAATAATAATAATAATAATAATAATAATAATAAACAAAATAAACATGTTGATAGTGCCTGCCTAATCAATTTATTTTCATTAATCTTTGGCTTTTATGTACTTAGGGAAGTATAGGACCAAAAGGCATTCTTCCACCCCAGATGCAATATGGGAGTATCTTAAGTCAGCAACACACACGTGTGTGATGTGTGTGTGTGTGTCTCTATGTGTGTGTGTGTCCATACATCAACATGGGTCAGGGGAGGTGACATCTCCCTAAAGCCATGAATCCTTGGTTTATAAAATCCTCCTAGCCTCACGTTTTACTTTATGAATTTTTTTTTTCCATTAACTGGTTCTGATCTTTGTCTGTTGTCACACTAGAATTATAATTATAGTGCCATTGTGAGCTCCCTATTTCTCCCTCTGGCAAATACCAACACTAAAAGAGTTTGTGGAGACCCTTACATTTGTAGCCAGCTTCTCTGAAGTGAGGATGGCCTTAGCCCAGCCCCCACAAACAAACAAACCTGTGCTTAGTATCAGAGGTCTTGAGCAGAGGTGGCATTTTGTATATCTGTGTCCCAATCTCAAGTTTTAGTAAGTCTGGGTTGATGCCTGAGTCCCTGTTATTCATTATATCTTTGCTTATGAATCTCCTTCTAGTTCTTTTGGGATGACTGGCTGGCTTTTCAAACATTACATTCATTCATTTATTCTTCAGCAAACTTTCCCTTTTGGATATATATTTTCTAGTCAGCCATATACTATATAGAGCTAGAAGGATATGATACCTTTTCTCAGCTAATATAAAGACACTCTGTAAGGGGCGATGGCTCTTATCTAGGGTATTTCTGAGTTCATTCCCTGGCATAAACAACGAATCATAAAGTTTAGGAAGATGTTAGATCAAGCCAGAGGAGAGTAAAAGTAGCGGTGTTATTCCTTTGGGATGGGAGAGGTCCTAAGTCTGGCAGTCAGCTCCACAGAGCCTGGCTTGGGTTATCTTACAGAGCTGGGCTCTCCCCTTTCTCCTATTGGCTCTATCTGAACACTCATCTGTGCCTTCCAGCTGTTTCCCCTAGCAAGGTCTTCTGGGATCAAGAAGACACCGTTTCGGGAGCTTCTCTTTCCTTTCTCTGCCTACCTCTATCTCTCTAATCCCTATTCTGTCAACATGTATAAACATATGATTCAATAAAAGGATGTGAACCAAGGCTTGCTAATTCAGATCCCTTCTGGCCTGTCTGTTGCAGCAACGTTTCCTCTCCCCCACAAGACCCCTCTGAAATGAAACAGGAGTCGTCAGGGGAAAAGGGAGATAGTGACCTTTCTAGATTATGTACTCTGCTTGGAGGAAGAGCAGTTACAGCTTCTGTGCCCCACTGTGGGGAAGAAAGAGGCAGATGACTGGAGTGATGAGGAGAAAGTCTGAGGATCCCTGCTAGAAGGCTTCTAAGGCTCTGCCAGCTTCAAATATTTAGTACAGAGTACCGTAATCTGGGAAGCCCTTGTTCCCTTGATTCCTACCAACCCGGGGAGGTGATTTGAACGGTGACACCCATGCTGGTGGCCCCTACCCTAGATCTCGGAGTAAGAGATGTTTTCCCGAGGAGAGCCTTCTAGACGGATGGATGGGTCAGTACCCACAAAGGCTTGTGGCATGAGAAGACGTTAAAGGAGCTATCATGGCTGGGCAGAAGAATGTAGAGTAAATAGTGCACATGCGCAGGTTGGGAGCTGGGGGAGCATGTAGAATCTGCTACTTATGCACAGCCTGGTGCAGGCTGCTGGGGCTATTGGAGATGATTTTAGAGAAACAGAAAGCCTTTGAAGGGTTTTAAGCTGTAACAGATTGTGTTTTTCATAGTGTTAGTAGCTTTCCCATCACTGTTAGAAAATGGCTGGCATGAACAATTTAAGAGGAAGAAGTTATTTGGGGTCACAGTAATAAAAGCTTTAGTCCATAGTCCTTGGCCCCATTGATTCCAGACCCATGGTGAGACAGAATGTCGTGGCAATCACAGCCTGGTACAGACATTGTTCACATCATGGTTAGATGTGTAGAGAGGAAAGGAAGGAGCTGGGAAATGATACTCGAAAGGGCCTGACTCCAGAAATCTACTTCCTCTAGCTAGGTTCCCCCCTGCAAAAGTTTTCACAACCTCTCCAAAAAGTATCATGGGCTAAAGACCAAGCATTCATGTGACGTGAGCTTGTGAGGGACATTTCCTATTCACAATGTAACAGTTAGTATACATGAGGAGGCCCTATGTTCGGTGCCACGATACGGCTGGTCCAAAAGAAATCTTCATTTGAGATAATATCGGCAGAGTCAAGAGGAACATAGAGGAGTAGCTGGATGTAGAGACACAGGATCCGTAAGCACCAAGATTAGTGAATGGAAGAAACAAGACCACTGATATGAGAGATGCAGGGATAACTAAAATGTCACACCTGGGTAACCAGATACAAGATGGCATTATTCAAGGTCGCTGGAAGAGGACAAGGTTGTCAGGGAAATATGCCAGCTCAACTGGAACTGATTTTTGTGTATTTGGAAGCTGTATGGGTGAATGCTTAGCACACAGCTGTCTGTACCTGTGAGTGTGACTTTACATGTAGCTCTAGGAATGGCTGATTGGTAGAAGGTTTGGGATTCGCAGTGATGAGCTCCACTAGAGCAAAGTGCACACAATGCAGAGTTCTGATCTTTCAGCTGCGTCCTCTGCTTGCTCTCCAGGGTTTTACCAGAGAGGAAGAGCCTCCTTTTGGATTCTTTTGTGTTTGCATACAGTCACCATCTCAAGACCTCTTCCTCCTCCTCTGGTTTGCAGTGTAGGTTGCTGGGTTTCATAGGGTTATCCTGGGCCCAAACTCCTGCAATTGGACACCTCCAGAGAGATAGCTGTCTCTTCATGATAAATGCAAATAACTTAGCACTCTCCTTTCCTCTCACAGCACTCACTGCAGAACAGCATAATACGCTTTTATTCATCAACTTTTTTTGTTGTTAAAGTAAATTCAGCTCTTTCTTGTCTTAAAATCTCCTTTGCATATACATATCATGATTATACTGACTCACTTTATTCCTGGATATTCTGGTGTCCTTATTCAACTCAGAATTTTCTAGAGGTCATTAGTCAAGCAACACCCCCCCCCCACAAGAGTTTTGTGTAGAATTGGAAAGATTTCATACCCTGGGCTCACTCCAGCTCCTTGATAATAAGGCACTTCATCACACACAGACATGCAGACATGGCAGGGTTAAGTCATAGTCTATGAAAAAGGACAGAGAATACACAGCCTCATTTTTCCCTTCACTAATACTGTAGAACCGTTTCACTTTTCCAGAACTGGGTGTGGCAAAATGTCACAAAGCCATGGAAAGGTTGGGCTTCAGCCATTCTATCTTTAACCACTTAAATAGCTCTGTGGCAGACCAGCCCTCATTATGCCTTTCATTCCTCAGGTGCTTGAAAATAGCCGGGCCACATTTAGCTCTGAAGAAAGTCACTCCAGTAGGATGAGCCAGAAAGAGATAGGGAGGGAGCCACACCCTTCACAGCGGGAAGGAAGATTTCTGTTCTGCTGAAGTGTGTGCTCCAGAGAACCACTCTCAGAGGAGGAAAGTTCTTGACACCCCCACAGAAGGCTCCTGGAGGAAACAGCAGAGCATGGATAATTTGATCTCTGGCTTAGCAGTGTTTGCCTCCCTGCTTTCAGGCTGACTCATCCATCACATTCTAGAAAGACATTGCATCCATAAACCTTAGGCCTAGTCAGTATTGCAGACTTACACAGATACTTGGATGCTTGTTCTGTCTCTTACCCTCCCACCTATGAAAAATGTTTACTGGGCATCAATTGTATACCCAGTTCATATTACAAGAGGAAACCCATCTGATTAAAAACATTTACAGTCTTCACAGCACCCCATGAAAGTTGATATAAATGAGAACTTTCTCATCCATAGATTAGTGAGTGTAAAGAAAGAAAGCAGATTAAGAAGTGATTTGAGTCCACATTATCATGTGTTTAAAACTGAATAAGAACCAGGAAAAGTATAGATACTGTGTGTGTGTGTGTGTGTATGTGTGTGTGTTTGTGTGTGTGTGTGTGTGTGTGTGTGTTCTCTCTCAGTGTATGTGTGTGCATGGAAGTATATGTACATGTGTGTGTCTTGCTACGCATTCTGTGTGTGTGTGTGTGTGTGTGTGTGTGTGAGAGAGAGAGAGAGAGAGAGAGAGAGAGAGAGAGAGAGAGAGAGAGAGAGAGAGAGGGAGAGAGAGAGAGAGATGTGTTTGTATGTGTGTAGGTCTCATGCATATCAAATTTTAAGTAATCAGTGATGTCATTCCTTAGCCTTCCTTTTCTGGCTTGGTACCATGAGGAGTTTTTATATTTCTAAGGCTTCATTACCCAGGTTCACAGCCAAGATAAAACTGTACCACAGAAGAGGACTGGCTTTCAACGTTCTGCTAATATCTTCTTTCTGGTGGCATAAGTGGGTATGGCTTGGAAGTGGGTGCAAGGAAGGAAACATCTTAGTACATGTGATTTTATTAGGAAATCTAGGGGAGCAGGAGTGATACCTGGTTTCTCTTAGTGATTTATGTTCTTTTTTATAAGCTTATTTCTTTAAAATTTATTTATTTATTTTATGTGTACATGTGCCTGCCTGCATGAGTTTAGGTCCAACACATGCGTGCAAGAGTCCACGGAGATGAAAAGAGGGGGAACCATTGTTACAAGCTGTTATGACCCTACATGTGGGTGCTGGGAACTGAACCTAGGTCTTCTACAAGAGCAGCAAATGCTCTCAATGATTGAATCATGTCTCCAGTCCCACAACTGTGTCCTCTGTGAAAAGTCATCAAAATGCGCCTAGGATCTGTGCCTTTCTCTATGTATTCTATTCCTCTATACAAATAGGCCTTTAAAAATCTATTAATATACTTTGTCTTCAAAAATTTTAGGAAGCAGGTGGTCTAGTCTTTGGAAAATCCACCTGGAGCTGAGTTTCCCAAATATGGTATTCACACTACATGGGCTTTTGAGTACTAAAAATGGGGGTAGATATTAAGTTGTGCTAAAGGCGTAATATACACATTGGATTTTAAAGACACAGACTAGCTGGGATACTCTTAGCCCCAAAGAAAACCAATGCAGTGGTAAGGATGAGCCAGTTAAGTCATAATGCAAAACACATTATTGATAACTTTATGTTCACACATTTAAATAATAAATGTTAGGTATATTGGGTTAAGTAAAATACATGGTTAAAAAATAGATACCTCCACTGTAGACTACTGGCAATGGTCAAGAGAAAGCCTGTGTTGACCTACTCTGGTGATCAGATGGCCGAACACCCTAACTGTCATGATAGAACTCTCATCTAGTGACTGATGGAACCAGATGCAGAGATCCACGGTCAAGCCCCAAGTGGAGCTCCATGAGTCCAATCGGCGAGAGAGAGAGGAAGGATTATGTGAGCAAGAGATATTGAGACCATGATTGGAAAAAGCACAGGGACAAATAGCCAAACTAGTGGAAACAAATGAACTGTGAACCAATAGCTGAAGAGCCCCCATGGAACTGGATCAGGCCCTCTGGATAAGCGAGACAGTTGATTAGCTTGAACTGTTTAGGGGGCCCCCAGGCAGTGGAACTGGGACCTGTCCTTGGTGCATGAGCTGACTTTTTGGAACCTAGGGCATATGCTGAGACATTTTGCTCAGCCTTGGTGCAGGGAGGAGGGCACTGGACCTTCCTCGGCTGAATCTACCAGGCTGGGCTGACCCCCCAGGGGAGTCCTTGCCTTGAGGAGGTGAGAATGGTGGTGGTGGATTGGAGGGGAAGGCTGGGGGCTGGGAGGAGGGAGGACAGGGGAATCCATGGCTGATATGTAAAATTAAATTGATTATAAAATAAAAATATTTTAAAAATAAAAAATCCAATTATCTCAACTATTTCTTTTCACTCCATTGAGCATGATAACTATATGGTGATATTTTAATTGTACTGAAATGTAATTTTATTTGTATAAATAAATGGCCTGGGGTCAGAGCTAATAGCAAGCCATAGCGGAAGCTGGGCAGTGGTGGTGCACGCCTTTAATCCCAGCTCTTGGGAGGCAGAGCTAAGCAGATCTCTGTGTGTTCAAGGATACAGTCAGCATGGAGACACATGCCTTTAATCTCAATACCAACCATAGAGACCTGGAGGTCTGTACAGACAGGCAGTGACGAGGAGGTCATGTGGTTGGGTTTGCAACCAATGAGAAGGCAGAATAGAAAGTCTATAAAAAAAAGACAAACAGACAGGAAGTAGGTCTCTTGCTGAGGAATATAGCAGCGGCAATGAAAGGTAAGGTTTTTAGCTCTTAGCTATCGCTCTGACCTCTTGGGCTTTCATCTTTGCATTGGCTCTGTGTTTCTTATTTAATAAGACGATTACATCTACATAACTATGACATTAGAAGTCACATGGATGGCTCTCACTGTCAACTCTTGAAAAAAACAGCCCTAGAGGCTAGAGGCCAGGTATGAGGTCAGTTACTGTAGATCCTGTCCCCATTGCTCACATCTATTAATACTTACAATTCCCATTGAGATTGCACAAACTATTTTATACTCTGGATTTGTAAATCTGACTTAAATTTTATATATATATATATATATATATATATATATATATATATATATATATATATGCTATTTGATCTTTTGTGATTGAACATTACGTTAGCTTCCTGCCACTTTGACAAAATGCCTGAAATGATTTGTTCTATAAGAAAGAAAGGCTTAGTTTAGTTCATGGGTTTAGAATTTTGGGTTCATGCTGTCTCAGCCCTGTTGTGTTGTATCCCTGGCAGCACAGGCCAGAGTTCATAGCAGAGGAAAATTATTCAACAAGAAGGTCTCATTATGTCTTTAAAATGTGCATGCCCAATGACCTATCTCCCTAAATGTTCCACTAACTGCCAATAGTATCGCAGTCTGTGGAGCAAGCCTTAGCATATGGACCTTTGGAGGACATTTACCATCCAAGCTATAGCCAACACTGCAGTGAATTGTGAATTAATAATAGTGAATAGTGTGAATGGTTTCCAGGTTAAAAATAGCAAAAGGAACAGTGGCCAAATAGACAGATCTGAAATGTTTCGATTCAATTATAATCCATCCTTTCTTCTGTTTATAGTCTTCCCCCTCATCTAATATTTCTGCTTTCAGTTGGATCTCTTTTCAAGGTGGATAGTAAGGCTGTGCCTAACACTCTTCTATCAGTGCAGTCTGGCACCACAGCCATCTCTGTGTGCAGCAAGCTGGCACTGCCCAAATCCACCCTGGGTCTGGTAAGTGCTCTGCAGCTGAGTAGCGGCAAGTGCTGACTTCCCACAGAACGCATTTGGAAAACACTCACAGGGAAGCATTTCCTTGCAAATTACAATATTCTGTGGGTCATATAATTAGTGCATTATAAAATATATGCTCCCTCGTATATTATAGTAATTTAAAATTTGATAATCATATAATAGCACACTAACGCAAACATAATTACAGAAAAGCACTATTCAATGCACATTCCAGTTATTGGCAAACCCAGAAACTAGTTATAAATTATTTCTGGAAAAATAAAAATGTGTCCCCAAAGCGTCCAGCTCAGTCAAGGTTAGAAGTGCTTAAGTAGGCTTAGGAAAATTACAATTTTCTTCCATGACAGTCACCAGGAAACATCTATCACTGGAAATGTGAGAAAATAGTATGCAAGAAGGAGGTGGGAATCACAGCAATTTACAGACTTCTGTTTGCAGAAGCTTTGGATCCCTTCTCTCTTAAACGGCCCCTTTCAGGCAGCAGACTTTCAGTAAGTATTCAACACGCTAACTGCCGTTACATTCAACAGTTGTTGGAAAATACAGAAGATGAAGCATTGCTGCAACCAGCTCGTGTGTGTGTGTGTGTGTGAGTGTGTGTGTGTGTGTGTGTCCATGTATACATGCATACGGGTACCAGGGGTTGATATCGAGTGATTTCCTCAATTGCTTTTCACCTTCTTTTGTGAGACAGTCTTCCAGCAAATGTGATGCTTACTGATTTGGCTAGGTCCATTGACCAGTGAGCCCTAGGGTTACAGAGATGGGCCGCCACACCTGCTTTTTACATGAGTACTGGGGATTTGAACTCAGGCTCCCATGTCTGAGCAGCAAGTGCTTTACCAACTAAGACACATTCCTAAACCCAAGTATGTATATTTTTGGGTGTTTTTTTGTTTGTTTGTTTGTTTTTGTTTTAATTCTTCTTTCAAACATTATATCCCCATTTCAGTTTCCCCTCCCCCCATTCTCCCACCCACTTCCCATCTACCCCAGATCTACACATGCCCTGTCTCCCCTCAGAAAAGAACAGGCCTCCCAGGGATACCAATCAAACATGCCATAATATGCTACAATAAGACCAGGCACATACCATCATATCAAGGCTGGAAGAGGTAACCCAATAGGAGGAAAAGAATCCCACAAACAGGCAAAAGAGTCAGTGATACCCCCCCCCACACACACTGTTAGGAACCCCCCAAAACACCAAGCTACTTAGCCATAACATATATGTAGAGGATCTAGGTCAGACCCCTATAGGCTCCCTGATCTCTGTGAACTCCGATGAGTGCCAGTCAGTTGATTTTGTGGGCCATGTTCTCATGGTGTTTCTGTCCCCTCTGGTTCCTCTGATCCTTTCTTCCTATCCTCCACAGGACTCCCTGAGCTCCATAGATGCTGAAAAAGCTTTGACAAAATCCAATACCCCTTCATGATAAAGGTCTTGGAGAGATCAGGGATACAAGGAGCATACCCAAACATAAAGTCAATATACAGCAAGCTGACAACCAACATCAAACTAAATAGAGAGAAACTCAAAGCAATTCCACTAAAATCAAGGACAAAACAAGGCTGTCCACTCTCTCCATATCTATTCAATATAGTACTGGAAGTTCTAACTAGAGCAATAAGACAACAAAAGGAGATCAAGGGGATACAAATTGGAATGGAAGAAGTCAAAGTATGGCTATTTGCAGATAATATGATAATGACCCCAGAAATTCTACCAGGGAACTGAATCTGATAAACACATTCAGCATAGTGGATGGATACAAGGTTAACTTAAAAAAAAGTCAATGACCCTCCTATATACAAATGACAGATGAGCTGAGAAAGAAATCAGGGAAACAACTCCCTTCACAATAGCCACAAATAATATAAAATATCTTGGGGTAACCCTAACCAAACAAGTGAAAGACCTGTATGATAAAAAAAAAAAAATTCAAGTCTTTGAAGAAGGAAATTTAAGAAGATATCAGAAGATGGAAGGATCTCCCATGTTCATGGATTAGTAGGATTAACATAGTAAAAATGGTCATCCTAACAAAAGCAATCTACAGATTCAATACAATCCCTCTCAAAATTCCAACACAATTCTTTACAGGCCTTGAAAGAACAGTACTCAACTTCATATGAAAAAAAAATAACAACAAGAAAACCCCCAAAATAAAAACAAACAAAAACAAAACAGAATAGCTAAAACAATCCTATAAAGTAAATGATAATCATGCTACAGCCCACAGAACCAGAGAGGCTAAGTTACAAGGAGGGCTTAAAGGGGGACACAAGGAACTCCCAGGGAAGGGCAATAGAATAGACTTTGCTGGTGGACTGGGGATGGGAGAGGTTGGGAATAGGAGGGCTCAAGTAAAGGGGAGAAAATACTGGGAGACATGACTGGAATTGGGGGACAAGGTGGAAATCTAGTACAATAGAAACTCCACAGAATTTACAAGAGTAATCTTAGCAAAGGACTTTTGGGGGACGCCAAGCCTGAACTGGCCATCTTCTATAACCAGGCAAGGCCTCAAGTGGAGGGATTGGGACACTAATTGGGCCACAAAACCTTCGACCTACACTTTGTTCTGGCTGCAGGGTGTTCTGGGACCAGAGCCTAGCAGAATCATCATTAAAGAGACCAGAGAGACTTCATCCAGCAACTGAGGGTAGCAGATGCAGAGTCCCACAGCCACACATTAAGCAGAACTTGGCAAGTCTGATATTTTTGTTTTGACATCTCTTTTCTTATCATTTCATACAAATGAGTGTGTGCTGGCTTTATTACCACAGAAAGTGTTCACATACTCCCTGACCAGTTACCTTTCCGTAGAGAACCTCCAAGTTGAAATTATATTTTCATAGACAAACAAAAAGATGAGATTAATGAACCCAGAGAGGAATTTCAGTTTATTAATGTTTTTCCCAACATGTGCACAATCTTACCTAGAGGGTGAGTTACCTTGAGCTTGAGATTTTCCCATGTGACTTGCAGGACCTTCCCCTCTCATATTTGTTTTCCAACATCATTCTACAATAAACATTCTGTTAGTGACAGTCTGTAACAAGCCCTGTTACAGTACGCTCGTGTTACAGGAAACTAGAGATGGGATCCTTAATTACTCCATTTTTCTTTTACTTCCTCTTATTCAGCGACACACTAATCTCTTCAGATCTGATTCTTCTTCAGAGGAAACCAACTGTTAGCTAGAGTGATTTTTCCCCATGTATCTTTCTGCGCTTATCTTTGTAAGCTGCAATGGTTTGTCTGTAAAAATCTGTTGCCCCACTACTAAAGTTTAGAAACCAAGAAACCATCTCTAATATTCATCACTTGTTCTCAAGGCTGCTATTTTCCTGAAAACACACACACACACACACACACACACACACACACACACACGATAGCTAGCCTACTCTCTGGTTAGCTTCAAACCCTTAAATGATTTGTCTTTTTTTAATTTAAAGGGAAATGATTTATCTGAGAGGAATTGTCAACAGATAAATGATCACAGGCCAAGCGCAATCAAGTTCACGGAGAGTCAGAGTAATGTGCTGTTCAAGTGCACAGAACTGAGGGCGGAAGGGACTAGTGAGGACTCCTGCCTCTTAAACTTAATGGATGTGTGATTCTGGCAGAGCATCAGTCTCCCTGACCCAATTCTTCATCCGTGCAAGGCAAGGTTAGCATCTAACATATGTTTGTCAGGAGCAGGTGGGATGAGATTTGCATGCACCTGTTATTCATTCACTCACTCACTCACTTTTTTTTTCACTTTTGTGGTTACCTTTTTTTGTTTATCACTTCCAAGACACTATTTCAAAGAGCAACCTTACACAAATTCTTGTAATGATGAATTTTCTTCCTTTTGAGAAATTAAGTTGATGAAAAATTGAAATAAAAATGTTCAATATGGAATTTAAAACTAACTTTACCATTCATGTTGAAGTAAATAATCTATATTGACCAGATTGATGCTTATAAAATACGCATTACCTGAATAAATACATGAGATAGTGTTTTGAGTAAGTTTTATTACAAATTTCTGTTGTTCATAATATGATAAATAAACATGAAAAGAAGTCTTCTCCTTCACAAATGCTTGCCCAGGAACCTCAACATTTAGAACAATAACAAAGGGCTTCATCGCTTTTGTGTAATATCTTTAGCATTGACTTCAATTTTAATATCCAGGAAACAACTCATATCTCTTCTTCAATTCTGTTCTAGACACACTCTAATTAAAGTTCATAACTCCTTGTGTTTCAGGTTGATTGAGAGTAAATCATTACAATAGCAGAGAGGTTGAAATAGACTTTACTACATACGCATCCCAAATGCCTGAATCTGAAAAGCACTCTTGTGTGTTAACATAGGAGATTTTTACCTCTCTGGTGTTAAATGGTAAACAACAGTAGACCCTTGTGTTAGAGGAAGCCCTTTGTGTGAAAAGGGGATGTTGGAAATAATGTTGGAAATAGATCTGTTTTTGCTCCATTTACATAAAATTATACTGGAGAGTACATGAGGAAAGTCCCTGTTTTTATTACGGAAGAGAATATTATGTGCAGGCACAAAAATGGAGTGAGTTTTTAACATACACATTTTTGTTTTTTGGTTTTTTTTGGTTTTTTTTGTTTTGTTTTTTTTTTTGTTTTTTTTTTTTTTTGGTTTTTTTTTTTTTTTTTTTTTGGTTTTTCGAGACAGGGTTTCTCTGTGTAGCTTTGCACCTTTCTTGGAACTCACTTGGTAGCCCAGGCTGACCTCGAACTCACAGAGATCCGCCTGGCTCTGCCTCCCGAGTGCTAGGATTAAAGGTGTGCGCCACCACCGCCCGGCCTAACATACACATTTTTATATCATCTTTGCTTTTTAGACTACAGTAGAATAAAAACATAGACTTAAAGAGTCATGAGAACGCCACATAAAATATACTATTTTGTGGAAAGGCAGGTCATTGAATAGCATATACAGCATGATGCTGGGTTTTTGTTGTTATTGTTTATTGTTGTTGTTTTGATTCCTAGTGTGTGACTCGAGTACATAGTGGTATCCGGTGTCGTTTTTACTAAAATTGAAGTGAGTGGTAAAATGTTATATAATTTATATAATTATATAATGTTATAAAATATTATATAATTTCTTATATATACTGACTGCCCTGAATTTTTTTGAACATCTGTGTTTAGAAACACAAAGCACTTAGAAATACTGGTGACAAAAAATAAGGGGCATGGGTCCAAACAAGGGGCTCAGCCATTAGGAACACTGGCTGCTCTTCCAGAGGACCCTGGTTCAATTCTCAGCACCCACAAGGTGGCTCACAACCATCTGTAACTCCAGTTCCAGAGGATCCAATGCCCTCTCCTGGCCTCCAGGGGCACCAGGCATGCATGTGGTACACACAAGCATACATGCAGGCAAAACACCCATGCACGTAAAATAAAACAAACTTTTTTTTTTTCAGTCAGCAGCATGTGGACAGAAGAAAAGAGAGAGGAGGAGAGAGGAAATAAAGAGGGAAGGAAGCAATATAGCAGAGGAAGGAAATAAGAAAGTTGTAGCTATTAGAAGAGGAAACAGTTAATAACTCTACTTTTACATTCACTTGTTTCTTCTCAGCTTCGGCTTTCGGTTACCATTTCTCCTCTACAAAGGCAAGATGGCCTCCAGATGCCTCAGGCTCACATTCTTCAAGTGTAGCAATCTCCCAAGGAGAGAAACCACCCTCATTAATTGATGAGGAAAGGTTCTGGGAAGACTGTGCCTGCCTTAGCCAGTGTCACACCCATTCCTCAGTCTATAAGTGACTGAGGTGCAGAGGACAGAACACTTTAACTGGCCAAATCCCTTCTGCCCATGTCTCCCCACATCTACTGGCTGAATCTGGATCCATGCTCTGCCTTAACGAGTTTATTCTTAACTATTTCTCCATAGCACGATCGCCCTTGAGTGTCCTGTGTTTTTAATCAATTTTTTAATACATAGAAAAAACTCCTTACCGTGAACAGGTGCTCAATATATGTTTGTTGAATAAATAAATGAGCTAATAATAATTGTCGACACAGAAAATCAATACACCGCAAAACTGTATGACAGAACGTGTTTTATTGACTAGCTGCACTCTGATGGCCAAATACAGTTTATCTGAGTTGGAGCTTCAATTGTTTTCGCACAGAACCATGCTTTACTCTTTTGGAGTGGTCACTGGTGGGGGAGTCTGTAAATGAATTCTGGAGGTGACCGTGTCACTGAGGAAACGGTTGTGGGGCTCTGAGCTCCTTGCTTCCCCTCCTTTCTGTTTCCTCTGCCCTCACCGCCTTCCTCGCGTTTCATTCATGTTGACACTCGTACTTGTTGTGACTCACATGTGAGTTGCATGTAACTTACTCCATTTGTATGTGGACACCTGCAATGTCAGTCACAGGACAGGGAAGGATGTGGAACCAGGTGTGTTTGGAGCTAGAAACTGAAGCTTTTGGGGCCAGAGGGGCAGAGCAAAGTCCAGCTTGATTCAAGCAATGTGATGTCCAGAGAGATAGCAGGGCGTGTTCTAAGCTATATGCCACAGAATCCCAGCCCTAGGGGCTGTGAGTTTAATAGCCTAATGTAGAGTCCAGCTGCTAATCAGGCTGCAGTACATACAACAGCCCTTTATCTGTCACAGATACAACAGGCACCTACTGAGACATCTAGGGACCCAGAAGAGTGAGTTTACATGAAAGGGGCTATTGGTAGCCACACTACCTGCTCCCCACTCACTCAGGTCTGGAATCAAGAGAACCCGACTGTAGGTTTATACTGTAAAACCTCCCCACTAGAAAGATATAAGAAGAGACCTCGGGTTCTGCACTGAGGGCCTTGATTTCCTCTCTTCACAGTTCCCCCCCCCCATACCCTCTGAGTAGTGCCGATGCCTGAACTCTCCTCAGAGTCCCCAAAATGCCATTATTTGTCTATCTGTCTGTCTGTTCATGGTATTAATAACTCTTCCAAGAAACTCACTCCCTAACAATTTGTCTCAGTGCCCCCTTGAGCCCCGACCCAGATCTTTCGGCTAGCATATTTAATGGAACAGAAAGACCTTCACACTACCCAATGCATAAACACCAGGGTGGGTACTGCTTCCCTACTGCAGGGCTCTTCTGAGCTGTTGGGACTTTACTGTGATGTCTGAATCTTTGAGGGTGATTTTCACGGCAGCAGATTCTAGTTGGTCTGCCCCCCCCCCCAACCTATTTCTCTGAGGAATATTGGCAATATCATTCTCCTACCAAGTACATCTTGGGTAAAGATAAAGATGGGTGATGAGAAATGAGTAGGGCCTCACATTTTGACAACCATTTTAAAATCCAAGTCCTTACTCCAGTGCCCCAAGGCCCAAGGTGGCAGTCCTATTTTCCATGTATGACGCCGGGCCAGGGATTAAGGAACAGGTGTGTCTAGCCTAGCATTCAAGCTCCAAGTTTTCTGACTGGGTGAGTTTTAAGCAAGTCATTTAATCCTTCCCAATCTAGGGTTTCTCCACCCTTAAAATGAGGGCAATAATAACCCCCAGAATGTGGTGGTACAGAATGCAAAGAAATCTTACATTGTTTTAGCATTTAGCATAATCTCTAACATAAAGAAAAGTGCTAATAAGTGGTGATCACTGTGTTTAGTACTTGGAAGGGATTTATATTGCATTAGTAATGATACTGTTCAGCCTGGTACCATCCTCCGAGGGATACAGATGAACCCAGTTCCGTGGCCACCCGCCTTCCAACGTTCCCTTTAGGGTTGTTGCATCTGTTGTTGAAATCACGTCAAACCCAGCCAGGCAATGGGATCAAGCTATTGCTGTCTTCTTCGGTTGAGTGGAGAAGCCTAGCGTCTAGGTGGACCAGTCCTGGTGAGTGTCCATATCAAAGGCTGTGTCAAAGAGGCTGCAGGAGGCCATGACTCTGAAGCCTTTATTCTTCTTCTGTTCTTTTGCATTTCACACAGTATCAAGAGCACTATCCAGAGGATGCTGTCTTTCAGGTTAGGAAGTGAATGCACTTTGAATTAACTAAGAAATTTTATAAGTTCTGAACAGAAAATGCCAAGATAGATATGAAGAATCCTATAATTCTACTAACCCTTTGGGGCACAGTGTACTAGACTAACTGGCCCTCCAAAAATTACTGATTAACAGGAACAAATAGTTCGGAAGACATTCGTGATGGTAACAGCTTTCCCAGCCTGCTCTAGATAATAAAGTGTAGTGGCAGTATACAAAATATCAACTATGCATGTGGATCAATACGACTTTTCCTGAGTAGTCTTGTTTATTTTATTTTTTTTTTTTTTGTATGTTTAAGATTTCATTTTTTTTTTTTTGTGATATATATTTTTTATTTTACAATACCATTCAGTTCTACATATCAGCCATGGGTTCCCCTATTCTCCCCCCCTCCCACGCCCTCCCCTTACCCCCAGCCCACCCTCCATTCCCACCTCCTCCAGGACAAGTCCTCCCCCGAGGACTGTGATCAACTTGGTAGACTCAGTCCAGGCAGGTCCAGTCCCTTCCTCCCTGACTAAGCCAAGTGTCCCTGCATAAGTTCCTGGTTTCAAACAGCCAATTCATGCAATGAGCACAGGACTTGGTCCCACTGCCTAGATGCCTCCCAAACTGATCAAGCCAATCAACTGTCTCACCTATTCAGAAGGCCTGATCCAGCTGGGAGCCCCTCAGCCTTTGGTTCATAGTTCATGTGTTTCCATTCATTTGGCTATTTTTTTTTTCAATAATTGAGTAAAACTGAAATTTATTATATGCCACAGTCGTCCTAGGGACCTCCATGCTATATATATATAGCCTTTATGGTTCTATGGGTTGTGGTCTGATTGTTCATTTTATATCTAGAATCCACCAATGAGTGAGTACATACCATAACTGTCTTTCTGGGTTTGGGTTACCTCACTCAGGATGATTTTTTCTAGTTCCATCCATTTGCCTGCAAATTTCATGCTTTCATTGTTTTTCTCTGCTGAGTAGAACTCCATTGTGTATATGTACCACATTTTTTTCATCCATTCTTCCATTGATGGGCATCTAGGTTGTTTCCAGGTTCTGGCTATTACAAATAGTGCTGCTATGAACATAGCTGAGCATGTATCTTTATGGTATGTATCAGCATTCTTTGGGTATATGCCCAAGAGTGGTATGGCTGGGTCTTGAGGTAGTTCGATTCCTAATTTTCTGAGAAACCGCCATACTGATTTCCACAGTGGTTGTACAAGTTTACATTCCCACCAACAGTGGAGGAGTGTTCCCTTTGCTCCACATCCTCTCCAACATTGGTTGTCATTGGTGTTTTTGATCTTAGCCATTCTAACGGGTGTAAGGTGGTATCTCAGAGTCGTTTTGATTTGCATTTCTCTGATGATTAAGGATGTTGAGCATTTCTTTAAATGTCTTTCAGCCATTTGTAGTTCTTGTTTTGTGAATTTTCTGTTTAGCTCTTTAGCCCATTTTTTAATTGGATTGTTCAGTGCTTTGATGTCTAGTTTCTTGAGTTCTTTATATATTGTGGAGATCAATCCTCTGTCAGATGTGGGGTTGGTGAAGATCTTTTCCCAATCTGTTGGCTGTCTTTTTGTCTTATTGACTGTGTCTTTTGCCCTGCAAAAGCTTCTCAATTTTGAGAGGTCCCATTTATTAATGGTTGTGCTCAGGGTCTGTGCTGTTGGTGTTTTATTTAGGAAATGGTCTCCAGTGCCAATGCGTTCAAGAGTGCTTCCTATTTTCTTTTCTATTAAGTTTAGTGTAACTGGATTTATGTTTAGGTCTTTGATCCACTTGGACTTGAGTTTTGTGCATGGTGACAGATATGGATCTATTTGTAATCTTTTACATATTGACATCCAGTTATGCCAGCACCATTTGTTGAAGATACTTTCTTTCTTCCATTGTATAGTTTTGGCTCCTTTGTCAAAAACCAGGTGTTCATATGTGCATGGATTAATGTCAGGGTCTTCAATTCGATTCCATTGGTCCGTATGTCGGTTTTTGTACCAGTACCAAGCTGTTTTTATTACTATAGCTCTATAGTAGAGTTTGAGGTCCGGGATGGTGATGCCTCCAAGGGTTGCTTTATCGTATAGGATTCTTTTAGCTATCCTGGGTCTTTTGTTTTTCCATATAAAGTTGAGTATTTTTCTTTCCAAGTCTGTGAAGAATTGTGTTGGGATTTTGATGGGGATTGCATTGAATCTGTAGATTGCTTTTGGTAAGATTGCCATTTTTACTATGTTAATCCTACCTATCCATGAGCATGGGAGATCCTTCCATTTTCTGATATCTTCTTCAATTTCTTTCTTTAGAGATTTAAAGTTCTTATCAAAAAGGTCTTTCACTTGTTTAGTTAGTGTTATCCCAAGGTATTTTATATTATTTGTGGCTATTGTAAAGGGTGATGTTTCTCTGACTTCTTTCTCAGCCCTTTTATCATTTGTGTATAGGAGGGCTACTGATTTTTTTGAGTTGATCTTGTATCCTGCCACTTTACTGAAGGAGTTTATCAGCTGTAGAAGTTCCCTGGTAGAGTTTTTGGGGTCACTTATGTATACTATCATATCATCTGCAAATAGTGAAAGTTTGACTTCTTCCTTGCCAATTTGTATCCCTTTGATCTCCTTTTGTTGTCTTATTGCTCTAGCTAGAACTTCTAGCACTATATTGAATAAATATGGGGAGAGTGGACAGCCTTGTCTTGTTCCTGAATTTAGTGGTATCGCTTTGAGTTTCTCTCCATTTAATTTGATGTTTGCTGTTGGCTTGCTATAAATTGCTTTTATTATGTTTAGAAATGTTCCTTGTATTCCTATTCTTTCTAAGACCTTTATCATGAAGGGGTGTTGGATTTTGTCAAAGGCTTTTTCAGCATCTAGGGAGATGATCATGTGGTTTTTTTCTTTCAGTTTGTTTATATGGTGTATTACATTGACTGATTTCCGTATGTTGAACCATCCTTGCATCCCTGGGATGAATCCTACTTGGTCGTGATGGATGATTGTTTTGATGTATTCTTGGATTCGGTTTGCCAATATTTTGTTGAGTATTTTTGCATCAATGTTCATGAGGGAGATTGGTCTGTAGTTCTCTTTCTTTGTTGCATCTTTGTGTGGTTTGGGTATCAGGGTAATTGTAGCCTCATAAAAAGAGTTTGGTAGTGTTCCTTCTGTTTCTATTGTGTGGAACACTTTGAAGAGGATTGGTATTAGTTCTACTTTGAAAGTCTGGTAAAATTCTGCACTGAAACCATCTGGTCCTGGGCTTTTTTTAGTTGGGAGACTTTTGATGACTGTTTCTATTTCTTTAGGGGTTATTGGTCTATTTAAATGGTTTATCTGGTCTTGATTTAATTTTGGTATTTGGTATTTATCCAGAAAATTGTCCATTTCTTCCTGGTTTTCCATTTTTGTGGAGTACAGGTTTTTGAAGTATGATCTGATGATTCTCTGGATTTCCTCATTGTCTGTTGTTATGTCTCCCTTTTCATTTCTGATTTTGTGAATTTGGGTGCTCTCTCTTTGCCTTTTGGTTAATTTGGCTAGTGGTTTGTCTATCTTGTTGATTTTTTCAAAGAACCAACTCTTTGTTTCATTGATTTTTTGTATTGTTCTCTTGTTTTCTATTTCGTTGATTTCAGCCCTCAATTTGATTATTTCCTGGCGTCTATTTCTCCTGGGTGAGTTTGTTTCTTTTTGTTCTAGAGCTTTCAGTTGTGCTGTTAATTCATTGGTATGGGATTGCTCCATCTTCTTTATGTGTGCATTTAGAGCTATGAATTTTCCTCTTAGCACTGCTTTCATAGTGTCCCATAAGTTTGGGTATGTTGTACTTTCATTTTCATTGAATTCTAGGAACTCTTTAATTTCTGTCTTTATTTCTTCCTTGACCCATTGATGTTTCAGGTGGGCATTATTCAGTTTCCATGAGTTTGTGGGTTTTCTATAATTTTTGTTGTTATTGAGTTCTAACTTTAAGGCATGGTGGTCTGATAAGATACAGGAGGTTATTTCAATTTTTTTGTATCTGTTGAGATTTGTTTTGTGTCCAAGCATGTGGTCAATTTTTGAGAAGGTTCCATGGGGTGCTGAGAAGAAGGTATATTCTTTTGTGTTAGGATGGAATATTCTGTAGATATCTATTAGGTCCATTTGAGTCATAACATCTGTTAGGTCCTTTATTTCTTTGTTAAGTTTCAGTCTGGTAGATCTATCTTTTGGTGAGAGTGGTGTGTTAAAATCTCCCACTACTAATGTGTGGGGTTTGATGTGCGTTTTAAACTTTAGTAGTGTTTCTTTTATGAATGTGGGTGCTTTTGTATTTGGAGCATAAATGTTTAGAATCGAGACTTCATCTTGGTGGATTTTTCCCGTGATGAATATGTAATGTCCATCCTGGTCTCTTTTGATTGATTTTAGTTTGAAGTCTATTTTATTAGATATTAGGATAGCTACACCAGCTTGTTTCTTAGGTCCATTTGCTTGGAAAACCTTTTCCCAGCCCTTTACTCGGAGGTAGTGTCTGTCTTTGGAGTTAAGGTGTGTTTCTTGTATGCAGCATATGGATGGGTCCTGTTTTCTTATCCATTCTGTTAGCCTGTGTCTTTTTATAGGTGAGTTGAGACCATTGATATTGATGGATATTAATGACCAGTGATTGTTAATTCCTGTTATTTTTTTGGTTGTGTTGTGTTGTCCTTCTGTGGTGTATGTTGGTGTAGGATTATCTATTGCTTGATTTTTCATGGATGTGTTTAGCTTCTTTGGGTTGAATTTTCCCTTCTAGTGCTTTCTGTAGGGCTGGGTTTGTGGACAGGTATTGATTAAATCTGGTTTTATCCTGGAATATTTTGTTTACTCCGCCTATGGTGATTGAGAGTTTTGCTGGGTATACTAGTCTGGGTTGGCATCCGTGGTCTCTTAGTGTCTGCATGAGGTTTGTCCATGATCTTCTAGCTTTCATAGTCTCTATTGAGTAGTCTGGTGTTATTCTGATGGGTTTGCCTTTATATGTTACTTGGTCCTTTTCCTTTGCAGCTCTTAATATTTTTTCTTTATTCTGTGTGTTTAGTGTTTTGATTATTATGTGGCGAGGGGACTTTTTTTTTGGATCCAGCCTATTCGGTGTTCTGTAAGCTTCTTGTATCTTCATAGGTATTTCTTTCTTTAGGTTAGGAAAGTTTTCTTCTATGATTTTGTTGAATATATTTTCTGTGCCTTTGAGTTGGTATTCTTCTCCTTCTTCTATCCCTATTATTCTTAGGTTTGGTCTTTTCATGGTGTCCCAAATTTCCTGGACGTTTTGTGTTAGGACTTTTTTGTCTTTATTGTTTTCTTTGACTGACGAATCTATTTTCTCTATCGTGTCTTCAGCGTCAGAGATTCTCTGTTCCATCTCTTGCAATCGGTTGGTTATGCTTGTTTCTGTAGTTCCTGTTCGTTTTGTCAGGATTTCTATTTCCAGCATTCCCTCAGCATGTGTTTTCTTTATTGTCTCAAATTCATTTTTCAGATCTTGGAATGTTTCTTTCATCTGTTTAATTGCTTTTTCTTGGCTTGATTTGATTTCTTCCCATTTTTTGTTCGTTTTTTCTTCCATTTCTTTAAGGGAGTTTTTTATTTCCTCTTTAATGGAGTTTTTCATTTCCTCTTTAAGGGAAGTTTTTATTTCCTCTTTAAGGGAGTTTTTTATTTCCTCTTTAAGGAAAGTTTTTATTTCCTCTTTAAGGTAGTTTTTCAATTCCTCTTTAAGGAAAGTTTTTATTTCCTCATTGAGGGAATGTTTTATTTCTTCTTTAAGGGCCTCTATCATCTTCTTAATGTCATTTTTAGGGTTGATTTCTTCTGTTTCTTCTGTCATGGTATGTTTAGGTCTTGCAGGTGTAGAATCACTAGGTTCTGATGTTGCCATATAGGTCTTTATGTTGTTGCCTGTATTTTTGCACTGGCGTCTACTCATCTCTTCCTCTGTGAGGTGCAGGTGGTGTCTGTGTCTGAGAGTGCCTCTCTTATTCTAATTTTTAGTCTTGGTTTAGTAGTGGTTCTTGGTTAAATTGGTGCTATTGGGCTATTTCTTCAGGGACAGCTGATTTCGATCGGTGAATTATATACTTATGATTCTGGTGATCTGGTTTGGTGTCTGGGTAGCGCCTTCTTCTGTGTTCCCAGGTCACGTTTTGTTCATTTGTCAACTCCTCAGCTGATCTTATTTCTTCAGACTTTAAACTGTAGGCATCTGAATCCTCTCCCAGATGGGTTTCAGCTGAGCAGGGTAGTCTCACCAACACCTCCAAGTTGTTGGGTTTCACAGGATCAGCAGCTGGGCCCTGGGTTGTCCTCAGACGGAGTGTTCAGATTCGTTCTGGTTCTGACCCACCGATATAACTTCTTCCCCAGATGTTGGGGTTAGGGGCGTCCCTGTTCCAAGCTGTGTCTGCTTGTCTCCGTCCCTGGGCCTGTTTACCTTTGCAGTCCGCCGCCGGGCCTGTATGTCCCTGTCAGCTGCCGCTGGGTCTGTCTGCCTCTGGGGGCCGCCACCGGGCCTGAATGTCTCTGCAGGCTGCAGCCTGGACTGAATGTCCCTGTCGGCCTTTGCCGCCGGGCTCGTTTACCTCAGCTGGCCGCTGCTGGGCCCGTCTACCTCCACAGGCCGCCGGCACAGGTCTACCTGCGTCTGGTTGTCTCTGCCGCCGGGCCCGTGTACCTCTGTGGGCTGCCGCTGGGCCTGAATGTCTCTGCCGGCTGCCGCCGGGCCTGAATGTCCCTGTCGGCTGCCGCCGCTGGGCCTGTCTACCTCAGCAGGCTGCTGCTGGGCCCGTCTACCTCCACAGGCCGCCACCGCCGCAGGCCTACCTGCGTCTGCTTGTCTCTGCCGCCGGGCCTGTCTACCTCTGTGGGTCGCCGCTGGGCCCGAATGTATCTGCCGGCTGCCGCCGGGCCTGGATGTCCCTGTCGGCTGCTGCCGCCGGGTCCGTTTACCTCAGCAGGCCGCCGCTGGGCCTGTCTACCTCTGTGGGCCACCGCTGGGCCTGAATGTCTCTGCCGGCTGCCGCCGGGTCTGAATATCCCTGTCGGCTGCCGCCGCTGGGCCCGTCTACCTCCACGGGCCCCCGCCGGGCCTGTCTACCTCTGTGGGCCACCGCTGGGCCTGAATGTCTCTGCCGGCTGCCGCCGGGCCTGAATATCCCTGTCGGCTGCCGCCACTGGGCCCGTCTACCTCAGCAGGCTGCTGCTGGGCCCGTCTACCTCCACGGGCCGCCGCCGCAGGCTTACCTGCGTCTGCTTGTCTCTGTCGCCGGGCCTGTCTACCTCTGTGGGTCGCCGCTGGGCCTGAATGTCTCTGCTGGCTGCCGCCGGGCCTGGATGTCCCTGTCGGCTGCTGCCGCCGGGTCCGTTTACCTCAGCAGGCCGCCGCTGGGCCCGTGTACCTCTGTGGGCTGCCGCTGGGCCTGAATGTCTCTGCCGGCTGCCGCCGGGTCTGAATATCCCTGTCGGCTGCCGCCGCTGGGCCCGTCTACCTCCACGGGCCCCCGCCGCAGGCCTACCTGCGTCTGGTTGTCTCTGCCGCCGGGCCCGTGTACCTCTGTGGGCTGCCGCTGGGCCTGAATGTCTCTGCCGGCTGCCGCCGGGCCTGAATGTCCCTGTCGGCTGCCGCCGCTGGGCCTGTCTACCTCAGCAGGCTGCTGCTGGGCCCGTCTACCTCCACAGGCCGCCGCCGCCGCAGGCCTACCTGCGTCTGCTTGTCTCTGCCGCCGGGCCTGTCTATCTCTGTGGGTCGCCGCTGGGCCCGAATGTCTCTGCCGGCTGCCGCCGGGCCTGGATGTCCCTGTCGGCTGCTGCCGCCGGGTCCGTTTACCTCAGCAGGCTGCCGCTGGGCCCGTGTACCTCTGTGGGCTGCCGCTGGGCCTGAATGTCTCTGCCGGCTGCCGCCGGGTCTGAATATCCCTGTCGGCTGCCGCCGCTGGGCCCGTCTACCTCCACGGGCCCCCGCCGGGCCTGTCTACCTCTGTGGGCCACCGCTGGGCCTGAATGTCTCTGCCGGCTGCCGCCGGGCCTGAATATCCCTGTCGGCTGCCGCCACTGGGCCCGTCTACCTCAGCAGGCTGCTGCTGGGCCCGTCTGTCTTGTTTATTTTTAATATGTACTTTGCCCTTAAGTACTGACTTGCATGTTTTGTTTTGTTTTCTTGCACTCATAAGACTGATTAGAAGTACTTAAAAGGAGGCAGGCATCCAATCATGTGATCCTCTCTGACCTGGTATAATCACGTAAGGATTTATTGAAACTGTCCAGCAGTCATTTCAACATTTTGTCCAGATGTGAGTTTGGAATGTAGATGCATGTCTCCCAGATTATCCCACTACTTTCAAAAGGAAATATGCGAGGCTTCCCCTACTCACCAGATCATCTTAATGTCTAAATTTACCAAATGATTTTGATCTTTAAAAAATTTAAATCAAAGTTTCTACTTATAAAGAAACACAAGTTCAATTTCTACAGTGTCCTCACACAAAGAATCAACCAGCCTGGCAGGCCACCCGTGAAGCTGGAGATGTCTGCAGATGTGTTCTCCAGCATAGCTCTGGCATAAAGGGAGCTCAGAGCACACTGGCCGCTACCTGGTGGGAAGGAAGGCCAACTCCAGTCTGCTGACACAGAGAACTTTGCAATAACCCCCACTGAAAAAGAAGGGTGGCCAGGACACTTTCTCAAGATAAATGCAGGGTCTGTTAGACTGTTTAGGAGAGAGACATGAGCTGTGCAAACAGATGATGAGAGGTGCCTGGCTGTGGCATGTTAAAGGAGGAGCGCACACAAAAGCTGGATTGGTCCGGACAGCTTTTTAAAATTTGCATTATGTTGGGTGCATCTGGGTCTAAGAAGAAAGGTGAGTCCTCCGGCTACGATACTTGGAAGTTGTCAAATGTTTCCTGGAGTACTGAGTCCACTTCTGAGTTCTATACTTAAAGGGAAACAAAGAACCTGGAGAAGATTGTATCTCTAAATTCAACCAGAATCAGAGAATGGCACCTGTGTAAAACAACAAAAAGTGAGGGACTTAGAGTTCTGTTTGAAGAGAAAAAAGGTCCTAAACTTGGCATCTATACTTGCAAATCCTCTCTCTCCCTCCCCCTCCTTTCTCTCTCTCCCTTCTTCCCCCTCTCCCCCTCCCCCTGCTCTTTCTGGTGTGTGTGTGTGTGTGTGTGTGTGTGTGTGTGTGTGTGTGTGTGTGTGTGTTGTGTTGGCTCACGCACCTACACCTAGTGAGGCCAGAGGAAGGCATCAGGTCTCTACCTCATTCTTTTGAAGCAAGGTCTCTCCCTGACCCAGAACTTGGAACTCATGATCCTTTAGCTAGGTTACCATCCAGCAAGCCCCAACAATCTCCCTGTCTCTGCTCCTCTCAGTCCTGGATTACAGGCATGTATATGGCCATGCCTGGCTTTTTAGGTGGGGGCTGGGATCTCCTAACTACTTAATCATTTCTCCAGCCCAGCAAGCCCATTAATTAATGTTTGTTCTCTCTCTCTTTTTTTTTCCACTGGTGTACCAACTTTTAAAAGTACAATGTGAATGTTTGGAAAGAAATACTAAAAGTGTATAAAATGGCACTTCCGCCCTGGTTTAGGCATATTAACCTCCAGCTGAGGCTGTTCTTGGCTTAGTTTGGCTTAACATTGGTCTGCTTAACCTCGTTCTGTTATGTTTTATTATGTGTGTGCTGTACTGAGGATTAAATTCAGGGCTGGGGTACAGAAGGCAATGCTCTACCACCAAGCTAAATTCCTAAGCCTCTGCAATCTTAATCTTGAGCCAGGATCTCACTAAGTTACCAGGTGTAGCCTTGAGTTCACTGTGTAGCCCGGATTGCCCACCCTGAACTTGAGATCCTCCTGCCTCAGCCTCATGAGGAGCTGTGATGACTGACAGGCCTGTGCCCCCATGACTATCTTCCTATATGATGTTCAAGGATTTTCCCTGCTGTCTGCAGGCTGCTCTCCTGTGTCTGTGTTTATAACAGTAATGTCCTGGACTTCTGGGTTTGCTTCCTGGGTCCTTTTCACCGTAAAAGAATCCCTCCCCGCCGTCTCAGCTCTCCTGAGTATCATCCGGGCCTCAAAGGTAACTGCCTCCTCTCTATGACACTTGTTGCTGGTGCCTTCCCATCTGTGTCTCTGTACCGAGGACCTGGAACTCTGGTCCTCCTTGCTCCCGGTTCCTGCTTCTGCCCAAGGCTGCTGCTCTTTCCTGTAAAACTCCGACTTCTTCAGCTCTGCCACGCCTCTTGCCATTGTCTTTTACGTAATTCCCGATCATTCCTTTTCCTTAGCATCTGGCCTCTGAGCGCTGCCATCACGCCGCCACCCCACCCCCACCCCCACCCCCGCCCACCCCACCCCCACCCCCCCCACTCCCCCCCACCCCCCCACCCCATCCCCCGGCCCCAGGACTTCCCTGCACGCGTGGCAATGCCCTTGACAGCAGCCTCAGGCTGCACAGGTTCTCACCAGAACTGGTCCCTCCACCTCCTCCAGCCATCCCTGAGAGCATGTGCACTGGATCTGACTCTCACCTCCATCTCCACAGTCAGGGATACTGATGCTTACCATTCTCTCAGCCCTGCTTTTTCCTCTTGCCTGCCTGACTCAGCTCCTCCTGCAAGAGGTCATTCTTCAGCCCTGTGGAAACATCAGGGGCATGGTGGTCTGGCCTTGTCTGGACCCCTTTTTCCCTGCCACCCAGCAGAGCTCAGAGTTCAGCAGCATTACATATAGCCCCTTGACAAAACTTGAGTTTCTCTTGCCCTTCGTGGATTTTTGTTTCTCTTTTCTAGAAAAACTCTCCCCCATGATGGATCCAACTGTATGCATCTCACTGTCTCCATTACCCAAAGAAAGGCCCACAGCCACTCAGACTGGCTTCACCATTAGAACATAAATTATGCAAAGCACAAATTCCAGCATGTGGTTCAGACAACATATTTGTTTATATCACATGTCAGCTAACATAATTGTTCCCTTAGCTCAGGGAATTATATTCTGTGATATGGCTGCTATCATTCGAACCTTCAGTGTCCCCTGAAGCTGTATGTGACAAAAGCCTTGCCTCCAGAGAGACACTGCTAGGAGGTGGCATTGGAGACAGAGTCTTCAAGAGGGAAGGGCTTTCTGTCAATGGGGCTGTGCCCTTGACAGGGATTGCCACAGCCATATCTGTCTCCCTTCCTCTCCCTGGCCACAGGGTGAATGGTTTTGCTTGGCCGCACTCTCCTGCCTCAGTGCACAGGCTCACCACAGCCCCTGAAACACTTAGGGTCAATTGGTTATGGACCGGCTCAAGCCTACAAAACTGAGAAAGCCAACTTTTCTTCTTTCTATGTTGATCAGCTCAGGTGTTTGTTAGAGTCAGGGAAGAGTGACCTATACAGGGATGAAACCGCCCAGAGACAACTTCTCAGAAAGCATCGCCACCACTGAGCCATGTGAGACCACACTATTTGTGTAGCAATTTTGTTTCTGAACTCTCTGGTGTTACATCCTATTACTCCACTGCCGAGCAATTTGAAGTGAAAGGGGTAGCTGGGTTTTCCATTTGCACCACTGGTTTATCTTGTTTTTTCCACTCTTGTTGGTTTGCATCTAAACTTCTTTCTCCCGAATTTCCAGACTTTGGTGCAAAGGCCACTGGTGGTTGGAGCCCAGCCAGGCCAGTGTCACACCATCACAGTGGCTGCATTGTCTCGGGGAGCTCTTGTTGCTGTCTGAACCCTGCTGTCCCCTGTCCCAGCTAGGGTACAGATCGTCCCCGTTGTGGTTTGTCCGATTCGTTCTTTCTCTGATTCTAAATTAGGCTTTACAGTCTGAGTCCTTTTCTGGTTTAAGCTCACACCTGTCCAAATAGCCTAAGAAGGCTTGTCACCGCTGTACACGCTGACCTATGCTTCGCTCCCCGCACGTGGGCCGCACCCTCCCAGCTCTGTGCTCCAAGACAGAAAGAGATGCTCAGGAGCGCAGGCTGGCTTGACCTTACTATCCCTCCTCGCCGCCGTGTGCTCACACTGACTTCCTTCTCTTCCTCCTAGTGGCTGCCTCCCCTGGACTCTCTCATCCTGCAGGAGCAGCCCCATCTCCGCTCCAGTGGCTTCTGCGGGGAGCACCTCTGAGTCTCCTTCCCTGCATAGTTACCAGCGATTCCGTGGCAACCTCTTCCTCCTCCTGTACCACTCTTCCAGCCCACCACCTCACCCACTGCGTTTGCCCTCTACTTCCTCTCCTTGGAAAATCTTTACTCCGAATTTCTTAGCACCAACTCAGGTCCCCATCCTAACTTTCAGACCATGGACCCCTGGTGCCTAACACAGGGCGGGTCCACTGGTGAGTTTTCAATTTGAGGAAAGTATTCAGTGTACCCCCACTGCCATTCTGTTCTTGGTTTCAGTGTGGCCATCCATCAGTGATTTGCATGAGATTGCCAATACTTTATCATGAAGCAGCCTTTGTAGTAGATGAGTTTGTTCAAATGTGACTGATGCAGGTTCTCTGAGCATATTCAAGGTGGGCCAGGCTATGATATGGAATTACATAAATTTTTATCTTAAGAGATTTTGTTTTACTTACAATAGATTTATTAGAACATAACCTCACTGTAAAGTGCACCCACTTGCAGAGTTAACCATTCACTGCTGCTTTTGTTGAACATCAAGGTGTGCCAAAAAAAAAAAAAAAAAAAAAAAAAAAAAAAACAGGTTGTCATTTCTATAGAAAGTTGGTAGGAAAGATGCCTCTGAGGCAAAATCTTGTAGTGGGTTCAAGTCCCACCACCCCTGATCGATTCAACTGTGATACCAGGTCCAGGGATGCTTCCTCTGCCAAGGGGACAGCTGCAGTCACCATCCTCCTATGTGATGACATCTATCAGAAGGGGCAAGTGACATTCTTGTCACATCAGCAGTGTGACCAGGATATTAATATGCATGGCTCACTCATCAGTGTATTGCTCTTCTGAGATTTAGGAAGATAGAGGCAAAGTCGTATGACTGAAGAAAAAAAAAATCTTCATAGATAAGATCCACAAGGAAATCACCACCTGAAAATCAAATAGAAATGTTCAGGTACTAATATACAAGTCCATTTGGTATTTGACATTGTTTTATGAATTTACCCTTAAAGTCAGGCTCTATAATTAAACAGATGACTGCAATCTAATTATTAATTATGCAATGCCTATTTGCTTTACCAAAGAAATCTGATCCCCAGAAGCCTTTGGTTTTGGATTTAATTTAATTAGTGAATTTAATGCTTGTCCTCTAGATGGCTCATCTTGTACTTTTGCTAAAGGAAGGTGGCTAGCTTGTCAGAAGGAATTACTCATAAATTGGCTAATTAATCGCTTCAATCCTTATATGATGAGATTCACATGGAAATAGAAAAGGGCGTTCTAAGGACAGGACAGACCCCCCCCCTAAAAAAAAAATACCGCCCTGGCACCGGGCTTGTCACAGCTCTGAAGTCATGTAACTGTGAAGATCCATCAACACGGGGGTTCTCCATCAAGAAGGATTGGGTTAAGGAAAGAAAAGGTGTACAGAGAGATATGTGGTAGCCCAGGTGGCTTCTGTCTAAGTAGACAGCAAACACTATACAACAAAAAGCTGAAGTCTGAGCAATTTCACTCCTCCCAGGCTAGAAGGATACAGAAAGCCCCGGTGCTAAGCCAATCCGCCATTTTGCTAAACACCATCCCTTGCACTGTGCTGAACCTGGCCTGTCATCATAAATCCCAGACTGAAAAGGTCATACAGTGTTTCTAAAGCTCACAATGATGTCACCGTATTGCATAATACAGGTCCACTACATCTCCATTCGAGTCTTTAATTCACTGCCAAGTAGCTAAAACATTCACCTGTTAATATGATAGGTTTAATGATACATACATATAATATCAATATGATAATAAACATGTGTCCATTAACTGATGAATAGATAAAGACAATGTGTCTCAGACATAGCATGAAACACTACTCAGCCATTAAAATGAAGTTTTGCCATCTGTTAGAATAAAACCAGAGGTGATTATATTAAGTGAAATAAGCCAGAAACAGAGAGACACATGCTGCATGATCTCATTCATGTGAGGAATATAAAAATGTTGATCTCAAGTAAATTAATTACAGAACAGTGATTGTCAGAGGCTGCGGAGTTTGGGAGGAAAGAGAATTACCTTAGTTACTTTTCCTCTTGCTGTGATAAAATATCCTGACAAAGGCAACTTAAGGAAAGAGAAGCTTATTTCAGCTCATAGTTTAAGAATACAGTCCATCATGATGGAGAAGGCAAGACATCCCATCTTGAAGCAGATGGTCACACTGTGTCCACAGCCAGGAAGCAGAGTGGTGAATGCTTGGCTTGGCTTGATTTCTCCTGTTTCTGCAGTCCAGGACCTCAGCCTAAGAAATACTGTCACCCATCTTCAGGGTGGGTCTTCCCACCTCAACTAACCTAATTAAGATAATCCCCTCACTAGGGTGGCTGGATTCTTGTCTCCCAGGTAATTCCAGACCCTCTAAAGTTGACAGTCAACACTAATCAGTATGGGGCACGGGATGAGATTGGTTAGCGGGTACTAAGGTACAGTTTGATAAGAGTAAAACATCCTGGTGTCAATAGTACAGTATGGTAACTATAGACATTCATTGTTACTGTTTAGTTCAAAAAGCTAGAAGAGTTTTGAATATTTCACTGTAAAGTGATAGGCTGTTTTACCTGACTACCCAATATATTCATGTATCAAAACATCCTATGTATCAATATGTATAATCAATGTATCAGTTAAAATATATTTAATTTCATCTAATGTAAGCTAAAATAAGTCAAAGTTTATTATACAGCTAGGCAGAGTAACCCATATGCCATCTGGAACCCCACTGGATCCCAGTTCTGAGGGCCTTGGCATTCTCTTGAAATTCAAGTTTGCTAAGACCTTGCTGTCCTGTCAGAGGGTGACAAACCCCTGGTTTGCCAAGCAAGAGCTTCTGCACTCCAGATGTGCTGGCATCCTGCCTGTCCTCCCGGCACCTGGACGGATGGTGGAATGGATACAGTAGATTCGATAATTCATGGAAGAGATGTCAGGGTATGCCATGGACTCTGTATCTGCCTGTGGATTCTAGAAATGATCTCCCAGAAATCAGCTAACCTCACAGTTTTGTGTGGCCTAGGCAGAGGGGATCCTGCTCTGGAAATTTCTAGCATGTCCCTAAGGACTAAGGTGCCCCCTCCACAGTCACTCAAGCTGAAGACTGGAATGCAGAGAATGCAGTGTCCAGTGGACAGTTCCAGGTGATTCTGGGTTCCTGTGCTTTTCTCCTTCTCACAGATCAAAGATGGTGTGATCTGCCCTAGGTTTTTGTTTTTGTTTGTTGGAAGAAGAACCATTTGTAGTCTTTTAATTGTGTGTGTGTGTGTGTGTGTGTGTGTGTGTGTGTGTGTGAGATCAACATCTGCCTTGAGATTCATGTCAAAACCTATATAGAGCCAATTTTCTCTTCCATTTTTGTGTGGATTCAGGGGATCAAACTCAGACTACCAGGTTTGCCTGGGGAATGCCTTTACCTAACATACCAACTCACCAGCTCCTGCTCTCATTTTTAATTCCCACAACACCAAGTCACCTTGTGAGACCAAAGAGGGAAAGAGTCAAAATGTGACTCCCACGATCAGGTGACTAGAATATGAACTTTGCGGTATGGGTGTGGGCTCGGGAGTGAGTGCTGGGTTTGGGCTTATGCAGAATAACAGGTGTAATTCTTGTCGGCTCTAGGGATTTCATTTGCTTCTTTGTTATCACGAAGTGGCATAGGAAAATGCACATTTAGCCATTATGATTCTGAGAACAATTAACTCCCGTGTAGCATCTATAGACGTTGGAACCATTCCAAAATGTAATGCTAGTGAACAAAATCACTCTTAATGACAAGATAAACAATGCAGAAGCACAATGTGATGCTGTTAATTATGCCGGCTTAAAACACTAAATTAAGGCTGGAGGTGGTGGCCCATACACCTGTGATCCCAGCCAGCACTCCAAAGGAGAAGGAGGTGAATCAGGAGTTCAAAGTCAGCTTCAGCACTGGGATTAATCCTGAACACCGAGAAAAGTAAGTAAAATTGAGTAAAACAAATGAAGGACAAGATAGTCAGGTGTCTTTAGCTCTCGTCATGTTGCGTGGAAACAGAATCTAAGTACAGAGGGTGCCCTGGTCTCCAGCTGGACACCATCTCCACTCTCCCACCTGCTAGTACCTGCTCAGGACCCCCAGCTGGTTCTCTCCCTGGTAACTATCCTCAGCTGTGCTTTCCCAAGCCTAGGACATGCAGAGATGGATAGCCTGCCTCTCTGGCTGCCCACCGCAGGGCTCCAAATCCTAGTTGTCTGCTGGGAGTGTAGCTCAGCTACAGAGAGCTTGCCTAACGTGTCCAAGGCTCTCGGTTTGATCCCTGACTCAGGGAGGGGGGATTCCCAAGTACCCAGCTGTCCCCAAACGCCTCTTTTTTTCTCTCTCTTACACCTCACTTTGGAATATTTTAAAAGATCTATGCCACTCTCAGAGCGCCACAGAAGTTTGGTGCTGTCCGTCCTGTGCCCTGCACCCCTTTATAGACAGATGTCATTCCTTAGGGCACCTTCAGCCGCAAACCTCCATCTGTTCCTTGGGGATCCTAGTAAACACACAGCAATGTGTGATGATGTGGTGATTTGAAAGAAAATGCCCCCCAAAGGGAGTGGCACTATTAGGAGGTGTGGCCTTGTTGGAGGAAATGTGTCACTGTGGGGGCAGGATTTGAGATCCCTTTTGCTCAGTCAGTGTGACAGTCAGCTGACTTCCTGTTCTGCAAGATGTAAGACTCTTAGCTACTCCAGCACCACATCTGCCTGCATGCTGCCATGCTCCCCATCATGATGATAATGGACTGCACCTCTGAACTGTAAGCAAGCCACCCCAAATAAAGTTTTCTTTATAAGAGTTGTCACAGTCATGATATCTCTTCACAGCAATAAAACCCCAAACTAAGACAGATGATATATTATTTCCAAAGTACTCATATGAGGAGTGGGCAGAGTTTTTCTATCTAAAGCAAAGTAGAAAGAATGAAGTAAAGCTTATAACTTTAGTTTAAAGAGTGGGGGAGAATTTTTTTTGTAACTGGCAGCATGGAGCAGAATGACGTGTGTACATGAAAAATCTCTATTGTTAAAAGGCAAAGATGCTCCAGTGAGTCAAAAACCCAAATCTAACTTTGTGCTATTTTTTCCAATGTTATTTATTTCGTAGATGTCAGCTGAGGTCATCTTGACCTTTTAAAATGAAAATAAATGGGCTCCAGCCCTGAGCAATCCATCCCGAGGGAAGCGTGGTGCCCTCTCTGGTGTTCCCTGGGCACTTGAGTCCCCTGTCACTTCTCTTCATGTCTGGACACTTGATGTCACTCTTACTGGTGGCCCTTCTTCTCCTCTCGGATTTGTCTCTGACTCAAACCCTTGTCTGGATTCCCCCAGAAGCCTCTCACAGAGACAAAGGAATGCGGATTGGTGTGCTAGGCTGACTGGGGGAGATTACTGTAAGTCACAGCAACACAAAAACTAAAATTGGATTTGCTATTTACTTTTTTAAATGCCTTTGGCCACTAAAAACAGCTCATCAAGGTCATTTCTGTAAAGTCAGTTTCCTCTCCAAACAATTCTCTGAGACCAGCTAATAAATACTTTTCATGTTATTGTTCTTATTTTTGAAACAGTTTCGTATGTGTCAGGCTGGCCTGGAATTCTCCACGTCCCTAAGATGACCTTAAACTTCTGATCCTCCTGCCTCCACCTCCCAAGCGCTGTGATTACAGGCTTGCACCATCTTACAGTCTTACACAGAGCTGGGGACTGAACTAAGAGCCTTGGTGTGCTAGGAAAGCCCCCTCCAACTGAGCTACGCCCTCGGCCCCTCATCCTAATTTCTATCAGAAAATATTACAGCGATCAGTAAGTCCGACTTTGGTAAGTCCACGCTGGTGTGCACCTGTAGTCAAGCACTGAGGAGGCTGGGGGAGAAGGGTAGACAGTGTGAGGTCAGCCTAACTATCTATCTAATGAGATCATGTGGGGGGAGGGAGTCAAGCTGTAAAAGGGGCGTTACCTAAATTACAGTAGCTCTCTCCATAAGATAGAAGATAGAGAACACAGTTAAAAGTCATTTTCAAGGAATGTTTAATGGCTTGCTAAAATGCTGTTAATGTTACAAGTGAGAACAGTTTTTAAAAACCCTCATTACATATTCATAACTACACACATTTTATAGTTCAAAGAGATCTAATTTCATGTATGTTAATGGAAAGAGTGGTAGGAAGCAAACCAAATTATTAACTGTAACATTTAGGAAATGAGATTAATGATGGCAATGATTTTACCTCTTAGTCTTTCTGAACATGTGTGTGTGTGTGTGTGTGTGTGTGCACGCGCGTGTGTTGTGCTCATGTGTGCACACGTGTGTGGGTGCCTTCACACATGTTATGCATATATGGAGGCCAGAGGTCTTTGGTGTCTTCCTCAGTCGCTGTCCACCTTATTTTTCTGAGGCAGGGTCTCTCACTGACCTGGAGCTCCTGTTTCAGCTAGACTGCCTAGTCAGTGGGGTTTGCCCATCCCTACACCCCATTTCCCACCCTGGAGTCACAGGTGTGTATTGGCATGCCTTGCCTCTTACATAGGTTCTAGGGATCCGGACACAAGCCCTCCTGCTTGTGTGGCAAGCACTGAGCCCACAAAGGCATCTCTGCATCCCTCTTTCCTGAAATTTTAAATTTTAAACAAGAGTACATACTGCTGTCAATACGAAGCAGGCACAATTAGCAATGCTATGATGAAATTTCACTGACTAAAGAGGCTGGAAAGATCTGCGGGCTGGCTCTGCTGGCAAAGTGTCTGCTGCCCAAGCCTGAGGACCCAAGTATGGATCTCCAATGCCCATTGAAAAGCTGGGTATGTTGGCACAAGTCTGTAACTCCAGTGCCAAAGAACAGGGTCTGGGAAGGGGAGGCAATGTCAGAGGGTCCTTGGGCTCACTGGGCAGCCAATCTGCACAAATCAATGTGCTCCAGGTTCAGTGAGAAACCCTGTCTCAAAAAATAATAATAATATTAACAATAATAGTAAGAAGATAGTGATTAAGAAAGGCATTGATGTCCACATCTGGCCTCCACACAAATCTGCACATATGTGCATGAACACCCACATGAGCGAGAGCTCTCAAGCACACATGAACACGCATACACACACACACACATACACACACACATGCATACAAGCATGTACACATACACACAAAACATGAAGAAACACCCAGTTACTTGGGAAGAATAAAAAAGCAATCACTTATTTTATTCTATCTCAATGTCTATTAATTTTATGAGAATGAGAGATCAAGGCTTCTGAAAAGGATGATACTATTTTGTGCTATTTTATTGAGAAATTATTGAGACAGATGCACTATACAAGAAACTAATAAAATGTTATTGACAGATTTAATAGTTTGAAATTCACAAATGGCAGAATTGTGTATTAAATATAATTATTCTGTAATGTAATATAATAGTGGCAAGTGCAATTTTATATTAAAGTCAAAGTATTTCTCTTATCAAGTACTCAATTGCCTAGTATATTTTTATACACTATCAATTTTTTTTCATTTTTCTTTATTAAGAAATTTTCTACTCAGTCTACATACCACCCACAGATCCCACCTCCTCCCTCCTCTCACCCCCTATCCCTCTCTCCCAAGCCACCCCACATCCCCACATCCCCCAAATCAAGGTCTTCCATGGGGAGTCAGCAGAGCTCCACACACTGAGCCTAGGCAGGTCCAACCCCCTTCCCACTGCACCAAGGCTGTGCAGGGTGTCACACCACAGGCACCGGATTCCCAAAAGCCTGCCCATGTGCCAGGGACGGATCCTGATCCCCCTGCCTGGGTGGCCTCCAAATAGTTCAAGCCAAACAACCTTCTTCCGTGTCCAGGGGGCCTAGTCCAGTCCCATGGGGGCTCCACAGCCACTAGTCTACAGTTCACGGGCTTCCACTATACACTATCAAATTTGATGTAAAAAGACCAATCTGTTCTTTCTGGGTTTGTCCTGCAGGAAATGGAACCAGAGCTTTGCATGCAGTAGATGAATGCAGTGCCACTGAGCCACACCCTTGGTCCTAACGTGTTCCCTGCAAACTACAGACCCCAGATATCACAGAATTTCTAATACAATGTGACAATTTAAAATAGAGACTAGGCACCCTAAGGGGGCTGGTGGGTTTCCTCTATGAAAGGGCAATAGTGGAGCTCAGCTCATTAATCATTATTAGCCTAGGTCCAAGAAGGCCCAGTATTTTCCCTTTGGTGACAGGGGTTCCCGCATCATCACCCATCTGTGAGGATGGATTCGCTGTGATGTCAACACCTGAGTGTGGCCTGAGATGAGCATCCCACTGCCCAAGGACTATGAAGGGACCTGGTCAGCTCCAATAGCAATGCAATTCAGTTGTCTATGATCAATAAACCAGTGTTCACCAAGAGACAAGACAGTAATAGTTCATACAGCTCTCTCAAAGACATCTTGTCATGTGTAAGACATGAGGAAAGTAAAGGAAAGAGCAATTTTTATCATTTAGCTTTGGATTCTCCTTGTATCCACTAATCAAAACCCTTCAGGAAGGAAAGGGAGGAATTCCTGGTTGGGCACTCAGTGCCTCCCAAGCCATCAATCACTCTTTGTCAAAGTGGAAGTTGATTGCTTGAATCCAGAAGGGATGCATCTCCTAAGTGAGATCCAAGGCACGACCACCAAAGATCTTGTTAATGTGGAGATCTCAGGCTTCCCCCCCCCCCCACCCCAGAAATTCCCATCAAGGAGATCCAGCATTGAACCTGGGAACCCACACACTCCACATCACACTGCACCCCTCCCCGGCCGGGGATCCTCAGGTACATGAAATTTAAGGCCCACTGGGCTGAAGAGTAGAATAGCTCTGATATATACGCTACAGCTTTGAGGGTGAAAGTCCAATCTTGATAATTCACTGGGTCATTATTTTAGAATGCACTTCTACTTACAAAATGTAGAAAAGTGTGTTACAGAACTGAGCCCTGTGGCATGGGGCAGCCTCATTCACCCCTTGTTTGCCACATTTCTCACAGTAGTGTGTTCCTTTGTGCTTGATTTAATTTCATGCTCTTATGCTCACCACAGCTCTAAGAGCACAAAATCTTAGAGGGCTAACATTGCCAGCTAGAGGCCACAGCCAATGATCTGGAAACAAAACTGGAAATGATTAAGATCCGTGAAAGCAGGAAATCAGTGATTGCCATTAGTCACCAATCAGGCATGTCACATCCTACCACAGCTGCCCCTCTGAAGTACTCTGATGTCTATACAATGAAACCACCTAATGACATCTTTCTCAGATTATAACCACCCTTAAACAACATGATTGTATGGTGATAGGGAAATGGATAGATGGATCAATTATGGTAGATGATCAATATGGTAGATTATGGATCAATAGATGGTAGACAGAAAAATGATTGATAGATGATAGATAAGTGGTTAGTAGATGATAGGATAGATAATTGGTTGTTTGATGATATAGATAGGTGATAGGTAACTTATAGATGATATATTGGTATTTGATAGATGGGTGATAGGTGGCTGATAGGTCAATAATACATAAATGATAGATAACAGATTGATAGATGATTGATAGCTGATAGACAAATAGGCTATGAATGAATCACACACATATTTATCAAGGAAATGTCAGTGGAGTGTGGTCTGGAGCAGAGGAAGGGGCTGTCAATCAATGTCTCATATCAGCTATCCCAAGGATTTGAAATTGGGTTTCTGGCTGAATTTATGATTTATTATATGTCCTCATATTTTCTTAATGAATCAGTGTCTTCGTTAATTGATTATACTATCACCTTTATAAATTCAGATTTTTAATAAGTTTATTGATCCCTCAAAAGTGTCTCTGCTGGTGAGTGGCCAGTCCCCACTGGATAAAGAGGGGCCTCACTCGAAGTGTCTCATCTACCAGGATTTACTCCAAGGTGAAAAGGCCAAGCTGGGACCCACAGTGGCTCCTCCTTTGTTCTTTTTGCATTGTAGGTACAACGACACCACCTTCACAGGAGAGTCAGAGCAAGGTTTGCTAAGTCTTTGCTTCACCCTTATCTTGCCTAGAAAACTCACTGCCACAAAATTCCTCACATTTGCTCACTCCTGGGCTCCAGAACAGAGTGGCATTAGGACGGTTTCTAGTTCTTACAGCTGCCCGCTTCCAGCTTTTGATGACTAATATTTTTTAAGGTTTTATATCCTATTAAACTGTATGTGCTGATATGCACATATCTGCCAGTGTGCCCTTCTATCTGATTCTCTTGGCTTTCTCCTCCCCACATGAACTAGAAAAAGCAAACCAGCTAGCCACATTTATGCTTAGAAGAGAGGGCTGACTTGTTCAGCTATGGGTTTCTGGCTCCAATATTTCTAACCCCCACAATAAAATTTCAAATAACTGTGCTGGTTGGGTCTGTTTCTGATAGCAGAATGTGTTCTTTTTATAACTTAATATTTCAGAGGAGAGGCCTGGGGAGATGGTTCAGCAAGGAAAATGCTCATTGTACAAGCATGGGGTCCTGAGTTTAGATCCCCAACATCCATGTACAAAATCTGGTAGTGGTACCTAACTGTAACCCAGCACTAGGGGCTGGGGGTAGGCTGAGACGGGTGGATTTGGGGAGCTCACTGACCAGCCAGTCTAGCTGAAATAATGAGCTCCAGATTTGGTGAGAGACCCTGCCTCAAAAAGCAAGGTGGGAGCAATATATGTCTAAGGTCAGCTTCTTGCCTCACACATGCACACACATGTGCGTGCACACACGAGGAGCATACCTATACACCTGTGTGTTTCCATGTGCATACTCCATACACACAAAATAAAGCCAGTCCTGTCATTAATCTCATTACATAAAAGTTACAGTTAGTAATTGATTATATTTCCCAAGATGTTGTTAATAAACATGAAATTAAACCATTTTGAATAAAAAAAATGCGCAAAATTATGTGTGTAATTAAAATTTTTTAAATTATTCACACTTATAACATTAATGACATTTTTAAGCCATTAAATACTCATCTATGAACTCCCTAACTGCAGCTTTTACATTTATGTGTTTGTTTGTGGACTTTTTTTTTTTTTGGACAGGGCCAAATTGGCCTGGAATTTGCTATGTAGCCCATGTTATCCTCAAACTCATGATAATCCTCCCGCTTCTGCCTCCTGAGTGCAGGAACACAACCAAGACCCACCACACCTGGCATAATCTGCACCTTTTAAAACTGCTTAAAGGATACTGTTTAAATGACATGTTATCACCAATACACTAATCTTTCAATTAAATGGAAGTCTATTCAAAACTACTAGATTTTCATTTTTAGGCAGATGTGTGTTTCCCAAGCCTCTGAAACAAAACCACAAACTGATTTCTTGTCTATCCTTGCTATCACATTCAACAGTGTTAAATGTTATGTGCGGTCCTGCTCTAATGATCCCACAAGTTGTCTGTACTTCTCCATTCGCCCTTCATTCAGTAGTCCGGTGCTCGCTGACATTGGCTGTGTGCCAAGCACTATGGAGATGTTGCAGGGAGCAGTAAAGAAGTGGCTGTTCTCAGCAGAAACTCATCCCTGGTACCTTCTTGCCCAACGAGTATTCTGTCCCACCGTTCTCTTTAGAAGATCATAGCACAGCATACACATCAGGGTGTCACTAACTCACTGGATATGGTCTGTCCAACCTCTGGTCTACTGGCCACATGCACTCCAGGGTAGCTAGGAATACAGCCTAACACCAAATAATAAACTTAGTAAAAACATTGGGGGGGGGATTGTAACTCAATTATGTGGATCCTGAGTGTGACCTTTGTAGGTAACAATATAACATATGACAATTTCAAAGACTAGACACATCTGACAACATCTGCGTATCTCAGCACCTAACTCCCTAACTTTTTATTTAAGATATTTTATATCTTAAAACTGACTCTATTATAATCTTTCTTTTTTTCTTTTATTTTGGGTTTTTTTCTTTTTTTGGGGGGGGGGGGACAGAGTTTCTCTATATAGCCCTGGCTGTCCTGGAACTATATAGCCCTGGCTGTCCTGGAACCAAGCTGGCCTTGAATTCAAGAGATCCTTCTGCCTTTGTCTCTCAAGAGCTGGAATTAAAGGCATGTGCCACCAATGCCTGGTGTAATACTTCAAATTGTTATAATGTTCTTTTATTTTTTAAAAATTTTACTGATGCTTAAAGAATGCACATATTTACAAAAACCAAAATACATATACATATTGTATAATGTTGAAATCGAGAGAAGTGATCTCCTCCTTACTTATAGTAAAAACATTCACAATCCATCATTTTAGCTTTAAAATATACACAGAACACTACTGTCAGCTGGTCACCCAGCCTCACAACAGAACATCAGAGCTTCCTTCTCCCATCTAGAACTTAGCAGCATCAGTCAGCTTTTCTCCATCCATCCCTCTCCTCTCCCAGGATCTGGTAACCACCGTCCGACTCTCCAGTACTGTGAAGTCAGCTGTTTTAGTTCTACATAGGATGGAGAACCTTTGGAGCTGTCTTTCTGTACCTAGCTTATTTTCCTTAACGTGATGTCCTCTGGTCCCATTCACAGAAAGAAATATACACAAAAATAACAAACTATCAACAAAAAAAGACTTCACTCTTTCATGGTTGAGTAGTATTCTATAGTAGATATGTACCGTGTTCTATATCACCCATCCATCAGTGGCCTAGTTTGTTTCTATTGTTATGATAAAAACCATGACATTTTGGGAGGAGAGAGTTTATTTGGCTTACACATGCCAATCACAGTCCATTATTGACGGAGGTCAAGGCAGGGTCAAGGATTGCATTGAATCCACACAATATACCTCAGTTGAAATTATATTGACTTAAATCATGTGGATTCACAAAAGTTAGGGGTTTCTCATTTTTTGGTTTTGGATTTGTTTTGTTTTGTTTTGGCTTTTATTCAGTAGATGAGACTCACTTTAGTATAGTTTTTAGAAAAGGGGAAAAGTTGACTGAACCAACAAAATTTCTTAGATGTATACAACTGTGTGAGGTACCTGGAGAAGTGTATATACACAAAAATAACAAGCTATCAACAACAACAAAAAAAGATTTCACTGCAAGAAAGAGAAAACTAGGACCACATAGGCATTGATGAGAGAAACCCCATCAAGGTTTAGAAACATCCATGTGCTCATTTATACTGTTGGAAATTTAGTTTGAGTCCTTCTTTTGGAAGTAATGACCTAAAAAGAAGCCTAGGATAAAAATATCCCCCGGGATACATCAGCAGAACTAATAGGCAACTGACACTTTGTTGATAGGCAAAAAGAAACTGTGGAAGAGACGCCGTGGTGACCAAGTATCTGTTTATTTGATGACACCTGACTCCTGTAGGAGAGGCCTTGGGGACTGTATTCTCTGAGGTCATGAAGGTAATTACAGGACATCTGAAAGGGAGCTTCCTGCCAGGAAACCAGGTACATATATTAAGAAGTGCCTAAAGCTGGGCCGTGGTGATGCACACCTTTAATCCCAGCACTTGGGAGGCAGAGGACCCAGATCTCTAAGTTCAAAGCCATCCTGGTCTACAGAGTGAGTTCTAGGACAGCTAAGGCTACACAGAGAAACCATGTCTCAAAAACAAAAAGCTCCCTACAATGGCTGACTCCATCTCTGTTTCCATTTGTGTTAGCTATCTTTCTCCTTGCCGTGACCCCATCACTGACAAGAAGCTATTTAAGGGAGGGAGTGGTTCTCCTGGCTTAAAGGATATGAAGGGATACAGCCCACCGTGGTAGGGAAGACAGGCAGTAAGAGAATGGGGCAACTGATCCCATGGCACCTGCTGTCAGGAAACAGAGGACCAAGGACAGGGACAGGCTCTGCAATCTCAAAGACTGCCCCTGAGTAGCAAACTTCATCCAGTGAGGTTCCACATTTCACAACTTCCTCAATTAGTGACACAAGTTAGGGAAGAAGTATTCAAAATAAGGGATGTTCTCCCTTTCAGACCACAGCCCAGTAATCCACAGCATCACCGTTCTTCTGTAGCAGCAAGCTATTGTTATTTCATATAGCAAGTTGTAATTGGTGAAAGATCACCTGTCTGTCTTACTGAGCCATAAGACTATCTCCCCCCCCCCCCCCCTCTTACCTTTTGGAGCCCAATACCTACCAAGTAGGTAGGTATTTATCAGGTGTTCAGTAAATGCTGGCTGACTTGCATTTGAGAGGTGCTATGATCCAGAGACTTCCATGAAACCTTTGTGTCGGGTGGAGATTCTATGTTGAAGAAAGATTGCTTTCTGCCAAAGCAAGAAAATGCGAAAAGCCCTTGGTCAAGGAGAAAAACTAAGATTACTCAGACATACTGTAGATTTCTTATATTTTTGGTTGTGAGCCTAGCCTTTAACAGCTGAGCTATCCTTCCAGCCCCATACTGTAGATTTCTATAGTCATGTATATTGTTTTCTTTTTGGAATGTGTTATATGACTAATAATCATGTTTCCAAAATTCTAGAGGATTAAGTGTCTATAGCCTTGTAATGACTGTGACAAGAGAAGGCTGACCCCCACCAGGAACACTGTATCATTGTGGCTTTGGTTCACTGATTTACTGAGCTACAATCCCAGATGACTTTAGACAAGCCACGCAGAAGATGGGTTCTCTCTGATTTTGCAAAGCCCTTCCAAATAGTTTGATTCACGCTGATGCCGGTATACAGAAAGATATGGGATTTTTTTTTTTAATCTCATGTCAAATGTATAGAACTATTGTTTTTATCTCTATTCTAGACTTAAGAAACCACGGTACATCTGTCTGCAGATTTGGTCAGGCTGAGGCTTTGATCCTAAGGAAAGAGAGTAAGTCCAAGTGCATTATATTCCTCCCAGAATGTGCACCATGGTGGTGACAGCAGCTGGAGTCTGTTTTGTATCTATATGATTATTCTAATTTCCTTCCTGGTCTCCTGCCTTCCACATCTGTCTTTCTCTACTTACCACATGGCTAGGATTTTCACGACACAGCTTCCAGGTGCTCCCCTGCCAACCACATGGGAAGTCCATAAATTTTACAGACAAGAAACATCATATTGCAATATTCATCCCTGTGAAGTATCAAAGCCCAGAGAGTGTATCGTGTGTGTGTGTGTGTATGTGTGTGTGTGTGTTTTCTTGTGTCCTAACAACCAGAGCACATTCTAGAAAATTTCCTTTTAGCCATATGTGATTGATGGTGTGCTCACCTCAGTGCCACAGGATTTTATTTGCTTCACCAGGACAATCAATGCTAGACCCATTTTATCCCTTTGTCTTTCTTCTATGATAAATTCTTGCAATAAGAACCAAAAAATGTTATGGAGGGGCTGTCTATACTTTATCCAGTCTAATATACCTTGAATCAGCCAGTTAAGGAAAATATAAGGAGAAAATTTAGGCATTTGGGCTACATACATGCACATTTTCTTAGCTTCCTTGACTGAACTATTTTCTATCAATGCAAATAAAGTGGTATGTGGCTATGTAAAAAAAAAGTAATAGAAGTATTAGCAAAATACTAGCAAATACACTGTTGAATAAATTTTGCTATTTTCCCCTTTTAAAAAATCAACCAAGGTTTGTCGGGTTTTTTTTTTTTTTTTCATTATAAACAGTAAAACCATTAGAATGTATTTATTCTATTTCCAGGATGTCATTTTTCCAAGGATGGCAACCACAAAAACAAGGGCCATTGCAACTTTGACTATGACAACTTTTGCATCCAAATGGTCGGGCCTTTGGAAATAATCATTATGGCTGCCTCTTCAGCAATCACACACAGCAATGCTTTCGACTGCTCTACAGAGTCCAAGGGGTTCGTCCATTGTAACAGCTGCAGGCAAAGCCAAGAGCTAGACTAGGGTAAACACATCCTTTATGGTTTTTCCTGGGGAAATGCAAAAACAGCACAGGCATGATGGGATGGGTTATTGCGGGCTATTTCAGGCATGCTGGAGACGTAGGTGGCACTCTCCCAAAATTTAAGATCAAATGACACAGCTCCTTTCCCTCAAGAGCCTGCCATCTACGTTGCTGGAGCACATGTTAATTCAGTCCCCCTCTAAACCTCACATCTGGAGTTTGTCTCCCAGCACATGCAGGAGCACCAAGATGCCTCGGTCCCCGAGGGAACTGAGTGGCCCGTTTCAAACCCTTTGTGTCTCCAAAACAGTCCAAATACTGCTTTGCTTCACAGTGCTTCTCCGTGTTTCCTGGCCCTTCATGGGGAGGACAGAAGTGGGATTTGACCTCCTCTCCCTCCTCAGTTCTGCACTTGATTAAATTAATACGGGAAAGCGAGATGTCCTGGGTGAAGACATACCTAGTCACGCAGAGTTCCTTTGTCTCTACAGTCATAGCCCCAGAGTCAACCAAGTGTGGCTGCAGAGGCTACAGGATGTCACCTCTCCCGATGTCATCGAGACATGAAATGCCTTTAGCCAGTCGTAACTAAGACTCTGTTTTCTAGTCCCATCTCTGACCAACAAAAACAGCAAGAAGAGCAGTCACAGGTGGCGTTTGGGCATTCTTTCCCTGTCAGCTTCTGCATGGTTGTTATTTCATTAGCCCAAAGAACGTGGCTGACACAGCTTGACAGCTCAACCAGATTCAGACAAGGATGACACGGCAAGGAATACGTGTGCTGGATTTCATTTCTTTCTCTTTATCTAATTATTTCTTTTCTTCAGATATGTACCCACAATATGTGCTCACTTTCCAAAAAAAGTATAATTCTAAAAGAAACAAAGAAGGGATTGCCTTAAGGCAAAAAGAGTATTTTTTCCTGGCTCATGAGTTTACCCACAATGAGGATGTGAATGCTTTCACCTAGACAGCGTGGGAATCCTATGGCATTTATTGCCCTCTGTTGAGAACACTTGCCCCTCAGCTTGCATAACATGCCTGCCTGGGGGTTCCCTAAGGAAGTGTCTATCACAGAATAGCTGAATGAACATTTCCTCACTTGAAGTAAATCCCACTCACCTAATCAGCTAGCAATGGACTTATATGCAGAAGCAGAGACCCGATTCAAAAGTTGTGTTTCAAAGCCCTGGGCAGATGGCTTGGTGGGCAGACATGCGCACTGGGCAAGAGTGAGTACCTGAGTTTGAATCTCCAAGAACCCATGTGAAAGTCAGACTCATAAAGCAAGCATCTGAAATCCCAACATTCCTTTAGGGGGACAGGAGACTGAGAAGGCGAATCCCTGAGTAGCACAAAAACAACAAGAGAGCCTGTCAGGCAAGGACCAACACCCAAGGTCATCCTCTGACCTCCACACGCTTGCCATGGCTGGTGCATATCCACACTCACACATATAACATGTTTACACATGCATACAAGTATCATCACACACACACACACACACACACACACACACACACACAGCTACAAACAAGTGTTATCTGCTGTAAAGTAGGTTTTCCTTTTAAAACTTAGCTTATGCCATCTGCATTTAATAAGCGCTGGAGTTTTCCTATCTATGATAACTCTGACATTTTATAATTATCCAGAGGCAGGTTAAAGAGGCTAGACCACACAGGCTGGCCTTGAACTTTCTGTCCTCTGGCCACAGTCTTCTGAGTGCTGGGATTACAGGGATTTACCGCCACACTCAGTGTGACCATTTCTAACTAGACGATCTCCCAATGTTAACACAGATGCCTTATATTTAAACTTTGTTCATAACTCTGGAACAAATACCAGAGACAGTGTGATATGGGGTCCTGTGATCTAGGTTCAGTGGCGGAGAATGTGTGGCTTTAAATTTTTCTACTCCTTACCTGTAGAAGCCAGGAAAATGGCCGTTGGTGGGAGGGAGACAGGGTAGTAGAACACAGGTAATATAAAGGGAAACGAGAATAATGGGGAAGGGGATTTGACTGGAGAGAGACATGAGTGGGGAGGTCAGAGAAGGAGGTGGGGAGGAATAACACTAAGGAAACTGAAGAAGCCATATGAAAACTTAATATTTTATAAACTTCATATATATATATATATGTATGTATATACACACACATATATAATAGTTTAATTGGAGTTACTGTATGTGCTGGCTAGTTTTATGTCAACTTGACACAAGCTACAATCATTTTGGAAGAGACAACCTCAAACTGAGAAAATCCCCCAACTAGATTATCCTGTGGGAAAGCCTGTGGTACATTTTATTGATTGATGATTGATGTGTGAGGCCCAGATCACCGTGGGCAGTGCCAGCCCTGGGCTGGTGGTCCTGAGTACTGTAATAAAGCAGGCTGAGCAGACCATGAGAAACAACCCTCTAGGTAGCATCCCCTCCATGGCTCTGCTTCAGTTCCTGCCCCCAGGTTCCTGCCCTGCTTCAGTTCCTACCTTGTCTTTTTGCAGGGATGGACTGTTACCCAGAGTTGTAAGATAAAACAAACTCTTTCCTCTCCAAGTTGCTTTTGGCCAAGGCGTTTTACCACAACAATAGGAACCCTAACTAAGATACCATACGTAGGGACTGTGCTCCTGCCAGAAGCCATGGGTTGCCAAATAAAAAGGCCAGTGTCAGGTGTGAGATATCTCCGCTTGAGTTGTTGATCAGAGGTGTCCTGGAGATATCCAAAACAAGGAAAGCCCTTGCTGTCATTCTCAGTTACCCACAGAGTGATAAGATCATGAGACCGTATTGGTAAAACATCACACATTTTAGACACAGAAAAATCAAGTCGGTACTGAGCAGGGAGCTCCCTTCCTGCCTGATAGCTTTTGTGACTATACAAACTGCTGAGGAAGAAAAGTAATCAACAGTCTTCCCCAACTGTGAACCCTGTGAACTCAAAGAATGACCAGTGTGACAAGACCTGTCCATGGGTGCAGTAATATCACATCTATATGGTGGTACCCAACAGCTTTCTAATTGGATTTAAGGTCTGGTCCACAGTGGGGAAAACACGTATCTGATATTATAAAATCTGGCCAGGAGCCCATGGTTGGAGAGTTCATAGGCCCCAGGACTGAACCAACTACTATTATTTTGCTAAATAGTCATAGTACTAAATTGCCTCTAAACTTATATCTCTATATCTATAAGTTACTGCAGCTCTCGGAATTCATCAAAAAAAATTTTTTGTGCAATGTATGGTGGTTAACCCTGAAACTCACGACTGGTCAGAATGTAAAGAATAAGTATCTGTGGATTGCTCAGCCCCAAATGGAACATTTATATCCCACTCCTTCCCTTTAAGGCTCAGAAACCACTGGAGAAGAAGGGGCAGAACGCATGTAAGAGCCAGAGGTAAAGAAGAACCAGTGTCTCTGGGCATGACGGGACCACCACACTCATGAACTCACAGTGGCTACAGTTGCCTGCACAAGACCTATGCAAGATCAACATTCCGGCTTGGAGCAGGAAAACATTCACAGCTCCCATCCCTAGCTGAGGAGCGAAAGTCAGTTTTCTTTATGATGTGGCCCTTGGTAGGGTGACCATGCTCCAGTGGACGCTTTGGACATGAGTATATGGGCAGCGCAAACTGGGCTTGACAAGTTATTAAAAAACAAAAAGGAGACATGGAGTTGGGAGGGGCTGGGGAGAGGATGAATCTGGGAAGCGTTAGAGGGAAGAGGAGAGGGGTGACTATGATCAAAACATATTCTACACGTGTATGAATGAACCTCTCAAAGAATTAACACAAAGATATTAAGTTTTTTTTTTCTATTTCTGATCTGAATCGACTTTCTACAGCATCCAAAATGAAGACACCGCCCTTCATTTCTTCATTAGCCAAACAGAGATAACGGTCACACTGCATTCAGCAATTCAAATTAAGCCAAGGCCTTGGTAGAGCAGCTCCGCACATGACGGGCTTCAAAGCATGTTCACTCTCTCCGCTGGTACGTGACACATTTCTTCCTGGGATTATTCACTACATGGAATGAAACAATTTTAGCTATAATGAGTAGTTTGGGTAATTATGTTCCTTTTTATTTTATAAATGGAACAATATTCAGACTAGGTGACTAGGGTTGTGTCTCCTGAAGACAGCCATGCCAATCACGCACTATAATTTGTGTTAAGACAGTTCCCCGTTTCTTTTAATATATCTTTATAAGGAATTTGCGTAAGATGATTGTCTGCTTGCCCAAATAACTGGCTGAGTCACACAGTCTGGTAGGGTGAATCAGGGAAAGACATACTCTCAGTCAAAGCCTCGGTGTAAAAGTTCAAACAGAAGTGAACAGTCTTACCCAGCTGTCTCCTGGAGGCAGGAAGGCACCTCCAGAGACACTAGTTCAGTTCCCCATGACCTAGCTGCACACACACACACACACACCACACACACACACACACACACACACACACACACACACACACACACCCCGCGCTTGTTCTATCAGGGCTCTAGGCTCAGGAGGCCAGATAGCCCTGTCCAACATCACCAGGGGATGAGGTTAGTAAACCAGGAGACCAGCTGGTTCGTTTTGATAAAAGACATTGCATATGGGTATGCCACACTAGTTCCCACCCCACACCCGTCAGAGAGCAAATGCAAGCGCAGCTTGTGAAAGGTTCGGTAAGCCTAGAACTGGATGCGAAGGAATTAGTTGTACTATTCAAACGTTCAATAGCATCAGCTGTTTGTGTTCTGTCTACTTTGGTTACTCCTTTTGTTCCCTCCCAGTTTCCCAGGGAAAAAGAAACCGCTCCCTGCTTCAATAGCAGCCTGGCCGCCTGGGCATACATCCTATGGCTGAATGTTTCAGCCAGGATTTTAGAGCCTGAAGTAGTCGGTCAGTTAATACCTCAGAGAAATGCTCAGCTCTTTGACCACATTCCTAGAATAATAATAAAAAAAATTAGTAACTAAAACAAAAATATTTTCTTTAATTTCAATGGAGGTGGGATATAGATCTAAATCCTACAGTCGAGCTGCTGTGACCCTTCAGTAGACACACGGTAACCTACCCTGGGCCATCAAGGAGGAGTTACTGTGTGTCACTCACCCTCGCTTTCTTGCAAGCCTGCACCTGTGACTGGAGAAACAGCCTGCGAAAGGAGAAAGAGAGACAAGGCAAGAGGCCTGATGTGGCTACAGTCAGGCTACAGACAAGTCAGGCAAGTGTCGGAGCTGGGGCCACCTGGCCTCATTCACTGGGGGGGAATCAAATGTTAGCAGCTTTTGATTCACTTCATTTGCTTTGGTTTTCATCTTTCAGATAGTGTTTCAGTCTTCAAACAAAAGCACCAATGGGATCTGTGGAAACACTTCCAGAGATCATGTTTTTGTTTAGCTAGTGTCTTGATACTGTAGCCCTTGGCCCTGAACTCGCCATCTTCTGCCTCCTGTGCGGAGGTCACAGCTGTGAGTCACCCCCAGCTCCCAATGCCATTTTTAAGCACCATGCAATGTCTCCAAGCTTTCCAAATACTTCAAGCCCGCAACTGTAAGAGAAGCTACTCGATAGGATGAACTCTCTCTTCACGGAGACCAAGCCGGAAACAGACTGCAAGCGGGTTTGAGAGCGACTAGATTTAATTCCAAGACTCAGGAGGTTGAGGCAGGGGAATAGAAACTTTGAGGTCACCCCATTCTAGAGAGCAAGTAAACATTTAACTGACTTCTTACTTGGGTTTTGTTTTTTTTTTTTTTTTCAAACCTGGGAACTGCTTCTTCGTACAATTGTACCTAAGGCTAAGCAAATGCTGAGGACAGAGTCTGTGGCATAGAAAGTCGTCATTAAGTGGACGTATGCGACATCCAGCTAACTCTAAATTCACCACCTCTTTCACTCACACAAGTCACAGACATTTATAGGGGGAAAAAACACCTATGTATCACATTTTCAAAAATCTAACTCTGTTAGCATTTTCCTTGGCATATTTCTAAACAGATATGTTAAAGTTGTCCAGATGACTGAGCTGTTAGTTTTTTTTTTTTTAATTGGTTTGATTTCTTGGGAAAATTAGAACACTTTGAAAAGAGAGCTCAAGGCTTTCATTCAGATGACAGAGCTAAAATAATTACACATTTTAGGCAGGAGTTCACATTATTGTTTTAAAAGAAATATGTAGTGGGAAATACATTCGTTTGAAGCCAAGGGCCAACCAAAGCCTGAGCCATAGATATGGAAACAGTGAGGGGCAATAAAAGGCTGAGTGGGGAGTAGCAGGAAGTCCAAGAGGGACCTACAGACACTGAAATACGTCATTTCCTCATCACGGCAGGTGTTCTGCGGGAGCACCAGTAAGGAAAGCTGACAGGAGAACCTTCGATGCAGGCAGAACTTAGATACAGTGAGAGAATGAGGGGCATTCAAGGGGGGCGGGACAAAGCGCCAGTGAGTGACAGCTCGTCTAGTGTAACGTTTCTAAGCTTTTCCCATTCTATGCCCCAGAACTTGCCTAATCATCACTGCTCTAAGAATGTGGTTTCATATAAACACACAGATCTAATGGCAGAAGTGTGTCTGGGGCCATTCAGAAGCTGTCGGAAATTCTACCCTGATCTCAAACCAGTATTAATTGAATACTTTTTAAAAATGAATTTAAGTCAGTAACTCAAATAGTAATTTTAAAAAAATCAAACATTGTAATGAGAGACACTCCAAAGACAGACTTATTTGATATTCTGAAGGATGGAGGTAGGAAAATATTGAAGTCTTACATTAATCCATCATGTTTCTACAAGAGCAGAAAACTTTGTACAGTAACAGCATTCAATTCACAGCATACAGTCATCTCAAATCACAACTGAGGTGTCCGGTTCAGCCTGTGCCCATTGGTGCTGTGTGGTGTAGGGACTGTGTGTTCAAAGCAAGACAGCTGTGAAGCCTCAGATCAACATGGATTCATGGCCAGAAACACTGCCGGTTCATTGTACATTTAATTTTGAGTTAATTTCTGATCATTGCACATTCACAAGCCTTTCACTGTTGACAATTTTTGATGGGTCCCTCACTCCACATTCAGTCACATATCCCCAAAGGGAGTCGCAGGCCAGAGCTGTAAACGCTGGCTTCTAGACAATTCCAGAAAGATCCAGAAGATGGAGAACTCCTGCAGTTCCAATGGTCACAGCAGATATTCAATATGTAGTCTCATTACATGCCAACATCATGATAAAATAACATCTATGATATGTAAAAGTTAGATGTATTTCATGGTCCTTCTTAGGATCCAGACATCAAGGACTTTTTATAACAATCACAGAAAGAACATTTATGGAGTGAAAAAGTAAGACCTTTAACTCATAAAAGTAACTAACAAGCAAACCCAGTATGATCTCAAAGAAAAGATTTAAATTATTTGCTCTATGAGTTAATAATAACAAGCAATGGCGAATGAACGAGAGCTTTTTATCATCTTATTTTGGGCTCCTCTACATTTTCTACTCTTTTACAATCTTCATATACTGTATGCATAATAATAATAACAGATAATTTTGTAGTATAGAGAGAAATGTCCTGTATCCAAGCTCTCCTGTCTGCTTCATACCTGACCATTCATCATAGTGCATGTGAATTTCACCACCATACAGCCAGGACCCCAGACAGAGGCCTGACAGGGATTCTGGGAGTACAACGTTCCTCCACCCACATCACAGTTCACCTCTGAAACATGTCTCCAGTCTACCCACTTCTGCCTTTTCTTCTAGGCTCAAGGTAAGTTTTGTTTTGCTCACTGAGGGGAAAGCAACTCATTTCCAGCCAATCTCCATCTTGCTTGGGTCTTCTTCTCCACCAGCCTCTAGAGCGAGCTATCTGCAATGGAAGCATGGCAGCAGCATTCTCAGTGGCTCCACGGTCCTCCAAGGATTTGGTCTAAATGAGTGTGATTGACAGTTCCACAGGGCATGACCATCACAAGTATCTCCCATCATCCTTTGCCTCCCAACTGCACAAAATGCCTGGCACGTTTTATGTCTAACCTTTCACTCTCTGTCTCTGTCTCCCTCCCCCTCCCTCTCTTCCTCCCCCCTCTCTCATCCCTCTCTTACATTAATTCCTATATCCCTTCAAGTATTATTTCTCCAGTAATCTTTCTCTAATAGGCCCCTGTTTAAGAATGAGTGTCCACCTTAATGCACTTGAGATACTTGGTTAATTTTCTGCTCTTACACTTATCATTTATTTCATATAGTTGGTAGAGAAACCATCTCTTAATGTGTCTATATCTCCCATAAAATTAGAATCTATCTTCAGGAGGGCTGTTAAACATCTTACTCACAGATGAGGTAGGTGGTTCTTCATATTTGAATAGTGAATCTGAGGGATGTAATCAATCAGTGAGGAAATTCAGTAGTGGGCTGCTTTGGTGTATTACAAGCTGTCCAGAGTCTGCCCCTAAAAACATCACTAGGATTTCAGTCTGGAAGGTGCCCCCCAAAAGAGTGACTCACACCAAAAAAGTGAGAACAGTCACTTCTGGTTTTCACTGGATACCCAAGTGACTGGAAAGCCACCAAACCACTGGGTTCTAGATGCCTGACCAAGACAACCCGTGGACTATAATTGTTTCTACCTGGTTTTCCACCCTGCTGTTGTTGGCATGGATAGAAGCATATATTCTAGAGCCTCATCTCCTTTAGAACTTGGCCCCCTTGATTCTTGCTGCCTGTGCGCCGTCTTAGACCTTGAGATGGGCTCCTGGACAGCATGGAAGCCGGTGCTTAGCTCCTTTTTTGTCGTCATCCAAACCCATGGAGCACAGTAAACCTTGTCTTTCCAGCTGTGCCATAAGCTCCTGGAGACAGGACCTGTGCTTCTTCTGTGTCTTGTCTTGACCAGCTCAGCATTCTACACGGAGGAAGCTCTTGGCCGCTTGTCTTCTTCCCTTGTCCCTAACTTGCCCAGCAAACCTGACCTTTATCCTACCAGTGGTTAATATCTTTGCCATTTTTGCATCTTTGAATAGTCTTATAATTTTCCCCCATCATTTTTATCCACATATTCCCCATTAATTCAATTCTTCTCTACCTTGTCCCTTAGATTTTGGATCATTTTAAACCAACTTCTTCAGAAATCAAAATGGAAGTATAGATATTCTGGATGTATGGATATTTGTGGGGTTTTGTGAAAGTCTCTTTTTTTCCCCTGCAAGGTCTTTAGATGCTGCCCCTGTGTTCTTGTGGAGAGATGAAATCTTCAGCTATGCTGGCTTTAGTTCTTGTGGAAGTAATATATGTGGAAGATTTTCCCATCTCCCTCCTGGGAGGATGGACTAAGTGTCAGCCAGTGCCCAGGCTGGGATCTGGATTTCTCAAGTTATTGTCCTCTGAGATCTGGTGGACCATCAGGATGATGATAAGAGATGATACACAACACTAGGGATGAATGAGCCAAGGCTGGGTTCCAGGAGCCAAATGTCTTAGGGTCCAGAACAGGAGAGTACATAGAAAAGCAGGACAGAAACCTTGTCAGTGTCTGGAAGGTGCCCTGGTCCCTTGTTCCTGGAGCCAGCAGGTGTGGCCCCAAGAGCCCATGAGTTGGCCTACACATAACTACAAGCACAAGGGCCTTTCTAAATTGAAGCCTTTACTACAGTCTGTGCCTGGCTTTTGACTGTCTCTGGAGTGTGTCTGATCTATTTCCTCTTCCCCCACTGCCTTCCTCTGTCCCTCCATGGTTAGTCATCTGAGATTTTTTAGTCTTAAATTTGTTTTAAGTTTAAATTTTATATGTCTTTAAATTTAAAAAGTTCTCTCTCTAAAGACATACCTTTTCATTTCTTATTTCTAAAACTGCTTGTTCCAATTATCATTTTCATAACAGCAGTTTATAGAACCTATTTTCTGTATCCACCACTTTACTGGATATATCAGCATCCCAAGAAAACCCACAAGGGTCCCAGGAGGCTTTGACTAAGACAAAGAATACTTACAAGGAAGATAAAGAGCACCAAGTACAAAAAGAGAAGACTGCTAAACTGAACTTGATACCAACAATGTTTGCCCCTTAATAGGAATCACTAAGTCACAGAAAGAAGCAATGCATTAAACTGGATGTGTGTGTGTGCACATGCATGTGTAAATATGTGTCCATACATCATTATGTATGCGCCTATATATGCATGTATGTATCTTGTGTATCACGTATCTGACAAAAGACTTGTACATAAATAGCTTTAAAAAAAATCTCCTGTGAGCCGGGCGTTGGTGGCGCACGCCTTTAATCCCAGCACTCGGGAGGCAGAGCCAGGCGGATCTCTTTGAGTTCGAGGCCAGCCTGGGCTACCAAGTGAGCTCCAGGAAAGGCGCAAAGCTACACAGAGAAACCCTGTCTCGAAAAACCAAAAAAAAAAAAAAAAAAAAAAAAAAAAAAAAAAAAAAAAAAAAAAAAAAAAAAACCTCCTGAAATTCAATAATTATACAAATAATCCAACTGAGAAAATGGGCAAAAGTTTTGACTAGACATTTACAAGAAAAGGAAAATGAACGGTCAATAGGAACACACAAAGTTATATAACACCAACTTGGTCAGCAAGGACATACAAATTCAATCCATAATGAGATACTCTTCCATATTTGATGGAATGTCTATGATTAAAATGAATAAAAAAATAGTAAAATATGGTACAGTTGGAACACTTCTTTGCTCCTAGTGAGAATATGAAATGTTAGTGCCCCTATTAAAGATAAGCATCACAAGTTTCTTTTAAAAATTAAATGTGATATATACATATATATATATATATATATATATATATATATCAATACTCTAATGTACCAGTATTTCATCCCTAAAATCTATTCAAAAGAAATGAACATAGGGGCTGGATAGATGATCCACCAATTAAGAGCTCATGCTTCCCTTCCAGAAGACCCTGGTTCAATTCCAGGACTCATATCAGGTGGCTGACAACTGCCTGGAGTTCCAGGAGATCCAATGCCCTCTTCTGGCCTCCTTGAGCACTGCATGCCTGGAGTGCACATACATACACTTTGATGTGTGTGCACACACACACACACATACACACACACATACACACACACACACATACACACACTAAATAAATCATATGTATGTATATGCCCACATGAAACTTGATGTGGGCGCTTATATAACATTGTCTATCATAAGCCCCCAATGAAAGTCCAAACGTTTGTCTGTGGATAAACAAAGTACAGGGTATGTCCATGCCAGGCACCTGGCAACTAAAGAAATGAATGACTGAAGCATGCAAGAGCACGAATACGTCTCAACAAGTCTGTACTAAGTGAAAGAAACCAGACCCAAACACGGCCACGCTGTGTGATTCCACGGCTAAACACTTTTAATGAAAGCAAAACTGTCATGACAAAGACAGAGCTGTGGTTGCCCGGGCTTAGGGTTGGAGTGGGAAAGTTGGAGATGACGACATGGGACACAAAGGAAGGTCTTTGAGGTGACATGAGTGTTCTAGATCTCAAGGTTGTGACAATACAGCTGTGTACATTGGTCAAATCTCAGCAAGGTATATGACTAAAACGGGAAACTGTAAGTAAATTAAACCTCAGTGGAGCTATAAAAACTCCTTTATGTTCTGAATCACTTTCTTAAGCGGGTCATCCACACATGGTTCCATTTGCTAGTGTTAGGTCAGCTTTATATTGCTTTCAATTAAAGTTTATACGTGGTTCTGCATGCATGTGTGTGCATTTATCCCAAATATCCTCTTTGTCTGAGATCTAAGGGCACATTTAGCTGCACTGCTCTCCTGCTTCACAGGCAATTATTTCATCGGGCAGGGAGGTTCCCGGGTTATTCATCAATGTGCTGGTGAGTGTTTCAGGGTTCCATTTGTTTTCTCTTTTCTTATCTAAGGTTTGGTTTCCTGCTTTTATCAAAGAACTTACAAGGCTGGCAGGGGAGGCTGGATGTAGAGGAAAGAGTGTATGGAGCATAGGATGAAGGGTGCCCAGTGGTCATCACAGAGAGCACAGACCACAGGCTGCTTGGCGCAAGAGCACTCAAGCCAGCAAAAGAAGAGGAAGGAATGAAGTTGTAAGATGCCAGGATGCCAGGACCGCTTCTGATGGACCCATCACAGGCTGGGAGAGGACACTTCTACTCCCTCCACATCCCAGCCCCCTCTGGGGACTCCAAGAAGCATATATACACATGGACGTTGGATTTGTCTCTGTAAAAAAGTGTAAGTCTCTAAAAATATTTCCCTTTGATTCTCTTCAGAGCAGAACTTACACCCTTAATAGATAGATAATGAAAGACAGGTGGGACATCCCTCGCTCAAAATTCCAAAATGTTCCAAAATCTGAAACTTTTTGAACACCATCAGGATGCCACAAGTGGAAAAAAATGTGTTTCGTGCACAGAATTATTTTTAAAATATAATAAAAGTGACCTTCAGACTGTATGACTAAGGTATGTATGAAACATAAGTATAATTTGTGTTTAGATATGAGTCCTGAGATATGGCATTAAGTGTGCACAGATATTCTAAACCTAGAAATAATCCAAAACCTGCACCACTTCGGCCCAGGTATTTCATGAAGGGATACTAAACTTGTAAGTGAATTTCGGAGTTGTATCTGAGGGGTGTGCCTGCTAGCAGAAAGCATTTGTAAAAATCCGATCCTTAGCCAGGCATGGTGGTGGCAGGAGGCTGGAGTGGGGAGGTTTCCAGGCTACCCTTGTCTCAACAGAAAACAAACTCAATCTTTACCTTCTAAATTCTGTCTTCATGTACCCCTCAATAATTCTCTTAAGTCCTTGAGACAGGGCCTCTCTCTCTGAACCTGGTGCCAAGCTGGAAACCACAACCCCATTAATCCTCCTGTCTCTGTCTCCCACACAAGACACAGTCCTGGAGTTATATCGTGCGCTACTGTAACCAACTACTCACCTGACTGGTAGGGATTCGAACTCAGGTCCTCTTGCTTTTGTTGCAAGCCATCTCCACCACAGCCCCTGTTCTAATTTCTTCTAGAAAGTAATTTCACATTTCACCCTGATACAGGTCCTTTCATTGAGAGAGTGGGTCTCTGGAAGATAAAGACTACTCTCAAGAGTGTCTGTGTTTCCAGGGACCCCTGACCAGAAACCTATACTGTTCTTCTGGTCCTGAGCCAGGGGCCACGATGCTCTTGTTCGGATCCTCAGAGTTCTGCTAAAGCACAGATCATGTGTGTGCAGAGAACATGTTCTTCTCTGCATTCGAGATGACAGACAACCATATCACATGATATTCCTTCTTCCACCAGGGCAATAGACCAAGTCATCACCCAGTCTCTCTCAACCATGTGGTATCCTTAGCCAGCTCAACAAAATGTTGTCAGAGTGTGGGGTGTAAACAAGGCCCTCACTGTTAGTACCTCCATGTCATTGACTTGTGTTTTATTTTATTTTTATTTTAAGTCACATTTAAATTCCAAAGATTGCCAGCCTGCAAGACACATGTAAACAAATCAGAGATATAGATTAGAGCTGTAGCTGATTAGTTTGCTGTGAAGGTATTTGTGCAGATGGAAGGAAGGGAGAAAAATCTATTACACTCCCGGGATATTGCTTCTCCACAGGAAATCCAATTGTGAAAAGGGCTTTAAAAGCAATGACTTTCATCGTGTGCATCTCGTCGTGTGTGTCTTCTACACGCTGGTTGCCGAAAATGCTGATAGAATACCTAAGCAGAGCCTCCGCCTGGGTCCACATGATATGGCTTCCCAAAGCAAAACAAGGAAAAGATGGGGGGGGGGTAAGGGGGGAGTGGTGGGGATCCTACACAGTCACACATCAGCAGCCTGAGATCGCAACATTTGTGTCACTCACACTACGGTAGAGTTTAAGGAAACACCGTTTTTCAGATCCAGTCTTTCCTGGGGCTTAAAAGGAACTGTCAGTTCTGTGAGGCGGAGGCTGGGCGGTTAGAAGAAGCACTAGTCACCAAAGCTTGATGACCTGAGTTCAATCCTAGAGATCCAGAGTGGAAAAAAAAGAACTTACTCCCAAAGGTACATACACCCATCCGCACACGCACACATACTACTACTAATAATAATTTTATAATAATTTTAAAATCTGAGCTTTTTTAATTAAAGAAAAGGAAATGTCCTAGTTGCCAGGTGCTAAGTGATGAAGGTTGCTTCTGCCCTCTGGGTATTGACTGAAAACCCAAGACTTGCTTTCCTTTGTTACATTTCTTGAAAAACACAATCTATCTTCCCAGTCAACAGGAAACCAAAGGAAGCATAAAAATCTCATAGTTATCCCTGAGCCTAGACAGTGTTTTCCCAGAACAGTACCACAATTTGTACATTTTCTAAAACGTTCCTGGTTGCCTTGCCTGTCTTTTAGACTATCTAGAAGTCGGTGGGGTTAAATTGGAATCAACTGTCACACAGTTCTTGGACCGTCTCATGCTGTCTTCTGGATTTAGGTCAAGTAGCGATCCCAGGATCCCTAAGGAGCACGGCGGATGTATCCCGTGAGCTCACAGCGGTCCTCACTCCTCACCACTTCTTCTTCTCTCCAAAGTCATCGGTTTCCAATTCGCTCCACAGTCCCTCTCCCTTTCTCAAGGGAGGCCAGCTGCATCGTGATTGGCCAAAGACTCCTCAGAATAAAGCCCGGTGGAATAAGGTTAGACGCCCTCCCTGCAAGCCTGGGCTCCGGGGGGCCTGGCCAACAGTCACCTCAAACCACAAATTAGCTGGATCGGTCGGCAAACGGGAGAATAACTTCCTCTGACAGGTGGGAATTCTCTTCACAGGAGAAGAGAACCTGACAGCTCGGGAAGGCTTGGGGCCTGCCCAGAGCTGAGGGAAGCTAATCCACACTGTGAGTCGAGGGCCTCTGAGGGGAGATTCCGGTTACAGAGCTGGGCACTCTGACAAAGAAGAGTGAAATTTCTGAAACCACAGAGGACCACCACCACTACCGCACAACCACCCCACCCACCATTACACCACACCATACCGCACCACCACCACACCACACCACCACCACCACCACCACTACCGCACAACCACCCCACCCACCATTACACCACACCACCACCACACCACCACACCACACCACCACCACCACACCACCACACCACACCACCACACCACCACACCACCACCACCACCACATCACCACCACTACACCACACCACCGCCACACCACTACCACACCACACCACTACCACACCACCACCAGCAGCCCATTACTACACCACACCACCAACCCACCACACCACACCACCCCATCTCACCCCACCCTACCACCACCCACACCACCACCACACCACCACCACACCACACCACACCACCACACCACCACACCACACCACCCCATCTCACCCCACTCCCCACCCTACCACCACCCCATCGCCACCACCATGCATGACAGCACAGATTCCACTTTCCCTCATATTTCTTGGTTGTTTTTATTGACATAAATTACTCAGCCTCTCACATATTTGGTGTGAAAACATCATTCATGATGGATCATGAAATACTTCCTGTCAAACTCAATGCTTCTCTTACTGCTTCTCTGTTTCTAGAGCCTTCGATCTGCCTATTCCCCCTGCCCCTCTCCACTCCCTCTGGTCCACACAGGAACAATACGGAAGCTGACTTGGATGAGGCATCAGCTTGTGAGTCACGTATCTTGAGTGCTTTGGTGAGAACTGGTTTCATTGCGGATAATTCTTCCTGAGGGAAGAATCCTTCCGAGATCTGAAGTGGATCTCCTTGATCTTCATTAAAACCATGCTTGTCTGTTTTGTTGTAAGAAGTATTTCTTGCCGGGCGGTGGTGGCGCACGCCTTTAATCCCAGCACTCGGGAGGCAGAGGCAGGTGGATCTCTGTGAGTTCGAGGCCAGCCTGGTCTACCAAGTGAGTTCCAGGAAAGGCACAAAGCTACACAGGGAAACCCTGTCTTGAAAAACCAAAAAAAAAAAGAAGAAGTATTTCTTCCTCCAACTCACAGTCCCAACCCGGTCCTTGGAGGAAAGGGCCTCTTCCTTCACCCCTCATTAAGGCGCCTGAGCAGGAAATATTGAAGAGCTCTGTTTGCATTGGGCCACGTTTCCCACAGCTGGAGGGCCACTGAGTCTGCCTTGCCCCAACCCTTCTTGATAGGGCAAAACAGGGCTCTTGGCTGCTTTCTGCCCTCCTAGCATCCAAATGTGTGCCAAAATGTGTGCTGAACTCCATCCTGTCTCTTCCCTCCACGGGTGCTCTAGAACCTGGGAAGCAAAGAATGACCCAGGAACTCTACTTTAGACCCCAGTTAGAATTACCTTCTCTAGCACAGCTTTCCTACATGGAAGGTAAGGAAGAGAGGGCATCCAGCCATTGGACTAGCCACCGGAAGAGCGGCTGCTGGTCCCCCTAAGGTAATTCTTTATTTAAAATATTTATGGTTATTTTATGTGTATCGGTGTTTTGCTTGTGTGTATCTCTGGGTACCGTGAGCATGTCATACCCGGGAAGGTCAGAAGGGGGCATCAGATCCCCTGGAACTGACATTGTGCAAAGTTTTTAGCTGCCATGTGGATGCTGGAAATGGAACCTGGGTCCTTTGCAAGGGCAACAGTGCTCTTAACCACTGGGCATCTGTCCAGCCCACCCCAACGAGGTACTTCTTGGGTCCTTTATTACTTTCCTCATTGCTGGGTCAAAATACCCAGAGAGATCAGTTTTGAACAGGGAGGCAGGGTGACTTGAGTTCTCTATTGGTGCATTATAGTCAGTCCATCATGGGAAGAAAAGTGTGGCAGCCTGTGACAGCATCTGCTTAACCATGACAGGCTCCAACAACTCCCATCAGTATCCTCCTGAAGAAGTGTTTGTTCCTTTTATGGTTTTTTTTTTTTTTTTTTTTTTTTTTTTTTTTTTTTTTTTTTGGTTTTTCGAGACAGGGTTTCTCTGTGTAGCTTTGCGCCTTTCCTGGAACTCACTTGGTAGACCAGGCTGGCCTCGAACTCACAGAGATCCACCGGCCTCTGCCTCCCGAGTGCTGGGATTAAAGACGTGCGCCGCCGCCGCCACCACCACCCGGCCTCCTTTTATGGTTTTACAAGCAGAATAAGGCTGCCTGCCATCAGCAGACCTCAGGGCAATCTTGCAGCTGTCCCTATGGTGTGGACACTCGGAGGGAGAAGAAGAAAGCAAGCTTGTTTCTCTCTTTCCAGGAAGTTTTCAGTTTTATCTCTGCTTTCAGAATGACCGGAGTGACCTGCTCTCTGGCAGCATTTTCTAAACTAGTGATAACTTAGTCTTCCTTCTAGATGCCCCTGGCCTCTGAGATGTGGCTCAGAGCTGCACAGAGTATACTGTGTGGTCACATCCAAACGAAATTCTGCTTCCCATCTTACAGAATCCCAGATGTCCATTTTTTTTCAACTACAAAAATAGCTTCTTTGTCTAAACAGCAGGCACCACTCTGGCTGGTCAGGGAGCATGTGCCACTGTGCTCAGGCTTTCTGCCAGCGTCACACATGGAGTGCCACCCAGCTGAGAGTCCCACTCCCATGTCCAAGCATAGATGTGACATGCATTCTGCGACTTGAGCCATCTTTTCTTGTCGTTTAGATAAAGAAAAGTGTGCAGGTTATGGGGCCCGGCTGACAAGGATGTTTAGGTCAAATGGCTTAGACTCTATTTCCTGCTGTAGAGAATTTGGGGTATGACTGCAATCTAGATTTCTATAGTAAAAGTGGCTTGCAGTTCTGTTTATAACACATTGCCAAGATTATCTTGTTCCAGCTTTTTGAAGTCTTTTAAAATAAATGTATTTATCTGTATATTTACTTGCTTGTTATTTTTATCCTACGTGAATGAATATTGTGCCTGCGTGTATGTATGTGCACCACGTGCACCTCTGGTGCCCTCAGAAGCTAAAAGAGTAATACAAAACAGGAAATGGAAAGTGGGGGGGTGCCAACTGAAGAGGGGGAGGAGAGATCAAGACAGAAGGAGGAAGGAAGAGGGACAAATAACACAGAGGTTGTTTGATAAAACCCTCAAGGAATCTCGTTATATTGTATTTACCTAAAATCATACACAATGCCTATAAGTGTATGTATGTACATGTATGTGCATAGGAAATTGTACCACTTGAGCTGAAAATACTCCTCATCAGAACCATTCACTGACAAAACCCAGTACCAGGCATGAGAAGTTTCCTCTAGATTTGGTCAGGGTAGTATAATAAACCCCAAAACAACATAAACTGTGGCTGCTACCTCTCAGAGGTTGAAGCTCCTATTGCTGAAGACACTGTACATTTAGAACCCAGGACTTAGATTATTTGAGCTCGCCAGGTGGTGGTGGTGCACGCCTTTAATCCCAGCACTCGGGAGGCAGAGGCAGGCGGATCTCTGTGAGTTCAAGGCCAGCCTGGGCTACCAAGTGAGTTCCAGGAAAAGGCGCAAAGCTACACAGAGAAACCCTATCTCGAAAAACCAAAAAAAAAAAAAAAAAAAGAAAAAAAAAAGAAAAGAAAAGATTATTTGAGCTGGATCTAATCTGAAAGTCTCCTTCCCACGGTCTAGCATCTATGAACACAGAAAATACTATGCTGCCTAGGCAGGGAACCATAACGTGACCAGCATGGCAAGATACACATAAAAGTTCAACACGCAGCACTCACATGTTGATAATAACCAACAGCTGTCTAATTGGACTCAAGACCCACTCAACGGAAGGAAATCGAGCCTGGTACTAGAGACAGAGCTAGCTTCCCTGGGCTAGTGAGGTCAGGGGTGTTAAAGAGAATCCACTACTACCAATTCGTTAGATCAGTGTAATCCCTCACTACATTTTAAACCTCATTCTTATACCCACCCACAGATACCTGTAGCTTTCACCCCCTCATCAAAGAAGCTTCTCTTTGCAATGAGTGGAGACCATCCCAGAAAACCACAACAGGACACAATGCAGAGCTCTGCACATCCTGGGGAGCCCATCCGCAATGACTGCATCTACATTGCAGTTCCTGCATCTGTAGCTCACAGACATTGTGGAAGAGGGGACAGAAAGATTACAAGAGGAAGAATACCAGGAGGTGTGCTGTGAAATACTCTCTCATAGAAACAGCTGCATAAACAAGATCCAAGCAATGGCAATATCAATAGACCTGCTAATAAGTAATGGAGGAGGTCTCACTGCGTCACACCTTTAGACAAGGAACTACAGGCAATTCAAGATTGCTGAGAGAGGGAAGATTAGCCTCTCCTAGGAATGAAACCCCTAATTAGTTGTCCAATATAAAGTGGTCATCCCTGGAACATACACACATAAACAACAAAGATGAACTCAATGGATTGTATTTTTATATACTTGGGTATGCATATACATGTATATTTAGCAAAAATCAGGTTAGAAGAGGCTATTAATTTGAGAGTGGGGGACATGGAAATAATTGAAGGGAGGGGATTTGGGAGGGATTTGAGGGAGGGAAAAGAAGAGGAAAGTGTGGTTGATATATTGTGCACCCCAATAAACTTACCTGGGGGTCAGAGAACAGAACAGCCACTAGGTAGATATAGAGGCCAGAAAATGGTGGCACACACACCTTTAATCCTATCACTCAGGAGGCAGAGATCCATCTGGATCTCTGTAAATTCAAAGCCACACTGGAAACAGAGCCAGGCATGGTAGCACACACCTTTAATCCCAGGACTTGAGATCTCATTCTTGCTTGGAAAAGACAGACGCCTTTAATCCCAGGAAGTGACGGCAGGAAGCAGAAAGGTATATAAGGCATAAGGACCAGGAACTAGAGTTTTTTAAGTTTTTAGCTTTTTATCAGCAGTTCAGCTGAGATCCTTTTGGGTGAGGACTCAGAGGCTTTCAGTCTGAGGATTCGTGGAAACAGGATCAGATGAGGAGTTGGAGAAGTGAGGTTAGCTGTGGCTTGTTCTACTTCTCTGATCTTTCAGCGTTCACCCCAATTCCTGGCTCCAGGTTTGTTTTTTATTAATAAGACCGTTTAACCATTCATATTATAGGAAAGTGATGCAATTACAGCTTAATTAAACTATAAAACATTTGTTATTTCAATGGTATATGTATGAGTGGCTTGCCTGCATGTATATGATGTGTACACCATGTACACACCTGGCACCGTTGCAGGCCAGAAGAGGGCATCAGATACCCTGAAATAGGAGTGAGAGTTATGAGTCACAGTTGTGAGCTGCTATGAGAGTGCTAGGAACCAAACCTGGGTCCTCTGCAAGAGCATTGGGTGCTCTTAACTGCTGAATCATCTCTCCAGTCCCCTTATAGCGTTCTTAAAATTTCTTCTTTTTCCTTTACCAGCTATACTCATGACAGAGGATTAGCACATTTCTCAATCTTCACCAAAGAAGTTTCTTTTTTTGCAGTCATGGTGATTAGCACAGATACGCATAACTGATCAGTGTGTAGAGACTTAGAGGCCATGGGGTGTTCAATTCTAAGTGTAGCAGCTCTATCCCACCCCATCATCTCAAGGTTCAGGGATCATTGTGGAAGAGGAGGACAAAGAGATTACAAGAGTCAGAAGTAGTAGGCGTCTACAGCCAAACAGTATTTGCTGAGCGTGACAGGGCCATTGCCTGTGAGATCTCACAACAGCCATGATTCCAGCACAAGATAAGCCAGTCAGTATCCCAGCAGGGGTGGGGGAGGGGCTCGTGAAGTCCCAACGCTAACAGAGGAACTATTGGCAATTGATGGCTGCTAGGAAAGGTAGACTCAGTTTTCTTCAGCGATGTGGGCCCTGGGAGGCTCCCCAAGCTCCAGTAGATCGTCCTACACCCACGCATGCGCAGGCAGCACTAGGTGGACTCGGTATGATTTAAAACAGAATGCATGAAGATGAGAAAGCAGAGTAGCAGGGAAGATAGGGGAGGAGTCAGAGGGAAGGGAATAGGGAGCAGATTTTATCCAAAGACATTATATGCACAAATGAAATTCTCCAACAACAATTAATTTCAGTCTTTTCTTGTTTTAGTTTGTCAATCAAGTAGTGCTTTCTCAGGCTGAACTAACTGATTATTTGGGGTTGATGTAGAAAGATTATTTTTCTCTCTCTCAGACAGTTGACAGTCTCTCCAAAAATGAACCAAGGAACTCAGAAGTAAAGATGTATGCCACTTCTTATTAGAAGGAGAACACATACTATTCACACAGGATTTAAATAAAAGATGTAACTATCAACTTAATAAAAAGCAACACATAACATACATATATTAGTTCTATATTGTGGACTAGTTGAAAGACACACAGAGGGACTGGAGAGGTGGCTCAGTGGTTCAGATTGTTTGCCATTCCTCCAGAGGACCCAGGTTCAATCCCCAGTACTCCTATGGTGATTCACAACCATCCAGAACTCCAGTTCCAGGGAGTCTAATACCTTCTTATGGACCCTGCAGGTAATACGTGGTACACAGACATGTGCGGCCAAAATACTCATACACATAAAATAAAAATAAATCTTTTTTTAAATGTTGTCAAAGGAATTTTAAAAATAAATAAATATAAGACACACAGAGAAAGCTCTCTGAAGTTAGAGAAGGGAAAATTGAAAGACCAGATGGAGACAGAGAGAACATGATCCCCCTCTCCCCTCACACACACACAGAAAAGAGAGAGGAGGAAGCTTAGCTGAGTCAAGGACATAAACTTTAGAAAATATCAACCCCAAACTATGTCTTATTTCATACTAACTGTGAGAACCAGTAATTAACGTATAGAAATTTGGCATACCCATGAATAAATACAACTATTACTAAAAATTAAATCACCTGCACACATATTCATTTAATTTATATGAAAGTAGTAGATACAGAAAATGCATAATTTATTCACATTTCCGACCCGAGACGACTACCTATGCTCTTGTATTACTTCCTTTATTGTCTCTTCTTAGTAGACATCCTTTTTTTTTATTACGAAAACTTTTTTTATTCATTTTACATACCAGTCACAGATCCCTGTCTTCCCTCCTCCCGCCCCTTTTAGCAGACATTCTCAAAAACAACCTCTGTCCTCACACAAGGAACACAAGACTGGTGGCTTGGAACCAGCCTCATTATTTACACCATAGAATCAGTTTAGTGTCTCAGAAAACAAGTGGTTAAACATTAGCTTGCTGTGGCGGGGAGAGGAGAAACACACACCACCGGTAGATTTCTCAGAGACTGTACGGTTCTGTCACCACGGGGAGGCAGTGGAATGGTGGGCAGTCTATTAAATATTAAATAGTCACTGAGAGGGCCTGTGTCGCAGCCTGCACTCATGGCTTCCCACCATCTGTTGTACCTTGTTGGTTTCCAGCCCTTTGGTCAAAACAAGTCCCAGGGCCAGTCCAGAGTGCACCCAGGGTCTTGTGACCAAGCTGGCACCAATCCTAAAATCGTCAACCACTGCCTCACTTGCCACAAGACCTAACCCCGCCGCCACACTCCCAGCATCACGCTTCTCACATGGCCCGCACCAGTAGAATCACCTGGCCGTGGCTTTGGATAAAGAAGTCAATAATGAAAAATGTGTGTGTAAAAGTAACATATTGAAGTGCTAATTTCAAATGGGCACGATACAATCAAAAACTCATTTTGTCACCTACATCTGTCCATTACTTATGTCTACTTTCTAGACATATCTTATCCTTCAATTTTATCTGTTTAAACATGACTCAGCATTTAACTCTCTCTATAGAGAGACACAGTTAGCCAGACAGGCTAGAGAGATGGTTGATAAATTGGTGCTAGATCGATAGGTGGATATTTGTCTGACTTAGAATATATTTTTACACTGGGGCAGTGGTGGCGCACGCCTTTAATCCCAGCACTCGGGAGGTAGAGCCAGGCGGATCTCTGTGAGTTCGAGGCCAACCTGGTCTCCAAAGTGAGTTCTGGGAAAGCTGCAAAGCTACACAGAGAAACCCTGTCTCAAAAAACAAACAAAAAAAAAAAACCAAGCAAACAAAAAAAGAATATATTTTTACTCATTTTATCCCAATAGACCCTGTGCTCTTAGGAAGTATTTTATTATGTCATAGAAATAAAAAAAAAGAAAGAAAGAAAGAAACTAAAAACCCTGGACCTAGTAGCTCACAAACACAAGTACTTTATAAGAGCTAAGTCTGTGGAAAACTCGTCTATATAATGTTTTTAAGGACTTCCAGGAAACCTTTCACTGCCCAACTATTCCTTCATTTACTTGAAGCACATAGAGCATGTGTGTTTATACATGCTCTTGAATACATGTTGTGTGCAGGAGTACAGGTAGGCATGTATGAATGCACTGGGACATCAGAGGATCATGTTCTGTCTTGTTGATCGAGACAGAGTTTCTCACAGAACCTGGAGAGAATGGTTATCTGCTAGACTGTCTGGCTAGCCAGCCCCTGTCTGCCTCCCCAGTGCCAGGATTAGAGACTTGTCCCCCTTGCTGGTTTTGACATGAACACTGAGGGGCACTTCAGTTCCTCAGCTAGCACAAGTTGAGCTATCCAAGAAAAACAGTTTTCCTTATAGTTTCAATGTTTTTATTTGAGTGGTTTGTATGTGTATAGGTCATCTACATTGGTGTGTGTTTCTCTCTGGGTGCATATTTACCTGGCATGTGGAGGCCAGGTTTCTTCCTTGATCACTGTCCACCTTATATTTTTGAGACAAGGTCTCTCCTGAGCCTACAGATCACTGATTGGCTAGATGCATGTGGAGGCCAGGTTTCTTCCTTGATCACTGTCCACCTTATATTTTTGAGACAAAGTCTCTCCTGAGCCTACAGATCACTGATTGATTGGCCTGTAGGCTTTGACGATCTACCTCTCTCTGCGCCCGCTCCCCACTGGAGTTAGAGGGTACTCCATGCCCAGCTTTTACCTGGGTGCCAGATATCTGAATTCAGGTTCTCATGCTTGCACAGTGAGCTCTTTACTGACTGAGTCATTGTTCTAGCTCCCTATTATTCTAATTTTTACTAACATATATTAATCATTAAAATAATAGTTTTTTGTTATAACCTACACTTACATGCATATGTGTTAATAAGTGCCAACACTAATTCATGGGATGTGATGGAGTCAGGGAGTAATTAGTATCATTTTATTATAATGGATTTTTATCATTGTAAAGTAGTTGAATGTTACATGAACATAGATTTGAATTCATTGTAATACAGCCACTCAAAAAAGTTGAACGCAACAGTATTCTTTATGCACTAAGAAAGGAAAGAAAAATTGAATTACATAAGACGCTCAATTTAAAACAACACACAAGCTAAGGAAGTGGCTCAATGTCTAATGTGCCAGCTGTGTGCAAGCCTGAGGACCTGAGTTCAGATCCCAGAACCCACACGAAAGCCAGATGTGGTGGTGCTCATATGTAAGCCCAGAACTGGGAGAGGTGAAGAAAAACAGATCCCTTGGGCTCATCGCCCAGCCAGTCTTGAAAAACAGAAGCTCCAGAGTCAGTGAGAGACCCTGCATGAAAAGCCAAGATGGAGCCTCATAGAAGAAAACAATTGAGGTCAACCTCTCGCCTCTACATGCGAGCACACACACTAGCAAACACAACCACACAAACACATGTGCATGCATACGTGCAACACACACAAAGATCAATTAATAATTAATTAAAAATAAAAGGCAGAAAAAAGGAAGACTACAGGAATCAAGAAAATCATAACAAATAACAAATTGAAAACAGTAACAAATTCGGTAGATAAACGGGTTATCAATTATCCCTTTGACTATCAATAATCTCTCAGCTAAGATTTCTATTATGATAAAGTCCATGACAAAAGCAACTTGGGGAGGAAAGGGTCTATTTCATCTTATATATCCAGGTATAGTCCATCTCCAACGAAAGTCAGGGCAGGAACTCAAGCAGAGCAGGAACCTAGAGGCAGGAACTGAAGTAGAAGCCATGGAGGAGCACTGCTTACTGGCTTGCTTGCCCTTGGCTTGCTCTTTTGCTTTCTTATAGACCCCAGCACCACCTTCCCAGGAATGGCACCTCCTACAGTGGGCTGAGCCCTTCCAGATCAAACTTGGACCTAAAAAGTGCCCTACAGACTTGCCTGCTGGCAATCTGTTGGAGATAGTTTTTTAGTTGAGTTCCTCTCCATAGATAACTCTAGATTGAAAAAACAATTAAGAGACAAGTGTGTATATGCACAAACACATATATATTTGTCTGCATGACAATCCTCAGCATGATGCACCTCACAACAGTGTCAACACTTGTGACATAAAATCTAATAAGACTAGAAAGAAAAATAGATAAATTCTCTGTTCTAGTTGGAGACGTCAACATTTCTCTAGCTGAAGTGGACACACCTGTTAGGCGAAATCAGTAAAAATGTAGCTGGACTCAATACCATCAATCGACTCTAGAAACTGCTTTATTCAAGAACAGTAAAATGCTTCTTCTTCTCTTCTCACGTGAAACATTTACCAAGTTCAACCAATATGAGACCATAAAATACACTTTAGCAAATGCTGAAGCCTGGAAACCATGCAATGTCTCCTCTCTGACCACAGCAAAGCTCAAGCTAAAAGCCAATAACAGGAACACAGCCAGAAGGCCTCCAGATAGAGAGGAAATGATAAAATTTTATGCAACACCTGGGTCAAAGGAGAAATCTCAAAAGATTTCCAACTACATGAAAATAAAAATGATTTTTTACAGGCTATAGCGAAAACAATGCTGAGAAATTCATAGTATTGAACACATAGACAAGAAAAAAGAACCATCTAACGTCAGCACTCCAAGCTTCTATCACAGGAAACCAGAAGAAGAACCTATCAAATCCAAAGCAACCAGAAGCCCTGTATACTGGTCCACACCCGTCATCCCAGCACACCGCAGGGAGAAGCAGGAACATCATGCTTGGGAGCCCAGCCTGGGCTACATGGTAGGTTGAAGGATAGCCTGAAATATACAGGGAGAATCTGTCTCAAAATATCAAGGGTTGGGGAGCAGCTCAGTGATAGAGTGCTTGCCAGGTGCACACAGCCCTGGGTCTGCTCTGCCATGTTCCAAGAGGAAGTGGGGGGTGGGGAGGGGATGAGGCAGCGAGTCAAGTAACTGAAATAAAAGAAACGCTGCAAAGCAGAGGCAAAGTCAACAAAGCTGAAAATAAGAAGCTAAAAGAGAAACTCAACAAAACTAAAAGCTGGAGATCTTAATGACCTACATTTATTTTATTCAATTCTATTCTTTTTAAATTGACATAAAATTATATGTACTTATGTATAAGGCATGATATTTTGAAATATGTATCCACTGTGGAATGGCTAAATTAAATCCATTAGCATATGCATTACCTCCCATATATTTTGTGGTTAAAAAAAAAAACATAAAAACCATTCTCTTAGCAATCTTCAAGCATAAAACTCACTGTTACTAACTCCAGTTACCATGCTGTACAATAGAGCACTTGAACTTAGAATTTTTTGGGGGGAGGGGGGTTCGAGACAGGGTTTCTCTGTGTAGCTTTGTGCCTCTCCTGGAACTCACTTGGTAGCCCAGGCTGGCCTCGAACTCACAGAGATCCGCCTGGCTCTGCCTCCCGAGTGCTGGGATTAAAGGCATGTGCCGCCATCACCTGGCTTGAATTTAGGATTTTTGTCTAGCTGAAGTTTTATAGGATCTCACCAAAATCTCCCAAGTTCTTCTTCAACATATAAAATCTAGATCTTTGGAAATTTTGGTATGACCAATACAGCCTTAGCCAGGCTAAATTAAACAACAAGAAGAGGATGTGGCCAGGTGTGGTGGTACAAGTCTTTAATCCAAGCACTCATGAGGCAGAGGCAAGTGGATGTCTGTAAGTTCAAAGTCATTCTGGTCTACACAATGAGTTCTAGGCCAAGCAACGCTACATAGTGAAATCCCTCTAAAAAGGAGGAGGGTGAAAATTACTTACATTAAAAATGAAAGGAAGATATCTTCTTCAATTTCTTTCTTTAAGGACTTAAAGTTCTTTTCAAACAGGTCTTTTGGGAGACAGTTGTGTAGCTGGGTCTGTTGGAGGGGCACCCGGCAGTGTGATGAGGATCTATTTATCCCTGGCACATGAGCTGGCTTTCTGGATCCCATTACCTATGGTCGGACACCTTGCTCACCCTTGATGCAGCGGGGAGGTGCTTCATCCCGCCTCAACTGAATGTACCAGGCTTTGCTGTCCCCACTGGGAGCCCCTACACTTTTGGAGGAGGGGATGAGGGGTGGGCCGGGGCGGGGGTAAGGTGGAGTGGGAGGAGGAATGAGAGGGGGATCTGTCGTTGGTATGTAAATTCAATTTAAAAAAATTATTTTAAAAAAAGGCAAAAAAAAAAAAAAAATGAAAGGAAGAATGTCCCAACAAAGCTTATGGGCACTAAAAGGGAAATAAAAGTTATGAATAAATCTCTGCCAATAGCTTTTATAAGCCAAGTAAAACTGACCATCTCTTTAAAAGACACAATCCATCAAAACTCACATGAGAGGAAATAGGCCTGTATCTACTCAAGGAATAAATAAATCAGTGGTGCATAGCTTTCTCACTCTGAGGAAGAAATAATGTCAGGTCTTTCGTCTTTTTCAGAAGGTATACACAGAGACATGAGCTCACCGTATGGGACCAGCATGCTGTTGGTAGCAAAGCCAGATCATGGCACCACAGAAAACAGAACTGCACACACCTACATCTTTTGAGTATATGGAGGAGCTGGGTAGATGGCTCAGTGGGAAGGATGGCTTGTGTGGCAAGTTTGAGAACCTGAATTTAAATCCCAAATACCCACGGTAAAAAGCCACACACGCCTGTACGTGTCTACAACCCCAGCAGCAGGGGGAGGATGCGAACTCATCTTGAGAGCGCTCTAGCTGGCCAGCCCAGCCAGGATGATGTTTCTTCTTCAGCAAGAGACCTTGTCTCAAGGCAATAAGAAAAAGAACACCAGCAGAAAACACCCCACATCCCCCTTCCGCCCCTGCAAGCATGCCCGGTACACACACCTGCACGTCTGAGTGTACACTACACGCATGTACACTACACACATACACCTATGCACCAAGAATACTGTTGCAAAAACGCTTAAAAAATTTATTAGTAAATCAAATTCAACAATGTGAAAGAACTACAAAGTACAATGAAGTGAGATTTATTCGATATGCAATTTGCCTGATCTGAATGTATGAAAAGCGAGGGATGTACATCAAAAAATAAGAGGGAAAAAAAAACTCGCATGAACCTATCAATAGATCTACAAGAAACAATTTGTCAAGATGTCATACTTAATCATGCAGTTTACTAAAAGACTTAGTAAACTGACTGTAGATCATAAGAAGTCTCATCAATGTCCTACCATGGATGTCTTATCCAAGGTGAGAAACCAACCTCACTCCTTTTTGACCTTGCACTGGAAGTCAAAGCAAACACAATGAGGTGGGAGAAGCGACTGGATGCAGACCGATGGTGGAGGAAGGGACTGGATGCAGACCGATGGTGGAGGAAGGGACTGGATACAGACCGATGGTGGAGGAAGGGACTGGATGCAGACCGACGGTGGAGGAAGGGACTGCATGCAGACCGACGGTGGAGGAAGGGACTGGATGCAGACCGACGGTGGAGGAAGGGACTGGATGAAGACCGACGGTGGAGGAAGGGACTGGATGCAGACCGACGGTGGAGGAAGGGACTGGATGCAGACCGACGGTGGAGGAAGGGACTGGATGCAGACCGACGGTGGAGGAAGGGACTGGATGCAGACCGACGGTGGAGGAAGGGACTGGATGCAGACCGACGGTGGAGGAAGGGACTGGATGCAGACCGACGGTGGAGGAAGGGACTGGATGCAGACCGACGGTGGAGGAAGGGACTGGATGCAGACCGACGGTGGAGGAAGGGACTGCATGCAGACCGACGGTGGAGGAAGGGACTGCATGCAGACCGATGGTGGAGGAAGGGACTGCATGCAGACCGATGGTGGAGGAAGGGACTGGATACAGACCGATGGTGGAGGAACGCCAGAAGTGCCTTTGTTTTACAGATGCCACAACAGACTGTGTAGACACCAGGAACACGGACACCCCAAAACCTTCATGGACGGAAAAGGCAATAAGCTAGGATGTAGGAGTTGGGAACACTGAACTCTTCTAAAAATGGGGTGTACTTTTAAACAACGCTAGACTGGCTACCTTACTTTCTACTGAGATGTCAGGCATCCGTACCTTCCTCTTTGCTGTGGGGTCTCCGGAACCCGCACGGCCTGTGGTCCTCAAGTGTGCTACAACACAGTGTTTGTGCTGTGGACTTCTTCCCGTGGCTTCGGTCAGACTTCAGGGAACTCTGGCTTTCTGTCCTTGAGACATTTTTAAGGTGTTCCTACACTTCCCCCTTGTGATGTCAATTCTTTAAGATCAAAATTCACTGAGTTTTAGTTAAGAATTTTTATAGTCATTTTCAGTTCACAGCAAACCTGGAAGGTGCAGAGTTCCTGTGTCCACCACAGCTGTCTGAGCTTTTCCAGCACTTCTGCTGGGGTGGCCTCCTGACGGCTTTTCTGGGGTGTTTATCCTGCTTTCCAAGATTTTCTCCTCTCAATTTCTCCTACTCTTCCTTTCAGTTCTAAATCTAAAATAAGAATAGCTTTTATAATAAAAGGTGGAAGGGCAGAACTGCAGCATGTAAGTCAAAATAGAATTTTCTTACTACAACCCAACCAAACCTAACCAAAGAAAATGTAGGCTGGATCATAGTGAGACATTTGAAGAGCTATTGTTTATAAAGAATAAATAAAAGAGAAAAGAACGGCTGGGTGGAAAGGGGCACACCTCTAATCACAGAACAAGGGAGACGGGGTGAACAATCAGATTGTAAGTTCAAGGCCAGCCTGTTCTACATATCAAGTTCCAGATCCATTCTCAGCGAGAAAAGGAATTAAGAAGTCCACACACTTAGTTGTTTGTATTATAGGTGTCCAATAAAAAATATGAAACCAGAATACAACCTACAGATTAAAATAGAACAAGAAAACCTATGTTTAAAATAGGTGAAAAACTTAATGGGCCATACACAAAACCTCATCTAATGGTCAACAACAATATGAAAAGATGTTTCATATCCTTATAGTTAAGAAAAAACTGGTTAGAATCATGCTGAAATGCCATTCTGTATAACATTAGTTTGGCCAAAATGTGTAATAAAGTAGTATTATGGCCTGACAGTCTAAAAAGCAATCAGACAGTTCATGTCCATGTGGTGGAGTTTAAATTGGCGTGACCACACTGAAAAACTGTTTGGCAGAATCTACCAAGGCCCTGTGTACAGCTATCCTGCCTCCTCTACACAAACATCTACAGCAAATATGTCCCCAAATGTGTTTAGCACCACAAATCCTAATAGCCCCAGGCAGGAAACTAACCGAATGCCCATTAAGAGCAAAATGGATCTGTACTGTGGTGTCTGCACACAGTGTATGCTGTGTGTAAGAATAAGGATGCACAATCCACAGCTCACAGAACACAACCAGGAAAGCTCACAAGCAGAAACCACACTGAGGATGTCCAGGATGTGCAGCTCTATTTGTGCAGAACACAAAACTGTCCAAACAAATCTGTGGTGGGATTGAACGGTTTGGAGGAGGGTGTGTTTATACCATGTTAAAGTCTTTTTTAAAAGAGAAAGGACAAACTCGAGACTGAAGGAGGTGTGAAACCTAGAATCAGTTCCCAGTGAAAGCTTTGCATCTAGCACACGAGAGGAGAATGCTAATATTAATGTTAACTAATTTATTAATACTAGTAGGTCCATTGCTAGAACTAATTGGTTAACTAATGAACAGAACACAAATGGTAAGTTGAGGAAGAGCGTTGTCACAAACAGTGAAGCTATAGAATCATCCTAGATGTACAGTGGCAGATGAGCATATAAAGAAGACATGAAAGTTGTATTCAGCATTTCTTAAGGAAAAACAGAACTATATCATGTGCAGAAAAATGAATGGAAGTGGAAGCCATGGTGCTAAGTGAAATCTGCCAGACTCAGAAAGATGAATGTCACATGTTTTCTATCATATGCAGGATCTGGATCTTAAAATATGTAAGCCATGAAGGTAGAGAGGGGATGGGGGTGAGCAAAGAGGGAATCAGGTTTGGCAAAGCACGTGATCCGCATATCTGAAAATATGATAATGAAGCCATTATTTCATATGCCAGTAAGAATATAAAATAAATTTCCAAACATGTACAACCTGCCAAGGCTAAATCAGTAAGAAATATGAAATCTAAACAAATCTGTAATGAGTGAGACATTGAGTTAATAGCAAAAATATCTATCATAAAAAGGTTCAGGACCTGACATCTTCATGACTGACTTCTGCAAACATCTAAGGAAGAACTAACCCCAATCCTTCTAAAATTCTATAAAAAAAATTAGATGATAGAAAACATCAAACTGATTTTCTAAGCTGGCATAAACTGACAACAAAGCTAGACAAGAAACAAAATTACAAGCTAAAGCTCTGATCAACACAGATTTAAAAATCCTCAACGAAGTATCGTCAAACCAAATTCAATGGTACGTTAAAATGATCCTTCACCTTGATCAAGGGGGATTTATCCTTGGACTCAGGATGGTTAAACATATACAAACCAATAAATGTGATATACCATACCAACAGAAACCATATGATCACCTAAATAAATGTAAAAAAAAGGCATTGGACAAAATCAAAACTCTTTCATTATAAAACATTTTTCTTCAAAAAATTATTTGTAGACAGAATTCACCTTAACAATTAAAGGAAAGCCATATATGATGAGCCCATAGCTAATACCATGCTTGAGGTGAAGGGCTGTGCTACCTCTAACATAAAAAGCAAGACAAAAATATCAGTCTCACCATATCAGTTCAGCACTGTACTCGAAGTCTTAGCCAGAAAATTAGGCAAGGAAAGTAATAAAAATCATCCAATTTGGAAAGAAAAAGATCTAATTGTCTTTGCTTGCAGATGACATGACCATATATATATACCTTAAAGATTCCACCAAAAGCTGAATAAATGCAACAAGGTTACATAATAAAAAACAAAGTCAATGTAAGAAGTTAATAGTTTGTATACACTGACAATAAACTATCCAAAAGAGAGATCAAGAAAACAACCCAATTTACAATAGAAACAAAATTAACCAAGAAGATTAAAGAGCTATACATTAAAACCCGTGACACATTGATTAAAAACAAGTTGAAGAAGACACAAATAAATGGAAAATAGTTTGTGTTCAGGGTTGGGGATTTAGCTTAGTGGTAGAGCTGCAAGGCCCTGGGTTCGGTCCTCAGCTCAAAAAAAAAAAAAAGTTTGTGTTCATAAACTGTCAGAATAAACACTGTCAACCTATCCTTACTATCTGTCCTGGATAATTTTATGTCAACTTGACACAAGTTAAAGTCATCTATCTAAGAGAAGGGAACTTCAATTAAGAGAATGCCTCCATGAGATTAGGTAGTGAACAGGCCTGTAGGGCATTTTCTTAATTAGTGATTGATGGGGAGGGCCCAGCCCATTGTGGGTGGTGCCATACCTGGGCTGGTGGTCCTGGGTTCTATAAGAAAGCAGGCTGAGCAAGCCATGAGGAACAAGCCAGTAAGCAGCACTCCTCCATGGCCTCTGCATCAGCTCCTGCCTCGAGGATCCTGCTCTGTTTGAGTTCCTCTCTTGACATCCTTCAATGATGAGCAGTGATGTAGAAGTGTAAGCCAAATTAACCCTTTCCTCCCCAACTTTGGTCTTTGGTCATGGTGTTTTATCGAAGCAATATGAACCCTAACTGAGACACCAACCAAAGGAATCTATGGATTTTATGCAATCCCTATCAAAACTTCAATAACAACTTTCATAGAAACAGAACAAATTTTAAATGCATACAGAACTGCAAAACACCAAATATTCAAAGCCATCTTAAGCAAAAAGAACGAAACCAAGGGTACCATACTACCTGGTTTCAAAATCTACTGCAGAACAATGGTGCCCTAAGTAACACGATACCAGAATAACAAAATACACAAGCCAGAAAAACCGAATACCAAGCCCAGAAACAAGCAATGGAATTATGCTCAACTGATTTTTAACAAAGATGTTAGGAGCAGGCAATAATTCAAGGACACTCTATTCCAGTTATTCTGGAAAAACTAATCACATTTAGAATGAAATCAGATCTTCATTCCATTCCCCACATAAAAGTCCTCTCAAAATGAATTAAAGTTTCAACTTTAAATTCTGAAATTATAAAACTACTAGAAGAAAATATAAAGGGAACGTTCCATGATCTTGTCCTGGACAATAATTTTTTGGGGTTATGAGCCCAAAACACAGACAACAAAAGATAAAAAAGTACAACTTGTGTCAAACTAAAAAGCTTCGGCACAGCAAAGAGAGACGAGACTGGAGAGGGAGGGGCTACTTGCAAGCCATAAATCTGATAGAGAAGAAGAATCCACAAAGAGGCCAGGCACAGTGGTTCATGTCTGTACTGCCAGCACCAGAGAGGCAAAGACAGGAGGATCTCTGTGAGGTCAGGGCCAGCCTGGTCTACATAGCAAAAAGAGGAGAAAAGAAAAGAAAATTCACAGAGAACTCACTAATGAGAAAATATAATTTAAAAAAAAAAAACACTTGAATAGATATTTTTCAATGGGAGAAATATAAGTGGCCAACGGGAATAGGAAAAAATTCAATATCACTCATCTTCAGAGAAATGTAGATCAATACTCCAATGAGATGTCATATGCACTGGGTCAGAATGGCTGTTATCAGGTGTTGGGAGGCGGGACTATCGCATCAGCATCCCCAAGTGACAGCCGTACTTCTGTGTTCATCTCAGAATCCTTGACAACTAAGATATAGGAACAAGCCAAACACCTGTTGACGTGTCTATGAATAAAGAAAATATATAGGAAGAGATAGGACAGCAGTGTTGTGAATTCCTGCCAGTGTTGTGAACGCGATGAAATCAGACAGAGAACATTACATTAAGTGAAATCAGTCAGTGACCAGTGGAAAAACGACAGACAAAATAAGTATTCCTTAGGATACAGACACAAGAGCTCCTAAAGAAATTTTAGTGAGCCCAACCAAGCCACATATTTAAAAACTCATCAGTCCTAAGTTGCATTTATCCTAAAAATATAAAATTGATTCAGTATGCAAATAAATAAATATATAAAATTTACATGTTAACAGGCTGAAAAGGAGGGCTGAATCAATGATTGTCTTCTTGGTGTATTTTAATATCCATTCATGATTTTGAAGATAAACTCCCCCAAAACCAGGAAGAGCAGAAACCCTTTTCAATCTGCTAAAGAAAATGCATCAGAAACCTGGCTAATGCTGTAACTTGGTCCTGACCTGTTTTCCCCTAAGACTGTGGAAAATAAAAATAAAAAATAAAAGAATGTCTTCTCTTGCTGTTTTCCATGGGAGTCCCCAGTTATTGTGATAAGACAGGAAAGCAAAATCCAAGTCACAACATTTGGAAAGGCCCATCTAAACTCTGCACACTGGCAGTGGACCCATTCATGTGGAAAATCTGATGGCACCTTCCAAAATGCCACAACTACGAATGAACTTAGCCGTGGAGTGTAATGTCAACCAACTAAAACCAACTGTTTTTCTGTATGCTAGTAGCAAACAGCTGGGAATGGACATCATACACATTTGTGTTATACAATATGAATTATATGGGACTCCATGGTGTATTTCCATGATAATATGTTCATAGAAAACCCCTAAGAGTTTGATGAAAGAAATTTTAAAAAAAGCTCTAGGGACTGCAAGTGTAACTCAGTGGTAGAGCTCTTGCCGAGCCTGAGTTCCACCTAGAGCGCTGTGAAAAGATACGAAGCTTCACATGAACAGCGTAGCCCACATTGTCCAAACCTGGGTTGACTCAGTAGTATTAATTAAGATGGCAATTGTCACCCTGGTGTAGTGGCACATACCTCTAATCTCAGCACTCTAGGAGCAGAGGTAAGTGGATGTTTGGGCTGGTCTACATAGTGAGTTCCAAGCAAGCTAGGGACTTATCTCAAAAAAAAAAAAAAAAAATTCTAAATTAGCTTAGAAATGTAGTACTGTCTCAATCAAAATTCAAGATTAATTTATTTTGTTCTTTATTTTAGACGTATATATAAAAACACATCATTCTAAAACAGCCCAAACAATTTTGGAAAATCATCAGTCACTACTTGATTTCAAGAAGTAGTGTAAAACTGAAATAGTTAAGGAATCGTGGTACTAAAGTAGACAGAGACACTCAGATCCACAACACCGACCCAAGACAGTGGGACTGGGGGTTGCTCCGTGTGGCGCCCTCTGTGTGGTATGGTGATATTTTATTTGTACTGAAATGTGATTTTATTTGTATGTTAATAAATAAAGTTGCCTGGGGGTCAGAGCTAATAGTAAGCCATAGCAGAGCTGGGCGTTCATGGTGTACGCCTTTAATCCCAGCACTTGGTAGGCAGAACTAGGTAGATCTCCGTATGTTCAAGGATACAGCCAGTATTGGAGACACACACCTTTAATCTCAATACCAACCATAGAAGACCTGGAGGTCTGTACAGACAGGCAGTGATGAGGCGGTCATGTGGTTAGGTTTACAACCAATGAGAAGGCAGAACAGAAAGTCTATATAAAGACAAACACACAGGAAGTAGGTCTCTCTTTTGCTGAAGAGGCTAGCTGCAGCAGATGGGTAAGGCTCTTAGCTCTGATCTCTTGACTTTCTTCTTAGCATTGGTTCTGTGTTTCTTATTTAATAAGACATTTGGTTACATCTACAGTGTGGCGCCCTCATCCGTGTGGCGCCCTCCTGTGAGCTCCACCAGCTCTGCTGAAGGGAGAAAAGCGGGGCTGCCTCAGGAGTGCAGAGATAGGCCCACACCTGGATGGCCATTTGGGTTGCAATAAAAGTTAACAGAAGTTACAAGGGAAAAAAGGTTGTCTCTTTTGGAAATATGGAGAAATCACTTTGGAAAAAAATCTTTTCCATGAGTGGGAACATGAAAAGGAAAAGGAGGAGAAGGCTACCACTACCAGCTCAACACTCAAGGAAAATGCCCTCAAAACCTGTTCTAGACCAAAATGGAAAAGCAAAAACCATAAAACATCAGCAACCAAAAAGGAAGAAGAAACATTCTGATTTGGGGTGTGGTGAGGATGTCTTAGAATACAAAGCACACCATAAACTTATGAAAGGCAGATATCAGAATTTAGAAGTCCTGTTCCTGAGAATACTATAGTTATAAAAGTGAAAAGGGAAATCACAGTTGGGAGAAAAGAACTGCAAATTGCCTGGTGTTTTCAAAAGGGAGAAGACTTGAAAAGGCACTTCACCGGAAATGCATCAGCAGCAACAAAGCACGTTTAAATATTCAGGATTGTCAACCATTAGGGAAATGTAAATAAAACCACAACAGCCCACTATAGCCTCCCACAATGGCTAAAACATAACTAGGAATGCGAGGTGTTAAAGAGAACTGATACACGCTGCACACCTCCGGGAGGAAAAAAAACCCAGCAGTGTGGGGAACAGTTTCCTGGTTTCTTGCTAGAGCGAAATGGGCACTTACCAGAGGACCAGACATTCCATTTCTAGTTCCCAATCCCAGATAAACAGAAATGAAAGCCTACCCAAAAACATAAATACCCACTTTCCTGGTGAGTCTTCTTGTTACTGACACAAGCGAGAGCCACCCAGTAAGAGGGAACATCACTTGAGGAATTGCTCCCATCAGACTGGCCTGTGGGCAAGCCTATGGAGCATCTTTTCCATTCATGATTGTGGGAGCACCCAGACTACTGTGGCTGGTGCTACCCTTGGGCAGGTGGACCTGGGGTGTATATGAAAGCAGGTTGAGCTAGCCATGAGGAGTAGGCTAGTAAGCAGTGCTCCTCCATGGCCTCTGTGTCAGTTCCTGCCTCCTCCTTGAGTTCTTACCCTGACTTCCTGGATGATGGACAAATGGACCCTTTCCTCACCAAGTGGCGTTTGTTAATGGTGTTTTATTGCAGCAATAGAAACCTAACTAAGACACTCACCATAGGATTTTATTTATCTATTTTTACATGTGATAAATGTTCATTCATAATAACCAGACATTGGATAGACATTTTCAAGATCCTCTTAACTCCATGTAGTATTACAGTACTGTAAAATATGGCATTTTTTTTTCTACCGTGGAACAATAGATTTGCTTTCTCCAATGTTTCCCATGGACTAACTGGAGCATTCAGCTATTATCTCTATCATCACAGCTTTCTTCATAATGTCCCCGAACTGTACACACAATACATATGTATCAGCAGCAAGTCAATGGAAAAAGAAAGTGTGTTTGTGCCTTGACATCACAGAAGAACAAATTGACATGTGAGACAACACACCCTACTGAAATTATATCTCCCATAATTCTTCCATAACTTCCTACTTGTGACACACACCTCCACCACCGCAGAGGCTCTTTCCTGTCCTCTGTCCTATCTGTGGAGGCCCACAAAGGTTTCCTAGTGAGATCTGAGCTTGCTTTACCCAGCAGAGCTAGCTGCATTAGAGGATTGCTCGACCACCTGCATGGTTACCAGATGATTGGAAGGGTCTACACTTGGCTGAGCTAGGGGGAGGTTTTTTGCTCCACCCCTTGGCATTCCTATAAATATCCCTTTAGAAGAGACAGGAAGGGCTGGTGGATAAAGATCCAGGCCCTCCCAAGGTTATCCTGTGTTTCTATCTGTTTCTCTTCCCTCTATCTTTCTATCTAAAACTCTTATCCCTCACTCCTCAAGAGTGCCCTGGGATAAAATGTGGGAGCCAGTCTCCCAGCTAGCCTCCCACACCTATTCCCTACTGTCTAGCCCAGAGTCTGGCACATAGTAGATGGTCAATTAATAACATGATGAACCAAAGACTTGTATTGGTTTTTGATGTTCATAAAGTTCCACTTTATGCCTACCATATTCATCCCCCTGGGTTCTTTCTCATGAACTCTATTTTGATGGAGAAAGAGTTCTTCACTCTGGTAGACTGCTTGGCTGAGTTACAAGAACATTAAAGAAAGCTCCTGGATTTGGTCATACTCTTTTATTCCTTCCTCTTGATCTCAGAGAGGTTTAAACTGAGGCCTCTCTCAGCCCTCCTGTAGGCTCAGGCTCAGTGCCAGCCCCAGCCCCAGCCCCAGCCCCAGAATCCAGTTCATTGCTAGTTGAGCCAAGCTGTAGGCGCCAACATGCGATTTGGCATTTGCAGTAATTCCTGGCTCTTTCATATAGTTTTGGTTCATTAATATTCAAAAACTCATGAAGAGCAGGCTGTTGTCATTCCTGGGCAACAGAAGGCCTTTCCCCTGGTCCCTTGACTATGTCAGCACTGATTAGGACACTATCACCACTGACACCAGCCCTGATGCTTGCTGTACAGTCCAGGTTGGTCTCAAACTCTCAAACCTCTTGCGTCAGCCTCCTGAGAGCAGGATTAAGGTGTACAGCACCTGCTCTGCCCTGATATTCTTGAGGTGTTCCTAGCTTCCTTCTGCATGGGCACACTTTTCATCCCTGGGGCATTTGTTCTCCAAAGATGAACACCTAGAACCCATGCCACCCTGGAAGACATGAAGTTTTTAGCAGGACCCTAATGTAGTTTTCATTTGGTTAAAGGTTTGTCCCCAGGTCTAACAGCCCACAGCAGTTACAAAGGAGGACAAGTCAGAGAGTAATGTCCTTGTTGGCAGAGGATGTTGTGGTTCAGTGGGCCAGGAATATGCAGACCATTGCTTCTTTGGAAAGATTACTGTTTCTGCTTATGTGCTTTTGTTTTGGTTTTGTTTTTTCCATTTAGGTCAGAGACTCAAAATATAAACAAGCCCTTGTTTTTCCCAATTCAGTTAATCCATTTTTCAGGATAAGCACTCTAGTTTTTTGTTGATCTTTGAGATGACATTAACTGGTGTGTGTGTGTGTGTGTGTGTGTGTGTGTGTGTGTGTGTGTGTGTACACATGTGAACATAAGCAAAGGATGGTGGGTAATCTGTATGGGACACACATTTAGAGGGTTCTAATATCAGAGGTTCTTGGGCTAGCTACAGTAAAATTCTAATACCAGAATGTTCTAGAATAATCCAAAATATCTCACGTTTTTAGTGCACATTACATGATAGAGAGTATATTAAATACTTTCCAACGCTTATCTCCCTTAATATTATAATACCCATGTGAGGCCAACTAACGTGAACCTCACAACACAGAAGAATGAGCTAAGATTTACTAGGACTAAATCACACCTCTGGGAGTGATAGAGCTCTTTTGATCTCAGTAATCTGATACCAGAAGCGGGCTTTTTATCCCTGTATGTTGGGACTAGTGGTTGAGTCCTAGAGCTGAGACTATGAGATGAAAAGGGGCAATAGTGACCTCTAATTTCATACTGTTGACTATGGACAAGTCACTGACCTCCGGGAAGGGCCAGAGTCTACACTCTGACTTAAGGCACTGGCTAATTGCTTCTAGAAGCAACTGTTTTGTCTTTTTTTCTGATCTGGACCCACAAGAACTTGAGTGCAGTTCCTCTAGGGTGAGAAGGACATTGGTGATTTCCTAGGCACCTGAGAAGAACGGTAACTCTGGTGGGAACAGAGCCTGCCTTCATTTCTGATGATACAAGAGCCATAGCTCCAGAACACGGAGGCAGCTCTTAAATGGAGTTAGCGAAACAGACTCTACCTCTTGCAGCTCATTGTGGGGGGAAAGGGAGGCTATGAAGTCAGCAACCACCTCAAGGCACAACGAGAGAGAAGAACAGGGGAATGCTGGGTACCACACAAACACTGCATCTTAGAAGGACACTGTGGGCCAGATAACGTGACACTGGGGTAGGAAGACACAGAGAGAGACACAGACTCCAACACCAGGCTCAGTTCTAACCACTCAAAGAGGTTGAGAAAGACTCGGGGTGCCGAGGAGGGAATCACTGTCCCAAGTCCAAGCTCTCTGGACACTGCCAGCGGAAAGCACAGTGTGGGCAGTCAGGATTCTGGTGTTTCTCTGACATTTGCTCTTCTCATTGCAGATGTCAGCCACCCTGCTAGCTGCTTTGTGGGAATGAGTGCATGCATAACATCCAGCTATTTATAAAAGGGAGCCTCTTCACTTTTTTTTATACGGGCTCTGCTATCTTGCTAGGGAGGGGCGTTCATTTCCAAAGCTGGTTTTTCTAAGAAGTAAACACTCGCTTTGAAACGCTGCCACACAGTGACTTGGCAAATCAGGGAAATACTGTGATAATTAAAACAAGCCACTCAGTGCTGTCCAGCTATCTCTCCAGCACTCCCACGACAGAAGGGGGCAAACCCATGCCCTCACAGACTCTGGAAGATCACTACAAGTGCTCAGAAATTGCTTTGTAATATCTCCTTCCAGAACGTGACATGAATTGGGCATGAAGGGTATAATCTTTCAGGGACTGTTTTAATATAAAAACAGAACATTGCATCCAACTCTTAAAGTGATTGCTGATCCAGGAAAGTGAACAGGCTGTGTACATAAGAGTGAAAGAGCTTTCTTCTTCACCATTAATTACACATCGCCTTAAAAGGGAAAAAAAAAACCACCACGAAGTAGTCCTCCCCGCCCCCTTTGGCATAACGATCCCAAATCTCCACCAAAAACTTGGTGTTCATCCTAGATCTCTTCGGACCATTGTCTTTGTTTTTTGTTTGTTTGTTTGTTTCGATTTGTTTCTTCTCGTGATTTATAAATTAGAGGCAGCAACATGTGCCACACAAGCATGTCGTGAGAGCTCCACTGAATGAATGTGCTTCTTCAGGGGTGCGTATTGCAGGACGATTTAGATAAACGGCAAAGAAACATGGTCAGTCTTCTGAATCCAGGCAGTTTTCCATCAAGTAACAGCACTTAAGATCAGAGGGTATAGCTCAACTGTAGAGTACTGGCCTCACAGGCAGAACGTGCTGGGTTCAAACCTCAGCACAACCTCAGCACTTCAAAAGCAAAATCAGAATACCTCATTTAAAGTAAGTGATTAGAGGGCAGGTTTTCATCTCTGTTTTCAACGTGGTGATGTTAGGAAATCACTGATGCGGGGGGGGGGGGGGGGGCGGCGGGGGGGGGCGGCGGGGGGGGGCGGAGGGAGGGGGGAGTTGCAGGTCTGTGTAAGAGAGTGCACATGTGTCAGGGAGTGTGTATGGAGGACAACCTCAAGCATCAATCCTCATCCTCCATCTTGCTTGAGACAGTCTATTTGTTGTTCACCATGGCATACACCAATCTCGCTACCCTGCAAGCTTACAGATACTCTTCTGCTGGCCCCCATCTCACTTAAGCGCACTGAGATTACAAACATGAATTACCGCACCTGGCTTTATGTGAATTCTGGGGATTTGAACACAGGTCCCCACATTTGCACAGCAAAGACTTCACCCACTGAAACATCTCCTCACTCCTTAGAAAATAAGTAATCCTTGCTAGGCTGTGTTCTTTTGAAACAAAAATTGCAATAATGGTCTGTGGTGGTATTGTGTTCCCCACAATATTGTGTACTCTAATAAATTTATCTGGGGTCAGAGAACAGACAGCCACTAGATACAAAGGCTAGAAAATGGTGGCACTCACACCTTTAATCCTAGCATTCCAGAGATAGAAATCCCTCTGGATCTCTGTGAGTTCAAGGCCACATTGGAAATAACCAAGCATGGCGACACACGCCTTTAATCCCAGAAAGCCAGCCTTTAATCCCAGGGAGTGGTGGTAGAAAGCAGAAAGATATATAAGGCATGAGGACCAGAAACTAGAGGCATTTGGCTGGTTAAGATTTTGGCTGGTTAAGCATTCAGGCTTTTGAGCAGTAATTCAGCTGAGACCCATTCCGGATGAGGACTCAGAGGCCTCCAGTCTGAGGAGACAAGACCAGCTGATGATCCGGCGAGGTGAGATAGCTGTGGCTTGTTCTGTCTCTCTGATCTACCAGCATGGACCCCAATAACTCGTCTCAGGTTTGATTTTATTAATAAGTACTTTTAAGATTCCTGCTACAATGGTCCTGACTTGCATGGGAAGTAAGATTAAAAACAAACAAACAAACAAGAAAAAAACACTTAAAGCATACAATGTTGCGAAATCCTTAACCATGCTCTCCTAAATCCTTTTGAGAAAGTTGATGAATTCTGTTTTGATAGAATGATAGAATGGAATTCCTCATCTCTTGGAACATGTAAGAAATACGAGACAGGATGACATGGTAGCCACTGAGCTGGCCAACTGGAGAACATCAGTGTCTCTACAGCCACCCCTCACTGACTAGTGTATTTCTGTAAGAGGAAAGAAAGGAGAACATAGTATTGGACCTCAGATCCATAGCTTTTCTTTTTATTACAATGTGGAAATCTATATCAACAAGTAAAATATAAATGGAGACTTACTTTAATAGCTGCTATTAAAGTACATAAGTATTTATTCTATTTTTAAAGTACAATAAGAGCTAAAAAAGCTATGAAATACAAAAATAGAGTGCATTATGAATGTGAATGAATTAAATTAAAAGTTAAATTTTGTATTGTAAATCAAAATTTGCCACTCTTTTCTTATACAAGAAAAAAGAGATTTAAATATTTAGTTGTAAGTTATTAACAGTAGTATAGCCATGATATGCTAACGAACCATTTTAAATAAAGGAACATTCCAAAGGGTTTATTAGGCAGTATTAAAGAAAATAAAACTCTGCTACTAACACAGAACAGTCCCCCTTTTCGGCCTTGATAAAGAGCATAAATCACTATCCTACCTTGAAGAATTATTTTACTTCTTCAATAGCATTGCTAGATTTGAATGTTCCAGCAAACAATAGGCTGGATGCACAGGGTGACATTTCCTGTGTTCACTGGATTCTCACCAGTTATGTGTTAGCTGTATTTGTACCGTGCAAAAATCACCAGTGGTTCCCTAACCCAGTCTCCTCATTTCCTGCTTTTATGATGGCCCCTGTGCCTTGCAAGTGGAGTCTCACAAACTGAATCTTTTAATATTAGATTGTATTTTCATATTTACTGGGCTACAGGGGAGAAAGACCAGAGGGAAACTTTGATGCCAGATTGTCACATGAAATTAAATCTGTGTCCTTAAAAGTGAAATGGCGTGCTCGACGCTTGCCTGTGTTCTTGTGGAATTAGATCTAATGGGGCCTCTGTTTTTGTTTGTTTGTTTGTTTGTTTTTGTTGTTGTTATTCTTTTTTACGCAGATAAGAACTACTTTATGTTGCCTGGAAAATTCCTCTCTGAAATTTTCTGTGCACTGTTTAATTTAAATTGCAAGACAAGATGATCTTCCACACCTCGCTAACACGTCTAGAACTGCTATGTAAATAGGCAGACTTAGGGCAGAACATGAGTTCCTATGTGCAGTAACCGAGATGCAAATGTGAAAGCACCATGTATCTGCTCAGCCATCTATTCCTGGTGCCAATTTCAAGATCAGCTTTTGCCTGATGAGAGCTCCTCACATCTGAAAATGTATTTCCTGAAATTGGCTCCTCATCATGAATATTAGGGAGTTTGAATTTCAAATAAGCCTGCAAGAAATAGCTATTGGATTTCATTGTCCTGGCTTTTTATTTGTTTTATCTTGCTTTGATTTACTTAGTTTTTATTTATTTATTTATTTATTTTGATTTGGTTTGTTTTTGAGACAAGTTCTGACTGTATACTCAGGTTGGCCTTGTGTTATCTATGTAAATCAGGCCGGCCTCATGCTTCCCGCCTATGCCTTCTGAGTGTTGAAAACATCAGTGTATATCACCACACCCATCAACTATTTTAATTTTATAAGAACTAAAATCAGGTTTTCTCCACATCTATGTTTTATGTTGTATTTCCTACTATGAACATAAAATAATATTGGTTTCCATGGTGGCATCTGTCACGGGCTCTCTAAGTGCCAGGCCACCAACTCAAACTTTACATGACTTACTGTTCTGGTGGAAGCCCCACCTCTCTGCCCAAACCCTGCCCCTCAGAAAGTCCCGCCAAACATGGCTCCTCCTCCAGAGATGCTCAAGACAACTCCCACAGGGTATTTTAAACTGCACCCCAGAAAACAAACACGTGGTTTTTCAGTCTCTCGTCCCCGTCTCCTCTCTGGGGACCGGAGAATCACTCGGGAATGCTGTACCCATTAAACTGGGGCTTTTTCTAATTTGGTCTGATTTGGATTGCTGTGTCAGCGGAGAGACTTTTTAGGGTGCACAAACTTATCACTTACCTCCTTTAATCCTTATAAAATTCTATGAGCCAACATCTATCATACCCACTTTGCAGATGAGAAAACTGAGGCTCAGCACTATTAACTGAGATGTTAGTCAGCTTTCCAATGCTGTAACAAATACCTAGACAAGTCAAATCATAAGAAAGAAAAATGGACTTTGACTCATGGGTGCTTGGCCCCGTTGCCTTTGACTCTGTGGGCCAGGTGGTACATCAAGACATGGCAGCCTTGGCAGAAGAAATCCATGGCATCCAGGGATCAAAGAAAGAGAAGAAAACACCAGTGTCCACATCCTCTTCAAGGTCATGCCCTTGATGACATCATTTCCTTCCTCTCGGTCCTACCTTCTGAAGATTCCACCACCTGCAAACACTATAAGGAACTGGGAGCCAAGCTCTCAACACGTGGGGCTTAGAGGGACTCTCCAGCTGCAAATTGTCACACACACTCACAGTTGTGCAGTCAGTAAATTGTAAAACCAGTCTGAAGGGAAACCCTGTGATTCCAGGTCTCAGGTTCCTATACCACCAGTCTACAGCAAAACATATTAAAGGCAGGGAGATGTCTCTGCAGGGAAAGCACTTTCTGGGAACGTGTGACAAGCCGAGTGGAGTCCCCAGAATCCACATAAAAGCTGGCATGGTGTAGCAGCAATACCGGTGTCCTTAGGGGAGTCATCGGAAGTGGAGAAGGGAGACTCCCAGAAGATCTCGGGCCAGCGAGTCTGAAGTGTTCAGTAGCTAACAACAAAGAGAACCCTCTTCAAGCAAGATGGCAGGTGAGGACAGGCTGGTGATGCACTATGGGACATGTGCACACGATTCACACACACACACACACAAAATACATCTTGCACACACATACATATATACACATTTTTTTTAAAGAATTGAAGGTGGCTTGAAAAGACATGTTATAAATTAGAAGGGCATGAGTTACAAATGCATAAGAAAAGCAATAGGTAATGGGAGTTTAAATAGGGCCTGGGATTACCTGCTACCTGAAATGCATGTGCCTGCTTAGGCTGAGCTCTGAATTTATTCTAAGCTCTCCAGCAATCATTTCCAGGGCCCAGCGAAAATACGGTGCCTATATTATAAAATAAAGCCATTTGGCCAGGTGAAGTGCAATACTCTTCACATAAATTAACAGTATGAAGACAGTCTCATAAGGATCTTCATAAACAGAACACGGTATCATATAATGAAGGCCATTTCCAACAGTGTCCTTACAGTAAATGGATGATGAATTACACCAGGCCATTTCTTACTGATCCGCTGACATGGGCAAATGGTCCAATTTAGTTAAGTCACAATGTAGTTAAAGCAATTGTCCAGGAGGCCACGATGACATGCCAGATATACAAGGGCCATAAGAAAGAATGAAGGTGTTAGCGAAGCCCAGCAAATTGCTTGGGAAATAGGAAGCTAAGCCAAAAACACATCATAAATATACCATCATGTTTCCTCCCGCTGAAGATAATAACTGACTTTTGTCTGCAGTCATGACCTAGGTCACAATATTTTTCAAGAAGTAAAGGTAATGACACACAGACTCGCACCTCAAAAGTCTATGTATCAGTGCAGGGTCCTTTCCAATGTCTGGCAGGTGTTAACCAAACTTGCTCTCTGATTTCACATTCACTTCTGTATGATTTGTGCTCACTTTTCAATTGAGACTTTCTTTCTTTCTCTCTTTCTTTCCTTCCTTGTAGCAGGATCTTAAAAGTTCTTATTAATAAAATCAAACCTGAGGAGAGTTATTGGGGTCCATGCTGGTAGATCAGAGAGATAGAACAAGCCACACCTATCTCACCTCGCCGGATCCTCAGCTGGTCTTGTCTCCTCAGACTGGAGGCCTCTGAGGCCTCATCCGGAATGGGTCTCAGCTGAACTGCTGCTCCAAAGCCTGAAGCTTAACCAGCCAAAATCTTAACCAGCCAAAATCTTAACAAGCCAAAATCTTAACCAGCCAAATGCTTCTAGTTTCTGGTCCTCACGCCTTATATATCTTCCTGCTTTCTACCACCACTCCCTGGGATTAAAGGCTGGCTTTCTGGGATTAAAGGCGTGTGTCACCATGCTTGGCTATTTCCAATGTGGCCTTGAACTCACAGAGATCCAGAGGGATTTCTATCTCTGGAATGCTAGGATTAAAGGTGTGAGTGCCACCATTTTCTAGCCTTTGTATCTAGTGGCTGTCTGTTCTCTGACCCCAGATAAATTTATTAGAGTACACAATATTGTGGGGAACACAATACCACCACACTTCCTTCCTTCCTTCCTTCCTTCCTTCCTTCCTTCCTTCCTTCCTTCCTTCCTTTCTTTCTTTCCCTGCCATGGAAGACTCTAACTCTCTGAAACCGTAAAGTAAAATGAACTCTTCCTTGAGTTGCCTTGGGCCACGGTATTTCATCATACTAACAGGAAAGAAGCAAATACAGTTGTCTTCCTGCTAGGACCAGCTTCTGCACCCACAGCAACCACAGAAGCACCGTCACAATGACCGCTGTGCCCTCAAAGCGGCCTGACTCCTCTCTCCCCGTGCCAATATCCCGACCCTGGATCTTGACCCCGTTTCTCTTTCTCCGCGAGTCTGTTGTTTCTCGGTCTCCTTGGTTCTTCTTCTGATGCCCGTCTTAAATTGTGACTCCGCCCCTCTTCCATTTCAGTCCAGTGGCCAGCATGCTTTCCTTCCCTCTGTGCACTTTCCCTGGCATACCTCTGCCTCCCAAGTCACTTCTTATCAACCCTGACCTTCCTCCTGTGAACAGCACCTGTATGGCAGGTGTCCCCTGGGTTCCCAGATCACTGTCATCCTATATAGCACATCTTCATTTTTCTCCTTGACCCCTGGCACAAAGGTAGACACAAAATAAATACTTTTAAAAAAAATTGATTAGAGTAAGCCAGATTGGAGGATATTTGGGTCAGTTGGGGCAAGCAGAGGATACCGTGAGAAGGGAAAGTTTCCAAAGACTGTGTTAGCATTGGGGTCTGACTTAACATGTGGCAGAGAACAAGTTAAATGTCACTCGTGGGCATCAGGGTGTAATCTCTGCTCAAAGGCCAGTGAGCAATGAATGAAAGAAATGAGGATATGACTGATCCATGCTATGGTTTGTGGAGAAGGTTCATTGTAGATATGAGGGTGAAAACATCCCGAGACATCTGGAAGGGTCTAGACTGAAGCAGGCTGTGAAGGGGGTGGAGAGTGAGAGAGGAAGAGGGGAGGGGGGAGGGCAGGAGGGGGTCCAGGAGCCTAGAGGCCAGGAGACCAGGAGACCCCTGTAGCCAAAATGACTGAGGTGATATAGGAGCCAGAGAAGCTGGGGAAGGGAAAGGAAGCTGAGGGCTGGGAAGGAGTTCAGGGTCAGAGGTGCGTGAGATGTGCTAAGAGGAGTCACGACTGTGATAGATATTGGCAATGCTGAGAGACCAGGGCCAGTGTCCACTTTGATATGTTAAATAGGCGCCTCAGTTAGCCATTTGTCCCAGGTTTCTTTGAAACCTAACAGGTATAATATGTGCAAGGAGAGGGAAGGCATTTTCTGTTGATCACTTTATTAGGTGACTGTAATAGGTCCATGTATCTGCTTTGTGCACATAAAGACAGTCCTCTGCATCAGATGGACACTAAGGAAGAAGACAGTCCTCCTAAGCCAAGTTAACTGTGCCGATACCATGAGCCTACAAGCTCCAGGCATTGCTTTGTGCAAGACAGATCCCAGAAAGGATGATATTCTCCCTAAGACATGAGTCAGCCATGCCGCGCCCCACCCCCACCCCCCTAACCCCCACCCCCCACCCCCCTAACCCCACCCCCCACCCCCCTAACCCCACCCCCCACCCCCACCCCACCCCACCCCAAGCCGGCCATGCCGCTCCCATCAGTTCACCAGCACAAGCACCAAGGTCCTGCTGGCTGTGACTAGGATATCGTAGGTACCCAGTGTGACAGCAGGCACAGATCGTCTCTCATCGAGAGCCGCACACGTGTTTGGTACATACTCTTTTCGCTTAACATTTACCCCAAATGATGCTTGTTCTAGAGCTGGAGTTTGTGCCGCAAAAGTAGCTAAGGCAAAAATTAAACCTAAATTAGTCTGATCTCTAAGGCTGCCATTTCATAAGATGCTGGATGGATTTCTAACAAACACTTAGATTTTTTTCCAGGAAAGTAATTGGGTATTAGGTAAATCAGGCAGTAGCATGAGAGGACCTAAGTCTATCTCCTTTGAGGGATATAGCCTCAGGGCTTGAGTGGAAGATTTTTTTTTTCTTTAAGAACTCTTACATATGACCACTCAAAGCAGGAATGTTTTCATGTCTGATTTTAGTGCTTTGGCCCAGTTTGGGGTACTGTTTGACATTAAAAACCCATAGATGGAGTCGAGTCTTCGTGATGTGGCTGGTGTGTGGCTGTTTTCATTGCTGTTCTTTTTTCCTTCTAGGGAAAGAGTTGATCTGCTTTGACTAAAACCACCACTTCCCTCCTGGGGCAAGTCTCCAAGCCCTAACTCAGGAGCCTGAGCACGGAGAGAGCTTGCAGGGCCTTTCTGCGACCACAGAAAAGAGACGAAGACAATGGGAGAGGATTCAGAAATGCCCCTCAAGAGACTGGAAAGAAAGTGAGGCAAGAACAGTATTCAGTATGTGATCTGAATCCTGATTCAGTGAGAGATCTGAACACTGATGTCAAGGGCAGGAGACAAGGTGGAACTGAAAAGCTCCACTGCATTCTTGAGGGATCCTAAGCTGGGAGAGCATCTGCCCCTGCTGGGAGAAGCTCTGGGTTCAGCCCCCAGCACTAAAAACCAAAAACAAAAGGGTATGAGGAGAGGGCCTCTGAGGAAGTGGTGTGACTGAGCCTGACTGTGGGAAGGAGATCAGAAGTCACATCCTGCTAGAACGTTCTTCCTCAGTCAGGAGCCTGCTTCAGTTCAGCCAGCCAGCACCCTGCACCAACACACACACACACACACACACACACACACACACACACACACACACACACACACGGACCCACACTCTGCCTGGTGCACTGCTGTGGGGAACCTCTCAGCCACAGTATCATGTGGGCCCCAGACAAGGGCAGAAAAGCGAACCGGAAGAAGCTGCGGCTTCCTGTTGCTACCTGCTGTTTCTAATAGGTCCCAGGTGATAAGGAAGAAATGAGACCGTACTGTCTAAGAATGAAGAGTGACAGGAGAGAGTTTTAGCCTAAATGGAGTGAACCAGAGGGCATCCTGGGCTGCTTCTTTGTTAAATGGCTTCCTTTCTTTGGAGAGAGGAGGAGGGAGGGAGGGAGACAGAGAGACAGATAGAGACAGGTAGACAGACAGACAGAGACAGAGTCAGAGAGGGGGAATGTTTAATGTCTCTGGTAGTTTCTTGAAATAAGCTCTTTGTTCCTTTGTCTAAGCATAAAGCCAAAAATAGAAACGGCTTGGCTTTCTCTTCCACAGCAAATCTGGGTAAGCCTTGCACGAGAAAATCCTCCTTGACTATTCACTAAGAGAACTTGCAGGAAGGAATTCTGGGATCCAGAGAGAGGTGCATGTATACAGAGTGTCTAAATGGGCAACAAAGCTTGACCTGTTTTTTGTTTGTTTTGCTTTGCTTTTTTGTTTGTTTGTTTGTTTCCCAGCACGCCACCGCCCCCCCCCACTCCCTCAGTAAATCATCTCCCATGCCTATATTCCCAGCTCTTGGGAGACTGAGACAGGAGCATCAGGAGTTTGAGGGCAGTCTGGGCTACATAGAGAGACTTTGTCACAAAACAGATAGGTGAGAGAAATCAGCTTGTAAGATTCGCACTGCTCCCGCCCAGCTCCTAAATGCTCGCTCTGGCAACTTGAGTCACTAAAAAAGAACCGGCCCTGGTGTATGGTTGGAAGTGATTACAAGTATTGTGCCCTTGGTTAAAGTAGAAGCATCTTCCTTACCAAAATGGCAACCTCAGTGACTCCGCTGATCTAGGCTGTAGCTCAGTGACAGAGCTAAGGATGCACAAGGCCTTGGAACTGATTCCTAGTTCTGCAAATAATAAGAATGATGGTGTTGAAGAGAAAGAGGAAGAAGAGGAAGAGATGATGGTGGAAATGGAGACAGAGATGATAGTGAAACTAATTTTTACTATATGCTTTCGCTGGGGTTGGCATGCTTTCTGAATACTCTGCATGTTCTGATTCAATCTTCACAGCAATTCTACAAGGAAGTACTAGGGTGACCCACATTCTAGAGATGCTTAGGCAGAGTCTTGGAGACATTAATACTGTGGCTACATAGTTAGCGGCGGGGGGGGGGGGGGATCCGACTGTTAACCTAGGCAATGGGACTACAATCGATGTTCTTGACCACCCAACTCCTAGTTTACAAGGCAGAGCAGGAGTCTACAGATGTATGACACAGTGAAATGAACCAGGATAAGGAGCACAGGAAAAAGATGCCTTCAATGCAGCAGATACCAGAGAAAAAGAGCTGGCGTCCAAGGAGGACCATACCGAGCAGGGAAGAAATCATGACTCACAAACACTTTAAGTTGTTGCCTACTTTGAAGCCAGCTGTCTGAGCATGGGAGAGATCCCTGAAGACCTGTACAGAAGAGCCCTGAGTCAGTTGATTGTGATCATTAACCCTTGCTTGGTGTCCCCTGGAACCACCTTTCCCCAAGTCTACCAGCTGTCTGGGCTGTCCATTTCTAATGAGGACACCCCAAAATAAACACAACTGTTCACATGCCCTAATCTTGAACAAGGTAGAAAGATAACTTTCTCCCCACCCCCCAGTACACCTTATTTAAAGTGGCCAAGCCTCCTCTGCTGGTTTTGGCAACATTTCAGGAAATACTAAGTTAGGCTAAAAACGTAGATGTCCCAGTAACATTCCGAACTAATTTCAAACAGCCAGCCTACTACAAATACAACCAAAACATAATTTAAACATCGATGCTTCTTATTTTAGAAAGACAACAGCTGCTTAAAATATGAATTGAGAGCAATAACTAAGAAAACAGACAAATTTTCACAGGAGCTAAAAGAAAAACAGCTTGTGACAGACATATTGATATATATATATATATATATATATATATATATATATATATATATATATATATATATAGCCACAGAGCACCTTGTCCCACTCCAATCCTAACTTCAAAGGAGAGTGAAAATATTGAAATGTGTTATGGCCTCCTCCCTGACTTCCCACACTAAATGCAAGACTCAAATGTAGCACTCTTGGCCAGTGCAAAGGAAATGCTTAACATTGCCTGCTATGGTCTGGCCTGCAAACACAAGCTTCCTCTTCATGTGCATTTAGCCTGTCTTCAGAGAATAGATTAGGAACCAAAAGAAAAAAGAAAAAAAAGGAAGTGGATGAAGACAGCTTTATCTTCAGAGGGAGCCACAAATAGCACATCACTGAAATGGAACCTGAGAGGCTCTACTACTGGACACAGAATAATACCCTTTGGTTGGTTGGGGGTTTTATTTTTTATTTATTTTTTTATTCCCTCCCTACCTTCATGCAAATATACTGTGACATCAGAATTGTCAGGTCAGCAGACATTTTAGACTAAGGAATTCTCTCATGCTTGCATTCATGTCCATACAAACCATATACTTCTCTTTGATCTCTCCATTGAGTATGTGTAGTGGTTTGAATGAAAATAGCCCCCATAGGCTCATAGGGAGTAGCATTATTTGAAAGGATTAGGAGGTGAGGCCTTGTTGGAGTGGGCATGTGTAGCAGGAACCTTAGAAGGTCTTATTAATAAAAACAAACCTGGAGCCAGGTATTGGGGTGAATGCTGGAAGATCAGAGAAGCAGAACAAGCCACAGCCACCTCACCTCACCAGTTTCTCAGCTGATCCTATTTCCTCAGACTGGAAGCCTCTGTGTCCTCATCCAAATGGCTCTCAGCTGAACTGCTGCTCAAAAGCCTAAAAGCTTAACCAGCCAAATGCTTCTAGTTTCTGATCTTCACGCCTTATATACCTTTCTGCTTTCTGCCATCACTCCCTGGGATTAAAGGCGTGTGTCACCATGCTTGGCTGTATCCTTGAACACACAGAGATCCAGGTAGATATCTGCCTCTGGAGTGCTAGGATTAAAGGCACGTGCTACCACTGCCTAACCTATATGCTTAATATTGTGGCTGTTCTGTTTCTGACCCCAGATATTTTATTAGGGTGCACAATATTTCGGGGGAACACAATACCACCACAGGCATGGCCTTGTTGAAGGAAGCATGTCACTGTGGATGGACTTTGAGGTTTCAGAAGTTCAAACCAGGCCCAGTGGCTCACTCTCTCTGCCTGCTGCCTACCAATCCAGATGGAGAACTCTCAGCTCCCTCTCTAGCACCACATCTGCCTGTGTGCTGCCATGCTTCCTGCCATGACTATAACAAATTAAACCTCTGAACTGTAAGCCAGCCTCAACTAAATGTTTTCCTTTTACAAGAGTTGCCATGACCATGATGTCTCTTCACAGCAATAGAAACCCTAACTAAGACAGCGCATTTTGCAAGTCACTAAGGTGACAAAAATGCTCACTGATGCTACATGGAAGCATTTCCTAAAGGAACCCCAAATATTCACACACTATTTTCAGATAGTATTTATGGAACTATTGAAAACTCATTACTCTCATCATCTTTCTTGGAAGATGTTTACATTTAAGACATGCTGTGCAGCATCAGTTACGACCTTTTTTAGTACCATACTTGTTTGGTCATTTTTTTGGTAGCGATTCTAATTCTGTTGCACTACGTAAACTAGGCTGGCCTCTAACTTGCGATCCTCCTGCTTCAACCTCCCAAGTGCTGGGACTATAGGCGTATACCACCCAGCCTGGCTTTCTAGTTATTTCTTCTGTAGAGTGGTGTAAAGAAAATGGATCATGTCCTTAATGATTGGTGTCATCCAAGTGTTTGGTGCTTTGAAGTGATAGCAGGACAGTTTCTGGAAAAGGCTGAGTGACATTTCCCATCTCCACCAAACTGAGCCAGCAGAAAAAGAGACCCCAGAAGAAAAACTCTTCTGGACATTTTCTCTTCCGGTAAAAAGTCTCGGACTTGCCCTCCTATGTAGAATAGGAGGCAAATATATTAAAGTTGAGACACACACGCACATGCCACAGAGACAAAGATCCTTGGGTATCAAAAAGCCCCCAGATATATGTGCACCAGCTTTAAGGATCAACTGATACACACATTTTCATTTCTAGTAGTTAACTTCCAGTAGAGATACTCTTTCACTGTGTGTGTGTGTGTGTGTGTGTGTTATTTTGTTCGATTCTTCCTCCTCAGAACCAGATTCTTAGGTTACTGCCTGTCATAGTTTGCTTTCTATCTGTGATAACGACCATAACTGAAAGAAACTTGGAGGAAGAAGGGAGTTGATTTGGATTACGTCCCATGAATGGTAGCCCATCCTGAAGGGAAGTCAAGGCAGGAACTCAAAGCGGGAACTGAAGCAGAGAAATGCTGTGTGTTAGCTTGCTCTCTGTGACTTTGCTTAGCCTGTTTTCTTGTACAAACCAGAACCACCTGCCCCGTGGTGGCATCACTCAAAGTCAGCTTGGCCCTCCCACATCAATCACTAAGCAAGGAAAGGCCGACCGATGTACCTGCAGGCCAATTTGTTGGAAGCATTTTCTCAGTTGGGATTCCCTCTTCCCAGATGACCCTAATTTGTATCATGTTGATTTAAAGAAACAAACAACAAACAAAAAACCAAAAGCACTAACAAGAACCTAACCAGTACACTAACTGAATCCACCGCCTTTTACACCTCTAGAACACAACTGCCTGTGTTGCTATTTTGGCTTACTAAGTTTTTTTGGTTTTTGGTTTTTTCCCCCTACAGGACCTCCTTGATACACAGCCCCAGAGCAGGCATACATGTGGAGCAATGGAAAGCTGGTCCAACTAACTCAGAATAGTGCATAGCTGGTCTCACTGTGGAAACCATAAGGGAGACATGCCATCGCCGTCCCCAGATAAAGGCAAACATTTCAAAGAGCAGGGACTTTTGACTGCAATTCTAGTGTTAAAAAATACTCTTTCTGCTCAAATGAATGATACGAGTGAGACTCATAACATCTTTCTAGTATATTATGTCTGTCCCTCTCCTCTCTCTTCCTAATGACCACAAAATAAGAATGCGTGGAAAAAAAACTTTTATTACCCCATCTTCAAACAAACCCCCAGATTTATGTGTATGACCCAGACACAATCACAGCTTTATATGCTCAAAATGAGTTCCCTAGCGGCCAGAGACCTGTTCCCCAGATTAACAGGCAATTGACATCCAGACTCCCCATCAGACTGAAAGGCACCAGAGGAGCTGAGCTTGGAGTCAGGACACTGAGAAGAAACGAGGATTTGGAGGGACAGCGGCTGTCACTTTTTCTCTTGCCCTCCAAGGACTCGGCTGAAGCTCTTGCTCCTCGGTCCTCATCCTTCTCTCTCCATTTACACCAGAACAATGAGGAGCAGTGAAGAGCGAACAAATGATTCTTTGTAGAAAGGTGAAGAGAACACCAAGAGGTACAGTCAATTAGGGGTGGGAGAAAGGATGGAGAGAACCTCAGGTTTGCATTTCTGCCTCCGGGGATGAAGGCCAATGGAGGGCCATGTGACTGCTCCTAGGTGTTCGGAAAAGGCTTACCTCTTCCTGATGTCACCCCATTCCAGCCCGGAGCCATTCTTGAAGTGTGTTAGGGTTCCCCTTCTGGTATCTTTTTTTAAAAACCAATATGCCATTGTTAAAGTGACACTTCAGAAAGAGAGAATGGTAGACATTTCAGAAATATGGAAAAGATCTCACTCCTCTTTTCTTTTTAAAACCTCAAGATAAATCAGGTATAGATCCATGCCCATCGTCCCAGCCACCCAGGAAGTTAAGGCAGGAAGATCTCTTGAGCCCAGAGTTTAGAACTAGCCTGAGCAACATGACATAGTCAGACCCTCAAATTAAATAACAAAAGATGAGATCCAAACCTCTACACCTGAGGCTCAGGGAACATCTCAGAAGTGGGGTGGAAAGACCGTAAGAGCCAGAGGACCAAGGAATCGCTGTGAAATGGTGTTCTAGATGCAACAGGGAGCTACATGCATGAAATCTCAATAATATGGCTGTGAAGACAAGACCTGAATAATGGTAACACCAGCTGACATGCCAGTGTGACATGGCCCCACCCCTAGATGAAGAGCATGGATAAAGGACTGGTGAGAGAGGAAAAACAAGTCTTCCCCAAAAATAAGCCCCCTAAATGGTTATTCAATACCAGGTGGTCTGTTGCTAAAGTTTTCTCCAGTCCTGCCTGGCCCATGGTCCGGACAAATCTCTCTCACCTGCCAGTCCCGCAGCGGCTCAGATCCAACCGAGTAAACACACAGAGACTTATATTGCTTACAAACTGTATGGCCATGACAGGCATCTAGTTCTTCTATCTTTTTTTTTTTTTTTTTTTTTTTTTTTTTTTTGGTTTTTCGAGACAGGTTTTCTCTGTGTAGCTTTGCGCCTTTCCTGGAACTCACTTGGTAGCCCAGGCTGGCCTCGAACTCACAGAAATCCGCCTGCCTCTGCCTCCTGAGTGCTGGGATTAAAGGCGTGCGCCACCACCGCCCGGCTAGTTCTTCTATCTTAAATTAACACACTTCTATTAATCTAAAAGTTGCCACGTGGCCCATGGCTTACCGGTATATTAACATCTGCTTCTCCTCGTGGCGGCTGGCAGCATCTCTCTGCCTCAGCCTTCCTGTTCCCAGAATTCTCTTCTCTGCTTGTCCCACCTATACTTCCTGCCTGTCTACTGGCCAATCAGCATTTTATTTATACAGAGCGATATCCGCAACACAACAACATGTACACACCAGCAACAATAAACGGGCTCAGCAGGTTGCATTTATGTATTTACTCACAAATGTGGACAACAATAGTGAAAGAGAAAGAGGGCATGAATTTGAGAGAGAGGGCAGAATGGTAGATGCTGGAGGAAGAAGAGAGAGAAAGGAAAATCATGTAATAACATTTTAATTAAGTAAAAAAATCTATAAACAAAAATAAGGTGTGAGAAAGAAATGCAAAGAAATGCAAATGGATCAACACTCCTGTAATCACAGAAAAGTTACCACATGCAACACACACACACACACACGCACACGCACACGCACACGCACACGCACACGCACACGCACACGCACACACACTGGAGCCAAGCTGCCCATTCCTGATCTTAGTACCTCCTTCACTCCTGGCAGCTTTGTGATCCTAGGAGTTTCTGTGCCTCAGTTTCCTCATCTTTAAAATGAAGGTAAAATCAGCCAATCTTCCAGAACTACTACATGGGTCATGTGATTTATGATCAAGCAAGCACTCTGAAGATTAAGTCTCAATAAATGTTAGCTATCCCTATGTTATGCAAGTTACTTATTTTATGCCTTGGCTTATTAATCTATAAAAAATGAAAAAAACATCTGATTGGCTACATAGTTTTTGGAAAAGGTAGGAAGACACGATGGGAAAGCTTAGAAAACAAAATTGACAAGGCAAGCAAGTCAGTTTTGGAAGAACTATTTAGAAAAATACATTAAAGCATCAAACAGACAATAAGTCCACGTCTTTCAAATGTGTCTCTCTAGACGCATCTTTAGCTCTGACTATTCTTCACATTGGCAGGTTGAGAAAGGAGGGAAAAAATGTTTTTCCCTACAACTTTCCAAACTCCCGTGAAAGCCAAGTCCAGGGAAGAGGTTGAGTTTATTAATGTTATTTTGGTTAAGTATCTGAAAAATTTAAAGTTAGCAATTAATTCAAAAATTTTAAATGCATACTCTATACCAAATTATATGCTAGATATTTTCGTACCTCTTGACAGGACCCCAGAGAACAAGAACTATTATCCCGTTCACAAGAAGGCAAAGACTGGAAAGAGGAGAGGACGTAGCCAGGTATGTCTGAGCCTAGATTTTGTTGGTTCAACAACTGCATTGTGCCCCTTGCCATCCTAGGAACACTGATGCTATCTGTCACTATGTAGCCACAACAACTTTTAATGCAAATTTGAAAGTAGTTCTCGTTTGTTAAAACTGTATTATAAGAATAGTACTAACTCTCCTTTCCTGGGAGAACCTGCCATTGTAATATAAAATTGTCCCAACTTTGGGGGAAGAAAAATGGCCTGAAAAAACAAAAATCATAGTACTGGTGGATGGTACATGTTTGTTCTTTTCAAGGAGAAAAAACAGCAACAACAACAACAACAAAAAAAGTTTAATGGATCTTGCTAGATTTTCTTTGAATTGGTGAATTCTAGAATTCACACATGTACAGACATCATCATGCTTTGAACAATCTCTGCTAGGTATTATGACTGATGCTTTCATCAACACCATGGCTTCGTTTCCTGGAGCTGCAGGAATATGCTTCACCATATTGCTCAGTCATAAGTTGATTTTAATATAGTGGAAAAAAAATTCTAAAGCACCTGGAATTAGAATTGAGTCATATGATGTCAAGAAATCACTATTATCTTATTAGGTGTGAGAAGAGCATTATTATTTTAATGTAAGGTTTTAGTGGTGGATACTAGCTTGAATAGGAATTAAATAATACATTTTGCACTTGATCTCAAGACCAGTAAATGTCAAAAGCTGGAGGATGAAAGGAGGATGAAGAGAATATTCGGAATTTTAAACCTAGGTGATGGAGAGAAATGAATGTGCTTAGAGTTTCTAGTAATGAAAACATGTGGATGTAATATTAATGCTCTGCCACCACATGCTGGCATGTTTACTCCCTGATCACTGTGGGAGCTCGAACAATTTGCTCTCCTATAAAATGAGAGGAGAACATCTAATTTGTGGGTTTTTTATTTTTGGGGGGGATGCAGATAACATGAGACCCTAAAGAGATGTCCAGTCACCAGGCGGTGGTGGCACATGCCTTTAATCCCAGCACTTGGGAGGCACAGCCAAGTGAATCTCTGTGAGTTCAAGGCCAGCCTGGTCTACAGAGTGAGATCCAGGACAGGCACCAAAACTACACAGAGAAACCCTGTCTTGAAAAAAAAAAAAAAAAAAAAAAAAAAAAAAAAAAAAAAAAAAGAGGTGTCCAGTCATGTCAGTGACTTTCCCTCCAGCTTTCCTTCCTTTTTAAGTGTCATATGCAAATTTAAATGGTAAGATGGCATTTGGGTGGTAGTTAATCACATTCTACGATGGCATCTTAAAGGAAGCAGATTTCTGTATCGCAATTATATGATTCCATTTATAGCAATAAAACATATAGAAACATGTTCAGAGACCTCATTTTCGTGGAGTAAGATACAATTGGAATAGGAAATGGTCATTTGAAAGTGGTTCTTAAAATGCTGCTCATCAATTAATTTTTTAATGTATCATTTCAAAGTTTTGAAATATATTTCATTAATTAATGTGTTTGTGCCAATACAATACAATTTGCACAACACTATCAAAATACCTCAGCCTGCATCATAGACACATTGCTTAAATTTCTGCGTAATATGGAAATCTTTTAAAATCAGAACTGATGCAGAAATAAAAACTTCAGCCCACTTTGTAACTAAAACACCGTATTTCTCTGTTAATATAAACAACAATGTCCATAGGCAGACCCACTCTTTTTACTTGTATAACGCTGAGAGTTATTAGTAAAATAACAAAGAATTATGTCTAAACTAGACAGTCTTTGAAGTTAGATGAATCTCAGCCGTGATGGATACTTTAAGAAGAAGAATGACCCAGAGGCATCTCTTCCCTAACCTGCCTCTCAGGTCACCCCATTATCGCTCATGGAGACTAAATGTGGTGCTTTAGAAGGCAGTTAGTTTTTTGAAACTTTTACAAAAGAGCAAATTCTGTGCCGCATGGACAGTTTAAATTTTCAATTAAGAACACACATTCATCATCTTCACGAGCACAAGCCTGGGCCCAGACGGTTCTAAAGGGCAGTGGAACAATTTCATACGTTAAATCCTGTCAAAAATAACCTGTGCAGGATGACAAAAAGAACGCCAGCTTTGAAGCTGGGAGGGAAAAAAAAATGTATTTCTCTATGAAAAACCATCCGTCTTTAGATCTGTTTCATGTTTCTTCAAACGTTCCATGTCAACCCTTCCCCCAAAGCAAGATTGGAGATGGAGTTACGTAATTTATGGACATGCTCTAAGCATATTATAGTACTCTTTGATAGTTTGGAGCTGTTTTTTTTTTTTCTTCTTCACAGGTCTCTGGAAGCAGTGAGCTGACTCTGAACTGATGTTTGCTGTGGAGAATAGAATGGTGGCAGGATGTCCAGAATCGAGAGGCTAACGGGAGTGATAGAGGGGACGTTGCAGAAAGAACATTTTGCTAATTTGAAAGCTGCAACCTAAAGAATCTGTGCTCTGAGCACAGAAAGAGGATGGGCACTCGTGCCTGACTACAAATATCAGTAGGGCATGACCTTTGTGTCTAGTACAGCTTTGCTGAGTCCAACAGCTGTATGCAAGGAAGAACATCGTATCTATTGGGTGTCTCCTTGCTGGCAAGAAGAATGGCAACGAGATCCTTCGCACGTTTCATCTTACGGTCGTCTGCTGCATGATGCAGCTGCTCTTTCCCAGTGCTTACGTAGATCGGGAAACAGAGACTCAAAGGAATTGAGGAATCTATCTCAAGTGGCCTCTCAGGTAGAGCTGAGCCTCAGTGTGTTCATCCTGAAGCTTGTGATTTTCCCACAACAGAAGCCGATTCACCACAAGGTTCTGCATTCTCTGTGGCTCCTCAGTTCATCAAAGGCGAATAAAGGACCTGTGGGGCGATCCTGTCAGTGCAAGACTTTTAAGCCATAAATGAATGAAAATCAATGAGGAAATGTATCTAAACGACACAGACACTGAAGTTAGGAACTGGGTGAGACAGCTTCAACCATATGTCCATCATCTGAATCCACTGTTCTTCATCTCTGTGTGGCTCGTGGCATCCTTTGAGACTCTGACAACAACTAAGAAGTTGAATATTTACACAAACCTACAGAGAGATGAAGGACTGCCACACACACACACACACACACACACACACACACACACACACGTTCCTGGTTTAGGGGTTCTTAAACCCTTCCTCGTCTTATTCTGTATAAAATGCATATAGACATGAAAATATTTGTGCATGCCAGTGAAGGACTCTTTGGATACCCTTAGGTACTTGGTGAACACAAATTGTCTCAAACTTGACCACTATGGCAGCACAACTTTTGAATGACTCCATCAATGGCAAGGATTACCTAGGATCTTGGATAGTGAATTCACTCATCTCAAGCAAATCCATCAGAAGAGAACCACACAAGAAAAACACAATGGTTTATAAAACCTGTGACATTATCCCACCTCCTGGAGCTCTGAATAATGCATGGGAAGTTAGTTTTATTTTCACACATCAGATGAAATTTTGTCCTAATGATTGCATGTAAATCAGTGCCAGACCAGACTATGGGACTCAAAGCCTGACAGAATCGAACCCTTCATCCCACAAGTCAGCCTCCTATTAAAGAGGAAGGAAGTTATAAGAGGAATCGGAACCTCACTGCCCACCACCAAAACTCTCTTCCCCCCAAAATGAGAAGCTTCAAGAAAAGCCCAAGAGAAAAGTGAAGCAGTAGATGGCACAAGCTAGCCATCATGAGAATTTAAAGGGGTGCTGTGCATGGAAGGGGGTGCCTGTGCATAAGGCCAGGCACTTCAGCCAGCTAAGCAGGGACTATGTCCAGTCAGAGGTTAGAAGAAAGAAAGAAAGAAAGAAAGAAAGAAAGAAAGAAAGAAAGAAAGAAAGAAAGAAGGAAGGAAGGAAGGAAGGAAGGAAGGAAGGAAGGAAGGAAGGAAGGAAGGAAGGAAGGAAGGAAGGAAGGAGAGAAAGAGAGAGAAGGAGAGAGGGAGGGAGGAAGGAGAAAAGAGAGAAAGAGAGAGAAGGAGGGAGGAAGGAAGGAAGGAAGGAAGGAAGGAAGGAAGGAAGGAAGGAAGGAAGGAAGGAAGAAAGGAAGGAAGGAAGGAAGGAAGGGAAAAAGAAAGTTGGTATAGACAGGGCATTTCAGGACACTGGCATCATGATAAATTAGTGTACTCTGCCCATTGTTATTACTTCCTTTCTATAGTTTCGTATGCAGTGTTTATTAGTTAATATTACAGACTCAGCAAGGTAATTTCTGGCTTGGGATCTGCCACCAATTAGCTCTGAAAATTCAAGCATGTCTCTCTGGGACTTAATGAGATTTCCTCAGTCTTTTGAACAGTCTGGAAGACTGTAAGGCACAGCAGACATGCATGAAAAACCATTCAGTGGTACAACAGAATCAGGAAAGAGGAAACTTCGGCAAATGAGGAAAATCCAGTGGGTTCACTCTCTGCCTCTTCTAGGATGAGGGGAGAGAGTCGAAAACTTGAATGGATCCAACTCTTTTTTTCCCCCTTCTAAACTAAACAGAAAACCTGAAGACATGGCCAGACAGGGACCAATCAACAAAGGAAGCAGTCCATTCCCAGCACCACCCAGTCTCTGTTTCAGCCTTGGCACCTCGACTCTGTTCTTTTCTCCCATCCTCTCTGCCACCTGCAAAAGCTTGGCGGCTGTTGGGCAGGTCCACCTTCTGAATTGCCCCTCACCTCAGAAGGAGTCTGTGGCTGCACTGGGGTTAAAGGAGGCTCAGTCACCACTCAGTTACCTCATCAGAGGCTCAGCAGGGATGCGGGAAGCAGCAAACGGTGCACATGCATCATTCCACAGCCACACTAAACGTGGGCCTCTTCCAGTCTTTTAGGTACTTTTAAGGAAAGTAACCGTATTAAAGCCAGTTCACACTAAGCTGCGAGGGACCCATAATTCTTGCATATCCTAAAGTCATTTGCATTTTAAATAACATCTTTCAGAGGAGAGAGAGAGAGAGAGAGAGAGAGAGAGAGAGAGAGAGAAGGGGGAGAGAGAGAGATCATCACTTTTGATGAACTGGTAGAAAGGGAAAATGAATACAGCAAAGTCAATTGTTTAAGCAAGCTTTTAGTATGAGGAAATACATAAGCACAGGTAGGTCAGAATTGTGAAGTTAGATTCCTGCACCCGTTTTACACAATTCCTTCCATTCCTCCGGTTTTGCATCCAGAGAGAAACTTGGAATGTTCTTGCTGGCCCTCCCCTCTGGCCAGACAGATTCCCAGGCTAAGATTGGCTGAGACTCTGGCAGCTGGGACAGGGATAAACATTTGTAACTGTCTGTTATTTATAAGTTGGAAGCTGTTTATGTTAATAAGATTTCTAAAATTCCACCACTACATTTGTGACAAATAACACAAACACCAAGTTAATGCCTAAAGCCAAATCAAGAAGTGAAACATGTCCTTTTTTTGAGCTATTTTACTCTTTGCTTGTTTTCACTGTTTAGAAAACATCTGGGAAGGGGTGGAATGGGAAGCTGTATGTCTTTGATGGTCCTGAGGATGGCACTCAGCATCTGGGCAGGCTGGGCTAGCACTCTGCCACTGAGCTCCATCACCACTCCTGAAAGGGGTATTTTGCTTATTTGTTTGTTTTAATTTTTTAGGCAGGACTCACTACATAGCACTGCTGGCCTGCAACTCTCTGTTGAAGACAAACTTGTGGGAATCATTTCTCTCCTTGCACCATGTGGGGTCTCGGGAGACACACACCAAGTTATCAGGGTCAGCAGAGTCTTTATCCCCAAGCCTTCTCTCTGGCCCAAGAAGATTATTTTTTATTTTCCCAGAGTAGAATATTAACAATTTGCTCCTGGACACAGGCGATCAAAAACAGCTAATATGGTTAGCACCGCTGAAACCAAGAGCAAGAGCATTCTTCTTGGGGCAGGCAGCTCCAGGAACCTACCACCTTACCCAGCTTAACCTTTCAAAGGATGCAATCCTTACTACTGATTCCTCACGGCCTGATTTCAGAGCTAAGTCAACCAGGGCCTTGACAAAGCCTGTTTCGACTACAGGCTTAGCAGCAGTGACTATGTATAACCCACATTATTCTGAATATCTGGAATCATCCTAATCTAAAGTGCAAAATATCCCGAGGTAGGAGGAAGGTCAGGTTTCCAGGTGATTAGGATGAGAGGGACAACTTGACAGATTTAAAGACTATGTAGTCTTTTTCCTGCTAGTACTTATTAGGGGAAAGGAGTCGCCTCCTCAGTGATGGAAGCTACACTAATGAGTTTAGGAAAATGACTGGTAGACAAAAATGTATACAGGAGGAATGGGAAGTGGAAGGAGGCATGCCCATACTTGGGTACGGACCGAACCAATGGGAAAAAGAATCTAGAGCAGTGTTTCTCAACATGTGGGTCATGACCCCATAGAGGTCACAGATCGGATATTTACATTACAATTCATAAAAGTAGCAAAATTGCAGTTATGAAGTAGCAACAAAACATTTTTATGGCTGGGGGTCACCACAGCATGAGGAACTATGTTACAGGGTCCCAGCATCAGGAAGGGTGAGAAGTGCTGCTGTAGAGTCAATAAGGCTGAGTCTCAGGTCTACATTTGTCACTCAGGAGCTGTATGACCCAGGACGTGGTTCTGACCTTTCTCCTACATAATGAGTGTAACAGAGCCCACCCCCTGGGTGGTCTGTGAGCCACTGATATGCTATGTTTCCGGCACAGCAGCAACAGTAGCTGCAGATCTTACTAGATGGCCATAATATGGAAGAAAAATTCTGGTCCACCCTGGTCTATCTTCTCCAGTCTATATGGACTTGGAACTTTTTATATTTGGGACTGTTCTTCTGGGCAAACTGTCATATGATCGAATAAACAACATTCTCATCAAAGACACTTAAACAAGTAGGGTTCTGAATAGACATGGGGTCCTTTCAGGTTATCTCTCAGTGGTCAAACCCCTATGTGCATGTGGGCTCAGTACTACCCAATACATACATACATACATACATACATACATACATACATACATTCATACATACGTGTGTGTGTGTGTGTGTGTATGTTAATAGGGTAATGGAGAATAAAGCTTGAACTTTTACCTAATACACTAACATTTATAATGTGAGCAAAACAACTTAGTGAGGAAGATGGAATTTGGTTCCTCTTAATTAACCCCCTTTGTAGAAGCAAGTTTAAGCTTAGTTCCTCCAGTGACTAGAAATGTGGCCGAAGAGGTTGGAACATCCCCTCCAAAACTCGTGTTGAAGCTTGTCATCATACACGGGGGCAGAGCCTTCGAGAGCTGAGCGGGTCCCAAGGGCCTCTGGAGCGGTTGGTGGCTTCTTCATGGTGGCGGATTGGTTACCACAGAACTGATTACACTGTGCAAGTGCCTTCGTGCTCACTCTCCCTCCTTCCTACCCCTCCTCCCCCATCCCTTTCTTCCTTCTCTTCTTTTCTCCATCCTTCCCTCCTCAGAATGCTTTGCCACAGGGCACTAGGACCCTCCCTCACTAGCTTCCAGCACCTGGATATTGGACGCCCAGCCTCTGACATTGTCAGAAATGAACTGCTTCTCTTCGTAAATTATCCAGCCTATGGCATTCTACCGCAATATAGAATGGACAAGGCTTAAAAACAAATTCACTTACATTTTGAAACCTCCATTTTCCTTCTACAATAATGTCATGCTCATCTTCCAGGGCTATCATGAACGTCAACATAAGATAATGTATATAAAGGAGCTTGGTAAACTGCACGTTCTAGATAAATGTGACTGTATCTATTACAAAAATTAAAGTTGTTCAACAATGATGTCCAAGCTTTGCTGTAAAATTGCCTCCCTGTCATCGAATTTAATACAAAGCAGACCTTTCTCAGAGCTCATCAAGGACCATTTACATAATGAAATATCTCTGTAATGTCATTTTAAGGGGATGCAGAATGTGGATCAGGCCCATTATCCAGGGAGGCTCCAATTCTCAGGTTTTCCCTGCCATACAGAAGTCTTCTTCATATTTACACTTTAATGAATCCAACAGTCTCACCAGGGAACTCACAGGACTGTTGAAATGGTTGCCTTTTAACGATGTGCTTCTTTTCTTATTTCAAAACACATACAGGTTGTGTGAACTTTGCTTCTTGGTGGTAACTGCTATCAATATTTTAGGTCACAAATTCCAGCTTTTTAAAATATGATGATGTGAGGCTGAAGAGACGGCTCTGTGGACAAGGTGTCTCTCCTGGAAATGGGCAGCAGAACTGAGGTCACCAGCATAATGGTGTGCGTCTGTAACTCTAACACTAAGCAGGCAAAGACAGGCAGGTCGACGAACGCACTGGCCAAGCAGCCTAGTCAAGTGCCCTCGGTTCAGTGAGAGACCCTGTCTCAAAAAAAATTAAGTGACTCGATAAAGGAAGGGGCCTATCATTGCCACTGGCATCTGCATGTGCATAAGCACACAAACCCACACTCACACATACAACACACGCAACAATAACAATAGCAATGTCAATATAAACCTAGAGACATAGATATTAACTACAGAGTTACCAAGAAGCTCTCTGGACTACAGGTTTCATAGTTTATCTTTTTGTTCAATGATATATCCCAGAGGCCTTCGCGCCATCACAACAGCAGTAATTTAATGACTTTGTAACATTACGTTGAACACACCTCCTGCTATTTACTCTTCTAGCCTGGGCTGGAAGCTGTGTTGTCTGTCCCCCCATTTTCTATTTTGAACGATGATAAGAGCGTTCTTGTTGCTACATCATTGGTTCAGAACAAATTGCACATCACTTAAGGGCTATGGGAAGTAACAAAGCTTGTGGCAATGATTGCTGAATTTCCCTTCAGACAATATGCCAGCTGGTGCTTATTAGAGTAGTTATTTTCTGCTGTTGTTTATACTGATACTACATGTTTTTATTATTGTATATTTGCTAAGGGACGCTTTAAGGGCTGGAAAGATGGCTTAACAGTTAAGAGCACTAGATGCTCTTCCAGAAGACCCAGGTTCAATTCCTGGCACCCACATAGTGACTCACAACCACTTGTACCTCTAGTTCCAGGGTATCTGATGCCCCTGTTTGGCTGCTGAGAGGGCACTAGACAAGCATGTAGTACACAGATATACATGCAGGCAAAAATGACCATACAGATGGAATAATTTTAAAAGAGTGCTTTAAAAACATAAGCAGCCCCCAATCATCAAATTTCCATTACTCCTCTACCTAATTAATCAGTTTAATTATCAACACTTTGCCTTACATCTTTACGGTATTTGTAAGAATTTATATTGTGTTTTATTGTACGTTTTTATTTTAGTGCTTTGGTGTATTTACCTTATCGATTTCTAAAAAGTTATTTTCTGAAATACACGTTGCAAATATTTCCTTGTGTTTTAATGATCGTTTCCGAGCTTTTGGTGCTGGGAGTCAAAGTCAGCCCACCACATCTTCATTCTCTGAGTCTGTTCGGGGTGGATTCTGATGTGAGGTTCATTTTCATCTCCACCGCTCAGATTGTTGCTTTCTGACCCTCCGCCTCCTGTGTTGGCTTGAGCAGGGCCTGCCCACTCCTCCAGCTCTTCCATCCCACTGGAATCAGTTTGATACCTAGTGCATGGGTGACAATCTTATTTTGTCCCTCAAACAGCTAACCAGTTTTCATAAGACATTGATTTAAAAAAAAGAATTATCCTTTTATGCTTGATGGAGAAGTCCTTGTTCTCCTGGGCCTCATTTAGCTCTCTGTACCATACTGAACAGAATACTTTGGTTTCCTTAGGAAATTTTTCCTACTCATGACTGAGAAATTTCATTTCCTTTTAAAAGAATACTATAATTACCAAAACAATAGCTGTTTTGGCTGCTTGTTTTTTTGTTTGTTTGTTTTTGTTTTGTTTTTTCGAGACAGGGTTTCTCTGTGTAGCTTTGCGCCTTTCCTGGAACTCACTTGGTAGCCCAGACTGGCCTCAAACTCGCAGCGATCTGCCTGGCTCTGCCTCCCGAGTGCTGGGATTAAAGGCGTGCGTCACCACCGCCCAGCTGGTTTTTTAAATATATATATCATAACAATATATTTACACTCTAATTGACTTCCATGTATATAAAGGCATACACACACACACACACACACACACACACACACACACACACATTTCAAGACTGGTAGAATACATAAATTAGCATCTAGTCACCACACATCACTTTTAATATAAAAAAGATCTAGCTTTTTCTAATATCACTTTTGTTAAATATTTAAACAAATATTGCTCCTATTCCTTACTCTTGATAGAAACACACATACACACTTCACCCAAACATAGAATCAGGCCAGGTGGTGGTGGCACACGCCTTTAATTCTAGCACTCGGGAGACAGAGCCAGGTGGATCTCTGTGAGTTCAAGGCCAGCCTGGGCTACAGAGCAAGATCCAGGACAGGCACCAAAACTACACAGAGAGACCCTGTCTCAAAAAACAAACAAAAAGGATTCAGAAGTGCATGTGAACAGGGCAGGAGGCACTCCAACTTCCCTAAAGTAAAAAACTGTATCAGTCAGACGCAAAGAGAATTTCCGCTTGCAGACAAATGGACCGTGTGTGGGAAATGAGGCAAGTTTCTGAAGTTCCAGGCTTATAGCCACGATTCCTCTTCACACTGCTTCTCCACTGCAGCAGAGCCGCAGAGGGCAGGTTGATTTTGTTCATGCTGCCCAGGGCTGTTTGCTGACCCAACAACTCATCACGCTGGCTTGTGCCGGCGTGTCGGGCTTGGTATTGCTCGGCTTGCAGCCTTCGTAGTGTTCTCTGGCTATTCTTTTGATTTCTAGTAAGTTTCATTTTTAAAGTCAGCACTACATTGCCATTCTAGCCGTTTCTAATAATTTCTTATTCTACAATGTTTTCCTGTTTCCTCTGCCCATGGCTGGTCAGGTGGAATCTGCCTTGCCTTCAGCAGGTTTTTTTTTTTTTTTTTTTTTTTTTTTTTTTTTTTGGTTTGGTTGTCCCATGTTGTCCCGTTCCCCCCCCCCCCCATTGCCGTGATAAAACACTCTGGCAAAGACAGTATTAGGGACAGAGGTCACTCTGCCCCACAGTTCAAGGGCACAGTCTGTCATGGCAGGAAAGTTAGAGCTTGGAGCAGCTGCCACATTGGATCTGGAGTCAGGAAGCTGAAAGGGCTGAATGCACCCTGCCGCTCGGCTCCCTTTCTCCATCTCTCCAGCCCCGATCCCCTCCAGGACATGGTACCTCTCCCAGTGTCTGGATCTTCACAACTCAATTCAGTCAAGACCATTCCCCACAGCCATGCCCAGGGGCCCATCTCCCAGGAGATTCTAGACCCAGTCAAGTTGACAATTAAGACTATCACTAATCCCCAAAAGAAACAGCAGAAAATACCAAGCAGTATGCGATTTTAATTATGTAATGTACACATATGTCCTAGCCATAGTTTGAAATCCACTAAAACAAGTGAAATCATTGAACAAAAGTTACCTCCAAGTGCAAAGGGGTTCCAAAGATTTAAAAAGTTTCACAAAACTTCTGTATTTTGATTTCTATGTTTAAAACACAATACAATTCATGAAGCCAATGTTAGATAGTCTTTGTCATGTGCCAGAACTCTAGTCAGGACTTCTCAAACTTGATCTTCAAGGTGAATGCTAAGAATGAATCCTAAGATGTATTACTATTATTATCCTTTACTGGATAAATTAAAAAAATGGAAGCACAGAGAAGTTAAGCCATCTATTTGGAGGCACACAGCCAGGAAGCACAGAGCTAGGCAGCCAGAGTTACCAAAGACAAGCATCACAATACTGAACACTGACCTTAATTTCAGAAACCATGAAGGTGACCAATTTTGTTTCAGAGTATTGACCTGCAGGCTTCAAGATAAGTCAGCAATGAAACATGAATGATACATTTAGAGCTTAAAGTGTCTGAAGCTCAGCCCTGAACACATTTTACGACTGCTTTTAACTGCTGTGAAAACCCGTCTCAGTCTGTTCAGTGTTTCCATGGCAAAATGCCAGAGGCTGGGAACGTTACAAAGAAGAGAGAACCCTTCAGTAGCAGGTTCGGTTGTCTGGTGAGGGGCACTTTTTGCTCCTGGGATAGTTACAGTGTTAGTAAACTTTCCATCCCAATAACTATCTGAAATTACTCAATGTATGAAGAGAAAAGGTTTACCCCCCCCCACCCCCCCCTTCCCATTTTGGAGGTTTCATTCCTTCATCAACTGTGGCGAGGCAGCTCAGCACGGCAGAAGCTCAGAGCTATGCAGAGCGCAGCTGCTCAACACCTGGCCAGAAAACAAAAGGAAAGGAGGGAGTGGAAAGATCCCACAATCCCTTTCGGGGGCACACACCCACAGATCCAAATACCTTTTATTAGGCCTAGAGTCTTAAAGCGCTCAGCTGGGAGGCTGAGTCTTTATCATAAGGGTTTTGGGTTTTATTCAACGTTTCAACCATACCAGGCACATCGTTTCCACACCTGCAGGAGGAAACAACGGGGGGGGGGGGGGGGGGGGGGGGGGGGGGGGGGGGGGGGGGGGGCAGGCGTAGAGTAAATACAGGAAACATCACAGAAAGCTCCTGTATTATACAAAGAACTCACTGGCAAGGAGCGGAGCCCTCAGGACCTAATCACCTCCTCAAGGCCCTAACTCTTAACGCTGTCACACTGGTCATTAAGTTTCAACACCTGAAGTTTGGAGAGGACACAGTCAAACCATAGCACTGTGAATAAAAGTACAGGTTCATAAGAAATCAAGGAAGTGTTGGGGGTGAACAGATGCTCCTCAAGTTATGCTGGTGTCCCAGCCCGACAAACCCACACTCTTAGTTCTCGGTCACTGTTCTATTGCTGTGAAGAGACACCGTGACAAAAGCAGCTACTATCATAAGAGAAAGAATTGAATTGGAGGCGTGACTACAGTTTCAGAGAGTCAGTCCATTATCATCATGGAGGGGAGCACAGTGGCATGGAGACAAGTACTAGAGCAATAGATGAGAACTACACCCTGATGAGCAGGCAGAGAGATAGACTCTGGGCTTGGCATAGGCTTTTAAAACCTCAAAGCCCAACTCCAGTGATACACTTCCCCAACAAAGCCATACCTCCCAATCCTAATCCTTTCAAATAGTACCACTCACTGGTGACAAAGCCTTCAAATATATGTGCCTATTCTTAGTCAAACCACCACATCCACCATTAACTGGAAATCTCATGAGGTAGAAGTGCATTTAAACTGCCTAATCTATGGGACATTATGGTTTAGCCCAGTCCATCTTAAGCCTGCCCGGGACATATTAGCCTACAGTTGAGAAGAATCATGAAGCAAAAAACTTACTTTAAAAAACGTTTTGCCTATGTGATATTGAAACCTGTTCACGGAAGCACTAGTGACAAACTGTACTACAGAGGGAGTTGTTTCTGTGTAAGACTGAATGGCTCATGGGAGACTGCAGCTCACACCACAGCCAACATCTCAAAAAGAGGGTCAATATGTCTATCACCATCCTCAAAGCTCAAAATTCACAGTGCTCTGTCTTCAGAATGCACATCATGTTTCACAACATCTTAAAGTTGAAAAATCATAGGACAAGACTTCAGAAGTCAAGGACTGTCTGTGTCCACCTATTTATGTATAAAACAGAGCAGACCGAGACTCAGTAGGTGCTTGCTACCAAGCCTGAAGATCTGAGTTTGATACCTGGGACCTATGTGGTGGAAGTAAGAACTGACTCCCACAAGTTGTTCTCTCACCCTCCACACTGATGTGGTGGCGTGGACAAACACTCACACACATATACAAACATACACATATAAATAAAATAGAATTTTAATGTACAAAGTTTTGAAATAATACATTATGAGTAATAGAGACAGAAACATCACATGGCAATATCAACAAACTTGATATCATGAAGCTTATCCAAAGACGTGAGATGAGGCAATCTTAAAGGAATGGAGAAGCAGTCGTTGGTCAATATTGTGCATACCCAGAGCATTCCAAGCTACTGATAATACAGTGCAGCCGTGGGGCTCATCACAGTGTGGCTGGCTTCTGAGGCTTTAGATCTTCTACAGCAAACAGGACAGGATTTGAATTACAACAGATGGCTGCCTAATGAACGCACCAGAAAGGGGAGGAAATAGTCCCAGAGTTAAGTGTAAGAAGAAGAGCCAAGATTTTAAATAAACATTGTCAAGCACATACTTTGGATCTCATCATGCCAAGGGCTTGAAAGGGTATTCTAAAGCTTAAAAATGTTCTTCATGCTACCAGCTCCATACAAACAATACTGACCCATCTACAAAGACATGACTGATTTTAAAATGAATGTGAAATTTGGATATAAAAAATTGAACATACTTCAGTGAAATCATATTGAGTGTTATGCTTTATGTTTTATTATCTGTGGCTGAAGTTTCTGGAGATTATTAAGAACCTGAGAATGGGAGCCGGGGGATGACTCGGTGTACAAAGTGATTACTATGCAAGCCTGAGGACCCACCCACATCAAGAGCTGGGCACCGCTTGGCTACTTGCACCTGTAATCCCAGAACTTCGAGGTAGAGGCTGAAGGATCCCTGGGGCTAACTAGAGGGCTTTTCTAACCAATCAAGTGAGCTCAGGTTTAGCAAAAAAAAAAAAAAAAAAAAAAAAAAAAAAGTCAGGGGCAGACTAGGAGGTGGGGGAGGGGGTAAGAGCTCTTGATGTGCAGGAATGAGTTCAAATCTCCAGAACACAATTTTTAAATGTCAGCATCTGCAGTACAAGCACTCCTACAGGAAGCTTGAGGGACAGCTAGCCTGGCATCCACAATCTGGAAAGCAACAAAGTGGAAATCAAGGACTGGTTCCTAAGGTTATCTATCCTCTGACCTCACATACCTGCTGCAGTGTGGGCAAGCCCCACATTCACATACACAGATTCTCTCTCCCCCCCACCTCTCTCTCTCCCTCTCCCCCCCATCTCTCTCTCTCTCTCTCTCTCTCTCTCTCTCTCTCTCTCTCTCTCTCTCTCACACACACACACACACACACACACACACACACACACACAAACAGATAAATATTAAAAATAAAACTCTGAGAAATCAGGCCATTTCCTGGGAACTGTCTTTAAAATGTGGTATTATTCTTTGTTTCTAGATTTTTATTATATGTTAAGTATTATATTCTTTCTGAAGATCTTCAAATTAAATTAAAGATATTTCCTTATGTTTTAAAACTAAAGCAGTATTTTGTGGTTTATCTGCAAAAAAAAAAAATACTTTTAAACCTTAATAATGACAAACAATCTTGAAATTTTTCCAAGTAAAGATAAATACTTCCTCTCAGAGAAAAAGAGCAATTTTTAAAAATTAGATAATTGTCATTTATGTAAATATTTTCTCTACTTCCTAAGATGAATGAGATAATATTTCTGGTAACAACCAAGAACTGAGTGCCATATTGTGGAAGTTAACTTAGAGTACAATTATAGCACCGTGAAATAAGTTCTGGGTTATGATTTCTTATAGTCTAAACCCTTTTTTTTTTTCATTTCCCCTAAGAGTCTTGAATTGCAGGCTTGGCTCCCAGTGCCTTGGTCTTCAGTGTTCAGAGGTGTTACCTCGGGCTCTAACCTCATCGGTGGATTAACACAATGATTGACATATTTAGGTGGCTATGGGGAGGTAGTAGAAAATTGAGGAGGTGGGACTAATTAAATGAAGCACATCACTGAGGTTTGAAGGGCTATCTATCTATCTATCTATCTATCTATCTATCTATCATCTATCTATCTGTCTATCTATCTATCCATCCATCCATCCATCCATCTATCTATCTATCCATGTATCTATCTATCATCTATCTCCCTCCCCACTTTAATCTCTCCCTCCCTTCACACCAACATGAACTCCACCACAACATTCTGCCTTACCACAGGACCCTAAACCATGATGCCAAGTGGCAACCTGAGCCAAAGTAAGTATTTCCTTCATTAGGATTTATCTCTTCAGGTCTTTTGTCACAGTAACAGAAAGGTGGCTTCCACACTAAATGGGACAGGCCATTCAATGCAGCAGCAATCAAATGTGCTAATTTTATAAGCACAAGAGAAAAGTGGTCCTGGAACTAACTTTGCAGCTACAGAAAACAATTCATCTACTATCAGTTTCATCCACTGCCACATGAGCCCAGGCAGTACTGGCTGTTATTGAACATGACCTTCCCAGCAATGCTTTTATGCTTGCTCAAAGCCATTAGGTGCTACTGTGATTTATCCAATCATAAAAACAAGTGCAGGCTGTCTGGGTGCTTTTCTGACTTAAAAACTTGTTTGCAAGCATCCTTGTAGGTCAAGGAACAAACAACATCTCTCTAAGGTGGGAGTGGGTATACAATGCCTTTTGTATTCGGGGAACACACTCCTCGGCCAACGGGAGGGGGAAACCCAGAGTCGTGGGTCAGAGAGTGTTTGGAAGCTGTCTCTAAGAGTCCTGTTTCCTCATGAGACCGTTTCAGGTCTGTTGGCATTTTAGAGAAAGCGCTCCACAGCTGTCATCTAGTGAATGGATTGTGAGAAAACAGAACGGGGCAAATGAAGAAACTTTAGGAACAGACTAAGAAAAACATAAAAGAATGGGCTGTTTATAAGAGGTTAGATACTGGGCTGGTGATTTAAGCTTTAAAAAAAAAAGATGATTTCTGACTGTTACTTGTACCACAATAAGGAAAAATACAAAAAGTATGGTTTGAATTACCCTAAAAGATTATGCAAAGAGCACTCAGTCACATAAAAAGAAAAGGATGAAAACATGTTTATTTATGTGGTTTGGGTTGGTTTTTTGTTTTTTTTTTTTTTGAGATAGGGTCTCACTATGTAGCCCAGGCTTGCCTTCCTTCAAGATGCCCGTCTCCATCTCCCCAGTGCTGAGATGACAGACATACGCCACCCATTCCACGTAACAGCTGTATTCATTATCTCCTCAAGACTGAATGCTTTGCAAGGATGAGAGGAGCCTACTTCCCCCTTTTGTGGGAGAGAAGGGGTGGTCTGTGAGCCTCTCATTTGGAGATTGTTGGTAGGAACAAAGTCCCAGGAGCTATCTAACCATCTCTGGATGATCCTGAAATTCCAAACGATTAACCTACAACCTAGTGAGACCTTCCTGGGGATTCTGTTTCGAAGCCTTCAGATCCATATTCACAGGCGACTCGGTTTCTAGTCAGCCTTCTCCCCAGAACTCCCATGTACCCAACCGATTCAAGAACATCTTGGGAATATCGAAGACATCATAGCGGCAGCATCCCTAAGTCCAAACTTGTGATTTCTTTCTCCTAAGTTCACTTTTTCCATTACAATCTAGTTCAGAGATTGGTATCCTCCACCAAGAAAGCAGACCAGCTAGCAGCAACCTTTGTTATTATCCTTGACCATGGTTATTTCCAGAATTCTATTCATCACTGACATCTGTAATCTTCCTCTCTTTTAAATTTATCAAATCTCTCCATTCCCAATATCTAGTCTAGCATCTATACTGGACGACTCTGGGGGGGTTCCACTATCAAAAGCCATCAAGTGAATGAACAGAGAAGCCTCCTGGAACGGGACAGGCTGTGGCGGTCACTGTCACTGCTCTAGATGGTCATGGGAGTCCTCACTCTTCCTGACTACTGTAAAGCCCTTCCCCAACCCTGCTTCTTCCCCTCCTCCGGCCCCACTAAATTTGTGCTTTGTATCTCAAAATAATCTGAAAATCTAAATCTAATTCTGCATCCTTTCTGACTAAGATCCTTGTGTGGACTCTCACTGTTTTTAAAATAAAGGCCCAAGCCTGGGCTGGTAGGTATGGCTCAGTAGTAGATACTTGTCTAGAATGGATAAACCCCCAAACCACAAAAGTGAAAAATAAGACTTAAGTTTTTAACTTAACACGTTCTAGATCTGGGCATAAAACCCTAAAATTCAATTCTCAGCATCACACATAAAAAGAAAAAAACAAATGCTCTCCATGGTCCAACATACCCAGACTCTGCTTACAGAGTTTCCCCAAGTTGATTGAAGATGCATCCACATAGGTCTTCCAGGGACTCACCATGCCCTCTTCCTGACCTATGGGTTGGCACATGCCTAGTTAATCCCTTCTCATTTGTTATCAGCCAACCAACTGCAAAACCCTGTCTCTCAAAATCAATAGACATTGATTACTGCTTAGAGACCTATGGTCGGCGGCCCGGCTCAGCTGCTGAGCCGGGCCGCACTGCTGTGGGGCTGGGCTTGTTCATTTAGCAGAGCAGCTGTGGCCTGGCTGGTGTCTGGTGGTCACGTGGCTGTTAGTTAAGGTGTCAATGTGGGGGCAACCCGCCTGTGTGTCTCATCTTTCTTCAGCCTAGCCAAGCTTATTTATATAACAGAGTCAATTGTCAGGGGGTGACTCATCAAAGCTTATTAAAGCCTTCGTTCAGCATTGACTCAATGTTACTTCTTCCACAGTCTATTGACTGAAGTAAGTCCTAGAGTCAGCTCAGATGGAGAGGAGTACGCAACAGATATTTCTGAGGGGAGGAGCCGCCGCATGGCCTTATAAAAAATGCAGAAAGGCCCGGAACAATTTTTGCTGTCTGTCTACTACATCATCTTCTAGATTTTGGCCAGAGAGAAGATTCTTCAGGAGAGCCTTTGCCAGCTTCCTGCCTGGAGAAAATCACACTGCGACAGGCCTTCCCTGTGAACTCCTTCCTAGCACATGTCACAGTTGGAATTGCCCGTGTATTTGTGTGATCGTTTGCCTATGGTCTGTTTCTCCCCCTCCATACACCAATTGCCCCAAGAACAGAAGGAGAGGGAAAACCAGCCTCTCTCGCCATGGTATTTCTAGCTCCTGGCACAAAGTAGCTCCTCAGTAAATATTTATCTGATGAGTGATCACACTTCTCATTTTGTTTTTTCCAGAAGACACTTTGTCTCCTGATAAAATGCTTTCATTTGAAAAAAAAAATCGCCAGGCAGTAGTGGCGCATGCCTTTGATCCCAGCACTCGGGAGGCAGAGCCAGGCAGATCTCTGTGAGTTCGAGGCCAGCCTGGTCTACAGGGTGAGATGCAGGACAGGCACCAAAACTACACAGAGAAACCCCGTCTCGAAAATCCAAAAAAAAAAGAAAGAAAGAAAGAGAGAGAGAGAGAAAGAAAAAAGAAAAAAATCATCTTTGGGGACAGGAATATAGCTCAGTGGTATAGTATTTTCCTGCTGTATGCAAAGGCTATGTTACATTCACACTGCCTGCCTCCAAGTGACTTAAGAGGGAAACCTTAAGAGTACATTGCATCCTATGCAGAGCAGACATCCCAGGTGAAATGGTTACTGTTAATGTCTTTTGTGATCTAGAACAGAGAAAGGGCAGTAATCTGGTACTTAAAATGGAGTCTCCAATGATTTTTAGATAGGCATGGTGGTGCATGCCTTTAATTTCAGCACTCGGGAAGCAGAGGCAGGCAGATCTCTGAATTTGAGGCCAGCCTGGTCTACAGGGCTAGTTCCAGGACAGCCAGAGCTACACAGAGAAACCCTGCCTCAAAACAAAATAAAATAGAATCTCATGTTGTACTTATGAAACTGAGACCAAGTATGATAGCTAATCTTTGGCCTATCTTGGTTTTTAGTTTGATACAGCTGGAAAGAGGCAACCCAGTTGAGGAAATGTCTTCATCAGATTGCCCTGTGGGCATACATATGGAGCATTTTCTTCATTGCTATTTGGCTCAGGAGGGGTGGGCAGGTGGGCCTGGGCTGTATGAGAAAGCTGAAAGTGAGCCTGGGAACAGGCCAGTAAGCAGCACTCCTCTGTGGTTTCTGCTTCAAACACCTTCCTTGAGTCCCTGCCCTGGCTTCCCTCAATGAAGGACTGTAACCTGTGAGCCAAATAAACCCTTTCCTCCTCAAGTTGCCTTTGGTCATGGTGTTGTATCATAGCAAGAGAAACGCCAAAAGAAAAAATGATATTTAAGAATAAGTGAAGGTGAGGCTCCAGAAAAGGATCTGAGAAATGAGAACAGAAGTCAGAAAAGGCCAGTGTTGGAAGCAAGAAGAGGAAATAATTTTAAGAAGGTGGAAATGAGTAGCTGAGAGAGCGGGGAGATAGGAACAGAACTCAGAATGACCTGTGCTGTAGAGAGCAGAGGAAGTACTGAGTGAAGCCCTGAGTGAGCGTGTGTTAGAGACATGGGCACAGCCATGTAAGGACCTCAGAGCCTCGGATCCACAGAGGAATGATAAAGCCTTCTCCCCAAGGTGAGGCCCAGAGGCAAAGGGCAAAGCCTTCCCTTCCAGTCAGTGCATGTTGATGTGTGTAGAAAATGTCCAGCATACCTTTCTCTCTCTAGATAGTCGTAGCCTGAAGACTGCTCCTCCCCCCCACCCCCCACCTCCAGAGATTGCTCCTGTTGAGATTAGCTAAACCTGTCTCCTAATCCAACCTTACCCCAGAAACCCTGCCTCCTTGTTTATCTGTAGGGAATAGCCCCACCTTCCTATTCAACTCCGTATAATAAACAAGCTGAAGGGAAGTTTTGGGAGGCTGGGAGAGCAGAGAGCCTATCTACCTGACCCCAACTATCTGTCTGTCTTTTCTTCATTCCCTGGCCACCCAGTTACATCTGTCCCCAGAGCCATGCTGAATGAAGCACTGTTGATGTTATGAATTCTTTGTCTCAAAGTGTCACTGTGTAAATTCAAAATTCCTTAGATGCAAGATGGTAATGTAGAAGTGCGGCCATCTACACTTCGTTACTCTGTAGATGAACTTCCATCGCGAATGATTAAGGATCAGATTCCTGTTCCCTTCCCAGTGTGTGGTATGGCCTCTCATTTACATGCACCTGCGAGATTATTTCAGTAATCGTCACTGCCACGTGACAGTAAAAACTACTAGCATGGCTGGCCATGGTGATGTATGCCTATAATCCCATCACTCAAGGCAGGAGGATAATGAATTCAATTCCAGACTTGGCTACATAACAAGACCCTGTCTCAAAAATAATCGGTTGTTGCTCAGTGATAAAACAAATACCAAGTCATCCCAAGCACCGCCCAAACGAAAGTTTAGCTTAAGTATGATTTATTCCCATATTCCACTGAATCTTAATAAAATATCATTTGTATCAGAATCCTTCTAAGAAGCCCCCCCCCCTTTTTTTTTAAAGCAAGAATATCTAGTGAAGCAAACAGGACACGCTAGATCCTCCTGCCAAGCGAGAATGCAGCTGCCAAGCCTGGAACAAATTCTCTCACTTGTTAAATAAATGTTCACTATTGAGTGGATCACCTCAACCACATATGGCGCCTCCTCTGGATTCTGTCTTTTCAGAGGAGGATAACATATAAAAATAAAAGTAGAATGAGGTGGGGGTCAAGGGTACTAAGCAAGAAATACTAAATGTACCAAGATATAAGCTTATCCGTCTGCTCCTTTATAGGTACTTTTCTGACATCGAGATAGTCACAGCTGGACCAGGCATGGTGGTGCACATGTGAGTTCGAGGCCAGCCTGGTGTACATAGTGAGTTTCAGGACAGCCAGGGCTATGTACAGAGACCCCGTGAAGAGGACAGAGAGAGAGAGAGAGAGAGAGAGAGAGAGAGAGAGAGAGAGAGAGAGAGAGAGAGAGAGAGAGGTTGGCTTGGCAGTTGTTGTTGTTAATATAAAGCCTTTAAAAATTACTTGATTAAAACAACTGCATATCTATTATTTTTAAATTTTAAATAGAACTGAACTGCATCAAGAAAGGATGTGTCATAAGAGAAACAACTGATTTCTGCCCATGGCCAGTCAGCTACACAATGGGTTTCCACCTCAATTTGGTATTTCCGTTCTTTATATTTGCATTTTTTTGGCCATAGATGTATCCCTGCAAAGAGAATCCATACTTTTACTACTGAAATACAATACGGAGGGTTTTTTCCTCAACATTATCTATAGTACAAAGAAACTGAGCATTCGAAAGATTAATAATTGGCCTAAAATTACTAAGCAGACTCTTGAATTTCCCTCCTGTTTCTTTCTGTTTGTACATTTATACCAATATAAAATGAAATTTAATAAATTGAATATTTCTAATCTAATTTTTTAATCTTATTGCCTCAGAAGAAGCACTATTTTTACAAAGAAAAATTCATAATATTAAATTTTTTTGTGTCATTTTGAAGTTGTTATGCTGTTTAAGTTGGCACAGCAGTAAAAGGTTATGCTGTATTTATATTTGAGGGGCTTGCTGGAAGACAACTCAGCATTTGTACTCAGCTGGATATTCTGCTAGCACAATTTTCAAGTAAACAAACAAACAAACAACAACAAAAATAAGACCAATATGGATGAGAGCCTGGTGGTGCGCCATGGTAAGTAACAGTCCATTCATCTCCATGCAATGGTAATCTGACTAAAATAATGCAATTCCATATTGTTTACTTATTCAGCGCACATGTGTTTATGTGTTTGTATGTGGGCATGTGTGCTACATACAGTGTGTATGTGGAGGTCAGAGGACAACATGCAGGAAGGAGCTGGTTCTCCCCTTCCTCCATGTGGTTTCCAGAGATAAAACTCAGGCTGTTGGGCCTGTGGCAAATGCCTTTCCTCTCAGAGTCATCTCACGAAGCCCTGCAATGTTAATCTTTTAGAAAACGGATAGATGGCAAAAATTGCCATGAATTCTTCCCCTCCCTGCACCTTGTAAAATGCTTTACAGGTTCTCCTAGGAAGATAGGCTTATGTTTTCATCCATAATCTGGACTTAGCCATCCGACTTGACATTAGCATACATCACACAAGCAGAGCCTTGAAAGCCATTTGTACATAAACACCTGCTCTTTTGAGCTTCCGAAAACTCGTCCATCACCCAGTGGGAGAGTCTAGGATTGTCTCCTAGAAATTGAGACTGTGAAGTGTGGTCCCAGTTGAGGGATGAGCTATTCCAATGAAGCCCCCAACTTCCCAGTGTGTCTAGAAGCTAGGCACAAACCCCTGAGTGGACCTAACCACCCCCAGTAGAACTACCCAGCTGAGCTCTGAACTGTAAACCTAATTAGTCTTATCGACAAAAACCAGGAGTCGGATATTGGAGTAATAACCTGAAATATCAGAGAAGCAGAGGTGCAGCCACCGGTGACGTCATACCTGTCTGGATCCTCCAACTGAAAGGGCCGAGATCCTGTCTCTGCCCCACCTTATCACTTCTTCTCTCTGCCTCCCAAGTGCTGGGATTAAAGGCGTGTGCCACCACAGCCTGGCCTCTTTGGTTAACTAGTGGCTAGCTCCGCCCTCTGATCTCTGGACAAAAAATATCACGCCACAGAGATCAGTCCGAAGTGCTGGTTCACAAGCTCATGGGCTATGGAAATGCTTGGTTTTTGAGAACACTCAGCTGGAAGATGGTTTGTTACAGAGCAAGAGCTGACAGAGGAAGAAAGAACAAAAGCCTTTCACGGATGTATGACTAGTGTTTGAGTTTTTAAAAAAGGCTAAGTTGGAAATACAAGAACATTACTTGATCTAATATATGGAACTAAAGCACGGCAAAAATCTCATAGCTTTCTTAAAAGTCACATTGCTTAGTGAGGAGTTTGGATAAAATACAATCTAAGTAACTGAAGTAGCACCTGTGTCGTAATTAGCATTTTGTAATGGTCCTAGAGAACCTGAAATACTGTTTTGTTTTTTTTTTATCAGATTATTACAATCTAATTTTGACCGTAGTGGACCAATTCCTATTATAACTACAGATTCTAAATAATCCAGGCTACAGCTGGCTGGACTGGGAACCAGTAAAAAGGAGCGCTTTCCTAGCTGAGAAAGGGTGTTTCTACATTTAGAGTGTGAAGTGTTGGCTTTTTTTATTGTTCTAAAATTATGGAAAATATGGAAGCTTTTCTTCAATTGAGTGTTCTAGGATATTCATGCAGTTGTTCCCAGATTTTCAATAGTTAGACTTAGATTTTTTTTTTCTTTATTTGTTTTGGTTTTGGTTTTGGTTTTTTAATTTTACAATGGAACAAAAATGATATGCTTTCAATAGAAATCATTATTCCGGTGTGCATTTTGATCTTTTCCTGAGCCAGCCATTTGTGACAGGAGATTCTCATCTCACAGGGGGACACTGGAGTCACCACCCATGCAGACCACTAGAAAAAGCCGGTTGATCTCTTCAGTGTACTCTTTACTAAATTATGGCTCATTGGATGCATTATTTTCCTTCAGTGTTTTCAACTTTTGATGCTCTCAAAGGGACAGAATTCTGTTGTTGTAAATCAAGGGCAATGGGGCCATTAGGATTATCTTCTTAGAGTTTACTGCAGAGGAAACCATCAGTTTAGAGGGAACTGGTTCTCACTTGCTTTAAATAGAGTAAATATCAGCAAGACAATGGGCAATGGAAAATGGTGAGACCTGAATCTGTAGCAATCACCCTTCTGTTTGGAATGATTTGCATATTTAACCCTCATCCTCTGTCACAGAGGACCACATGTCTGTTGAAAAATAAAGCCAGATCCCCGGCTATCCCTGCCATTTAGCTAGACAATTGTCTAATTCTTTTCTTTCTCCTTTCTTCCTTCCTTCCTTCCTCCCTTTCTTTTTTTCTTTTCTTGTATTTTTAAAAGACTTTCATGTTACGGAGTAGGGAGATTGCCACAACATGTTTCTGTAGATCAGAGGACAACTTACAACAGGCAGTTCTTTCTCTCCACCATATGAGTCCCAAGAATCAAACTCAGCCCACCAGACCTGGCAGCAAATGTCTTCAGCCGCTGAGCCAGCCTCAACTGTCTAATTTATACCAAGAATCACCATGCAACTGAAGCAAGCAGTTTTCATGTTAATATAGTCTCCCAAGCTGACAAAAACATCCACATTGATAACAAAATATTTGAGGTGTGGCCGTCTTACACAGTTTCTAAAATATCCAACTTACCAATAAAATGTTTTGGTGTAGACAAACATCACTAGGAGAATGTAAACTTTGAGACTGTGTTGATTCTGCTCCATATAGTCCTATACTCCCAGGGACAGGAACAATGTAGTGTCTCCTGGATGAGAAGTCAGACCTAGGGAGGTGAGAAGACACATTGTGTCTGCAGGGCTTGGATCCAGGGTGCAGCAGCAGGCCCAGTGGACGTGAATACAGAGTGCATAGCTCAGTGAGAAAGTGCTTGTTTAGCATAAGTGAGGACCTGGGTTCAAACCCAGTACCACAAATAAAAAAAGAAAAAGAAAAAAAGCAACAAACTCTTCTCCTTCTAGACCAGTGGTTCTTACCCTTCCTAATGCTGTGACCCTTTAATACAGTTCTTCATCTTGTGGTGACCCCCAATCATAAAGTTATTTTCATTGCCACTTCATAACTGTAATTTTGCTACTGTTATGAACCATTATGTACATATCTGTGCTTTTCAATGGTCTTGGGTGACCCCTGTGAAAGTGTCATTGGACAGGTTGAGAACTTTGTTCTAGACCTTCCTACTCCCAAACATGTAATGAGTAAACTCAATTTGAAGAGATTATATCTGAATCAATTCTCTATTAAATATATGGGAAATTCATTACATATCCTTCCTGGGCATTTTTTTATGATTTCTAACATAAGTCTGGTGTATAATATATCAGCCTGTACCTGCCACTGAGATCTGAAGGTTAACTGCTTTGCACATGTGTTTAGATCATTTCCTTTATAAACTACAAAATGTTTGGGGTTAGCATATTCTGATTCTCTGCAACATAAAAATTTTAAATTGACACAAATCCTGTAATGTTTTTAATTCAAATTTTAAGAGCCATACCATGTCCATTTAAATATGTGAGACCAAACACATTCATTTTAGCAAATTTGAAGTGTCTGTTTTAGTTATCCATTCTCCTGTTGATGACTGAAGTAACATTTAAACTTTCTGGTTATTGTGATAATTCTGCCGTTTTCGTACTTTAATGAATGGATGTTAAGGCATGTCCCAGGACAGTAGGATGCAGGATAGGTAACACCCACTTTCACTTGCACCAGGTAGTGCCTAACTGTAGGAAGTTGTAATGATTCCTGCATCTCCATCAGGGGCTGAGAGTTTGTGTTGTTAGATTTTGAAAATCTGTGGCAATCGTCTGCGAGTGTGGTAGTATATTTATTTCAGAATATTATCCTAAGTGACAGTTGCTCTCCAATAACCATCTGCCATTTAGTTTTGCAAACAAGAAATCTACTATCAGTTCAACTATCATCTTTTCTAGTGACATATCTTCTTTTAAACAACTGTTTTTCTTGCTGGGTGGTGGTGGCGCATTCCTTTAATCCCAGCAGTCGGGAAGCAGAGGCAGGCGGATCTCTGAGTTTGAGGCCAGCCTGGTCTACAGGGCCAGTGCCAGGACAGCCAGGTTATACAGAGAAACCCTGCCTTGAAAAACAAACAAACAAACACCTCACTGGTCATGGATAAGATGCTAAGTTAAAGGGGCTGTTGCTACCTTCATTTTCCAAGTCTCCATAGTCTATGTTTAAAGATGGTGAGTTTGTTTCTTCTATTATTATTATTAAAGGTGATGTTGGTAAGGCTTGGAATTGAAGCTATGTTCTTACTCTTGCCCAGGCAAGAGGTCTACCACTGTGCTCCATCCCCAGACCTTGACATGATAGACTTAAAGGTGCTTATATATTAAAGTGGATACATTCTTAGGCATTGTGACCCTTTCATAGGGGTCACCTAAGACCATTGGAAAACACAGATATTTATGTTATGATTCATAGCAGTAACAAAATTACAGTTATGAAGAAGGAATGAAAATAATTTTATGGTTGGAGAACTATATTAAAGGGTGGCAGCTTTAGGAATGTTGGGAATCACTGATCTGGAGAGAGGATACAAATGAACTGGTCATGACAGCAGTGCCTACAATCCTTGTCCTCAGGAACCTGAGGCAAGAGCATTGCAAGCTTACAAGCAGCATGGGATATGCAGCCAGTCCCAGGCCAGTATGGGATGGAGCAGGGAGAAGTGAATCTCACTCAGTCTTAAAACTGAAAAGAAAATTCCATCACAGGACACCAAACAGCACACAACCTCATTTGTATCTGAGAACTAAGGACATCAGCTCCCAGACGACAGATTGATTTTTCCCAAGGGGTCAAAGGAGAGAGGGTTAGGAAAGGGGTGATGTTGGTCAAACAGTGCAGAGTTTCTGTTATCCAGGATGGAGGTACACTGGAGAGCAGCAGGAGGACCACAGTTAGTACTGTGTAGCCCAACACTAAAAGAGCAACAGCAACATCCTATGATCTTTAATGTTCACACACACAATAGGTCCCTCCGTGACAGGTATGCTGATTAACTTATTGAAGTAATCATTTCACAATGCATCACAACACCACATATATTTTAAACGAGTATATATATATATATAAATATATATATATATTAAAATTTTTGTCAATTATATTCCAATGAGAATGGAAAAAATGAACAATAAAAGTAAAAACTAAACAAATTTAAAAGGCAAAGATTGTCAAAGTGAATTCTCCTTAAAAGGCCCAATTTTATGCTATCTATGGTTTACATATGAAGATATACATAAGTTTAAATCAAAGTAATACAGAAAGACATCTTGCTAATATTAAGCAATATAATATTTAAGTAACATTAATCTCAGACAAAGCAGACTAGAACATGAAGAAGTTGTGAGATAAATAAATTCATATATTCTTGCTAGATATTTATTATTAAAGTAATCAATAATAAATAGCCTATCATAAAAGAAAGCACCAGGCTGGTGTGGGTTCACTGATAAATTCAACCCACATTTAATAAAGGAATGGTATTCGTTTTCAACAAATTTTTTCCAGATTGACACAGACAAAAACATCTCCTAACTCATTCTGTGAGGCCAGCTTGACTCTAACAGCAAGATTACATAGCAATATGACACATACAGAAAATACCTAGACTAGTGTTTCTCATTAGAAAATCAAGTCTAACATGTGAGGTGAATCATATACCATATGAAAATGAAGCTCACGCCCTAAATAAAGGTTAGTTCAACATTCAAAAATCAGGCAACACCATCTTCCATGTTAAGAGGCTTAAACTTGATGAAGAAAACACATTTGGAAAAATTAAACATTTTTTCCTGATTAAAAACTCTTAGCATAATAGGAAAAAAGGAGAATTTCTTCAATTTGCTGGAGAACACTTACCAAAAATCTTACAGACACCATTGTGTAAGGCAAGGAAGTCCCCTCTTATTACACCTGTCCATCATTGTGCCAGAAGTCCTGGCTGGTTCAATTTAAAACAGACATAAGTGAAGGGTACATGAGGTAGAAGGAGGTAGAAATGACTGTGTTGACAGATGAGGTCTCTCTACATAGAAAATTCCACTGAATGAAAATGAAATAGCAGAGTTTGGTGGTTCACACCTTTAATCCCAGCACTCAGGAGACAGAGGTAGGTGGATCTCTGTGAGTTCAAGGGCAGCCTGATCTACATGAATTCCAGGCCAGCCAGGGCTACATAAAGAAACACTGTCTCAAAAGAAACAAAGAAAGTAACACCTGGAATATAGGATGTAGGGATAAGATACAAGTTCACAGGACACAAGATTAATACACACTAATAAGTAGAATGTACAGCTGCTTTTCCACACAGCAGTGATGGATAATTAGAATTGGAAGCTAGAATACAATGTGGCCCACAAACAGCTTATCCCCAAATGAAGTACTTAGGTGTTAATGGAATAGACTACATGCCTGATCTACGTTTAGAAAACTGCAAGTTTTTGACAAAATAGCTATTTAAATCTCTAAATAAACATATTCAATATGAAAATATGGATTGGAAAACTCCACATTAAAGTATCAGTTCTCCCCTACTGGATCTGTAGATTCTGCAAATCTCAAACCAAAGCCTCAAAGCTATTTCACAGATACTGACATAACTACTTTTAAAGTTGGCTCAGCAAGGCAAAGGACCCAGAATAGACACCCAAAAATGCTGGAGAACAAAGTTTGAGAATTGAAGCTACCACCTCAAAACTTACTATAAAATCTATTGTTGCTGGGTCCTAATGGCTCCCTCCAGGTTGGCTCATCTCTCGGCCTCGTAGGCCTTATCTTCCTATAATATACAGTGACCAAGACACTGTGTTGTTGGCAATATTATATGCATACAGACCAAGAAAACAAAATACAGAGTTCAGAAAGAGAATCCTGCAAATATAGCGATCTGATCTTTGGGAACCGAGGTAGTGCTCCTTTGGATAGACAAAGGATGGACTTCAACAAATGGTGCTCTCACAACCTATATACAGAAAAGAATAAAGAATGTAGACAAAGCAGGGAAGTGGTGGCGAATGCCTTTAATCCCAGCACTCAGGAGGCAGATGTAGATGGATCTCTGAGTTCCAGGCCAGCCTGGTCTGTAGAGTGAGCTCCAGGACAGCCAGAGAGAAACCCTGTCATTTAAAAAAAAAAAAAAAAAAAAAAAAAAAAAAAAAAAAAAAAAAAAAAAAAAAAAAAAAAAAAGCAAAGAAAAAGAATGTAGATACTTTATATCTTTCACAAAAAAAAAAAAAAAAAGAACTCACAAGAACACAGACTAAACATACAACAGAAAACTCTTAAGACAGCTAGAAGAAAACATGAGTCTTTGGTTTGGGTGATAAGGATTTAGATACAACACAAAACAAAAAACGGGTAAGTGAGGCTTTATCAAAATGTAAAACATCTACTGGTAGAGACTACTGAGAGGATAAAATGGCACCACACAGACAAGAAAAACAACAAGGAAAAAAGGCAGCTGATAGCCTCAGTAAGAGATTATATCTAAAATAAACAAAGAGCCTTCCAATTGGGATGTTCATTTTCTTTTGAACATATTAGGATGACCATTTTCTTAAAAAAAAAAATGGTCAAAAAATCTGAGAAAGAGCTTTACAGATGTGCCTAGAGTAAGGTTTCTTTTTTTTTCCTTCTTGGACGTTCAGGATTGTGAGATGGAGCCTGGTTTGTCCCTGTGACCCATGTTATCACTGGTGACTTTATAAAGGGGGAAAGCCACCATCAGAGAAGGTCCTGTGACAGCTGGGACAGGAAGATAAGGGCCTGTAAAGATGCAAGTACAGATCAGAGTCAGGGAGACTCCAAAATGCTAAGCGGCCAGCTGTGAACGTGGAGGGTGGAGTCAAGAAACGTAGCAGCCTCCATTGGCTGAGGGAGACAAAGGAAATGGACCGGCAGAAGTACAACCCTGCCAGACTTTGATTTAACCCCTGAAATCCATCTCAGACCTCTGACTTCCTGAGCTAGGAAAGAATCAACTTGGGACGATTTAAGCTAAGTTAAAATAATTTGTTGCTCCCCTCAAATCCTATGCCAAGGTCTTGGTCAAATCTGAGAAAGTGGCATGCCCCTGACAGGCCACCGTCTTGCTAACTTTCCTACAGGTGGGTGCAGCTGAAATAGGAAGGCCTTAGAGCCTTAGAGAGTTCGCAGAGCGTAGTCTGCCTGACCACTTACCCGTGTGGATGGCAAGCTCCTTTTACCAGGCAGGTGGGCACTGTTCTTTCCTATTGCCCTTCTGTGGGCAAGGAAGCGTTTAAGCTCATGCTCGGTTTCAGCTCTCAAGACCACAACTCCTGGGAAATACATCCTTAGACCAACATCCCTCCAGCTCTTGTCCTGCCAGCTTGCCCCTTGGCCAAGGATGGCATCCTTCCCCCGTTTTTTCCTCTTTTGGCTTTTAGAAATTTCTTTTTCATTTTAGCTGAATCATTTATTGGAAATATTTTATGCTTCTTTATTTCCAAGCAATTGTTAGGTTAGAGAGATTCACAATGACATGACAAACTGTTTAGTAAAGGGCAAAAATGAAACACAAGATGAGATGTATGTAGGCGAAGCTGTACTTTAGTAAACATTTATAAATGGAAAGACATCTATTAGAAAAGAAGAAAGATCAAAAAGAAATAAATACATAAATCACCAAGTCACTCAATTCAAGAAAGTGGAAAAAGAATAAAGTAACCTAAAAAATGAAGAGACTTTAAAACGACAATTGGAGCCAGATGTGGTGGTGTGCACCTTTAATCTCAGCACTCAAGAGGCAAAGGCAGAGGCAGGCGGATCTCTGTGAGTTTGAAGCTAGCCTGGTCTACACAGGGAGTTCCAGGACAGCTGGCGTTGTACAGTGAGACCCCCATCTCACATAAAAGGCAGAGGGGCGGGAGGGATGGAAAGGGGTACAATAAAACCAACACAACGCCAGCAGCTGGCAACCACACTCACCAAATTGTTGACCATATAATGTATGATGTTGGCCGAAGAAAACAAAAGGGTCCCCTTGACAAAACAGTCAGGAGAACAAAACACTTAGAGCCACAGCTAACAGGAATCATGGAGGAGCTACGTGAAGGAACTGACAAAATGTACTAAAGACAATAAACACTGTGGTGGATAAAGCAGACAACCACGTGCATCCTTAGAGAAGTCCCACTGTTAGATGCTTGTTCAGCTCCATTTTGTCTGTAAACTTAAAGCCATTCCAATAAGAGAAATTCACTCTCAAATTCATAAGGGGGAAAAAGTTTACATATAACCAAACTTTTTTAGAAATAAGAAAATGATAATGGAAGATTTGACCAAGAAGTTACCAAACTATGAAAATACCGTGGCTTTTAAAATGAGTGACTGTGGGAAAATAGACAACCAACTACTGGAAATAGTCCTGACACTTTCTCATTTAAATAAAAATTTACTTAGAAAGTGGAATTTTACATCAGTCTGCAGGGAAGAGCCTGTTAAATACACTGTGCTGGGTTATCATCGCATACCATGAATGAAAAACTCCAGAGGAATTAGATAACTAGGTATTTCTAAAAGCATAAAAGTATTCAAAGAACACAGCAGATATCTGTGTGATCTTAGAGAAGGAAGGTACCTAAATTTGACTATCTTAAAATGTAACATATTTTTAAAATAAATAATGCTTTAATAATAATTATTATTATTTTGAGACAGAATTTCTCTGTGTAGCCCTGGCTGCCCTAGAACTCACTCTGAAGACCAGCCTGACTTTGAACTCACAAAGATTCACCTGCCTCTGCCTCTCCAGTGCTGGGATTAAAGGCGTGCACCACTTCCAACATACATAGCAAGCAGAGGATTGGTGTCCAAGATAAAGCCCCCCCTGCTAAACAATACAGAAGCAGAAAGACTAAGCAAGCCAGTCACGAATGAATGAACAGGGTGCCATGTATGTGCTGTGATTGGAGGCTGAAGGATTTGTTTCCCCGGCTGACAGCGTTTCTGCGTCAGCCCTCTTTGGGAATTTCCCTCTGTGGAAAAGACTCTCCTCACCAAGGGCATGTGTCTCAGGCTTGTCATAGAACTGATAGAGAACACGGAGCAGAAAATGTCAGTGCTGAGTGATTATTGGTAGGCCAGGGACACCCAGTAGCTGTCTTCCCTGGCACACAAAGAGAACATGTCTGTAGTCTAAACACAACACACACCAACACTGAGCTTGGGTGGGGTCGCTCAGCTCTGCCTGGCTCTTCTATTTCACATAAAGCAAATAGTTTCAACAGTTAAATAAATAAAACTAGCTGTTTCTGAGTAGAACCCCAATAGCATAAGAAATAGCCCCCAATAAATGATAAATAGGATTTATTGAAATTAAAAGACTCCTGAAAGCAAAATAAGCCCTCAGGGTAGTGAATAGACAGTCCACAGTAGGGGAGAAAAATCATTGCCAGCTATATTTCAGACAAGGGATTGATCTCTGGACTATATAAAGAACTGCAAAGATTAAATACACACACACCTGGAAAAAAAACAAAAACAAAAACAAATGAATTCTGCCAATCAACTGTCTGACTAAACAGACAGTTCTCAAAAGAAGAAATAAAAGGCACCAATAAGCATATTTGAAAGTGTTCAACATTCCTAGCCATTGGAGAAATGCAAATTAAGGCTACTTTGAAATTACATCTCAGCCCAGTCATAATGGCTGTCGGGAAGAAAGCAAATGCTGGTAAAGATGTGTGTGGGGAGAGAAGAGTTATCCCTTATCTATTGTTGGTGCAACTGTGAGCTAGTGTGGCCACTGTAGCAATCAGTGTGGCAACCTCTCAGAAAAAGTACCAATAGGGCTATCATGTGACCAGCTCTACCACTCCTGGGCAGATAATGAAGAATTCTACCCAGAGGCACTGGCACACCCATGTTCATTGCTACTCTTTTTACAACAGCCAGGAAAGGGAACCAGCTTAGATAGCCACCAATAGATAAATGAGTAATGAAAGGGTGGTACATGTACACAATAGGATTGTATTCAGCAGTGATGACAAATGAAATTATGAAACTTGCAGGAGAATGGATGGAACTGGGAAATGTTCTATTAAGCAAGGTAACCCAGGCTGAGAATGACAAAGACCACGTTTTCTCTCAAATGCAGATCCCAGCTTCTGATTGTTGAGTATGTATTTCAGTGGAAGTAAATGTGAGTACAAGCCATACTACTAGAAAGGGGCCCCTGAGACAGCGAAGAGGTTTTTATAAAGGGAGGGAGGAAGGCAACAGACACATGAGACCCGGAAGTGGAGGGGAACACCGGGCAAAGAGTTTGTCCCCAAAAGTGGAAATAGAGGGAGGGGCGGCTGGAAATCAATCCAGAGGTAAAACAGATTAAAATGCCATAAGGAAACCTGTCGCCTTGTAAGCTAATTTAAATGAATGAATAAACAAACAATTTTTTAAAGAAAAGAATTCATTTTTAAGTGCAGGCATGCTGATTTTTTCCTCCAGGCAAAAGGTAAAATTTAAAAGAAATATTCAAAACTTTCTCTAGAAGGGAGGAGAAAAATTGACTTTTCATGTCTGCGGTAGGATTTGCTTTCTGCTTTATACTATATTTAAAGTATTACACACTATATTTTTTTTCAGTCCATTCTATTTCAGTACTAAGATTGAGGCAAATAATTCAGATGTAGTCGAGATTTACAAAACTCAAAAGAAACAACAACCAAAAAGCATGCTGAGTGCTGCTGGTGTTGCTTCATGTGCAGAAAGACCTGGATTCCATCCCTAGCACTATAAAAATGACCCCCTTCCCCAAAAAAGTTCCTAAACTTCTCCGCCACACGAATATTAACCATGTGGTGAGCCCTAGAAAATGACCTAAATAGCCAACTCCCTGTGCACCGGAAGTTGGCAGGTTATTGAAGGGAAAGGCTTCACAGGTCACCCACTCTGCGCCCCAGCTGTAGTTGGGCTTCAGTGGAGGCCTGAAAAGAGCCATCTTCAATTCCTAAATAGATGAAAGTGGTTAGTTTCACTTAATTTACAAACACGGGCATAGGCTGTTTCAGGGACCCAGGAAGCAGTTAAAAAGTGACGTTCTTGGCTGGAGAAATAGTATGGGGCAGGAAACCTAGCCTAGAGGTTAGAGGGCAGGAAGATGCAGACAGGACCAAATTTGCTGATAGGCTAAGAGAGCAGGGGAATGGCATGATACAACCCTGATGGCAGGGTGCTTTCCTGTAGCCAAGGCTGGCTGAAGGGAAAGCTCTCTCCGAGGGGAACTAGAATTGAGATAAGAAGTTTCCAGAGCCCTGGGCCTGAGTGGTGGAAATGGAGGTCATTTAAGTAGATGTCAGGAGCTGAGCTAACAGCTGCCTGTGGTCTCTATTCCAAAGCCATAAGCCTCTGTTCCCATCTTTGCCACTCCTAGAGGGAGGGGAATTGAGTTTCACTGAGCAGTCCCGAATGGAGACAGAGAATGCCAGTTTAATCTTGAAAAGCCCCCATCAAGTTCTCTGCAGTTGAGTAACAGCTGAATGAACTTGAAGATGAAGGAAATTACAAGAACTTTGTATACATGACATTTGTGATAATGAGATCAGTCACTGTTCCTCCCAAATGCAAACCGCTCTAAGCATCGTGTTGAGGAGAAAGGAAGCAGGTCTTGGAACAGTGTATGCAGTATGTTCCTGTTTACATCAAAGCAATGTATAGGAGTGCCTGGACATAGATGCGCATTGAAATGGCATCAGAGGAGTATGCTGGGATGCTAAGCACAGGGCAGGGGAGTGAAGGGGGAATGGGAGGGCAGGGGAACGCGAAGTGGGGGAGGGAGACTTTCCCTTTTTAGTCCATTCACTTTTGCACTGCTCTGTCTCTTTACAGGAATGTATTTGACCGATTCAGTGCAAAGGCAAGAGTGGAAAAGCCAAAATCTGGCACCCTGCAGGTGCCACCCCCTCAGGGCTCCCTTCTTCGGCTCTGTGGACCCCACCGTCCTTCCTTCACCTGCCCACAGTGGTTCCTCCTGCCTTTCTTTACATTCAGATTGCCACCCCTAGAATCCCACTATGGCATGCACCAAAGAGCACAAAAACCAGCTGGCTTCCGGGTTTATCTTGTCCACCAAGTTCAGAGAAGAGCCAGGGATGTGTCTCATTCATCTCCACACTGAGAATCTTCTCAACTCTTCCTGCATAGGCGATGAACAATGATGAAAAGAGATAATAAACCTATTTCTGTCTTCAGATAAGTCTGAGTTCTATTTTACCAAGGTTCTAAAATACCAGTTCAATGACCTACTTAAATTTTGATGTTGAAAGCCAAAGCAGAAAAGGGCTCAATGAAGAGAGAAGACACAAAGCCTTCATTGAGAGTTAATTTTGACAAGTACCCACTCACCGAGGAAGAAGCATGGCATGATTAAGACGATGTACGCAGGACAGGAATAATACCAATAGCCAGCAATCCCAAGCCCTTGAAATCCAGACCTCAAGTTTATGTAACAGTGACATGTTGTGCAGCTTCTGGGTAACACAGACTGTTAGCTGGCCCTAAAAATGTTTTTAAAAATGAAAAGATGTTTTTTTCTGAGTCTGTAAAACCTATGAAGCCCCACTTAGACAAATTTTACAAGACTTTCAAAGCGACCAGGGCATGTCTGAGACACTGGGTTATTAACAGAAAGCAACTAGTCCAGGACACCTAAATCCCAAATGGAAAACACTCAGAGGCAGAATTTTGAGGTCCTTGTACAGGGGCAGAGAAGTCTTGGTGAGTTTCGAGTCTATGCTACACCTATTGGGAGTGAAGATGTTGTGTGCTCAAGGTTTGGAGTGTGGGAGCGAGCCACACAGGAGGGTCTGGAGAGCTGCGACAGCATGTGTCCCTTAACTGATGGCTCTGGAGCTACTTCTGCTTCTGCAGGAGGCCTCAGCAGCTTTTAGGAACTGAGAATGGGCAAGGAGGAAGTGGAAACAGCCAGGGGAGCAGTCGGGACCACTTTGGGACCCCTAGTTCCCCTTGGTGGATGGGAACTGCCTGACATTAACCAACTCAGGCCCTTGGCTTGAACAGGACAGAAGGGAAGACCACTGTTCTTTGCTGACTTGCCCGCTATTGCTCTGACTCTCGGTTTTCAGAGGCCTGGAGACCTTTGCCTGTCACACACAGCACCTTGAAGGCAGCCTTGAGCTGTTCTGGTAATCTCATGTCACATTGCTTTAGGCTTATTCCAGATACATGCATCGATTCTTTTTCTAGATTCCCCTGCCTACTCCCTGCCCTCTTCCCCCATCCTTCCTTCCTTTCTTCATTTCTTTTTTTTTTTTTTTTTTTTTTTTTTTTGGTTTTTCGAGACAGGGTTTCTCTGTGTAGCTTTGCGCCTTTCCTGGGACTCACTTGGTAGCCCAGGCTGGCCTTGAACTCACAGAGATCCGCCTGGTTCTGCCTCCCGAGTGCTGGGATTAAAGGCGTGCGCCACCACCGCCCGGCTCTTCATTTCTTTTTTAAGACGGACTCTCAATATAAGTCCGCGCTGGTTTCAAACTCATAATCTTTTTGTCCCATCTCCCAAGTGCTGGCATTCCAGGTGTGCGCCACTTTTCCCGGGGCCTAGATTGTTTTTAGTGAAGAAGCAATGTGACATATACTCTTTCTCAGAAAAAAAAAAAAAGAAAGAAAGAAAAAACAAACAAACCAAAGGCAACCCAACTCTGTTAAGGAGACTTTTAGGTGGATTTCTATTGAACGCGCTTGCACGAGGCCCCCCTGGTTGCCAGGGGGTTAGAGGGTAACGAAGCCAGACGACGGGAATTGCTGTTTTAAACCCCTCTAGGCAGGGAGTTGAGTTTGTAGTTTCACCCGGCCCCACCCCCGCTTCGCAACACTCGGCCCCTCGTAAACAAACTCGCCCTTCCCATTATCATCATTGCCAAGATTCCAGATTTCTGTAACTGTCTTCTTATTTGATCCCCTCATCTGACATTTAGGTCCCTTTCATCTATTCGCCACCCTAGAGCCACTGGGATCTTTTAATAAACAAACCCTCAAACTCCCAAGCTCCTGACGCATTCATGCAGGGCCAGGGTCTCGGTGGCTGGCCTAGCTAGCTCCGCCCACCCGGTGCTCTGACTGCCTCCCCATGCCGTGCCAGGGCGGAAGCCCTCATAATGGCAGGCCCACTCTCCCCAGCTGACGCCTTTTCTTTCAGATTTACCTACTTTTTTTTCCCCCCTTGGAGAGGTTTTTCTCTGAGTCTCCTCTTCGCCCATCCTCTCCATATCGTGTTATGTATGCCAGGCTGACTTTGAACTTGTGGTCCTCCTGCTGCGTCCCCCCCACCCCCACCCCCGCCCACCTCCTGAGTGCTGGATTACAAGTGCGCTCGCACCTCTGCTGGGTTTGGCTTATTTTCTGCCCAGCATCTGGTGAGGGCCTCATGGCTCTACAATTGGGCGAAGGGCCTCGATGGTGAGCTAGGCGAACATGCTGGAGAAAGGGCTTTTTCTTTTTCTTTTTCTTTTTTTTTTTCGAGACAGGGTTTCTCTGTGTAGCTTTGTGCCTTTCCTGGAACTCACTTGGTAGCCCAGGCTGGCCTCGAACTCACAGAGATCCGCCTGGCTCTGCCTCCCTAGTGCTGGGATTAAAGGCGTGCGCCACCACCACCCAGCAGAGAAAGGGCTTTTTTACAAAGCAGTCCTCGCCTATGTATGGATTGCTCTATTCTTGGGGGTTCTTACAATCCAATCACCTTTCCAAGGTCCTACCTTTCAAAGAACCTTGACACGTAATTTCAGGGGCTAAGTTCCAACATAGGAAATTGGGGAAGGGGCACATTCAAACCATGACACCTTCCTCGTTCCTCCCAGAGCATTAAAAAAAAAAAAAAAAAGCAAAAGCAAAAAATAAAACTGACACAGTGGCTGCAGAGATGGCTGCGGAGGTCAGACTGCTTGCTGGGCAGATGCCAGGGGCTGAGCTCAAATCCTCAGCACTCACGTAGAAAACTGGGCATGGCCTGGAATCCACATCTGTAACCCCAGACTGTGGACAGTGAAGAGAACAGGCTCCTTGGGGCTTTGGCCCAGTCTTCTGGTCTCTGCGAGTACACCAGAGGTACGCACACGCCATATATACCATACCTACGCAGTGCACATGTGCAAACACAAACTCGAACCATGAAAGAACTGTGCCTTTATGTAGCTCAGAGAACTTGTCCAGCATGTTTACACAAGAGGCCTTGGGTTTGATCTACAGCAGCACAACAACCAACAAACATGCTACCTTTACCAGCCGTTCTTTCCTTGCTATTGTGAGACCAAGTCTCACTATGGAGCCCAGGCTGGCCTAGCCTTTGCTAACCAGGCTGGCCTCGAACTCACAGATCTGCCTCCCAAATCTACCTAAATCACCAAGCCTAGCTTGGGTATTCCTAGTAACATGAAAATGCACTCACAGACAAAATTTAATATAACATTTTGTTGTATTAGAAGAGTTTCATCCATCATTATGCATACGTGTATAAGACGGAAAAACTTATTCACAAGTTGCTTGTCAATAGTTCCTAAATTTACATTTATTAAAAATTTCCCACTCAACAGTACTGTGTTTTGCAGATATTTAATTGTGTTTACTATTACTATTGATTTTACAGTTCTCTTTTAGATCGATTATTTTGTCACAGTTTAAACTTTTTGGGCTGAGAGTGGTGACGTACGCCTTTAACTTCAGCACTTAGGAGGCAGGGGCAGGTGGATCTCTGTGAGTTCTAGGTCAGCCTGGTCTACAGAGTGAGTTTCAGGAGAGCCAGGGCTATGTAAGGAGACCCTATATCAAAAAAACCCAAACCAAAACAAAATCAAACCTTTTTCTACATCCACGAAAAACTCAAAGGCTCTAAGCATTGGGCAGATACTGCTCATTTATTGTCAACCTTCAGCTGTCTTTTTTCTCAAGGACATTTTTTTGCAAACTGAGGGGATGTTCCTCTCCTTCCTATATCTAGGGAAATGATCTATCTGTACCACAATGGGCTTAGCTCACCATTGCCTAAATCATACAATAACAGTCATAAGTAGCAAAGAGTACCTGCAAAGTCTCCCCCCCCCACACACAAACACACTGTCTATGATGAGTATGCTTGTGTGCTGTGGCATGTATTTGGAGGCGGTCAGATAATCTTAGGTACCTCATGTTCTGCCTTGCTTTTGCATATGCCAGGCCAAAACTTTGAGCTCCAGGCAGTTTTCTTGCGCTCACCTGTTCATGAAGTAGGAGCAATGGGATAATAGACTTGTGCTACTGTGCCTGGCTTTTACATGGGTCTGGAGGGTTTGAACTTGGGTCCTCACATTGGCGCAGCAAGCACTCTAGCCACTGAGCCATCTCCTCGGCCCCTTAAATGTTCTCTTATAATGGTTTCACATATAAAGATTTCTTTGACAGCAGCTGGGCTGATGATATTAAATGCCATTTCTCTGTTCCTCGTTCATCTAGGGAAGATGGTTGTATTTGAAAATTATATAAGATAACATTCACCTTAGAGAACTTGGAAAATGAAAAGATGTTTTGTAAAAATTATCTATAATACTAAGTGTACCCTTGATAACACCGCCAACATTATGATTTTTTTATATTTAAATGCATACCTACATATCAAAATCATACCATGTATATAATTTGTACCTTAGTTTTACTTATATTAACATTGGCAATAATTAATAATGATTAATGATTATACCATTCTATTTCTGGGAAAATCTGGGGCGGGGGACCTGGCTGGTGGATTGATTGTTGGGATCTGTACATTGAATCTAGGGCTATATATCCCCAATCTGAAATGATCATTTTTATGGACACATCACATGTTGTGAATGTTATTCATGAATCTGCTATAATTCACTGGTTCTTCTTCCTGCAGTGAGGTTTCTGTTTCTGCTATAAAGATTCATATGCTAAAGACCTAACACCTGGTGTGTTGACTCCTGTCTACCACAGCTTCCTGCCTTCCACGGCTCTGGGTTAACTTCTTATCCTCTGAATAGAAACTGGGTAATAAAGACAACCCAGGAAATGACTGGCCCTTGTGCCATATCTTTTAAGCTCCATCCTTTCCAAGTCTGATCTCCCCACACTAGACTAACCATATTGATACCAACTCAATGGTAAATTCTTGGAATTGCTGCCACTATCCAGGAATTCCCAGCCAGCTATGGAAGCCAGAAAGATGGCCATAGATATTTAAGTAGGAGTGAAAAAGATCCCCAGCTAGCTTGTATAAAACCCCAGCCAGAAGGGGTTCGGATATCATACTCCAGGATTCACAGATAGCAAACTCCACCATACCATGATAGTGTCACCATGATAGTGTCCTTCCTACAGAAAGTAACTCAAAGTATCATAATTGAGTTGCTGGAGCCTACTTACCTGTATTTGGACCTCACTTGTCTTTTAGCTAGGCATGACAGTATACTAACTTTAATTAAGGTCTTCCAAGTGTTTTGAATGGCAATGTTATAGAATATACCACATAAGATGGAAGGGACTCACCCTACAGCTCACTGTGACTTCTACATAAAGCAGTGAGAAGGGCCTGGGGATGTAGTTCAGTTGGTAGAGTGCTTGCCTACCACACACCAAATAAACAGGGGTTGTTTGGTACAGAACGGTAAAGGTAAATGGAGGCTTTTCTCTGTCCGCCTTGGTCCACAGCCTTTCCAAATAACCACTCAGAGGCTTATATTAATTATAAATGCTTGGCCAATGGCTCAGGCTTATTACTAACTAGCTCTTAAGTTAACCCATTTCTATTAATCTATTTATTGCCACGTGGTCCGTGACTCACTGGTGTTCTGGCATCTTGCTCCTTCAGCGGCTGCTGATGTCTCCTGATTCTGCTCTTCCTCTTCCCAGAATTCTCCTAGTCTGGTTTTCCTGCCTAACTTCCTGCCCGGCTGTCAGATTTTAATTAACCAATGAGAGTAATACATATTCACAGTGCAGAAAAGAATTGTTCCACAGCAGACCTATAATCCCACCATTTAGAAGGTAGAGTCATGAGAACCAGGAGCTCAAGGCCATCCCTAGCTATATAGCAAGTTCCAGGCTGGACTGGTTTACATGAGATCCTATTTCAAATAAAATAAAAGGCACACAAAGGCAACCTGATAACATTAAACCAAGGGATTGGAGTTATCCAATTGAAGAAATATTTTTTTAATCAAAGGGGTAGTATAATTAAAATCAAGCCAGGTGTGGTGATGCACACCTTTAATCTCATCACTCAGGAGGCACAGGCAGATGGATCCACGAGTTCAAGGCTAGCCTGGTCTATTGAGTGAGTTCCAGGCCAGCCAGGATCCATGAGGGGTGGGGGTAAAAAAACAAACAAAAAACCAGAGCATGCATCCCATCTCCACCTTCATTTCTGATTAGACACTTAGTCAGCAGCTTTGTTGTTTTGATGGAGGGATTCAAACTGTTCCATGAATCACGTTGGTTACAGTAAGAACAAACAAAGTGACAGCTGCAACAGCCAAAACAACTCAGCCCCAGGAGCCTTTCCATGCCATACATTCCCCTTTCTCAGTACTTGGCTTCAGGAACATTCCCGGCGTAGATGATGACCTTGGCCTCAGAATGAACAGCAAAATAGTCCAGATGCAAATAGATGTGGCTCCCTGGACAGTGGAAGCAGCCTGCTCAGGTGCTGAATCAGGATCCAGCAGAATGTATCAGCGTTTCATGATTATACCTGTGTTCTCCTGTCCTTGTCTATGCCCCTCCCAGGGAAGATGTTGACCTCTGCCTCATCGGTGCTCATTGTCTCGCTGAAGGTTTGCCTGACAATGTCCAAAGCCGTCCCTGTCCTGTTCTTGGAGGCTCATGTAGCTCTTTGCCATCACTGAGTTCAGCAAGTCCATTGTCTTACATTATTAATATACAATTAAGTACATCCCAGCTATTGTGAACAAATAAAGAGCTACAGGGGCGCTGAAGTGGAAGGATTCATTTCAGCCAGGAGGAGAGAGGTAATTGTTTTCAAGGGTGAAGGTGGGTACAGGTTTCTGTGGTGAGGAAAAGCAATTATCAATGATGATGAGAAGCTCTTGAGTCTGGGTCAATGAAAATTTGTTAAAGAAATGAACTCCTAACTGGGTTAACAGCACTGTGAATGTCATTTCCAATACAGCATGAGAAATGAAACAACTTGTGGGCTGTGTAGGATGTTGAATTTGGTTGCAGATACGTGTGTAGGGTGCTTGTGGACAAGCTATGCAGACTAGTTCAGACAGGCTCTTTTCTGAGGTCAGGAGAGAGTTTATGGATAAGCAGCAAGGGAAGAATTTACTTTTTTTTTGAGACAAGGTCGCACATATACCAGGCTGGCCTCAGGGGAACTATTTCAGGATCCTCTTGCTTGGTCCCCGGAGTATCAGGAATACAGGTTTGCAACATTCTGCCGTTTTATCTACTGTTGATTTTGAGTCTAACAAACATCCTGTAGAATAGTCCCTCAAGTGACATGTGTCAGATTACACTATTAACACAGATAACTCTTCTCTGTTTAAACAATTTGATCAGTTAGAGGGACTATAGGTCAAGCCCATGACTTCTAAGCACTAATTTGGGCTGTTTTTTGTTACCATCCTCTTTCCACTCAGCCATTATCAGTGGTGATGGTTAGTACCAGGAGAAGCAAGGTATCGTTTCAGAGGATAGTATGAACAAGCTAGAAAGACCAAGAGGATGTGGGGGGCAACCTCGGCGTTGAAAGGTCAAATGAAGAGCAAAGGAAGGCCACCACGGGATCTGCCACCTCCTTTCTTTCCCACTACCTCTTAGTCTTTGTCTTCTTGAAGACGCAAGTAGGATTTTAGACTTACTTGGCATGGTGAATGCCAGCATATAAAATTTCAGTGTTGTGGTGAACGATGAAAACATTTTTAAGTTAGGTGAGTGTCCTGAAAAAAGGAGTAGCCCGCAAAGTGGTTTATGGATTCCAAGGAAATGGTACGGGTTGAGACCGAGCTCTCCTGCCTAAAGCAAGGGCTTTCAGTGAGGAATCCCAGGGTTGGCTGAGAATGACAGCCTAGTGTTCCAGCAGCATGGAAAGGCCCAACCAGAATACAAAAGGAATAAGGTTAGGAAGTTCAAGGCAGGGGACAGATGACAAAGAGGAGCCAAAGGCCTTTCCCTCGATGCTGGGTGCTTTCGGTCCCATAAACTCTCCTGGCCCTTGGCACAGGAAGCGGAGGTTCCAGGTCATTCCTGCCCGCTCCTGGCCCACGCATCTGGGGGCTTTCTCCTCGGGGCTCCCTCCACTCCGTCTCATTCCGGGAGGAGCGAGGAAGGGATGCTCGCGCGAGTCCCCGCACTCCCCAGCAGCCTCCGCTGAGGGTCAGTCGTGGCCGCCCTGGGGAACTCGCCGGGCGCCGGTGCCAGAGCGCAGAGAACAGCCTAACGGTCCGGCATCCGCATCCGCACCCGCCCCGCCCGTCGGCGCCGCTGCCCCGCCCGCCTCTGCGTCATGACGCCGGCGCCCAACGCGGAAGCCGCCGGCCGCCTGGACCAGCCGCGGGCTGTGCGCCGAGCCGCGGCGGGCGGGAGCCGGGCGGGGGCGCGAGGCGAGCGCAGCTGCAGCTTAGGCGGCCGAGCGCGCGGAGCGGGCGGAGCGAGCGCCCAGGACCGAGCGCGGGCGGAGCGGGGCTGGAGCAGTCGCGCAGCGGCGGCTGCCCCGGGGGATGCGGCTGCCTCCCCGGGCCGGCGTGTAGGGAGGGCGGGTCCCCGGCCTCGGCAGCGCGGCGGTGGAGGGGACCGAGACTGCGGCCATGGCGACCCCCGGCAACCTGGGGTCCTCCGTCCTGGCGAGCAAGACCAAGACCAAGAAGAAGCACTTCGTGGCTCAGAAAGTGAAGCTGTTCCGGGCCAGCGACCCGCTGCTCAGCGTGCTCATGTGGGGGGTCAACCACTCGGTAAGTCTCCTCTGCGGCGCGCTCCTCTTGCTCCTCGGGCTCAGCCTTTCCAGCTCTGCTTCTCCTGCTGCAGCGGTGGCAGGGCGGGGACCTCTAGCCGGCTGGCTTGGCGGGTCCCGGGCCCTCAGGCTGCTCGCCTCTCGGGGTGCCCCTAACCCCACGACATGCGTCCGCCCCCTGGGTTCCTCCGGTGCCGCTTGCGCCCCCTTGGGAACCCAGGACGGGTGCAGGATGAGGAGCGTTCTCTGTGCTTCTGAGCCTCCCCGCGCCTGTGCTGCCCCGCATCCGTCCTCCCGCCGGCCGGTGCCCGCTGCCCGGGAAGTGGGAAGTTTGTACGGGGACCGACTTCGCCTCAGCTGTCAGCCCCGGAGGGGGGACTGCTCAGGGCCCAGTCTGAGCGATCGCTCCCCTTCTCTGGGACCGATAGGCCCGCGTGTCCTGGGCCAGTGGGCAGGTGTACCTGTCCCTGTCAGGGACCGTCCCGAGCTTCCCGCAGGAAGACTGGAGTGAACCAGAAGATTTTGGGCGGCAGCTTGAGAGCTTAGCTTCCTTTTTTCCTTTAAAGGCAGTATTATCGGACTCGAGGAGGATTTTTTTCCCCCCAAAGGGAAAAGGCAGCGTAAACATGGCCCTGATGCTGAGCGTCTTCGTCCTTTCCCGCATCGCCCGGCTGTTGTGCCGGCTCCAGATCTCCTGGCGGGGAGCGGCCCCCCCCCCTTCGGAGAGCCAGGCAGAAGTCCCCGACTGCGGAAGGGCGGCCAGGGTGGTGACAGACGGAGGGGGTCCCAGCGGGCGCGGGTTCGAGGTGGTCTAGAGTTAATTACAGCCACTTGAAAGGTGGTTTAAAAGACTGGAGGGGAGCGCACTGGGGAGGCTAGCCTAGCGCACAGCCGGGGCGTGGAGGAAGGCGCACGGTTGCGGACTCTGCGGACTGCGGTGTGAGGGGCTGAAATAGCCTCCTGCTGATCTGACAGGGAGAAAACTCCAGCAGCTTTAATCCACTTAGATGGGATCAAGAAACATGATAGGCGCAGTTGGCTGAGCCATGAAAGTTTCAATGAGCTTGTGAATTTTGACCGTGACCTTACCCCACTGCAGCCAGCCTGAGCCTGCTGCCCTGCTTTTGATGTCGGTGGATGCCCGGGTGTCCTTTTCAGCATAATGGAAGTGACAGAAAGACAGCGTGATTTTTGCACTCTCAAATTAACGGAGTTGTTTAAAATGACTCAGTAGCTTTTATTTGTACTTTCCTTTCCCAAGCAGAACTGGGGAAAGGTGAAACAGTATAACAATGATTGTGTTTGCCGGGAATGATTTAAAAAGTCGAGACATGGTTATTTCCTGTCAGTTCACTGCTTGGTCTACTGAAGTTCACTTTAACTTGCTGACTTCTTGAGCTGTTAGAGTTGTCAACTGTTAAAACAGCAGACGCTAATGCATCCCCCCCCCCAGTTTTATTACAGATAATGAAGTTACAGTTTTCCATTGTAATAAGCCTTTAATTTAGTTATGTCTGATTCTGTAAAGTTCTTTTTCTGTTTTCATTGCTATTTGCAGCTTCCACGTTACTACAGTGGGGCCCTATAAATACAAGTGGGTTGCTGGCTGTGGGTTATGGGCCCTCTTTTTAAATCTCCTTTTGGAGTTCCGGTGTTTTGATCAGGAGTGTTTGTGTGTGTGTCCAGGTTTAATATAGTAAAGTAGTCTCAACAATATGCTGCTGGGGGAAAAGAATGGCTGTTTGCGAATCAGTTTGAATTCCAGTCCACTTAAAAAAAGTTGTCATTGGGCATGCTTCACTGTAACATTTGGGCTGCTACCTTGTGTTTATTTTTGAGTTGCTACATTTGCTTTCCAGTTGTTCTACTTGGAAAACACCGAATGAACGATGGCGGGAACATTTAGTATTACTTTCTGTTGCTCTCAAGAACAGTTTCTAAGTCTACACACTGACAGAACAGTGTATCCTGTAAGCATGTTATTAATGCAACACATACCAGCACATGCAGAGTCTGCCACAATGGGAAGGATTGCTGACATGCCTCTCATCCATGCCCATGTGTCTTTTTTGAGGAATGTGGGTTGACAAAGTTTTGTTTCTTCATGTTCTAACTGTATTTTTTTTTTTTAAAAAATAAAACTCCCACACTTGGAAGGCATGTATTTTTGGTTGATTTTAGGAAATGGTTATTGGTACCAGAAAGATGGCGTTTCTGTGCACCAAAGTTTATAGTATAATGTTAGAATAAGTAAGTCCACATTATTAAAATGAGCATGGATATAAATGGGAACATTTGAGAAAGCATGGCGCAGAGGCAGGTAATTCAAATCAGAGCTTTTCCTCTGCAATTCTAGAATTAGCAGGGACCATCAGACTTTTTTCTTTTTTTTTTTTCTTTTTTCTTTTTTTTTTTGCTTTTTCTAGACAGGGTTTCTCCATGTAGTTTTGGTACCTGTCCTGGATCTTGCTCTATAGACCAGGCTGGCTTCAAATTCACAGAGATCCGCCTGCCTCTGCCTCCCGAGTGCTGGGATTAAAGGCATGCATCACTACCGCCCAGCTCCATCAGAATTTTAATTGTATATTTTAAGTAGCCATAAATTTGGAGTATATAAATTTGAAAGGAAACCAATGAGCATCTTACGGTGGAATTGAGCCTCTTCCTTATGCTGTAGCAAAAAAATCATTGAGTCTGTTTGAATTCTATTTTATTATTTATTTATTTATTTGGTTTTTCAAGACAGGGTTTCTCTTTGTAGCCCTTGCTGTCCTGGAACTCTCTCTGTAGACCAGGCTGGCCTGGAACTCGGAACTCAGAGATCCGCCTGCCAATGCCTCTGAGAGCTGGGATTAAAGGTCTGTGCCACCACCACCTGGGTGAATTCTATCTTTAACTATGACTATTCACTTTGGCATATTAACCAGTTTTGGAGGATCAGTGTTTATACCTGGGAAATGGGATTGTTGGTAGATAAGTTGCAAGTTTTTGTTCTTGTTTTTTAAGTTGATGATTGAACTATTTTTCCAGTTAATGGTCTAATAGCATCATATTAGGAGTCCCTGAATATGAGCAACCTTTGGGGATTTTTCAAAGCCTAGTCTGGAAGAGGAAGAAATCAGTGGTGATTTTAGGAGACTGAATTGAGTTTGCCAGATTGATTGTAGCTGAACTTCATTACCATCTATTAAGTCAACGTCTACTTAATTGAAATGTAGAAACTTGCAATTAAGACAAAAACTTTCAAGTCCATTGTAGTGGTAATGAAAATCTTGATTTGGACGATGCTCAGTGTGGAGAATAAGCCTGCCATTGTTCGCTTAATTTGATATGTTACTGCTTTCTAACTTAAAATCTCCATCAGTGAATGGATCCGTGCCAATTTTTATTTTAAGCAGAGAATATAATTGAATACATAAAGGAAAAGATGACTTAAGAAGGCAGTTTTATCTTGTTATGTTTGAAATTAAACTAAAAATGATCAGGCACTTAGCTTCTTAAAATGGTATTTTAATAGTGTAGGGAGTATGTTGAATGCTTTGCGCCAAGACTTGTTTTAAATAGATATTCTAAAAGAGTTTTATACACTGTGAAATGTGAGCTATTTGGATTAGTATTTCAACCCCTATTTAGATATATGAAGGAAGACACTGTGTTATCTGTATAGAGAAACATGGAAAACAAATACTGGTTTTAGAAATAGCCACTTTATTGATATATTAAAGCTTTGTGGCTTCAAGCCATAGAAACGTAAATAGGTTACAGGAAAATTCTGAACTATTACGGTAACTTTAGAGATCGTCCCAGTAGAGGGAGGATGGGAACCAGAACATGGTAAGGACCAGGTACTTTGTTCTACAGTCTGACTTTCCCATCCAGTCTGGCATTATTTACCTTTCCTTATTCATAGCTGCTTGAGAAACAATATAGGATTGGGGGACTGATGAGTTCCTAATTACAGCTCCTCATTGCTGTTCTCTACAAGGACTTTCTGTCTCCAATTTAGGTCTCAGAATACCGCCAAAGATCTTGAGTTGTCTGGATTTAATCAGTTGTAGCGTCCTTTTGGACTAAGTAGTTATAAAGTGTGTAAGGTGAAGAGTTCCCTAGAGAGAGTCCCCAAGGGTGGGAGTTGAGGGGCAGTATGAGGCAGACATCTACCGTAGTATAACAGAGTTAGTGTGGATCTTGATGCCTGTGGGGATCTGCACAGGCCAACCTTCCGACAACATGCCTTGTCATGTGTGGATTAGAGACTGTAGTTTTACATGTGGACCATCTGAAACATGCACTGCATTCTCAGCAAGGTGGGGCCTGGAGATAGATAATATTGTATTCCAGAAATGTAATTTCTTCTGAATTCCATGTGCTGTGGATATCGCTCTGTATAAATAAAACACTGATTGGCCAGTAGACAGGCAGGAAGTATAGGCGGGACAAGCAGAGAAGAGAATTCTGGGAACAGGAAGGCTGAGTCAGGAGATGCTGCCAGCCGCTGCCATGAGTACCAACATATAAGATACCGGTAAGCCATGAGCCTTGTGGCAAGGTATAGATTTATAGAAATGGGTTAATTTAAGATGTAAGAACTAGATAGCTAGAAGCCTGAGCCATTAAGCCAAATAGTTTAAATAATATAAGCATCTGTATGTTTATTTTATAAGTGGGCTACTACAGGACCCGGAGAGTTAAAAACTCTCCAGCTACATCCATGGGTTTATATTTGGATATAGACAATAGAAGGAGGAGGCTAGGTGTAAAAATGATGTGGATTACTATGGAATGATAATGACTGAAAATAACACAATGAGGCAATTAAAATATAAAGTAGTTAGATATCAAATGAAACTCACTGAGTGGAACCCAACCAGCCGCACATTTCAGAACTAGTCCCACACTATTTTTTTCCCTTTGCTTTTCAGTAAATACATGGAGTTTACTATTAAGGCTGTAGTTTACTGTTCCCCTTCAAAGATATGATTATTATTTTCTTCTCCTTTAATCAAACACCTTAGCATGGCCTTAGTATGCAGAATGCTGCCCCAAGGTGGGCTGATCTGCTATGCCATAGAAAGACTGTCAGCAAGAATTGTAATAAACCAACAAAATCTGTTACTAAGTTGATAGAGCATGCAGTTATCCTGAGTAGCTAATTCTGCCAGCATGTACTTGAAATACATAAATTGACATTGACATGAGTTGGTGCTGTTTGGCAGGATGGTTTGTGGTCAAGCTGACTAGGTTCAATTCCTTTTCCATTGTTAGTTTATGGGTCTTTGAGCAGCTGGTATACCTACTTGAGCCTCAGTTTGTGCATGAACATGGAGGTGATGGTGACTGCCTCAAGGAGCCAGTTTGAATGAGACACTGTATTTAAAATCTAGCGGTGTGTAATAAGGAGTCCGTAAATGATTCCTAAAAATGACTAAATTTGGATGCAGTTAAATTGGTCATATATTTAATAAGCACTAGATCAATGGTTTTCCTTGGGGGACTTTTTCACTTGAGGGACTTTTCAGACACTGATTCAGCAGGTCTGGTCAGGATGACGTCTGAGGCTTTCCTGTCTAGTATGATCTCAGGAGGTGCTGATGGTTTGAGTCTCCTGGCTGCACTTTGGGAAGCAAGGCAGCAGAAGGAATGTTGTTAAACATAGAAATGTTTAGAATTTGTCGTCCCCCCCCCCCCCCCCCCCGCTGTGTCTGATGCATTGCCTTAGCAGCATGGTGACCCTGTGATAGAGATAGGAAAGCTAGAAGAAGGAATTGTGTATTGGAAAGAGATTTTAAAATTCATGAAATACTGACTTGCTGGGGATGATGGTAGATAGTCTGGTTATTACCCTGTGGGATTAGAACTCCTGAGCGGTAGGAGGGTGGGAATCAAGAGTTCAGACTCCTCCACACTCACTTGGTAATTGCTGTTGTGGTAGTTTGAATGAGAATGGCCCCCATAGACTCATGTGTTTGAATGCTTGGTTCACAGCCAGTGGAACTGTTGGGGAAGGATTAGGAGACGTGCCCTTTTGGACCGGCTGTCACTGGGGATGGGCTTTGTGGTTTCAAAAGCCCACACCAGGCCCAGCATCTCGTTTTGTCTGCCTCCTGCTTCTGAATGTTGGGTAAAGTTTTCTCCCAGATTGAAACATTCCATCCTACAGGGAAACTCCTTAAGCTCGAAGGTAAACAACTCAAAAGAGCTTCAGGAAGTTCCTGAAACTGACCAGATTCCCTAGGCCTCCATACTAGAGGAAATAATAAAAGTGGAATCACCCTCAGACAGAGTTAATCTAAGCTGCAAAGAACCTGAGACCAGACCAGCTGCCAGGAAGAAGCAGGAACCAGCTGAGCTGCCTGGAAGGGGTTTAGACCTGCTGAGGCTCCTGGAAAGGGTACTGTCCGACCTGTTGAACTTCAGGCTGTGCAGCGTGTTCCAGGTTCCCTGCTTTCTGAGCTGTCACCTGTGTTGGGGTGGGCTTTGATGATGTTGTCTGGGAGTCACTTCTGCTCCTGTAAGTGATCCCAATAAAACTCACTGGTTTACCAAGCTGGACTTTGATGGTATCCATTTGTCTGTTGTGGGTTCTCAAACTGGGGTGAATAGATGTGTGTGTGTGTGTGTGTGTGTGTGTGTGTGTATCAGCTTCTCTTCCAGGCACTGCCATGCCCCATCATGATGGTCATGAATGTACCCTTAGAAACTATAAGAAAGTCCCTAATTAAATGCTTGCTTTTATAAGTTGCCTTGGTTGTGATAGCTTCACAGCAATACAAAAGTAACTAAGATAGCCATCAAGGAGTGGATTGTTTACTATTCTCATTGGCATGATAAAATTCCTGACAAAAGCAACTTCAGGGATTGCATGTTTTGGCTCACAGTTTGCCGAAACAGTACCCCATGGTAGGGAAGGCCTGGTGGCGGGAACATGAGGAAGGGAGGCACATCACATCTGCAGTCAAGATGTAGGGAGAAATGAGTGTTGGTGTTCTGCTCACTTTCTCCATTTTGATTGAGTCAGGGACCCCAGACCATGGTTTAGTGCCCTCTACATTTAGGGTAGATTTTTCTCTGCTCAGTTAAACCTTCTTGGAAATACCCGCATAGACAAAAGCCAATGTTTCCATGGTGACTAAAAATCTTGTCTTGTTGACACTGAAGATTAACCACCAAAGGGTAAATTAGATCTCAAAAGGGGAAGGTAGAGAGTGGGGTTTGGCTTTGAGAGCAGGACAGAGGAAGAAGAAAGAGGAAACAAGAAACAACTGAGTGGGGTGTTCCGGATAGCTCAGGGTTGTGGATGTGGATTCTGAGGACCATCGCTTTAGGGATGGAGGGAGAGCGGGGAAGGGAAAGTAAGATTAATTATCAAAGGTGTGAATGAGTAAAATCATTTTTCTTCTTGGAAGATTAGGAGTGGAAGGTGAGAAGTGCTATCCAATTTAGGAAGATGTTTTATTACATCTTGTCCTTATTTTTTTTCCCTGTTCGTCTTAGTCAGCTTTATTTCCCTCTTTCCTAGACTATTATTAAAGTCTTTTAGGTAAGGTCTCTATGTATTTTTATCATCTTTTCTTTCCTTTATTGCTCCACGGGGCCTCATGGTATTGAGAGGCCTGACTCTCACTCTCAGAATAATCCTCTTCCATGAATCCTGTCAGGTTCACAGTTCCCCCGAATTCTGTCCATGGACCATTCAAGGAGCCTTCTGAAGAACACTTGTGAGGATAAGGTGAGGGTGCTATGGAGTGGGAAGTGATGCCAAGCAGTCAGCAATGGGCCGAATGCTGAACCCCAGAACTTGAATAGGTTGAACTCATGAACTACATTGAGTGTCTGATGTATGTGGGATTTTAACCTGTACCCTACCCATAAGCCCGGGAGTCTGTAATCATTCTGCTAGATCTTTTCTATATAGTTCTTAGTGTTAAAAAGCTGTTCTTGGGTAGACAAATCATGAGCTATTGATCCTGGGTAAAACTATTTAAAAACATTTTTCCCATGACAGAAAATTATCTATGTGGAAAGTGTGTAGGCAGAGATTGCATATATAATCTACTCATGGAAAACATTGTTGAGAGTTTTAAAACAGTAACTTACTGTGTTGGTCAGAATTTTTGTCACGTTGATAAGCAAAAACCTAAACAGAGAGAAACAACAAGTTACAAACAAGAAAAGTTTATATTTGGCTCATGTTGCTTTGGTCCCGACGGGAGGCGGTGCTGAGAGCATGGAGCTGAAGCTGCCCTCCTGGTGGCCTCCTGGAAGCGGAGGGGGAGACAGGGATGTGTTAAGGGCCAAAATACTGCCTTCAAAGGCATAGCTCCAGCCCCCCCGCTGCTTGAATTAGGCCCTACCTTCCAAAAGTCTGTTAAAATTTGAATCTCTCAATGGTTAAACTATTGAATTTGCCAGAGCTTTAATGATTTAATCCTCTCTAGAAACATGTTCATAGATTCACTCATCTTCTAGGCTAGTCAGGTTGACAATTAAAATTAGCCATCATACTTACCTATCAGTGCATCTGTCGGTCTTTCTTCCTTTAATTTTTAAAGGTTTGTCTTGGCTCACAGTTTCAGTGGGGTTTTTGTTGTTGTTTTTGGTTTTTTTGTTTGTTTGTTTTATTTTATTTTACAATACCATTCAGTTCTACATATCAGCCACGGGTTCCCCTATTCTCCCCCCTCCCACCCCCTCCCCTTACCCCCAGCCCACCTCCTCCAGGGCAAAGCCTCCCCCGAGGACTGCGATCAACCTGGTAGACTCAGTCCAGGCAGGTCCAGTCCCTTCCTCCCAGACTGAGCCAAGTGTCCCTGCATAATAAGCTCCAGGTTTCAAACAGCCAACTCATGCAATGAGCACAGGACTTGGTCCCACTGCCTAGTTGCCTCCCAAACTGATCAAGCCAATCAACTGTCTCACCTATTCAGAGGGCCTGATCTATCTGGGGGCCCCTCAGCCTTTGGTTCATAGTTCATGTGTTTCCATTTATTTGGCTATTTTTTTTCAATAATTGAGTAAAACCGAAATTTATTATAAGCCACAGTCGTTCTATGGACCTCCATGCTATATATATAGCCTCCATGGTTCTATGGGTTGTGGTCTGATTGTTCTTTATTTTATATCTAGAATCCACTTATGAGTGAGTACATACCATGACTGTCTTTCTGGGTTTGGGTTGCCTCACTCAGGATGATTTTTTTTAGTTCCATCCATTTGCCTGCAAATTTCATGCTTTCATTGTTTTTCTCTGCTGAGTAGTACTCCATTGTGTATATGTACCACATTTTTTCCATCCATTCTTCCGTTGACGGGCATCTAGGTTGTTTCCAGGTTCTGGCTATTACAAATAGTGCTGCTATGAACATAGCTGAGCATGTATCTTTATGGTATGAATCAGCATTCCTTGGGTATATGCCCAAGAGTGGGATGGCTGGGTCTTGGGGTAGTTCGATTCCTAATTTTCTGAGAAACCGCCATACTGATTTCCACAGTGGTTGTACAAGTTTACATTCCCACCAACAGTGGAGGAGTGTTCCCTTTGCTCCACATCCTCTCCAACATTGGCTGTCATTGGTGTTTTTGATCGTAGCCATTCTGACAGGTGTAAGGTGGTATCTTAGAGTCGGTTTTTGATTTGCATTTCTCTGATGATTAAGGATGTTGGGCATTTCTTTAAATGTCTTTCAGCCATTTCTCTGTGTAGTTTTGGTGCCTGTCCTGGATCTCTCTCTGTAGACTAGGCTGGCCTCGAACTCACAGAGATCTGCCTGGCTCTGCCTCCCGAGTGCTGGGATTAAAGGCGTGCGCCACTGCCGCCCAGCTTCAGTGGGGTTTTTTAAAAGTAAATTTATGTGTTCATTATTTGTGTTATGTGGCATGTGTAGAGAGCGAAGGATGAGCTTGTGGGGTTGGTTTTCTTCTTCTACCTTTCTGTGGGCTCCGGGGATCAGTCTCAGGTGTCAGGCTTGCTTGGCGAGCGCTTTTTACTCTTTGAGCTAGCTTTCCAGCCCCGCGTTAAGTGTTAAGTTCAATTCTAAGTCTTAGTAGTTTTTCAAATGGAGGTTGTTAGGAGCTGGGTTGTGGCCTGGAGCCTATTGTGATAACACTTGCTCTAGAGGTTATGATGTGGACTCAGGTTAGGTGTTCTTGACCTTGAAGTAAGATTATGTCCCGATAAACCTAGCATAATCGAAAATATCCTGAGTTCATTTAATACTCTAACTTCCTGGACATCATAGCTCAGCTTTACCTATTTTAAGTGTGCTCAGAACACTGGCACTAGCAAGATTGTGTCTTGGTTATTTTTTCTGTTGCTGTGGTAAAATACCCTGAGGAAAGCAACTTGAAGGGTATTTATTTTGGCTCACTCACTATTCCAGGTTGTAGTTCATTACAGCAGGAAGTTGCCAGAGGCAGGAGCTTGAGGTCAAGGTCACATTGTATCCATCTATCACATTGTATCTGTTCAGAAGCAAAGAGGGATGAATGCTTGTACCCAGTTCACTTGACCTTTTTTAGACAGTCTAAGATCTCAACCCAGGGAATGATGCCACTCACAGTGGGCATGTCTTCTGTCTTCAGCCTAATCAAGATAAATCCCATCCATACAAGCATGCCCAGAGACCTCCCTCAAAAGTGTTTCTGGATCTCATCAAGTTAACATTGAGATCAATCTTCACATAATCTAAGATAGAGTCTATGTTGTTGAAATAAAGTGTTAACTATCATGTAATTTACTTAATACTACCTGAAAGTGAAAACTGAAATAGGTATATGAGTATGCCCTGTAGCATTGGGGGTTGAAAAATTGAGTCATCATCAGTATTTTTGACTGTACTTGTAAAATGCCTAAGTTAGTTGCTGGCAAACATTAAGTTCTTATTAAATGGTAGCTTCCATTATTTTTTAAAAAGCACAAGACATAGTAAGTTATTAGGTTATATGCTAAATTAATTATTACTTCACCCTGGCTCATAGCATCAGATTACTGTTGTACTTGGTATTATGTATCTGTGAGTTATGGATTGTTATTTTAGAATTTTCCATTTGCCCTAGCTTTGCTTTGCCTATTGTATCATGTTATTTTTGTATCTTTAATGCCTTCACTAGTGACTAGGTTGTTAAAGGTGTCAAAATCTAATTCACATTCATTATTATAAATTATATGAGCTATTGAATTGATATCTCACTTTTTTTCTTTTTTTAAATATGAGACACTTTAAGATGCTTCAACTGCAAATTGAACATGTTATGGACCCTACATTCAAACAGCTCATAACCTCAGAGAAAATAGACGAGTCCAGCTTCGACCTTCTCCCACCTTACAGAGGGTTCTTGGGTAGAGGAGAGAGGAATGAGGAAATATTAGGTAGAAAGAGAGAGATGATAAGAAAGGCAGAGACACAAGATCGCTTCAAGAGGGCCCTGGGTCAATACCCAGCCACCCAGTCATTTATTCAGAAGGGCATTTTATAATGTGCCAAGGGAAGAGACAAAAGACCTCTCCCTTGCAAGATCAAAGCACAAAGTACCAACAAGTGTAGACCCCTTCCAAAAACCTGGTAAGCATGCCCATGGCCAAATCATCTCCTTATGCAGCCCTGCTGGGGAAAGCAAGCCCAGATTCTCTGACCCTGAGTAAGGTCTCACTAGATAGCCTCTGTGGGCCACCGCAGGATAGACACGTGCACACACATATGGAGTATCAGAGATGCTGGGAGTGGAGGTTGTTGACCAGTGTGGATAAGCATAAGCTTTGTTAAGAAGACCACGCCAAGCAAAATCATGAAGGAGGTGAAGAGCTTGGGCATGAAGATAGAGGATGTACACTACAGCCAGAGCAATCAGCTGGTGCAAAGACCTAGAACCTCACAAGGAAGGCTGTGGGGCTGTAGCAGATCGAAGAGGGGTTGTTGGTGGTAGGAAATAGAGTCTCAGTAGCTAACGGCTGGATCATGATCGCTTTTGTGTGGGGGCTTGAAGAAGTGTTCCAGAGAGGTGACTGTAGTGGGTAGCTATTCCAGCTTTGACTTTGAAGCACTGTCCCCAGTGAGGCAGCAGGTAACTGCTACATCTGCCTGTGACCTGCCCTTGGGGCATGGCCTCTTTGGACCCCTAAGACCAGAGATGTGTTATGTTCTGGCTCCCTCTTGGCTCCTTGTGATACTGGATGTTGGATTGCAGACCAAGTCAGAGTTCTCCAGAGAACCACGTTGGACTGCACCTTACCTCTCCTGGATCCTGTAACCAATCCCTTTATTGATTATAAGTCGCTCCAAAATAAACCTCTTTTAACTACCAGATAAAGTACGTGGAATTGCCTCATTAATTACCACGTCATTTGGCATCCAACGTGGGGCACGAACCCATGACCCTGAGATTTAGAGTCTCATGCTCTACTGACTGAGCTAGCTGGGCAGTTATAATTAGTCTAAGCCTCTGTGTGTTTATTTGTCTGAGCGGTTGGTTGCAGGATGGGCAGGACACAGGCAAACTTCTGACTACAGGTGACATTGAGGGAGAACTTACAGAAGAAGGAAAAGGGTCTCTGAGGCCCAGGGCCCAACAGCTTACAAAGATGACCGGAGTGAAGTGAGCACTTGGCTCTGGCTATGTGGCCTGGGACTTCGCCTCCTACACTGGGGCTCATGCAACAGTGGACACTAGACATTACCCAAGAAACTGGTGGCTTGCGGGCCTCCTGGAGCACAATGGGCATTTTAACCAGCAGGCACTTTGTCAATAGTTTAGAAAAGCACCAGGTAAGGCACTCTGCTGTCAAGTCCCCAGGGCTCTTTGGTGTGCCCCAGAGGCTGATGGGAAGGCCAGATTGCCTGCAGAAATAAGCCTCACCCTACCCTATCCTCACCGGGAGCAGGTTGTTGCTTTTCTTTCCTTTGTTTCTTTGAGACGCTGGATATGAAATATACAGGCAATCTTCTGCCAGGAAGATTGAAAACCAAGGGGTGAGTTGAGGGAAATGTTAGGAGATGGCTGGAAAAACAGTTTGGGCTCCAATTTGAAGAGCTGAGAAATTGATTTTCGACAAAGTCACAGTACCGACAGGGTCACTTGATAATTTTCGTGAATCTCCGGTGGCTCTCACCCGCCAGTGTGCATTTTGGACTGAAATAATCTTTCCCATTTCTTCTCCATAGACTTCACGTCGTGTCTCTTTGTTCCCCCACAGTGGCTATCCTTCACTAGAAATGACTGGACACACAAACACTGCTATGTGTTGGTCTTTCCACTGCCCAGTCTAGTCTGCAAAAAAAGCCTGCACATATGCCAGGAGCTGCCGCCTACTTTGGTAGGTACCAGTCACACATGGCTGCCTGGGTTTCAGTTAATAAGCCTTCCATTCAATGTCTTGGTAGCCATGTGTGGTTAGTGACTACTGACTGGACATTGTAGCTGAGGTGTATTCCCGTCGGCCAGTGGGTGCTGCTGGCTGTTCTAGAAATTTCCATCTGAGGTGACAGCAGAAAGCACTCCTCTGCTGATGTGTCTCTCACTGTAATATGCGCTCAGCTTCACGGCCCTTTTCACATTTGAGATTGAAACACCAGGGCTCGAAGCTGTAGCCTGTGTCCTCGGTGGCTGCAGTACCCTATCCATTCGCCAGCCTTGTTCTGAACTTGCTCCGTCCCATCCACCACGAGCCTCGTTTTTTCTACGTTTTTTCTAGTGTGACGGTTAATCTCAGTTGTCACCTGATGAGATCTAGAATCACCGGGAGGCAGAGGTCCAGGCACACCTGTGAGGGATTATCCTGGTTAACTTAGCCTCAGGGTGTGCCTGTGGTGCATTCTCTGGCTCAGGTTCATTGATGTGGGAAGACCTGCTCCGTGTGTGGCTGGGATAGTGGACGGTAGGAATGCAGACCGGGAGCTGAGCAGCAGCGCGCAGTCTCTGTCTTGAGCTCTCTGCTCAGTGTCTGACTGGTTATCGTCACGTGACCCCTGACAGGCACCCCAGTCTCCAGAGGTGGGCGTCCCACTACCTCTAGAACAAAACTTGGACTCTTTTTGTCTGTGCTCTCCCATGGCTTACTTTTCTCATTGTTGCGACCGAATAAAGTACCTGACACGAAGCAGTTTAAGGGAAGGATTTATGTGGGTTCAAGGTTTGCCAGAGAAGACACAAGAAGACATCGCATGGAGGGTGGCTGGTGGCTGGGGTGGCTGTGAGGCTGCATGCACGCATCATTGGATGAGAGGGAGGAGAAAAGGAGGGGGGCAGGGAGTGGGATGGACGGATGCGCGCGCGTGCACACACACACACACACACACACACACACACACACACACCCCTACCTAGCCCCTCCTAGAAGTGGGGCTTGGCCATAACCCAGTAGCAGCCCCTGCTGACCCACTTCCTAGAGTTGGGACCTACCTCCCGACGGTTCCACCAGCTGAGGATCAAGTTTTCAAACACATGAGCCTCTGGCGACATCTTGCATCCAAGCCATATCCCGTCTCGAGGCCCCACTGGCCTGGCCTCACTCCCCTCCTTGCTGAAACTGGTTCCCTCCATGGTTTTTCCTGCCCCGTGGTCACATGGGAATAGCCACACTGGTGTCTTCTGGTCCTCAGCTGTGCAGAGCAGCCACAGCGCTTCTGTGTTTATTTCCTCTTGGTCCGCTTACAGTGTCCTTCCCTCAGATTCTCGAATGGCTCCCGTGCAGATGGCCTCTCTCTCTAATGTAAAGTAACCCCTCCAATATCATATGCTCTTTCCTTTTCTCCTGGACACGCACTGTCTGAAACGGTTGCTTACATGTGTATTATTCTCCCCTCTTAAATAAAGCGGTAATTTGCAGAACAACTGATACCTTGTCACGCCTGCTTAGCTGTGCTCTCTACACAGAGAAGGTGCTTTCGTGGGGAGTTGGTGCTTGAAAACTACCTTTGAATGAGGGGTACAGTGGGCCATTCGTGCCCAGCGGGTACCCAGGAGCCCTTGCACTCACTCAGCCGTGTGCAGGTTGTTCGGTATGATGGAGCACAGCATCGGAGCATTCTGCTCAGCTGCCTGTGCCGTGTCTTGAGAGCGGGGGAGCTTGCTGCACGGTGGTGATCAGAGGTGTGGGGACCATAGGGCTGTACCCCAGGGAGAGCTGTGTTCGCAGAGCAGGCAGGAACTTGGCCTCTGTACAGAGCAGACTTGAGAGAGGCAACTTCCTCAAACGCTGGTGGACGCACCTGGTGAATGGTGTGAAGACTGAAGTTGTTTCTAAATGTGTGACGTTATGGTGTAGCAGAGTGGCACTGCCTTGTCACCGTGACTTATTCCATGTGGTTTAACTCTCTGGAGGCCTTCAGACATGCCTCTGGAATGCCCAGTCCCCAGAAGTGTGCCGCGAGTTAGATCCCATCAGCACGGTGGCGTGGTGGCTGGCCCACTGTCCCAGGTCTCTGTGGGTATTTTCTACAGTGGTGTGCTGTTTCTGCTGCTGCTTCCCAGGACTCCTCATGGCCACGCCCACTTGATTCGTCTTGGCTGTCATCTGTCCGTTTATTTCCCTTGGACAGTTAGTTATTGAGGGACTCTTAGGGTGGAAGCGTGACTCACAGAAGACAGTTGTTTTTGTCAGGCGGCTCTGGGTACTCTGGACTTTGAACACACCAGTGTTCAAAACTCACAACCTGTCATATTTTGGACCTCTTGGTAACATGAAGTTGAGCTGCATCCTTTGGGGGAGGAGTGGATTCACCTGACCTGGAGGCTGTCAGTCTTTAGCACAGCCTCGTGGAGAAGGGTTTCCTGTGGACTCCACTCCTGGGTTGGGTGCTGGGCTCTGCCATTTCCATCTGCACCGTCAGGGACAGTCACTAACTCGCTCATACATCCACTTAGACCCTGGCTTTGGCAGGCAGCTCCCCTGCTACCCTGTTGGGTTTTTGTTGGTTTGTTTTGTCTTTAGGAAGGTATTTTGAAAACACTTCATTCAGGGTCCCTGCTTTTTTCTAGTAGCAGAGCTGATCGCAGCAACTCCCTGAGCAGAATAAAAAACCGAAGCCTCAACTACCTTTCCTTCCTTTCTTCCCTCCCTCCTCTCTCCTCCCCTGCTCTCTCTCCCTCCTGCTCCCTCCTCCCCTGCTCTCTCCCCCTCTCCTTTCTCCTCTTCTCTCCCCCTCTCCTTTCTCTTTCCCTTCCCCTCCCCTCTTCTCCTCCCCTCTCCCCTCCCAAGCCTTCCCAACTCTGGGGATTGCAAGCTTGGGCGGCCATCCTGGTGTCTCATTTATTTTGGTTTCGTGATCAGATGACTTGGAGAGGAAAGGGTTATTTCAGCCTGCTGTTGTAGTCCATCCCTGGGGGATGTCAGGGCAGGAACCTGGAGGCAGGGACCGACAATGAGGACCGACCATGGAGGGTGCTGCCTCATGGCTCACTCAGTTTGCTTTCTTAAGTACCCCAGGGCCAGCTGCCCAGGGGTAGCACCACCCACAGTGAGCTGGGCCCCCTGCTTACATCAGACATTAACCAGAAATCACCTACACACTTGCCTGCAGGTAAACTGAGGAAGGCATTTCTCAATTGAGATTCTGCTTGAATCAGGGTGACAAAAGCCAGACCTGTTTCCTTCATGGCTTCTGGGGACTCAGGTCCTGATGTGTGTGGCAGACCCCTGACTGATGGGAGCCCCAGCCCTTCCCCCAGTGTTCAGTGACCCTTCACCTGCGGAGAGGTCCATCGAGGCCCCTTCTTAATGTGAACGTTGTGGAAGGAATTAATCTTGCTTGCTTTAGGTGTGTGTATATTTTAGTCTACTTCAGTGCACAATACTTTCCCTCAGTGTCGGTCCAAGCCACCTGCCTTGTAAGGTTGTTAAAAGGGGGATGCCGGAAGTGTGGTCAGTTAAGTCTGTCCGCAAGATTGGACAGGGAGACTAGACTCTTCACACTAACCCCAGGATTCCTACTGATTATATCAAGAGAGGAGTTTTTATTCCTTTCCAAAGAATATATGGGGTTTTGGGTGCCTGGGATCACGTACCCTTCGGAAACGACAACGTAAGGGAATCGCTCTGTTGGCTCAGCGCTTCAGAGGGCGCTGCACATAGTCGCTTGGTCCTGGGTGCCTGAGCCGGGCATCATGGCAGTGTGAGTGTGTAGTGGAGGGCCCTGTTCACCTCTAGCACACAGGAAGAAGGAGAGAGCAGCGGGAAGTAGCTGGGATAACGCACCCCATTGACCTACCTTCTCTAGTTAGGCCCCATCTTCAGAGCCTGGGAAATCTCCTAAAATAGCCAGCAGCTGGAAACCAAGTGTTCAAAACACGATCCATGGGCAAGTTTCGGATTCAAATCACAACAGCCTTTATCCCCCTTTTCAATAAAAGGGGGAAATTTCAATGGACACCCCCCCCCGCGTGCACATAATACAGCCTGATTATGGTTTCCCCTCCCTCCATTCCTTCCAGTTCCTCCCCAGCTCCCCCCATCCTGTTCCACCCCCTTTCTGTCTCTCATTAGAAAACAAACAAGCGTCCAAGGGATAATAATAAAATATAATATGATAAAACAAAAACTAACACTAATCCATGTAGGAACAAATAAACAAAAGGAAAAGAGCCCAAGAGAAGGCCTAAGAAAGAGATGTCGACACCGAGATCCACTCATTTGCACACTCAGGAATCCCATAAAAACACAAAACTGGAAGGCAGAGAATATACACATAGGACCTGTAGGAGACAGAGCAAGAGAGCAAAGTTCTCGCACCAGAGAATATATGTAAAAAAGCAAAGTAAAAATAAAAAGTAACATTTTAAAAAAAGGCCCTGATATATTATAAGACAGGGAACCCCCAAAGATGCCATTGAGTTCGTTTTCTGTTGGCATCTACTGCTAGGCATGCAGCCTGCCCTTGAGATTAGTTTGTTTCCCAGGGAGACTTTTCATTTGCAAGTGGTTATCAGTTGAGGTTGCTTCTGGCTTAGGGATGGGGCTTGTGTCCACTTCTCCGCTCTAGGCCCCCATCCCTTGCAAACCACTGTAGGCTCTGAGCATGTTGCCTCAGTCTCTGTGAGTTCTTATGTACATTGATCCTTCACTCAGCGGTAAAGTCTCTATGTAGACATCATATCTCAACCAGATTTTTTTTTTAGAATAAGGTCCTTTTATTTACTCCACACAAATTTGTTAGCCATTTATTAAATATTAGGTGCCGATCAAGGCCTTGAAAAGAAGAATGGCAAAGTCTTTTCCTGTAAGGAACAAGTCCACATTCTCACTGGGAAGACAGACAGGGGATTGCAAGGTAGGAAATAGGTAGAGTCACAGAAGTGTCTCATTCTTTGTGTATTTGGTGACATGTAACGGTTACTAATCAGAATAGCTAAAGGAAAAAGGGGAGGAGAGGTACGATGCTGAGTGAGGGACAGGAGCCTGACCAGCCCTCTCCCCCAGGATCGGGACTCAGAGCAACTTCCCTTTCTCTTGGGGTACTGTGGTCTCTATAATCTTTGCACATACTTTTAATGGGTGTGTGTGTGTGTGTGTGTGTGTGTGTGTGTGTGTGTGTTCACAGGTACATGCACATGCGTGAGCCCAGAGGCCAGAGGAGGAGCTTGGGAGTCTGCTGCTCTCCACTTTGCTGAGATGAGACAGCGTCTCTCTTTGGTCATGAAACAGCATTTCAGCTAGACTGCCTGGGATAGCAGGGACGTGTGGCCAGGCCTGGTTTTATGTGGACTTGGGGGGTCTGGGGGCTCAGGTTCTCTTACTTTCATCGCTAGATTCTTACTTGCTCAGCCATCTTCCTAGCCAGAGCAAGAGTTTTTCTGAACCTTTTCCCCAAGTGTGTTAATTTTCCTGGTGTTTGTAGACTAGAACCCACACAGTGCCTGGTTTACTTGTTCCCACATTTGGGTACATTTCGGTTATAATCAGCCACTCTGAATCCTACTTTCAGATTTATTAAGGAGACAAAGCCTTGGTGCACACTCAGAGACAATCCACTGTGGCTTTTGGAGCTGGGTGGCTGTGTACTGCCTGAGTGGGTGTGGCCATTCTCAAGGCTTAGAGTCATCCTGGGTGGGGCACTTCCAGCCACTCCGACACCTAGATGCACAGATGCCCCAGAGCGGCAGAGGGGTCATACATACATTGTCCGAGAGAGACTGTGGTATCTGAGTGGGGTGTTGAAATTCCTTGGGAATAGGACCGGAATTCACATCATGGGGAAGCTCGGGAAAGTGGGGGGATAAGCATGGTAATTAGCAAACACAGAAGCAGGAAGCGTGAATGGCTTGGGGACCGCTGAACCCTTCTTCAGGTACAAATCTGCTTCTTCCTCTTAAAAAATTATTTTCTGTGCATGGTTTGAGGACTTTGCCTGTACATATGTATGTGCACTACATGAATGCTGGGTGCCCTGGAAAGCCAGAGAGAGTGTCAGAGTCCCCCGGAACTGGAGTTACAGACAATTGTAAGCCCCCATGTGGGGGCTGGGAAAATCGAACCCCAGTCATCTTCAAGAGCAGCAAGCGCACTCACCACTGAGCCATCTCCCAGTCCCTCATCTTCCACTTCTGTAGCTTTAGTCGTTGCCGTTTTTTCAGGACCGACTGCCGTTTAAATGGCTTCTCTTTGCATTTGTTTCCATAGGCTTGGTCATTTATGACTTGAATCCTGTCTGGAAATGGCTGAACACTTCTTTCGGGGTTTGGTGTTATTTGTAACTATACAGAGTATCATTTGTAGTAAGCATGCTCGGGGTTGTTTGTTTTGAAGTTGTCCAGTAGCAGTGAAACCCTAAGGGGGAGTTCTCTAGGGTGTCACATAGAGGCCCTGGCTGTAGGAAGAGGTGGGAGCCGGTTTGAACATTGCCTCATGCGCCTCCTAGCCAGACAGTCTCCTTCTCTAACTCACCTGCTCACAGGTACCCAGCCGGCTTTCTGATGTGCTCAGCCTGTCTGCTGCCTGTGCCCCACTTTGCCTTGTCTTTCTTGGAGTTGTGTATCTAGCATTCCTCGTTTCAGATTCTCAGATGTAGTCATTTTTTTTGTTACTGTGACAAATATCCAACCAAAGCAACTGAAGGAAGGAGGACTTTACATTTGGCTCATAGTTTTGGGGTACTTGCCATCATGGCAGGGAGACTGAAGCTGAGTAATGTGAGGGTCACATTACGTCTGTCCTCAGGAGGCTGAGAGTGATGCTGGTACTCAGCTCACTTTCTCCTTTTTATGCAGCCCAGGACCCCAGCCCACGGACAGTACTGTTGAACCAGGTACCCTGCCAACATTTAGGGAGGGGTGGGTCTTCCCACTCCACTTAACTGAGACTTGTCTCTTTGATGAGTCGAGATCTTGTCAAGCTGACAATATCAACCATCACACCAGTGTCTGTATCTTTAGGTAGCTCTCAAGAGGTGCTTTTGCCGGAAAGAAGGGAAAAAGTAAGATGTACGGAGTTCTCTTGGCAGATTTGATTCTGTTTTAGAAAAGGCAGGGTGATGCCATCTTCTCTGCCCCATGCTTGCTGTACATTCCAGTTACTGTGTAGAGGATGGGGAAGCAGAGAATGGAGCCCGTGATGCAGGTCCGTCCTGCCAGTGTCCCCGGTGTCCATCACTGATCGGCGCCTCCGAGTGATTGTAGCTGGATACAAAGTCCATCAACCACTGTGAGGGCAGGAAGAAGCCTGGCAGACCAGACTGTGCACCTTGCTTGGTTGGCTGTGGCTTTCCTCCTGCTCATGTGCCAGACACTCCATCTTGGAATATGGTTTTAGAGTTTGTTTGTTGGTTTGTTTTTTCATTCTGGCGATCGAGTTCTATAGAGTTTAATCAAGATCTCCCTAAAATTTGCGCTCGCTCCCCTCCCCCCCCACCCCGTGTGTGTGTGTGTGTGTGTGTGTGTGTGTGTGTGTGTGTGTGTGAAGAATTTAAAGCTTTTGGGGGAATACACACATTACATCACAGCAGAGGCAGAAGGATTCGCATTTACAGGTTATTGTGATCAGCTGTGTGCCTGGCAGCCTTCCTAACACACAGTCATAGTTGGCTGGTTAGTTGATGGGTTCCATGGACTGGAGGCTAAATGATCCCTTGCCTAAAAAGTGCAGAGACACACTTTAAACATGAATGGGTAAAAAGTGTGGAGGCACACTCTAAACATGAATGGGTAAAAAGTGTGGAGACACTCTAAACGTGAATGAGTAAAAAGTGTGGAGACACACTCTAAACATGAATGGGTAAAAAGTGTGGAGACACACTCTAAACATGAATGGGTAAAAAGTGTGGAGACACACTCTAAACATGAATGGGTAAAAAGTGTGGAGACACACTATGAATGTAAATGGTTTTTTTTTTTAAAAGGTTTTCAGCCCTGAGGATGGAACCACAGCCATTTGTAATCTAGACAAGTGCTCTACCACCAAGTTTCACCTCCAGCCTGAAAATAGATTTCATTATGGAACCCTTGAATTTCCCTAGAATCCTCCTTTCTGCCTGTTCTGTTCTCCCTGCTTCTCACATTTCCAAGTATAATCAGATCTCTCATGGGTGTGCTCTGACCCTTACATCACCCGTGCCCCAGAATGACCGTCTGTGCTGGTAAGCCACTGCCTTCTTCAAAATCCACCCTTGCAGCCAGCTTGCAAGTAGACATTTGGAACAGAACCCATTTATAAATTAGGTCCTGCCTGCACCGAGGCCACAAGTCCAAATGCTTTGGCATAGAAAGGTCTCTTCAGTAGCGATTATGATAAACCAATGAGGCACTTTTTCCCCCACATCAAGCCAAAGCAGGAAGAGAGCAATAAACTTAAGTGACGTTTTAAAAAGGAAAAAAAAAATAGATTAGAGGAGCTAATGCATCCCTTTGTCTTGCTTTTCTTCTTTAGGCTTAAAAGACGTTAGTGAATATTTGATCTAGTCTGTAGCCAATGGGGGATATTTTTTTAATGTGTTATGGGAGTATTGTTTAGTAAGACATATTCTTACGTGTCTTTAAGTGGTGCATTCATATAGTTTGAACAGAATCTAAAGTTTCACCAGATACTGCAATATGGGATATTTCCTGAGAAACTTGAAAGTTCACACAGCTATAACTATAGAGAACAGTTACCATGACTCTCCGACATGTAGCAACCAGTATTAGTGTTTTGCTAATTTTTTTAAACCATTTTTCAACCATTGAGATTACATGGATTTTGTATTTCCCCATCTTGTGTATTTTTCACAATGAAATGTTGACTGTTTTTCTTTTTGAGACAGAACCTCACGCCATCACTCTGGCTAGCCTAGAACTTGCTATTTTGACCAGGCTGGCTCACAGAGATCTGCCCACCTCTGTCCTCCACATATGTGCAACCACACCCTGCGGATTTTCACTTTCGGGGCATAGCTTTCTGCTAAGGAAGATTTCATAGTCTGTCCATTGGTTCCAGTCTCCACTATTGGAAATCTTGCTGCTGTCTGGGGAACATTTATTCTTGTTTTCTCTGACTCCCCGAGAACAGTCTCCTAGGGAGTTACTGAGTTGAAGTATGGGAATATTACACCTGCTGCCAAATTCTAAAAAGGTTTCTCCAGTTGTAATCAGAGTAAAATGGGGCTAACTTCTTCATCCTGCGTCCTGCTTTGAGTATTTCAAAGTTGAACAGCAAGGCTTCCAGTAAAAAGATATCTTTTGTTTATATGTAGCCTATCTTTTGCTATACTTCTTTTTTTAAATCTATAATGACCTCTGGAGACCTAGTGTGGCAGTGTGACCAGCTGTTGCACTGTGTGGGTGGTGCCTGAAGGAAGGACGTTTGGTGGTCAGTGTGAGACATACCCTAGAAGGAGATTTTGTGACCCCGGTCCTCATCTCTTAACCGCTGCTCTTTAGTTCCCTCTCTTGCCCCAAGGAGGGAGGGAATAGGTCTTTTCTACCAGATGCCAGGTACAGATGGCCCATCATGATTGACCATGCTGCTGTAGGCTCAGAGTAGCAGGCCAGATAACCAAGAGCCAGTAAACCTTCCTTCTTTTGAAGTTGATTATTTTACGTGTTTCGTCACAGAGATGGAAGGCTAGCTTGTACACTCTGAGATCTCTGTTTATAGAAATTTCTCCAGCTCAACAGAATTGGAACACATGTATGCTATGTCAGGGCTGGAGGTGTGAGCTCTGCTCCCTGGAAAACCTCCTGGCCTGGAGGCTGACTGTGAAGGGAAGCTGTACGTGAGTTCTTTCTGGTCTCTCCTGTAGACTCTCAAGTTCTTTGAGACAGAAAGCACTTTTGTTGGTGGTGCTGGTTGTTTACACAAAGGCAACATGACTAAATACATGCTTTCCTAGAAGTCACGGGTCCGGCAGTTGGTTGGAGGTGCAGCAGGATGGTGGTGGCGAGAAAGTGTAACACGAATCTTAACAAGTCTTATTAATAAAATCAAACCCGGAGCCAGGAATTGGGGTGAACGCTGAAAGATCAGAGAAACAGAACAAGCCACAGCCAACCTCACCTCGCCAATTCCTCAGCTGATCCTGTTTCCTCAAACTGGAAGCCTCTGTGTCTTCATCTGAATGGATTTCAGCTGAACTGCTGCTAAAAGCCTAAAAGCTTAACAAGCCAAAAGCTTCTACTTTCCTGGTCCTCATGCCTTATATTCCTTTCTGTTTCCTGCCATCACTTCCTGGGATGAAAGGCGTGTGTCACCATGCCTGGCTGTTTTCAGTGTGGCTTTGAAGGATCTCTGCCTCTGGAATGCTAGGAATAAAGGTGTGTGTGCCACCATTTTCTGGCCTCTTTATCTGTCTAGTGGCTGTTCTGTTCTCTGACCCCAGATAAGTTTATTAGGGTGCAAAATATATTGGGGGGCACAATATCACCACAAGAAAGCATCAGCTTGAGGTTGATAACTTCCCAGGCAGATGGTGCCTAGACTCCAGAAGGATGTTAGCACCATTTACAGTTGGCTTATGTCAAATGGCCTCTGTGATGTTTATTGTACTCAGGCCAGAGCATTCGATGGCAGGAGTTTGTAACTGGTAATCCAGCCTGACCATTCACCTTTACACCTGACCTTTGGATGATTCAGATCAAACTGTTCGGAAAATTTAACATGACATCCCTTGGGGTTCATGATTAGAGTGTGCATATTTGCTTTCAGAGGTTGGATGCTGCCCCCTCTCTGTGGTCCTGTCAGCCTTGGCTGTTTGATTCGGTGTGAGCCTGCTGTGTTGGCTAGATTATTTGATGGTAACACGTTAGTCACCTGACACCACATCCCTCCTGAAGCTTGACGTAGCCAGATGGAGGAAGGGAAAGCAGCAAGAAAGGCGTGCTTGCACACCCAGGCTCCTCTGCCACTCATGCCTCCACTGTGAGGATGTCATGCTGTGACCTGGTGACTGTCATTTCCACTTTAGGGGTGTGAATATAGGCTGTCAATATAGCCCTGGGAAACAATTGATTTAAATGGTAACTTTAATTGATTCTCTTTTTTATTTTTAATGTAATTAGATTTTTTTCTTTTATGTGTACAGGTGCTTTGTCTGTGTGTATGTGTACCACTTGTGTGCCTCGTGTCTGTGGAGGCCGGAATAGGGCATAGGACCCCCTGGAACTGGAGTTACAGATGGTTGTGAAACTGCCATATGGGTTCTGGCGTTCAAACCTGGGTCCTCTGGAAGAGCAGTCAGTCCTCTTAACTGCTGAACCATCTCTTCAACCCCCCATTCTTATTTTTTTTTCAAGTTTAAAATATAAAAGGCCTTTTGTAAATGATGGTAGTATATATTTAACTTGGGTGATTCTAATAAAGAATCATACCTTATTCTGTTATAACTTAAAAATATAAGTGTGGGCACAAAACAGACCATTCTGAACAGGCTCCAGGAAGCAGGGGACTTTCCAGTGTGAATGACTTAGGTACTTTTTCATTACTTTTGAAACAGGGTCTTTAAAAATTATGGGTATAAATCTCTTGTGCCCTTTCCATTTTTAAGAAGCAAACAAGAGTGTTTCTTCCTGCAAGAGTTTCAAGGATTCTCATAATAGAGGAATCTTTTGAATGGATTTCCCTTCAGCTGGAATGACCAAATAGTACTTTAAAATAAATATATTACCATTCTTGGATCTTCAAAGGACGATACCCTTGAAGAACACAATTGGCTGGGCTGTTTATATGGAGAAAAGATCATTGTGGTCGTGTGTTAAAAGGTGTATTAAAAAGCTTTCCTGAGAACTTGGAGGTGCACCACTTGATATATCGATGTGGCTGCTGTGGCCCTCCGAGGATGACACCAGCAGACATCCTAACATGGAGGTGGGGGAGCCCTGGAGACCTCAGTCCTAGACAGAGAACTACAGTCAATTAAGGAATGTTGCAAGTGGGAGAAAGAGACTTCCCCAGGGAGAAGCACAGCAATTGGTTATTCCCTACCAAATGGTCAGCCCTGTGGGGAGCGTTTACAGTCAAACCATAACAGAGTCTTACCAAAGTGAACCAAATGGGTGGCAGAGGGGCCACTGGTAGTGCCCAGTTCTGTGACATGGAGCCTGAATGTGGGCTGCTGGTGCAGTGTAAATGCTGCATTTCTTGCCCCTTTTTATCGCCTTTATTTACTGAGTATGTGCATGGGAGGCACATGTGCCTTCTTCATCTGTGGGGTCAGAGGGCGACTTGCAGGGGAGCCTCTTTCTACCGTGTGGAACTTGGGCCGTTCCACTCCAGTCACCAGCTGAGCTATCCCCCTGACTCACTTCTTACCTTTTGAGGTGAAATTAGCTGCAAGTAGATGTTCTGATGCCGCCTTCTCACGTGGCGAGTCTCTCTCTTTTCCACCAGCCAGCTCCCAAATAATGACACAGAGACTTACTAATAATTTTGGAAACTTGGCTTTAAAAAACAAAACAAAACAAAAAACTCCTTACTCTTTGGGGGGCCTGCCACCCAGTTCCCAAATAATCACACGGAGGCTTATTCTTTCTTATGAATGCCTGGCCTTAACTTGTCTTATTTCTAGCCAGCTTTTCTTAAATGACTCCATCTACCTTTTGCCTCTGGGCTTTTTCCTTTCTCTATTTCTATATATCTTTTCATTCCTTCTTATTCTGTGTCTGGCTGTCTGGCTGTGTGCCCCCCCCCAACATCCTTCTCTCCTCCTTTTCTTGCTCCCCTTCTTTTTCTTCCTCCTATTTTTTCTGCCTGCTAGCCCCACCTATTTTTCTCTCCTGCCTTGCTATTGGCCGTTCAGCTCTTTATTAGACCAATCAGGTGTTTTAGACAGGCAAAGTAACCCAGCTTTACAGAATTAAACAAATGCAGCATAAAAGAATGTGACACACCTTTGCATCATTAAACAAATGTTCCAGAGCATAAACAAATGTAGCACATCTTCAACTAACATTCTTCAGCACTTGGCCTTAGCTTATGCTTGTTCTCAACTAGTTCTTACTACTTAAATTAACCCATTTATATTAATCTACGTTCTGCCAAGTGGCATTACCTATCATCCATCTTGCACCTCCTGTTTCCTCTCTGTGTCTGGCCGGCAGCCCCACCTTTCTTTTTCCCAGAACTCTCTCTCTCCAGAAGTTCCACCTATACCTCCTGCCCATCTGTTGGCCATTAGCTTTTTATTAAACCAATCACGGTGACATGTCTTTACACAGTGTAATCCAATATCTCGCAACAGCCTCACAGCTGATATATGTATATATAGATAGTCTTGCTTACTCCTTTCCCTAAAACACCCCTTCGGAGATTTTTACACTCAGTGTGTAAACGAAGAAGAAGTGACTCCACATCTTTTACCAGGTTCTGGATTTGTTTCAAAAGTCTTAAAATGTTAGAGGAAGATGGTACTTGTGGATGACTTCACCCATCCCTTTCTTTTATACACAAGATCAGACAGAAGTTCTGGAACAGCACTCCACCGTGGAAACAGGGCTGGATCACATTCCTACTCTGAACCATGTGTCTGGGTGCACTGAGTTCGTCTGTGGGTAGTGTGGCGGCCTGGTGGCTGTCTAGCTGCTAACCAGTGGGCTTCTGCTGGAGTCGGACTTCCTGACAGCTAGTTTTCTCCTCACGATTTCTGGCTCAGTGTCTTCACTTCCAAACATATGGTCTTGACATCATCTACTTGGTTCTCTTTTTGCTTCCTTCTTGTCAGAGACATAACAACACTTCATCTAGCTAGGACTGGAATGTAAAAGTGTTCTTCTCATAGATAGACCCTCAGTTCCTGAGAAGCAGCCATGGCAGTGGCCAACGTGCACTTGTAGAATCCCGAATCAGCCTTAAAAAGAGGTGAGGGTGAAAGCCTTAAGTGTGTATTCTCCAAAACACTTTGCATATAAAAATGTATTTTTTTTTTTTTTAAGGCAAGGGGCATCCAGTAAAAGTACCAAGGTAGACAGAGGGCGGAGCCTACATTTTCCCCACAACAGTAGCACAGCTCTTGAGGGGGGGGGGGCTGACCTTTGAACTGGAAACCTAGCCCTCGGTTTCTCAGCTGGAACAAAGCTGTGGGCCTAACAGCTTTCTGTGTCTAACCAGGGGACTGCTAGTTAAGTTTTATTCCTTGGTTTTGAGGGAAATTTGTTATGAGGGGATTAATCAGCAAAATGGACGGTGCCAGTAGATGAAGAGTTAGTCCTCTTCAGATTATTGGGTTTGCAGAACTGTTACTGAGTTCTCTGAAAGCAGAGGCACAGTGAGACCCTGGGGATCATGGACACACCTGAGGTGTGTGCATATGCTAGTGTGTTCTCTGTTAGTGTGCCCTCTGCTAGTGTGCCCTCTGCTAGTGTGCTCTCTGTTAGTGTGCCCTCTGTTAGTGTGCCCTCTGCTAGTGTGCCCTCTGCTAGTGTGTCCTCTGCTAGTGTGCTCTCTGTTAGTGTGCCCTCTGCTAGTGTGCCCTCTGCTAGTGTGCCCTCTGTTAGTGTGCCCTCTGCTAGTGTGCCCTCTGTTAGTGTGCCCTCTGTTAGTGTGCCCTCTGTTAGTGTGCCCTCTGCTAGTGTGCTCTGTTAGTGTGCCCTCTGCTAGTGTGCCCTCTGTTAGTGTGCCCTCTGCTAGTGTGCCCTCTGCTAGTGTGCCCTCTGCTAGTGTGCTCTCTGTTAGTGTGCCCTCTGCTAGTGTGCCCTCTGCTAGTGTGCTCTCTGCTAGTGTGCCCTCTGCTAGTGTGCTCTCTGTTAGTGTGTTCTGTGTTAGTGTGCCCTCTGTTAGTGTGTCCTCTGCTAGTGTGCCCTCTGCTAGTGTGCCCTCTGCTAGTGTGTTCTCTGTTAGTGTGCCCTCTGCTAGTGTGCCCTCTGTTAGTGTGCCCTCTGCTAGTGTGTCCTCTGCTAGTGTGCCCTCTGTTAGTGTGCCCTCTGTTAGTGTGCCCTCTGTTAGTGTGTTCTGTGTTAGTGTGCCCTCTGCTAGTGTGCCCTCTATTAGTGTGCCCTCTGTTAGTGTGTTCTGTGTTAGTGTGCCCTCTGTTAGTGTGCCCTCTGTTAGTGTGCCCTCTGCTAGTGTGCCCTCTGTTAGTGTGCCCTCTGTTAGTGTGCCCTCTGTTAGTGTGCCCTCTGTTAGTGTGCCCTCTGTTAGTGTGCTTTGTTAGTGTGCCCTCTGCTAGTGTGCCCTCTGTTAGTGTGCCCTCTGTTAGTGTGCCCTCTGTTAGTGTGCCCTCTGTTAGTGTGTTCTGTGTTAGTGTGCCCTCTGCTAGTGTGCCCTCTGTTAGTGTGCCCTCTGTTAGTGTGCCCTCTGTTAGTGTGCTTTGTTAGTGTGCCCTCTGCTAGTGTGCCCTCTGTTAGTGTGCCCTCTGCTAGTGTGCCCTCTGCTAGTGTGCCCTCTGTTAGTGTGCCCTCTGTTAGTGTGCGCTCTGCTAGTGTGCCCTCTATTAGTGTGCCCTCTGTTAGTGTGTTCTGTGTTAGTGTGCCCTCTGTTAGTGTGCCCTCTGTTAGTGTGCTCTGTTAGTGTGCCCTCTGCTAGTGTGCTCTGTTAGTGTGCTTTGTAGTGTGCTCTCTGTTAGTGTGCCCTCTGTTAGTGTGCCCTCTGTTAGTGTGCCCTCTGCTAGTGTGCCCTCTGCTAGTGTGCCCTCTGCTAGTGTGCCCTCTGCTAGTGTGCCCTCTGTTGTGCTCTCTGCTAGTGTGCCCTCTGCTAGTGTGTTCTGTGTTAGTGTGCTCTGTGCTATCTTGGCTCCTTGTTACTATGGCACTATGCTAGTGTGCTCTCTGCTAGTGTGGATTTCTTCTAGTATGGCTTTCTACACAGAACATGCATGAATAAATGATTCCTTCAGAAACCAGGCTTTGTCTTCTGACTTAGTAGCAAATTAGTGTGGTTATTAAGGGCTTGAGGCACATGGCCTCCGAACTGCGGGCCGGTAGAAGCCGCCTGTGCTGTGTAATGTGGGTAGGGAGTGCTAAAGACTTCCTTGTCTTTTCTAGGAGGCACAGCCTGGATTGTGGACAAGAAGGAGGGCCTGCTCTACCTTTCTAGGGGAAGGTCCTGGGCATTTCTTCTTTTACATTCATTTATTATTTATTCCTTGACAGTTTTAAGCATGTACAATGTCTTCGGTCATTTTCACTGCCCATGGTCCTCCTCCACCTCCACTGACCCCCTTCTTCCTCACAAGTCCCTCTTCTTACTTTCTTGACTTTTGTTTGTTTTTCCTTTCTTGTGACCTACTGAGTTTAATTAGGGTTGCTTGCATGAACATGAATGAGGGATTATTACTAGAGCACGGGCAGTTTAATGTAACCACACCCCTGAAGAAAACGACTGCCCCTCCCCCAGCCACCCTTAGCTGGCCCATCTTGTGAGGTGACCACAGCTGTCACGGGGTCATGGGTGCAGTGGCCATGTCACGGGACCTGCACATTTCTGAGAAAGCACCCAACAAAACCTCCAGTGGGAGTCCCCAGATTCAAAGCTATAGGTCAGATAAGATAATGTGTGGAGAGAGAGAGATGAAGTACTCAGTGTTCAAAGACTCTTCATGCAGCTTGCTGAGTGTTTATTGAGAATATTCTATGCTGCGCTCATCTCAGATCATCTGCTGTGGCTTTTAGACAACTTTCCATTGTCTGAGGCGCTGACAGTTTCTGATGTGTGGCCCAGACTGCCAATGCCAAGGAACAGAGAGTCTCAGCTGTATTCAAAGATGCTTTGAGCAGCCCTTTAATCTAGAAATACATTCTCCACAAACCTTACTGTTGAGACTTGTTCTTTTTTTTTTTTTTTTTGAGTTTGTTTGTTTGCTTGCTTGCTTTGAGATAAGAGTGTCCCTATAGCCCAAGCTGACCTTGAGTCTTCTTGATCTTCTTGCCTCAACTTCCAGAAGAAGTTGAGATGCCAGGGTTACCATGGGAGTTCTGCAGTATGATCTTGAGGGTCATTAACTAAAGCCTCCCCAGGTCAGCACTGTACCGAGAACAGGCTTTCCCCCTTTATAAGGAACTTACATTTGGAAGCACAAAATGATGATCACAGTGGCAGCGGACAGCAGGAACAGTGGAAGGACCCCCGGGAAGGGCATGCGCGAGGAATGAAGGAACTCTTTGGAAGTAGGAATTGTTTCTGTGGTACAAATCAAAAAGTAAAAAATATGTGGACTTCGCCGGGCGGTGGTGGCACGCCTTTAATTCCAGCACTCGGGAGGCAGAGGCAGGCAGATCTCTGTGAGTTCGAGGCCAGCCTGGGCTACCAAGTGAGTCCAGGAAAGGTGCAAAGCTACAGAGAAACCCTGTCTCGAAAAAAACAATATATATATATATATATATATATATATATATATATATATATATATATATACACACACACACATACATACACACACACACTTAGATTTTTATAGAAAGTAGTGAAGTTGGGGCGGGGGCAGAAATGTTAATAAGAACTTCTGAAGGAAAATGAATTCTCTTTATAAGACCTATGAGTGTAGTTGTAGGGCAAAAGCCTGGGCTTGGCCACTGCCCCAGTACAGAGAGAATAGAATCTTCAGTGTGGCCGCACTGGAAACACCGATAAAGGGGTCTGACCATCACAGCTGTTTCAAGTTTAAATAAAGAGTTGTAGCATGGGGCTAGTGGTATGCATGACTGGGCAGCTATAGACAGGGTATGGCCAGGCTGACCATGGTTTCAGTCCTGGTTCTGCAAGCTTTGCTGTGTCATTATCATCCTTAGGAGATCAGTTTGGTTCCTAGCAGATTACTCCTATGGCAGCACCTGTCCTCATCCTAACTGCCCTCCGTGACCTGTTCCAGAGGCTTTGTTTATCCTGGATTCAAAGTGACTGTAAACTCAGGATGGTGACTTACCTTTGTGCGTGTGGGTCCAAGGGCGCAATCAGTGCTTTTTAGCAAAGGTAGTTTTTAAGGACTGTTCTGTGAAAAACTGAGACCAAGAGGAAGGAAGGGAGGGAGGGAGGGAAGGAGGGAGGGAGAGAGAGAGAGAGATGAATTGGGGCTTTGCCGTGTATGACAAGGAAAGAAAAGCTATGTATGGCCTGTGGACAAGCACCCTAGATGTTTAAGCTCTAAGATTCTAGGGGTTCAGAAGGCAGGATAACCATGACCACGTTGTCCAGACCAAAGGGAAACGGCCCATCTGCCCTCTGAACCATCCTGCCTCTTGTCAGAGCAAAGTGGAGAGTCACGCCCATGCACTCAGTTCTGTAGAGAGCCCGTCACATGCTAGCCCTCTTTGGGGTTCCAGTTTCTAAAACAGGGGTGCTGGGCCTTTCCTGCCTTCCTCAGGGTTCTCCGTGGGGGCCCGCAGAGAAACCAATGCTTCGGTCCTTCCAGGAGCCCTGAGCAAGGCGGCCAGGGAGATTGTTGCTCAGTGCCCCAGAGCCCCGTCATAATACCTTGTTCTCTCGTATTTGACCTATTTATTGTTTTTCCCTGATTTAGAGGAGATGCAAATTGTTGATTTCAAATGTTAAAGTGGCAAGACCACTTACAACAACAGCAACAAAGAGCTGTCTCTGGAGCCAGACTGTTAGAAATTCTAGCCCTGCCATCCGCCTTGGACAAATTGCCAATTGCTAATCTTCCCAAGCTCAGGTTTTCCGCTCCCTGAAATGGGTGTTGCGTTGTCCTAGCACAGAATGAGGCAAGGTTCCGAATGCAAGAGTCAGCAGGGTTAATGGGCGTGGCTGTTAGGCTTCTTTTCTTATTGTGTCCTTTGTAGGGAAAAACTTGGAAGGAGACACTTCAATTTTGAGACAGAGATAGCAAGAGGGGGTGGGGGAAGGGAAGTCGTTCCCACGGGGAACCCTGATTTCAAGGGCACTCATACCCCGTTGACTGCTGGGAAGCAGTCCAGCAAAAGTACCCAACACTTCGGATTTAGGAACTGATGGACCCGCTCAGGTCCCGACCCCCCGTCTCTTCCTGTGTGACCTTGGACAAGCCAGTTAGCCTCTCTGTCTCAGTTTTCTGTTACGAGGGTAAAATTAGCACATAGCTTACTGGGTTGTTTTCCCCACAAGGTAATTTTTGAGTTTAGAGATGGTAAAGATGCACAAAACCCTTACCACAGTGGCCGGCACACCCCCGCTTTTTTGTTACTACTGTATTACTGCTGCTGTGGTGCTAAAAAGGTCCAGGTGGATGCAAGTTTAAAGAAATGCCTCCTTAGAGTAAAGGCTTCTGGGAGAAGCAGTTGCAGGGCATCTTTATTCTTTCTGCGGGACTCCAGCTTTGAAAACAGTGGGCACATTCTGGCCTTGTTTGGGGACGTGTCTGACGGCGGCCATGTTCTTCCACACCGGTCTCCTACGCACAACGGTGCTCAGGCCTCGGCAGCTGGGGAAGTCGTGGGGTGGGGTGCTGCTGCACCTGAGGGCAGGCTGCTGGAGTCAAGCTGTCAGGGTAATGCCTGCATGTGTGGTTTGCATTTCCAAGAGGAAGCTATGTACACTTGTCTGTCCTACACACCAAGATACATGCCTGCTGTCCATCTTAGGTGCTGTTACAGCATGTCAGAGCAATGTAGTTTTCATAGGAAATTACTTTTAGATATGAAGGGCCTCTTATCATTAAACTCAGTATTCTCAAAGTGTGTAAAAAGGTGGTTTGCTATAGGGTAAGAAAGGGGACTGGGTGGGGTGTATCCTGGAGAGTGGGGCGGTTCAGGGGCTAGCCTGGTCTCTCAGCCTCACCAAGCTTCCCCTCAGATACAACCTCAAGCCCTCCCTAGGGAGAACAAAATGACAGGTCTGTGCATCTGAACTTGTAGACAGACTGGGGCTGGAGAGGTGGCACAGTAATGACACACACTGGCTGCTCTTCCAGAGGACCGGGGTTCAATTCCCAGCACCTACAAGGCAGCTCACGACCATCCGTAACTCCAGTTCCAGGGGATCCAGTGCCGCCTTCTGGACTCTGCAGGTACCAGGCACACATGTGGCACACAGACATACATACCAGGCACATAAAATAAGTAAATACAATAAAAAATAAATAAAGTTATAGGCAGGCAAATGAGTCTAAAGGTGGTTCTTTTTGCAGATCTAAGTTTGGTTTAGATAGTTGGCTATTTTGAGATGTGTGACAGATTATGACCAGCCCAGATACTTTGCTCATGCTTCAGGGTGTGCATCCTTGTGGGGTGCTCCCTGGGGACAGGAACACCTTTTCATCTGCACTGGTGACTCTGTTGCATTGATAATCGGTATCAGCCACCTGTTTAGGGTTCACTGAATCAGAAACCTCATTGTTGCAGACACATGACATGACCACAGTGAGGACAGGGTTCTGTGTACTTGGAGACTAGTCCCTGTCCCAGGGGTGTCCTTACTACCGAAGCACAGATGAGAATCTTGCGGTTGGTTTGCACCTTGTGCCTAATGACCTCTGCATGCGCGTGTGTGCGTGCGTGTGTGTGTGTGTGTGTGTGTGTGTGTGTGTGTGTGTGTGTGTGTGCTCGAGCGCTCGAGCGCTCGTGCTGGCATGTTGATGGACTCTCATGTTGAGTGTCTAGAGCTCTGACCTCCCCGGAACTCCATGTTAACAGCTCAGTGTTATGTCACCAACCTCAAGTTGGTCTGTTTATTTGTTTTATTATTACTTTTAGAAGAATTTTCTCTTTAAAGACTGTTGTGAATCATTCTCATGTTTAGGGTTAGCAATTTATCATTGCTAATAAAATGCTAACTGTCTACATGTTGAGATTTTTTAAAGCTCATGCTGGGGGCTTCTCCAGTCTTTGTAAATTACCTGTAGATGGTTCCTCCTCCCCCTCTTCCTTTTTTTCCTGTCCTGATTTTTTTTTCCAAAACTTTAGTGTTATATATATATCTGAGATTTACTTCGTGGTATTTTGGGACATGTATAGATAGTGAAGTGGTTACTATAGCAGAGCAAATTAACAGGTATTTGCTTCCACAGTTCCTTTTTGGTGACAAGGGCAGCAAAACTTTCTACTTATTTGATAAAAATACTATCATAAAGCTTATCATTTCTTCAGCTCTGTAGACTTGCCCTGTGCACCTGCTGCTCTGGCCTGTGTTTTTAGTCCCGTGTCCATCCGTCTCTCCCAGTATGTTGTCTTATTTCCTATCATCTCTTGGTCTTTTGTAGAACTCTACCTACAAGTGAGATTTTGTAATACGCCGTGTCTGCTTTACTCCACTTAGGAAAGTGCCCTCCAGGTTTCCTGTGGTGGCAAAAGTCAGGATCTCGGCACTAGTTTCTCTTCTGGCTGCATGAACTGTGAGTCGTTAGAGCCCTGGCTACAGTACCCAATTCAGTACATCAGTCTGTAACAATTAGTTGATGAGACCTTAATGTAGTAGAATAATAATTTCGGCCATCTTTAGTGTGCTTCGGTAGTAAGGACACTCCTGGGACAGGGACTAGTCTCCAAGTACACAGAGCCCTGTCCTCACTGTGGTCATGTTATGTGTCTGCAACAATGAGGTTTCTGATTCAGTGAACCCTAAACTTGCTCTACCTGAGCAAGTGTGGATGAGCTGGGTGACGCACCTGCAGCTTGGGAGACTGGCCGTGTGCCTGCCGTGGCTTCTGGAGCTTTTACAACCAAGGTCTTTAGTGTAGTTTAATGTTTCAAGATGTAAAATTCAGATGGGTTAACTTAGCCGCATTGACATGTGAAAGAAACTTAAAATACTGAAATGTTGCTAACATATTTTGTTTCCATACTCTGTTTTTTTTTTTAATGGAATAAAGCAGAAAAATGGAAGTTGCATCCTGCAATTATTGAGTAGCTACTCAGTCACTTTAGAACCGAAGGGAAGAAAATAGTCATTTTCATACATATTGACACCACTTTTCAGGACTCTGAAAGGAGTCTGTGGATTTCAAATCCCCTCCCACAGTTCATTTTCAGAGTTCAGTTAAGGTGCATTGGTGGACACTCTTGAGAGCTGAGATTTCCTTCAACAGAGAGGAACAGCTTTCTCAGTTTATATTGTCCAAGGGTGAGGCCGGCTGCCTTTGGAAATAATGAGTTTCCTGTCTCTGTAATGATGCAAGCATGTGCTGCTTCAGCAGATTTCAAAGTTGTTTTCCATAGTGATAGGCAAGTTGGATAAATACCCACCGTGAGGCAGACGCCACGGGCAGAGTCAGGTTGGGGCGGTGGTCTTGACTCACTGGTCATGTTCCGTGATGTCCCTTAGGAATGGATATTGGAATTAGAGTAAGGGATATGACCACAATGAATCTACTTAAGTTCATGTTAAAAAAGTAAATGATTATAAAACTGTTGTTAGCTGGGTGTGGTGGCGCATGCCTTTAATCCCAGCTCTCAAGAGGCAGAGGCAGGTGGCTCTCTGTGAGTTCCAGGCCCATCTGATCTTCATAAGTGAGTTCGTTCCAGACCAGCCAGTGCTACCCAGCAAGTCTCTGACTCAAAGAAAAAGAAAAGAATACTGATTATTTTTTATATGAAGATAGGATGATTATTATCCTCTGTCTGAAATGCTTGGGACCAGAAGTGTTGTGGATTTTGGATTTATTTTCTTCTGGTTTTAGAATGCTTATACACATGAGAGGTCTTGGGAAGGATTCCAAGCCTATGCATGTTTCGTGTTCATCTCATGCACACAACCTGAAGGTCATTTTTGGCCGTCTTTAGTATGCTCGCCTTTTGACGGTGACCTGTCACTTAACATCAGATTTGGGACTTTCTGTCTGTGCTATCTTGTTGTTACCCTGGAAGCTCAGATTTTGGAGTGTTTTGGATTTTCACTGGGGTACCCAACTTTATAACAGTGACACAATAGATAAATGACTGTCACACTGTAACTGATATGTGCAAGTGGTATTGACACTTTCTAACCTCTTAAAGGTTATTGTCAGGGCTGGAGAGATGGCTCAGGCTAAGAGCACTGACTGCTCTTCCAGAGTGACCCGGGGTTCAATTCCCAGCACCCACATGGCAACTCACAACTGTCTGTATCCCCAGCTCCAGGGGATCTGACTCCCTCACACAGACATACATGCAGGCAAAACACCAGTGCACATAAAATAAAAATAAATACATTATTTTTTTAAAAAAGATTGCTGTTGTTGAGGTTCTCCCCACTAGGTGGGTGGCACAATTAAAATATTTTTTTTTCAGACAGTATCTTATGTAGCTTAGGCTGGCCTCTTAACCAAGTGCTGAGGATTACTGGTGTAGGCTTCCATAGCTGGGTTAATTTTTCTTTTATTATGTAACCACAAGGACCTTGATTCTGTCATGACCAAATTTCACAAGGGAAAACTTCATTTCAGTGATTCATTTAGTGATTCACCTTTCTACTGTTAATATTATAGTTCAAAGAAATATAGAGACTTTAATTTTTAGGTCTCAGCCTATTTGCTTGTTTTGTAGTGAGCACTTGCCTTGGTACTAGTTATCAAGAACATTGGTTTTAAAAAAATGAAGATCATATAGAAATGGCGGGCGCGTATCATTTCATGCCAGGTAATTCTAGATTTTAATTGCTACCTCTTAACTTTACATTCTCAAATTTAAGTCCTATTGAAAATGTAAACATCAGAATTCTTGAAAAATACACATGGATATGGCAGCTGTGCAGTGGTCAAAATTAAGGGATTGTCATGGATTCCAAAGTCCTGTCATTACATCTGTTCCTTATGGTGACAGTAATCCTACAGACCCACAGTGTCGCTCAGTTGGACCCCTGCAGAAGTTGCCAGCTATGCAGAGGTTAGGCAGCTGTGTGTGGTATGCATGGGTGGACAGCTGCAGGCAGGATGGCCCGAGGGGAGCTGCACACAGCCGAGCACCTCTGAAGAAGGCTTGGCTGGGCACGGGAATGCAGAGCCACAGTAGGACAGGGCGGCTCCCCACAGTCCCCAAGGAACTTCGGCAAGTGCTCACTCTGCGTGTGCCCGAGACATTTGGTAGAGGTTAACTCTTCTTGTAGGGAAGACTCAGGAGACTGGTGTCTTACAGATTAGTGGTTCTTTTGATGTGAGGAGTCTTCGGGCAGTAGACCTTAGGGTCCTGTGATAGACAGAAAGATTTCTCTTTGTTTATTTGGAGCTAGAAATATTTTGAAGGGGGCAGGGCAGACCAGTTGAACCCAATTTTTATTTGAGTTTATTACATTTTTCTACCTATCTAGCGTGTATATGTATGTGCATGTGGGGGGGGGGCTCTCGCTTCCACCAGAGGGCTTACAGGGAATAAACTCGGGCCGTTAGGCTTGGTGGCAAGTGCCGCTACCCACTGAGCCACCTTGCCAGCCCGAAACAGTTTCTGAATCATGAAAAATATACACAGTAGAGTAAGATGAAACAGTTTCAGGTCAGAGGATAACGGCATCATGTGTGAGCTTTGGGGTGGGTTGGTGGATAAGCTGCAAGATTTATGACGCAGTTTTCCTCAGCGGGAGCAGGCTGCTTCAAGGGAACGCCCAAGGGTGCTAGAGAGTACCGCAGACTAGCTAGCTGCATTTGTCAGTACTATAGACATCTGATCAAGAAGATGCAACCAAGTAAGGTAGTCCATGTCTGGATCCCAGCACTCAGGTGGCTGAGGCAGGAGGATTGTGAGTTCCAGGTCAGCCTGGCCAGCCTACCTACCTACTAAGACCCTGCCTCAAAACAAGTGAGGGAGAAGAAAACCTATCCTGTAATATCTCTGAGATTGTTTAAATTTACATTGTGATGGTGGTAAAACTAAAAGGTGGTTTGCCCCCCAACCCCCAACCAAACTTGGGGAATTTAATGTATTAAATGTGTATAGGTGAGGTCATGCATTTAGGGGGCTGGAAAGACTGCATTCTGCACATAAACACGGAACCCCATGTCACCCAGCTTCTGCCAGGTTTGGGCGCTGTGCCCCTTGTAGCCAGTGTCAGGACGGGCTAGGCAGTTCAAGGACAAAATGAAGAAGATACTCAAAATTGTGTGCCCTGTGCACAGTCACTTGTGTGCTCCGTCCCTGGTAGGAACTAAGCTGCAAAGACTGCTGGGAAAGGGTAAGAGAGGAGGGGTCAGAAAAGGCACCACGGTTATGAGAAGTTCCCGTGGAGAAAGACCCAGCAGAAGGACAGGGCTGAGGCTTCGGCGGTGGTCTCCAGCATAAGGAAAGAAAAACCTCTCTGATGAGGCTGGTGTTGAGAAGTTCCACATAGGCTGTTGGCTTCTGCAAACCAAATCCTGCGGAACTGAACTCAGGAGAGCTGCTGGTGCTCACGGAGGGCTTGTGGGGAAGGATGACTTCCTTGGTTTAAGAGTTGGCTCCGTTTCACTTTGTCAGCTCTGTACACAGTAGTGAGGGGAAGAGAGGAGATACGTTAGAGTTCACATTTGACGGAGCGGAAGTCAGCTCGGGGAGAGCTCGTCAGGACCACAGACTTGGGCCCTGCACCTGTCTTCTGAGCCACACCGTGGGCGGGGAGGGGTACCGTGTGTCACATCTGTCGCTTTGGTCAGGCTCTCTGGGATGAAGAAAAACTAGAAAATGTGAATACTTGAAAGGTCTTCACAGACGCGTTGCCTCTTTTGTTGTGAGTCTGGGACAGCAAAGTGTCATGTCAGAGCCCTTGCTGGACACCAGTGATGACTGCCTGGAGTAAGTTGCTCTGTTTTACATGCTATAAAATCTCTTCATTTTTCTGTATACTGTACTCCGATTTATAAAGAGATGGCCTCTGCCAGGCAAAAAGAAAAAAAAAAAAAAAAAAAAAAACAACCCAAAAGGATCCAAAGGATGATTCTTGTGTGAAAACAGGACACAGGAGATGTAGAAGTGATTGTGCACAGAGCTCAAGCCTGTGGAAATTGGTTACAAGACTTCCCCTGAATTACAGGTCCTTAGTCATGGCTGATGCCAGAATCTCCATGCAGTTGTGCCTGTGTAAGAACTACGGTCCATCTGTCTCTCCGGGCCCTGGTGGGAGTGCCAGGTGCCCTGATAACGGTTAATGTGGTACGCTAACCCTTCTCATGGCAGATTCCAGTTGGCCTGCCCACCAGAGACAGGCGGAAGAAGTCACAGTTGACTTGGGTTTAAAGGACGAGCAGGTGATTTTTGAGGCCCTGTCATATTTTATATGCTTCCCAACTCCTCCTTGTTCCTGTGGTTCCTTTCTCATGCTGCTGGCCAAACCAGGAACAGCAGGCTTTCAGCAAGCATCTTTAATTTTAACTTTATATTATTTATCGGGAATAAAATGGTCGGAACTGGGGAGTCCTCTCATTGAGTAAAGGCCAGTGTGCAGGGCTGTGCTTGAGAGCAGGCCCTTCAGCAGTGGTAGACAACTTAAGAATAACAGCAGGGCCGGGCGGTGGTGGCGCATGTCTTTAATCCCAGCACCTGGGAGGCAGAGCCAGGTGGATCTCTGTGAGTTCGAGGCCAGCCTGGTCTACAGAGCGAGATCGAAGACAGACACCAAAACTACACGGAGAGACTCTGTCTAAAAAAATAAAAAATAACAGCAGGAAGGTTCCTGGAAGGTAACATCCACTCTTCAGAAGGACCAGTGGAAGACAGGAAGATCATCGCGAAGGTCCCTGGAGCTGTTGCAGTCGGGCTGTGAAACATGTCAGAACGCATTGCCCCAGCTGGTAGTAGTTCAGTTTGGGAAGTTGTGAAACCTTTAGGGGATGGGCCTAGTTGCAGGAAGTGGGTCGCTTGCCGGGGTTGGGGAGTATTTATCGACCCACAGGGCTTCTGGCCCAATCTCTGGCTCCCCTGTCTCCTCCGGGGAACAGAAATCCTAGCTCAAACCACACCAATACCTCCCCTGCCATGAAGTTGTATGCTGAAAGTCCTGCTTGCCCTAAACTGCTGCTGCTTTCTGTTTCTGTTCATGTATGTGCACGTGTGGGGTGTATGTAATGTGTTCACGGTGTGTGTGTGTGTGTGTGTGTGTAGACAGACACTGAGCTGATGTCTAATGCATTCCTCTGTTGCTCTCTCTTTTATTTACTGGAGAAGAACCCAGGCACCACTAATTCCATAATTCCACCTAGTCTAGCTAGCCACCCTGCCATGAAGATATCCCTGTCTTTGTTCCTAGTGCTGGGGTTACAGACTGTTCTCATACCTGCACATTTCTGCAGGCGTGCGTGCAGGCGTGCGTGCGTGCGTGCGTGCGTGCGTGCGTGCATGCATGCATGCTGGGAATGGGAACTCTGTTTATAAGGCATCACTGAGCCAGCTCCCCAGCTTCCCAAACTGCTTCTGTCAGGTAGTTTGTCCCAGCCACAAGAAAAGTAACTGGAGCAGGGGGGTAGGGAGAGTAGTGGAGGGCATGCTGGAACAGGGGTAGGGAGAGTAGTGGAGGGCATGCTTAGCGCAAGATCCTGGGTTCAGTCCCCAGCACCAAAAATACTGCAGATCTTGCATACATTATACATGTATTTTACATTTTCCTTTAGTGAAGAAAGGAGTCAATGGTGTCCTCTGCACATGGTGCCTGTCTGCACGTGTGTGCGAAGACCCAGGTGTTATCTTGGACATTTGTGTTTATCTTCTGGAGTGGCTTTAGAGTAGACTATGAATCTGCTGTAGAAGGTCTTTCCATCTCGCACACTCGCTGCGTGGAGCCAGGCTGCCTTTGGAACCTGCTGCTCTGTTGGCCTTCCTTAAAGGTAGGAGAATGGATTGTTTCCCCACAGCCCCCTGGGGTGAAATAGCTAGTGAGAAGGTCCCCTGGTGTCCCTGCCTTCAGTCTGGATTAGTGTGATGGTGTGCATGTCATCTGTCGCTGCGACAGTAACACTTTCGGGTCCATCGGAAGGTGTGGCGCCACACTCGTTGACGCCAAGGTCATGGGGCCATTAGGGAAGTCCGCCTGGCACTGTTTCTTTGCCGTGCCCTGGAGCACTTAATTCATTGTGTATTATGGAGCAGGAGATTGGCAAGGCTAAAACTTGGCTGATGTTTTTCACTTAATTCTACTAGAAACACAGGCATTTAAAAAAAAATTAAACAATTAAAATTGGAGATACCCCCTCCCCCTGCCTTTCAACTGTAGCATCCAAGGTTATCTTGAGCTCATGGGCTCAAATGATTCTCCGGATTCTCCCAAATAACTGAGACTATAATGCATGCCACTGTAGTCTGATATAATTTTTGTCACTCATTTTAATGCTTTAAAAGGAGTAAAGGGGTCAGAGAGATGGGCATTTGCTGCATGAACACGAGGACCCGAGTTCAGATCTCTAAAACTCGCACAAAAACCTGGGCATGTCCGGGCCCATAATTTCAGCAGAGTTGGAGGGCAGTACCGGGAGTCTCCCTCGGCCCTGCTGGCCACTGTCTTAGCTCCAGATTTAGTGTGAGAATCTGTTTCAAGAGAACAAAGCAGAAAATGGTAGACCCGCAGAACTGATGTTTTCCTCTGGCCTCTGCATACATCTGCATATACGTGTGTGACCCCCGACCCTCACTGAGTCTTAAAAATAGATAAACCAAAAGACTTAAGCCTTCCAGGTACTGTAACTGGTGTCCTGGCCCTGTAAAATCTCCGACAGTATAATCACGGTCAGCTGTTCATTCCGACAGAGTTGAGCGGCCGCGAGTGTTTCGTATTTTTAGATTCTTTGAAGAGCCCTCCGTGGCCTCTCACACCGACTCTTCATTACACGCACTTAGCAACCTTTTAATAAACCTGGAAACCGCTGCCATTATGCAGATATTAGCGAGAGGACCACTTTACTGCCTCAGCCCTGGATGGAGATGCTAAGTTATATTTTAGCTTTATTTTAAGAACATTTCCCAGGGCTTTGGGAGGCCGGTATTGCTTGCCATTAGCTAAACTCAGAATGTTGATGGTGAACAGGGCGGGGGGTGGGGGGTGGGACATTGAAAGAATCTTCAAGAATCCCTTCATTAATGCAAACTCGGAAACACTTCAGCAGTAGAGAAAACGGTGTGCTCCCTCCCTCCCTGCCCCGACCCTCTTCCCGAGTTTCTCGGAGGCGCCTCTGCCCGTCCTTCTGCGGAGTCCCAGATGGCAGGTGCTCACTGCCATGTGGCCACAGCTGCTTGTGTAGCAGCTGGTCTGGGCTGAGACAGGCTGTGCCAAGCGTCAGCACCACCTCAGAGGCTTCCTGCGCCCCCCCCCAAGATCCTGGGGAGCTCTTCCCTGGCCTTTCTGTCTAAACACCTTACCTTCCATGCCTGTATCTGGGGGGGTCCCTTGTCATGCTTTCACAACGGAATTGTGCATCTTAAGTTCCAGTCTGACCCCCTGTATCCACTGTGAGTAGGGAACCCCCCACTAGGAGGACCCAGAAGAAATGGACTCCCGGCACACGTGCACTGTACCCTTCCTTCACTGTCTTTCTGTTTGTGGTGCTGAGACTTGAACCCATGGCCCTGTGCATAGCAGGTGAGTGCTTTACCCCTGAGCTATACCGTCAGCCCTCATTTACTGTCTTAATGTAATTCTCACTCTTTAAAAAGGAATGTAATATCCTAACTGTAACAAAAGAAACCTAAAGAAAATGCCTTGTGATAGAACAGTGCGGCCACCATTCTGTTTCCCGTCCTGGCCGTTAGACTTTGTCAGACTAACCTGCCAGCAGATGCAGAAAGAACCAGCTCTGAACACACGCAGCCATGCGCGTGTGTGTGTGTGGTGTGTATGTGTGAGGAGTGTTGGCCCTGGGCCACATCAGGCCTCTTAGAAGAAGTCACCAGGCTTCCTGACTGAGTCCGTAAGCAGCTCTCCACTGAAGTCCAGCTTCTCCCACCCTTCTGATCAAGTCTTTGCCCTGGGCACCCAATGCTCGCCGCCGCCGCCATGCTGCCTTTTATGTCTGTTCCACTAAATCCGTGAGCCCAAGAATGTTTTCAGTTTTCTGTTCTTGACTGTCCTCAGCACCTAGAACCATTGGAGGTTCTGTTGGATAAGCAAGTCCTTTCTTCTTGCTCTCCAATTCTTTAGCTACGAGGGCCGGTGAACATCTGGATTGCCGACAGTTCTCTCCCAGACATTCCGTCCGAAGGGTGTCTTACTCTAGTTCCTTGTGTTGTGAAGTGAGATGCTGTAGATAAAGAAGCGCCTCCTGTGACTTCACACCATCTCACACTTGGCGAAGCAGACACTAAGTGCTATTTCATCAAGTACTGAGGCAGAGGCAGAGGCAGAGGCAATCGGCTTGCTGACTGAAGGAGAGATTACGCTGGAGAATTGACTGGTCTTTGAAGTCTCCTGGAAGTCACGTGGCTAGCTGGGGAGAGGCGTCGTTACTGTAAACTTTCATCGATACTAATTCTTAAAAGAAGGACATACATATTTTTGGATAATTTAGATGCCACTGTGACCTTATTAACTGAAACTTCTATTTGGTATAAAGTCTCTAAAGGCAATAGAAATCTTTGACGATGTATCGTAGTCTCTGTATCTGAGACCCAGTTTTCCTAAGTCACCCAGGCAACTTGCTCCAACTCCTGTGACCAGGCTATCCTCCTGCCCCGGCCTCCCGAACGGTTGGGATTACGGGGGGCCTACCACGGTGCTGGGCTGGGCCACAGGGTTGGGGCCCTTGCTGCAATGCAGTAACTCACTTGAAAATGCCGAACATAGAAGGGGATGAAAAGAGAAGCGCTTGAGGAAGCAACCGCTCACCGAACCCGGAAACGGAGCCGAGGCCACGAGGTGGTAGTTTGCCCACTTCCCTGTGAATGGTGGTTGGAAAATACTAGTCAGCACCTCCATGCCACAGTATTTCGGCAGCAGATAACGTGTAGGACATTATTTTATTAAGAGATAAGCCAGTTTCCCTTTTCCAAGTTAAGAAATTACAAAGAAATAGCGTCCAAGAGTGACAGCCAAAAGCCACCAAGGCACTGGTAGCACTGTTTTATCTCCCTGACTCTCAGTGGAGGGGACGTGACAGTCCACGTGTGTGACGTACTTCTCATGTCCTAAGAAGTGTGCCACACTGATCACCAGGGGCCCTCTTGTTCCCTGTTTTCATTAAAAGGCCTCTTGATTGGCTTTATACCTTTCCGTGCCAGAGACCAAACCCAGAGCCTTGTGCTTGCCGGGCAGGCTCTCTGGAATGCTCTACATTCCCAGCCTTCACTTTCTGAGGCAGGGTTTTCACTGTGTAGCTCAGGCTACCTCCGACTCATGACCCTCCTGTGCTGGGGTGTCCGTCACGTCCCTCCCTGCCCCACGGACACTTCTTCTCTGTGTTTTCTTCTCCGCCATGTTCTAAGGCAGCGTTTAGAGAGAGGGAGGGTGGCAGGACTGATCCATGGCGCCCATGCCCATCTTAGAGTGTTGCAGCTGCTTATGGCCATCTCGGCTCTCACGTCAGCCATGGTTCCAGTACCCCACCACTGCATCAGTCAACGGTGGACGAATAGTAAGCGCTGCTGGCCATGGGAGTGAGGGGCCAGGAAGGCGTCCCATACCAGGGCTGTCTATTCATGTTCTCTTAAGACGAATAAATAAGAGGAGTTTTTTTTTGTTTTGTTTTGTTTTGTTTTGTTTTTTGTCTACATGGCATGCTTTCTATTTGGAAATTTCTTAGTTTCTTAGTAAAACAAAACTGTTCGGTAGTCCAAATAGACTCTTTAATGCTATAATTCCATTTTGGGGGAAATATTTCCATATGTTGTCATCTGAGGACGAGTGAAGAACTGTGCCCACCGTGGGGACTTGGTATAAAGTAGGTGCACTGTAGACACTGGCAGGGTGTGCAGCTGGATGGCTGACGGAATGGACTGGAAGTCGTGGCAACTGCTGATCTCTTTTAGCCTCTCAGAGCATGCTTTCTCTTGGTTCTCAGGTGGGTGCTAAGCTAAGCATGGGAAGAGGTGGGGGGGTGGCGGGGAGTCGGGGGTTAATGTCAGGTCTTCCCCTGTGGCTCTCTACCTTATCTTTGGACTCCCCTACTAAACCCGGAGCTCATTGAGTGGTTAGCCTGGCTCGCTAGCTGGGTCCAGTGATCCTCCTTTGCCGTCTTCCCAGTGGTAGGGTTACAGACATTTGTGACCACGCTTGGCTTTAATGTGGATGCCTGGGATTCAAACTCAAGTCCTTATGCATGTGTGAGAGGCAGTCTGCTCACTAAGCCCTTCTCCTCGGCCCTGGACAGATGGGCTTTCAAAGGGAATGTCTACCCCAGAGAAAAGAGATGTAAGCCGAAAAGGATTGTTATTATAATATTAGAGCAGTATGGTGTCAACACCAGTCAGTGCTTCGCAAATTCCCATCATGTACACAACTGTGTGTTCCTGGCTGTTATGAGCCTAAGCTGCCAGGGAGAGTGGAAGTCTGTCTCTATGGTTGAATGCTCGGCTGTTAGCATGTATGCAGTAGATACGCCACCAAATTAGAAACAGGAAAAAGCGGCACCAGAGAGACAAAGACTCTGTGTATAGCCCCGAGGGCGGGGTAAAGACATGTTCTTGCACAGCAAATTTTCTGAGGAAAATAAGTCAGTTTTTCAGTGGGGGAAACAACTTTTCATTTGGCTGTAATATTCCTCTGGGATGGCTTCATGAATTCAATAAAACAAAACTAAAGAAAAACCTATTCTGTTGGTGGGAATATATAATTAACCCATAGAAATTAGTGCCATCCAGTAATTACTGAGGGAAGAGGATTAAATGCTGGGGTGAATAAAAATAGTCTCTGATATTGTTCTCCCCGGGCTAAGATTGTAAGACCTGTCAGTCATGCCGTGGAAGGGTCTGGCTTGTTATCGGTTGGGTTGCGAACAGCACTTTCTCCTTCCCTATTATATAATGGCACAGCCCAACATGCAGGGGGACTCCCCCCCCCACCGTTCTCAGAGGGTGTGGTGTGAGGAGCTACCAGAACAGAGGGAAGTTACGGTTGCTTGGGCATTCTATTTAGTATGTATTTAAATTGTGTTGCAATTATTTTGACCTTTTGAAATTAATTCCTTGTTGAAGAGAAAGCTCAGCAGTTAAGAGCACACACTGTTCTTCCAGAGGACCCAAGTTTGGTTCCCAGCACTCACATCAAGAGGGTCACAACCACTGCTGCCTCCAGCTCCAGGTGGATCCAAAGCCTCTGGCCTCTGTGGGCATCTGCATTCACATGTTATCACCTGCTTCTTTGAGTTCTGGTCAAGGCTTGAAACAAGGCCTCTAGATGGGAGCTAGGACGTCCGATTTAACCCCCTCCCTCTGCCTTTGATGGCTGCGGTCATTCCCCTGCTGTGAGTCAACTCCAGTTCCTGGCTTCAAGGAGTCTCTCCTTTGTTGGAGGACCATGGAGATAAATATCCTGTGAGGTAAAGCGCACGCACGCACGCACGCACGCACGCACGCACGCACGCACGCACACACACACACCCTGTGAGGAAGGACTGTTTTCATGATAAAGGGAATCAAAACTCAAGCCGTTCTTGGTTATGAGCCATGGGAAAGACTCCCCAGAGGTGAGACATGAACTCAGGGAAGGAGCCACTTTGGAGGTTCGTGGGTCTAAGTGGGTCATTCGGGCCAGAGGCAGCTCACCAGCAAGAAGAGGGAACATGAGGCCGCTCCCAGGAAATGTCTGGAACCTGGTTCTGTGCCTGAGCATGAAGCTTCGTTGATATTGCAGAGCTTGGGAGGAACTCAGGGTTTCCCAGAGCTTTCATCCACTGCTCGGGTGAATGTGGACAGCCTCTTTAGCGGTTGCCCACCCATCTAGGGTTCTGAGGGATGGGCATTTTCTCTCTCCAGTGTGACAACAGTTTAGAGAAAGACATCCCAAAGACCTGACTGACTCAGGTTTGAGTTTATCAGACTCAAACACCCCCACCTCCACCTCCACCCCACCCCCACGCCAATCTGTTGGCCCTTATCTCCCTGTCTGCCATGTCTAGGCCTCTGTCTTTCTGCCCCTTCTTAATCGGCCCTTCTGGAATTTGTCCCTGCATCCAGCTCCTCGGGGCTTACCATTTCCTTTTCTCATTCCCTTCCCCATTTCCACCCTGCTTCTTGGAGATGTCTTACAGACGCGGTTGGCTTGGTCCCCATCCTGATACCTCTTCCCAGGTACACCTGTGGCAGACACATTCTGTGTTTTCAAAAGCTGGCATTTTCCAAGAAATCTGCATGTCTAAGAAACTAGATTATCTTATTATTATTATCTAGATTATAGAATGCCAGCACTAGAGCTGAGGAGTCGCTTAGCATTTTGTACCAGTCTGGAGAGAGAGGTGAAGATGCCCAGGGCAGTGTGCTATGTAGTCCAACTGTCCCTTGTCCTGTCCTGTCCTGTCCTGCCAGCTGCAGTGGGACCAGAAACTGTTCCCAGAGCTCTGGCCTGCTGGGTCCTCAGGGTGGAGTGGCATTTGTGTGCTAAGTGATTAGGCTCTTAAACAAAAAAAACCCAAAACCAGGAGAGCTAACTGCATTGTATCAATTAGTCTTTATTACCAGAAAAACCACTGGGAGCCTTTTTTTTTTTTTTTTTTTTTTTTTTTTTTTTTTTTAAAGAAAGCAATTCTAGTGTAGGCTCAGATATGCCTTAACATAGAGTTCATTAGTAGGGACTGAGTACAAGTAAAATGTAGCTCCTTATTTTTGTAATGGTTTTGATGTTTGTCAAATATTGACTATCCGAAGAAATTATTATACAATAACAAATGTTACACTACTAACTATTTGATAACTTATTCTCTGTAGATACTAATCCAATCTTTAATTTTTTTTTATTTTGCTTTTGAAACTTAATACATTTCTTCATGCTCATGGGGCTGCCTACCTCATGAAAGAACAGCCATTTCTCTGTATTTGTAGAAAATTATTTGTGGAGGTAAGACCTAGATCACCAAATGTGTGTGCACCAAATGTGTGTGCTGACGCATGCCAGATTCCAGCTGACTCCGGAGACCCAGGCAGTTAAATTGGAGAACTGTCACTTTCTGGTAGCCTTTTTGTAAGAAGGCTTGTCCAGCCCCTTAAGCGCTGACTGCACCTCTGAACCCCTTTCATCCTGCTCATGGTAGTTCCAGCTCCGTAGTGGGGTGTGGGCCACCTTACTGTTACCACAGCGGGCCTGCACCGCCCAGCCACATGCCCTGATGCTGTGGGTGTGAGGACCCTGAGGCACTTAGGTAAAATCCCTTAGTGCTGTGCCTGACCAGGATGAGTACATTCAATAGCGTCTCATTAACAATTCATTGGAGATGCCTCTGTCTGCCCATAGGCGATCAGTAGCTAAGGTTCCTTACCCTCCTCCTCCTTTGCAGTTAATTTAGTTCATATTTTCTTTTAAATTTCTTTCTTGCCAAAAGTGGCCAGAAGTCCATTAGCCATTTTGGTAACCTTTTAAACCAGTATTTTTATTTTGTGTATATTCGTGTGCGCATTCTAGGAATTGAACTGAGAGCCTTGCACATGCTAACTCTACCACTGAGATACATCCTCAGCCTTTAGCAACTTGTTTGTTTGTTTCAGATAACATGTTATTTATTTCGTGAACTTAAAAACCAGCACAAGTTAATGTCAGGTACTTCTTGAGAACGCTGTGATAAATGCTTACCCAAGATCCATGCATCTAGCTGTCAGAACCATCGAAGCTTCCATTTTAGGAACAGTACACACGGGGTGGATAATTGAAAAGATGAAATGCTGCATAATGAGCTCCACTGTATCCTGTTACATTCCTTCCCAGTTACCAGCCATTTTAAGGTCAAATCCAAGCACACCCTCTAACCCTCCGAAGCACAAGCTCACTTTCTTTTTTTACTACCCTGTCACAGCTTTAAACGCTTGTGCCTGTTCTGAGGGACCATGGCCCAGACACTCTATTAGAAGTGACATCTGAAGCTTGTTTTCAGTCACATCTGCTTCCACAGAGACAACGTGTGTGGGTTGTTTGTGGATGTCCGCCCTTCCCTCTTCTCTCTGTGGTAGTGTCTTTTGCTGTTTAGTCCTGGGGCCTGGTTGCTATGTAGCTCAGGCTGACCTTGTATTCCCAGCAATTCTCCTGTCTCAGCTTCCTTGTTTATTTTTTACTTAAAATGGCTTATGTAAAAAGTTAGAGAAGTAGAAAAATGCATTTTACTAATTTTGCTTTAAAGCCATAAACATGATAACCCTCATTATGAAAAAGCTTTCATTGTGCCCTTTTCCAATATACTATGTAGTGCTAGAATCAAGCCTGACACACAGTGTCTGCAGTCCGCCGACTAGGTGGATGAGGGCATGAACCCATGGGCCTTGTAACAGACACCCTGCAGAAGTAAGGGTACAGCTTTACATCTGAGAGCCAGTCTAGGTCAGAGCTTGGGAGGCCGGACATGCAGGGTCCTTTTTAGTCATTCCCTCCCGGCATGTCTGTAATTAAATACATATGCGGGTTAGAAACCAGGAGACCATCATTATTTACCAATAGAGATAGACAGACCTGGGTTGAAGTGACTTGCTTGGTCACAGCTTCCATGGCTGCATTGCCTGTACCCTCAACTTGGCAAACGGAAGCTACCAGCGTTTGGTGGGCAAGAGCTGACTCTGCAATGGCTGTGTGTGTAGGGGTGGGGTGGGGGTGTCAGTGGCGCCCTTAGCTCCCATCTTTGTACCCCCCCTTCACTCTATTTAGATGAATTCCTTGCCCCTCTTTTTCTTTACATAGCTTACCTTCTTACTGCAGATTAACACCCCCTTCCATTTGTACATGTATACAAGCCTTTCTGTCTTCAGTCTCTCTTATTTTCCTTTTTACTTATTTTCTTCTGATTATAACTGAAAACCGTGACAGTTCCCTATGAGGGAATTTCACAACCGCGAATCTTGCAAACAGTTAAGTATAAGGTTTAAATGCACTGTTCTTGAGTCCCCGGAGACATACTCAAATGGTTGCCTCAGTAAATTTAGACTAAAAATGTTCTACGTAAGGATAACGCTTTATTATCAGAAAGCAACAAAATGTAGGGCTCTAAAAGCAGGAGTGTTGTGTGAAAGTGGAGCAGGTTAAAGTGAAGGAGGAAGAGAGCAAGCCGAGAAGATGACAGCCCCAATGTTTACTATTACATTATCTCATCTCCTTGTAGGCCAAACCCACCCATGTTTTTCTGAAAGCTTCAGCCTTCAAGACAAGTAAAGGTTTCTTTGATAAATTTAAGTGTTTTGTTTAATGACTAAATGCTACAGATAGGATTAGTATGTAGAAGAAAATTACGTTAGCGTTTTCTGCATCTACACAAATGCATTAGGCTTTATTTACTTTACAGGTCATAATTTTGTGGACTTGTTTAGTAAACGACTTCTGTTCATGACATTGGATACTCAGGAACACGCACTCGGATCTTTGAATAATGAGCTTAGAAGTTCACTTTGAAAGCCAGCCCAGCCGTGTACTCGGAGACTACCTCACAAGCCGACAGCATGCTTCCTGGGTACCCTGCTCAAATGTGGTCCAGAAGCATCTGGTTCGAGCAGCACAGCTTTTGCTCATCAGCCCAGAACGGTTGGGGCTTTGCTTTGAAATGAACTCATGGTTTTTTAGCAGTAGTCTAGAATGCAAAGGACTGCTTCGAGACTCCTCTACATGCTTTAGTGTTCCAAAGCAGGGCTTTAAGAGATTAAACATGTTACACTGAATGCAGAAGACTTTCCCATTTCCCACGTATAGGAGCCACTATCGACTCGGAAAAGTACGTCCTGCTTTTTGGAAAAGAGTTAATGCTGTTCAAAGCTTTCTCGTGTGTTCTTTGTACAAGTATCAGTCTCCGGAGAAAGGTGTGTGAAAGACACATTTTCTAGTTATGAAATAAAGGCCAATATTAACTTATCTAAGGGGAGTCCGGTTTTAGATATTTGATTATTTGGGTGTGAAAAATTTGCATCCTGTGGATTCTGCCATGAGAAATATTCCATTACGTTAGATGTTGATGACTTTTTTTTTTTAAATGAATGCTGCTTTTGTAAATAATCCTCAGTTTGTTAAAAAAATCAGCAAAACTCCACAAATACAGTGTTCCATTCCTCCTTTTATTTTTGGATGAACACGACATTCGGGGCCGTAGGGCCACCGGTGAAATCTTAAGGTCTGATCTGCTGGTCTACCCAGTCTCTGTGTGCTGCTTCAGCAATACTGTGGTGTTCTTATTCGTGTGTCACAGCTATCCGCTGACTTTCATCCTGGGAGCTGTTGGTGTGCAGCTAGTTAATGGGACACCACCGTAAGCACGCACTTTCCTTTCCTCGCTGTTGGTCAAGAGCTGGCTTTTTCAGCATCTCACAAACCGTTAGGACCCTGGTTTACTTGGTAATCGAGGTGTTTGACACTCGGGTGGAAGCTTTCATTCTGACTCCACTGAGGGATTTTTGTGCCAGGCATTACATTTTTATTTTTACAAAGCTATAGTGTGTTGGAAACGTGAATTTTATCTAAAACTGGTTTAGTCAATATATTATTATCTTCGTGCAGTTATGTTCTGTGGGTTAGAAACAGATGTTTTACTTAGAAGTAAGTTTTACTGTAATGAATAGTGAGTGGATTCACCTGATCTCAGAGAAGAGCTATGTGTGTGTGAGAGAGAACAAGAATGAATGAATGAATGAATGAATGAATGAATGAATGAATGAACACCCCGCTAACTGGGGATAGAACTCGGGTCCCAGTATGTGGTAGATGAGTACTTTACCACTGAGCCACACTCCCAGCCCCTCACCCCAATCTGTCCTCTTCATGTATGTCATAAAAATACATCAGCCATGGACTAAGTTTCCTAGGGAGGAGTAAATGCCGTCTATTCTGATACTATGCTGGCATGTCATTCCTACCAGCAGAGGATTATTATCTTTTTTTCACTTGGAAAGAAAGCAATGGAGAGATGTGTGTTGAGGGATCTTATCAAATGTGAGTGTCTATTTGAAGCTCTGTTTCCAGTGGGGCCTGTTTTAAAAGGGTGATGTCCCGGAAGCCATGTGCTGAGAACTTGAGAACATGGCAGGGTTGTGTGGTTGCATATAGCGTTTGAAGACGAGCCAGCTGTGAACTGTTGCAGAATGGCTGTGTTCCTCGGGTGTCTAGAATTGCCTTCTGAGATACTTTTAGAAGCATCTTCTTGGCTGTCGTTAAGTATTTGATTATGGCTTTTGGGTTGATGAGTTTCCAAAGCAGGCTTCCTAAATTAATACCGTCCAGTCCGCCTGCATGAAAAACTGCCTTTTCATTGGTGAGTTGGGGAAGGAAGCTTTGAAAGACTGTGGTTTCACTTTGGATTTTTATCTCAGGTCCCTGTCCCCATGGTTAGATGATAAACATGAAAACTGTGGTTGGTAGTCAGGAAGTTTTGTGTTAACATCGTTGTAGCTCCACATTTCTAGATGTTTACTTCGAAATTCTTCCTAACAGAGCGGATAAACTCCACTTCTGCACGTCCACAGGCAAATTAATAATTATATAAATTGGCATTGGGAAACAGGGTAATGATATAAAAACTGGGATTGGAATTTGAAGAGAATAATTAAAATATGTTCACTGGCTAATTTTTTTCCCTTAAGATACTTGACCAGTCTTTGCTTGGTGAGATTTCCTAGAATCCTGTCTCAAACATCATAGAGAGTTCTGTGTGTTTGGTCTTTCTGGAAAACAAAAATTAGAAAAAGCTATCAAAAATTTTAAAATATGTAGCTTTTAATCCCAAGGTCATAATTGATAATCTACCCCATAGAAATAGAAGTGTTGACTGCTTAGTAACAAAATTGTGTGTGTGTGTGTGTGTGTGTGTGTGTGTGTGTGTCTGATTATTGTGCATAGTATTAGAACATTGAAAACAAAGTGAGTGACCCTTCAGGACTGAAATAGCCAGTTAGGCTGCAGTGCATTCATACAATGGGAAAATTTAAGTTAGTTGAGTTAGACCAGCAGCATAGGAGGAAATCTATAAAATTCTATTCAGGAAAAGGGAGACTCAGAGAATTATATGACATAAGATATTTTTAAGTATCTTCAATTCAGATTTTAAAAACACAAAACATTTTTCTTGTGTTATTTGAAGATTAATTAACTTTTTTTTTTATAAATGTACATTTGTGTGTGCGCGCATATGAGTGCAGTGCCCACAGAGGCCCGATGAGGGCATCAGATATCCTGGAGCTGGAGTTACAGTCAACTGTGAGTTGCCTGAAGTGGTTTCTGGGAACAGAGCTCAGGTGCTTCAGAAGAGCAGTAGGTATCCATAATTGCTGGACCATCTCTCCAGACACCTCCCACCGTCTCTTGTTTTTTCATCACAGCATTGGTCGTGAAGTAAAGTGATATTGGCACGTATTCAAGAGACAGTTTGTGTGTATTTGTGTTTGGATATATTAAATATATAAATGAATGCATGCATATCAGAATATCAGAATATTAATGGTGATTATCTTAGATATTGGTAATATAGAAAGATGTTTATGTTTTTCCTCGTTATTTTTAAATTTTTGAAGAACTCTATAGTTACATAATATTACAGAAGAATAAAGCTTTGTGGATCAGGAGATAATAGAACCGTTATATCTGATTGTTGGTTCTGTGCTTCCCACAAAAACAAACAGAAAAGTAGTACTGTGTCTACAGAAAGTGTTAGTAGACTCAGAAAATTTCCGTGGTCCTTCAATAGTAATGTGTATTGAATTCATACAGCTAAATATTTCTTTTGTGATGAATCTCTCAAACATCACCAGTTAGTGTCAAAAATCAAGGTAACTTAGTGTTACAGAATTTTTCTCTATAAGGTGCACAGATACTAACCTGGAAATAGAGTGACTGATGGATTATTGACTCACATTTAAAAAAAAAGAAGAATCAGAAAAGACAATAGCAAACAAATTTGTGGCACACAGGCATATTAGTGTGTGCGCTCCGCATGAAGAAGTGCCTTTGTAGAAAATGGCTGAGAAAAACACAAACGGGAAAAACCACCAAGAAAGAACAATGAATGACCAGCAAGCACAGTGATGTCTGTGTTGTGGGAGCCCACAAAGGTTTTCTAGTGAGAGCTGAGCTTGCTTCACACAGCAGGGCTGCGTTAGGGAGGGGCTCGGCCACGTTCATAGTCACCAGGTAGTTGGGATGGTCTACACTTGGCTGTGCTGCTGGGAGGTCTTTTGCTCCACCCCTTGGCATTCCTTTAAAAGCTCTTTAGCAGCTGGTGGCAGTGGTGGCACATGCCTTTAATCCCAGCATTTGGGAGGCAGAGCCAGGCAGATCTCTGTGAGTTCGAGGCCAGTCTGGGCTACCAAGTGAGTTCAAGGAAGGGCGCAAAGCTACCCAGAGAAACCCTGTCTCGAAAAACCAAAAAAACAAAACAAAACAAAAAAAGCCCTTTAGCAGAGACAGAAGGGGCTGGTGGGTTTGACCCAGGCCCTCCCTCCACCGCCACCCCCCCCCCCAGCTATCCTGTCTTTCTGTCTCTCTCCCTCTATATTTCTATCTATATATTCCCTGTTTCTCCCAGCTCAAGAAGTACCCTGGTAGGGGGAGGGAGCTGGTCTCCCTCACAGTGTAAATGAAGCAATACTTGCACGAAACTGATAATAATTGAACAGAAGCTGGGGATATATCTTATACACATGAATATACGCCCAATTCGATAATTCCTTTCCTAGGGACATATCATGATGTAGTGAATTAGAAACTTGTTCATGATGCAACCTATTTGTAATGACCAAAGTCAAAGGAAAATTACAAATGTGTAAAAATAAGATGACACTGTGGTTTTTGTTTTTGTTGTTGCTGCTGTTTTTTTTTTTGTTTGTTTGTTTGGTTTTAGGTGTTTTTCTTTTTTTCTTTCCTTTCTTTTTCTTTTTCTTTCTTTTTTTTTGAGACAGGGTTTCTCTGTGTTGCCCTGACTGACCTGGAACTCGCTTTGTACAGGCTAGCTTCAAACTCATGTAGATCTGCCTACCTCTGCCTCCTGAGCTGGGATTAAAGGTATGTGCCACCATGTCTGGATAAGATGACATTATGTTAAGAGCTATTCAGTTGAGACTTATGCCATTACAAATCACAATTTGTGTGTTCATGTGAAAAAGTTAGTGAAATTAATCTAATATTTAAAGATGATTAAAATAAGCAGTTAGTTAATAATATGCATATATAATTTTATTTTGTAAAATTATTTATAGAACATTGTATAGAAAAATGTCTGGGTGATTACATATCCAAATATAGTAAGTTGGCTCAGGAAGCTGGAGGGATGGCTCAGTTAAGAGCACTTGCTGCTCCTGCAGTGGACCCCACTGACTCCCAGCACACACACCAGACAGATTCCAACTGCCTGTGACAACAGTTCCAGGGCATCTAAGCCCTCTGGCCTCCTCAGGCACCTGCACACATGCGATTTACATAAACTCACTCAGGAACATACACTCATAATAAATAAATCCATCTTTAACAGACACAAATAAATCCATATTTAACAAAAATACTGTGACTCGGGCCATTGAGATGAGCCAGGATAAAAGTGTTGGCTGCACAAACCCAGTGACTTGAGTTCAATCCCTGAAACCATGTGGTGGGAGAGAAGCACTTCTGAAAGTTGACCTCCAGCCTCCACACGCTTGCCATGGCTCATGAGCGTGTGTATGCACGTGCACAATAGTAATACCATGATAGTAAGAAAATCACCAATAGTAAACATAGTGAGTCTTCCTGACTGATTATTTCATCATTCTGAGAAAACTCCAAACCCTTAATAACAATGATACCGACATTCAAATAAATACATTTCTGAGTGTATAAATGTCCTTTTCATAATTAGATAAAAAAAAAACTATCAATCGATACATTAAGAAAAAGCCAACCCCCAAACACATAGAAATTACATATTAAAGATTTCTTCACAACTGGAGGGAAGAGGAAGGTTAAGCTACTTTTAACATTTATTAGGCACTTACTGTGTGCCCTTCGCATGCATTATTCTAGCTAAATGTTTGTTTATTTGCTAATTTAGCAACTTTATTTCGGACATCTGTTTGCTGTGTTATAGTCCCAATAAACAGTCCTTTTTATAGGCAAGAAAATAGTCTCATAAATCTACCCTTGGAAATCACACACTAGTTAAGTGGAAAGCCAAGGTTAAATCCAGCCAGAATCGTCAGGATTCTCCCCACGAGTTGCTGATGCTAGGCTACCACGGTTGGTCTGTCAGCAGTCACCCGGCTGTCAATAGGAAGAGTAGAAGCCAAAAGAATGTGGATCCTAATTCCAAGCTGATTCCAGAATTTGGGAGTTTCCCAGCGGCCAGCATAACCTGGCCGCAGAGCTCCATGCTAAGCCAAGTGCATTGGTGCTCCCACTGAGTCCAGGCTGGAGTTTGTCAGTGATGTTTCCTGCATTTCCTGGCGCTGTCTGTGAGTTTTTAAGTGATGCGAGTGGATGTCAGGCTACAGGCTCCTTTTTCCTTGACTTGACTTTGCTGTCAAATGAGATTTTAAGCTAGCTGAAAAGTATCTATTTCTCCCAAATTGAACAATAGTGTACCCTGCATATTAAAGGGCAGAGCTGAACACAGAAGGCAAGAACCCGTAATTATGTGCAAAATGTTTTCGGTTGAGTCTGTTGGCATGCACACCCGTGGCAAATTGAGGCTGCCCTTTGGAAAGCTTACAGCACAACACGTCAGAATCCATCGCCAGTATTCAGCGGAATCTCTCAGAAATACTGAACTAAACCAGAGAGAAACTCCTCTGTGTTATGGAAGGCACTTGGTTCTTTGAGTTGTTTAGGAAAGGGTTTTCACAGGGGGTTGAAGTTTGGAGCTGTAGGTGCAGCTGATAACAGAGTGCAGCCCAGTAGAGGAATGTTGGTGCCGCCTTTAAGCCAATGGGGGTTGCAGGCATGAGCATGGGCCAGACTGGTCATGCTGGCCCAGTGGGGAGGATTCTTGGGGTCTTCCTCTTGTCTTTTATTGCCCCCACCTTTTCAAAGCCGGAGTTTGTAATAAACTGCCCAGGCTATTGTGCCTTTTAGGTAAGGAATTTGAGTTTGTGGTTCCTTTTGGTGTCTAGCCGAGCTCCTCAGTATTCTTTCTGTCACTTTGCCTGTCCTCATTTCTCAGGGTCACAGCTTATTCTCGGCGCCTTTTCTCTTTTCCACACTGGAACCCTCCTCCAGCACCTGTAACGTCCCACCCCCAGACAGTGAAAGGCATAGGTTGACTTGCCAGTCACTCATTCATCCATCATTAGTTGTGTCCGAGGAATGTAAAACAATAAGGCAAGTCCCTTGTCCTCAGAGAGCTCAGAGTTATAAAAGGACGCCTCAGGTGTATACCTGCTCAGACCACACCGTTAGCATGGAGCACGAAGACAGTAAAACAGAGCTTTAGAGGGAGCAGGATCTCTCTCTATAGGGAGCTTTGGGAGAGGGAAGGGTCATCTGTGAGCTGTGGCTGCTGTCCAGTGGCCCTGTCGTTATCCTGAAGGGGAGGTCCTCTCTTCTGGAATGCTTCCCTGTGCTGGCCCTCACACATCTCCTGTTCTTTCCTGCCTTTTGCAGCCCATGGCCCATGGCTTTGACTCTTTTAGAAAATGCATCTGGACAGATAGATGACTCTTCATATCCACGGTCCAAACTAAGAACAAGATGAGTTTTCAAGAAACATTTATCAGTCACAACAAAACTCCATGTGATTAGTTTTCAGGTGTTTGTTGATAATCATATCTTCGTTGTATGTGGTTTGCAAGGATGACTGAGGTCTAAGGCTCAACACTCAGCTCTCAGGAATGTAGATTATTTGAGATGATTCCTGTCCTGTGGCCCTTGAAAAATAAACTTTAATTCTGCGAGCCACTTTATGTTCCCAGTGAAGTTAATAAGAAGTATGGAGAGTTTCTTTGGGCCTCCTATTCCCACACACTTTCAGCTTCCCTCACTTTGAGTTTCCACACCACAGTGATACGTTTGTTAAAAATCAATGACCTACATTGACACCTACCATCCCAAGTTCAGAGTTCACATTGGAGGCCACTCTTCATGCTGGGGATTTGGACAAATACATAAAAATGTAAATAATGACAGCTCTTTACCTGTTGAATTGTAAGTCAAGATAATCACCATCATACTATCATCATATGTACATTTTTTGGCTTTCAAATGTCCTGTAAATTCTTTGAGTTAAAAGGTATAATGTATTGATGTGTAAGGGAGCCTGCACATTGATTATGAAAGAAAAGCCTGATGAAGTGCTGCGGTTGAAATAAGATGTGGCTAATGAGAGCTAGCACGAGATCGACTCAGCTTACACATTTCATTACCTTTCAGGAACACGTCTCTTGCACAGACTGAGATAGGCTGGTGCTGGCATTTGTTTAATAGGATCCTGTGAGTCACAGAGGACCAAGATCTTTCATCTATTTTCCTGCCTGCCTTCCAAAACAGAAAGTTTAGGGTCCACTAAACAGTTCTGGAACCCTGATTATGTACCAGGAGTTGTGGGAAGGAGTGGGCGCCTGGGTACAGGAGATATGTTCATGCCATCCTAGGAGCTAATGACCCGGAGACCGTCCTTAGAGGAGGTTTAAGGACAGTGCCCGAGACCTTGCAGCCACAGGGCTGGGGCTTTGCTGTGGATAGGAGGGATGTAAGCCAGTGGAAAGCCTCATGAGTCAACTCATGAGCAGCCCGGCACAGGGCCTCTAGAACAGTGCTTCTCAACCCGCCCGACGACGCTGCGACCCTTTAATCCTCGTGTTGGGGTGACCCCCAGCCATAACATTAGTTTTGTTGCTACTTCAGAACTGTTTTTGCTACTGTTACGAATCGTAATGTAAATAGGAGTGTTTTCCAATGGTGTAGGCAGCCCCTGTGAAAGGGTCACTTGATCCCCAGAGGGGTTTTCGACCCACTGGTTGAGAACTGCTGCTGAAGAACCAGATCTGTCCTTTATGGCTACTAAATAAAAAGCCTTTTGTCTAGCTAACACTCGTGGTGCATGAATTATCTTGCAGCTTCAAAGGACATAGACTATGAGCCTGTGAGATATGTGTGTGTTTAGATAAAGAGAAAATAAATCACTGATGACTAGAGAAAATTAGAGGGGGCAGGACTTGTCCATCGACCCTCTGCACACTGGAGAGAGGGAGCTGAGACCTGGCTCCAAATTTCTTGGATTCTCTTGTCAGGCATGAGCTGTCCCTGGGAGCCTGGAAAAGCCTGGAAACTTACTTAGAGACATTATAGAACCCTTATGGAGAGGATATAAAAAGCTCAGGGCTAGATTGTCCAATATTCAGAGGATTAAATATGACCTTGGGTGAGTTATTGAATTTCTCCAAATTCAATTTTGTCTTCTTTAAAATGGAGATAAAAATTCACCTGTAATAAGATTGTTCTGCAGACTTCCAGGGATAATATATGTAAAACCTGTGTGATATTACTGGGCTTACAGTAACTGCTTAGTTAGTTAAAAAGAGGGGTGACTCACTCCACTGGGGTCTGCGGCTGCCTAGTGGCTGTGTAATGCCATTGGGTTGATGTAGCTAAAGAGGCTAATCATGGTTTGTTTCTTAAATCAGAAATATGACAATTCTCATTGCTGAACACGCACTCGCTTACATTTTGGTCTTTGGGTAGGTTAACTCTTTCATTCTTCCTGTTGTTTTAAATGTATTGACACTGGTGTAACTTGTATTTTCTTTAAGTTTTCAGACTCCTCTATGCACATCAAACATTACTATGCCACGATTGGCTTCTTTTTGTAGACCAGGCTGGCGTCAAGCTCGGAGATCTGCCTACCTCTGCCTCTTGAGTGCTGGGATCCCAGGTGTGCGCCACCGCACCCAGCTCTATTGTTTTGTAAACGTTTTGATCCCGAAGTGAACTTGCTGCCCAGGTGTCTCTCTTGCCGCGGCTTATGTCACTTTTTCTAATGTACGTTTTCTAGTTGGCAGTATTTTTCCAGCGTGTCTTGGGCATGGCCCACGCCACCACATCTCAAAGAGCAGACCGTCCAGGGTGTAATTCTAAGATCAACAAAGCAAAATTTAGGAAGCAGTTCTCTTGTGGGTGAGTGAAGCCCTAGTGTGTTTTATTCATAGGTTTCTTAGGAAAAAAATTATGTGTTTCTTTTTCTGCTTGTACTTCTGGCGCCACATTATTTTTATAGTAGTGACCTCAGTAGAGGTTGTTGTAACCCCAGATAGGTAAAGCCCATTTTCTAAGGCCAGCTGGAAAAAAAAAATTTTAAATAGCATTCATATATATATTCATATCCACCCCAAATCCTGAATGTAAAATTTAACGTGGGTGCACTCACTTACTGAAAGTGCTTGCCGGGCAGTGGTGGCGCAGGCCTTTAATCCCAGCCCTCGGGAGGCAGAGGCAGGTGGATCTCTGTGAGTTCGAGGCCAGCCTGGTCTCCAAAGCGAGTTCCAGGAAAGGCGCAAAGCTACACAGAGAAACTCTGTCTCGAAAAACCAAAAAAAAAAAAAAAAAAAAAAAAAGTGCTAATAGTAGTAAGGCCCTATGTCCAGAAAAGAAAGGGGAAAAAACAAACAAACAAACAAACAAAACACAAGAAAACAGCAACAACATCTCCTTTAAGGAAAAAGACACACTAGTAGTATTGATGAACATGTCATCAATTGGTTTTACCTTTATTTCTCTTGGTCTATCTTTGTCTTTGCTCTGGGCTATGGAGATGAAAGGCCATCCCTTTGGAGATCTCGTGGACAAAGAGAAAAGTCAAAAGTTGCTCCTGGAGGAATTGTCAGACGTTCACAAAAGCAACACTCTGAAGTGCGTGACGTACCCCGTAGAGTCTGGTATGAGCCCCTTGAGATGTGAAGGGCAGAGGGAAGATTGGCAGCTGTGTTCCTGAAAAATCGCCATTGCTCTAAGTGTTGGAGGATGGTTCCCAGCCCTTCTCGGGGGACGACGTCTGGAGGTGATGCTTCCTGTCGTCACAGAGGCAGGAAGTGCTGTGCTGCCAGCGGATTGTCCCCACCAGTGGGCGTCGACTGTTGATGCTTATGAGAGTGCTGTGTTCCTGTGGGAGGCCTGAGCTCCGCAAAGTGACAGTCACCGTGTGTCATGTCATTCACAGTATTGTGTGTCAGGACAGATGCGGAACAAAATAAAACCTGACCCCGGGCCTGCGGCGCACACTGACGTTGAATGCTGAACACTTTCTGATGCCCTTGGGAACCAGGGCACACTTAATCAGGCTAAGGGAGTTTACCATCTAATTGGCAAGTCACTTGGGGCCCTGTTTTCAGAATCAGAAAATGAACCACAGGCTCACAGGGGTAACTGCTGCTGGTTTCCAGCTGCCCCTTTGTGCTCTGGGTTTGGCTCGTCTTTACCCTTGAGGTAGCAAGATGGCCCCAAAGCCACAGCCTTTCTTTTCCCATCATTGAGTTCAGCAGGGCAGAGTCACTTCCCCTGACTGTGAGAATCCAGATCGTAGGCATGACTGACAGTAGCTGACCCAGTTGGGACTTTGTCTATTCCAGCAGGCGCTGCCATGCTCTCACTGGACAGGGGTGCTTATTTTCTGGGCACAGGTCAAGTTTCAGCTCTGGAGGTAGGCTGGGTCAGGAATCGGAAAGGGGCAACCCCAGGTGAGACCATGGGAAGGTGTTCCCAGAAGGAGCTGAGTAGTGGCTGAGCAGAGCAGCTGGGGTCCAGCAGCCAAGAGAAAACAACACCAACAAAACTTCAGCCGTTATATGTCATACATTATTTCCTTAAAGGTGTAGAGAGGACTGGAGTTGTTAAGGCATTATCGATTCCTAGAGCAGATGGGTATGAACTTGGCCCTTGAGGATGGGTACAACTTAACGTGTGGACACTTCGTATCAGAACTGATAATGTCCATTGCAACCCCTGTGACTCTCCCATGGACCCTTCCTACTACATGAAAGACCCTCTTAAGACCAGTGCAGGAACCAAGAAATAGGATTCTTGGCTTAAAATAGTGTACCATTTGACTGGCGGGGGAGTGGTCCAACAGTAGTCCATAAGTGGAGGAGTTATGATACAGATGCATGCTGGGATATTTTCTACCCACCCAGTGTTGTTTACATCTCAGTAACTGGTTGCTGAGCACCCACTCATTATCATGTTTTGGAGAAATTTTCAAGGAGATAAACCAAGCTCCAGAATTGCTTACAGCATGAGCCCAGCCATCTGCAGACTACTTAGAGTGCCAAAACCTAGACAGAAATACATCAAAAAGATAAGTGTTGCTTCTGTTCTTTATGTTTTACCTGTATTTTCAAAACAAAAGACCATGCAGCTGTGACCTGGCAAAAAGAGCCTGCATTAGAAGCATAGACTGACCATCAGGCTTCTGCAGGGACGGTTCTAGAAGGCCTATAGCAACTGTCACAAATGGGGCCTCCAGCCCCTGCAGAAGCCCCAGCCCAGAAACTGTCTACGTTTGAACACACGGGAGCAGTGACCAGTGTATTGAAGTAAGAACTTACATGTCCTTAAGAGTCTCCAAAGCCTGCATTATCAGTACCCATCCACTCTTCACTTTCCACATGGTACCTCCCTCCTTCAGCATCTCTTAGGAGCATCCCTTTTCTCCCCCACCTTGCCTGTGGTCCTTCCCTCTCTCCTCAGAGGCGCTAGCTGCCTCTCTTTTCTGTCCCTGTATTTTCCTCTGGCACCCCCCTCCCCGACCCACTTTTGCCATAGATTTCTTTATTTGAAATTTGACTGGCGATACCTCCTCATAAAGCTTTCTTTCAGATCTCATGCAGTACCTTGTGATACAGCATTATAGTTCCCAATTAAAAGCAGGGAGACTGAACTGAGCATGTGCTAGCTCACACCCACCTTCCCAGGATTCAGCCCACTGCAGTAGGGGGTTTGCAAGTTCAAGGACAGCTTGGGCTACCTAGTGAGGTCCAGGACAACATAGCTACACAGTGGGGCCTTGTTACCCCCCCCCCAAAAAAAAAGGCCAGGTGGGTTTAATGTGCCTAAAATTTCAAACAAACAGGTCTACCCTGGAGTATGGCCTTCACTGCCTCACTCCTGAGGGAAGGCTTGACCAGAGCCAGCAGGAAGATCACATCTTTGCTGGAAATTACAAATTAACTAGTTCTGTTCAGTCTAGTTAGCGACCTTTATTCCTGCTGCCTTTTTAAATGGTGGCACATTAGGAGGCAGAGGCCTGTAGGTGGACTTTTCTCTCCCACCCGCCCACTCCCAAATAACCACAACGACTTCTTATTAATTATGAAAGCTCGGCCAATAGCTTGGGCTTGTTTCTATCTAGCTCTTATAACTTAAATTAACCCATTTCTATTCATTTTCTTTCTGCCTCGTGGCTTTATTGCCTTTCCTCAACCCATGCTGCTTTCCTGCTTTCCTCCATGTCTGGCTCAACTCTTCGAGACTCTGCCCTTCTTCCCAGTGTTCTCTCTGCCCTGACAATCCTGCCTAACTATTGACCATTTAGCTTTTTATCAAACCAATCCCAGTGAAATATCTTCACGCAGTGTAAAGGACATTCTACAATGGAGACAAGCAGATTGCTGAGTTACAGTCCAGCCTGAGCTACAAAGTGAGACCTTGTCTCCAACACAAATAAATAAAACAATAAACCCCTTTAGTCTTGGCCCATGGTATGGAGTCTTTCACAGATGTTTTTAAGGCATCTTGTTTTAGGCTCTTCATGCCTTGCAAGTTGGATCATTTCTCTGCATCCAGTCTGTGTTAGCACATCCCTTTCTCTTCCCCAGTACATTCTTGGAAAGTAGGAGCTGTGTTTTCCATTTTCTTAAGAATTCATCTTCTCCCAGGATGAAGTTCAATAAGGGCCGAGTGACTGACCGATCAACCCCGAGGAAATAAAGTCATTTATCCTCCAGGAAACGTTTTCATAGCATTTCTGGAAATAATTATGTGATTCAGTTTTCTTGAAAATCTTACTATAACATCTGTTTTTCACAATTAAATTGGAATTATTAATGGCCTTGGGCATCTGTGCCCAGCAAAATCATCCACCATTCCAGAACCCCTCACTATAGGGTTTCCCTTCCTGCTTATTACATCAGGGCCGGGGAGCAGGCGGGAACACTGTACTCACCCACAATCCAGTGGCTGTTTACAGAGATACCCAGGCTCCTCGGGAACTACAGCTGTTCCCTCGTCATGTGACTTCTGACCCACCGATCCACAGTCGTTCAGAACACAGGCTCTGCTGAAGACTTGCTTCTCTGCCCTTGAGCCGGTGGTGTGGGGGCTTACCGGAAGTCACAGCACTCGGGAGGCTGGTGCAAGGAGAGTCCCTGGAGAGTCACAGATTCAAACCCACTCTTGCCACAGTAGTGAGATAGTGAGACCTCACCTCAAAGTCAAATACCCCAAATAACAAACCAGCAAAAAGCCAGTCCAGGTGAAAATCCCAACACAAAGCCTTGGGGCAGGATCACCACAGCAGCGCTGTGACCCACTGGACTGTGGGGGAAGGGCACCGTTGTGTTCCTGTGCGGTCCTCACACTGAGCGTGGACATTTGTATCTGTGGCATTGAATGTAAGAGAAAAATTAAGAAGGTGACGAGACAGCCTGTTGTTGCCAAGGGACCTATGGGGAGAACAGGCTTGTAGACATTAAGAACAAATGTTCTTCTCATCACTGTGACCCGGGGATTGAGGTGTTCTCAGAAGAGGGCTGGGGGCATGGGAAGGAAATGGCTTCCCTTGGGATGCAAAGTTTGACCTTTTGACCTCCCTTCATTTCCTCGCCCCCATATCTGAGGCTTTCCTTATTTTCCATACGTCCCTTCTTATCTATCCTGGCAAACAGACTTGTCTATGGATGTGGCCCTGAGCTTAATTTACTGTATGATTCATACCCCCGGGGATGGCCTTTGCTGGAACATGTTTTTCAATTGGGGTTTTCTTTTGAAATAGTGTTCACTGGATAAATATCATTACCCACTTCCCCGGCTGCTCACACTAACTGTCATCTGAGTGGTGACTGAGTTTATTGGGCAGGAAGATGGAGATTGCCTTTTCCATGCATAGTTTTAATACCCATTGGCTGCTGTACAAGTCATTATTACCATCAACTCATGAAATAATATGCTTCGTGATTTTCTTTTTTAATCATAGATACTTAAACCTTCCAATTTCTCTTATTTTTCGGGGTTACGATAGCCATGGTATCTATCACCATGTAGACATTACTTTGCAGAATTAGTCAGCCCCCAGCACGGCACGCCTCAGTGCTAGAAGACACTGGCTGCAGGGGATAGATAAGAACGGTCACGTGTTCTTATACATTCATGAATATTAATTACTGGTTGTTAAACACATATCGAGCCCTGTATCACTCCGAGTTCAGTTAGAGAAAACATAATCTATGGAGGGAAACTCCCGACTTAAGCCTCAGGCTTCCAGGTGTATGTGCACACACCTGCGCACACACAAATGTGTGCTCACACACACAGATATCATGTGCTCACACGCATGAACAACACATACACACATGCATCACAGATGCATACAAAACTGTTTTTGAAGATTAGAATGATACCGTGTTGATGTACAAATGATACTCAAGTGGGAGAGAGTGTGTCTGAGGCCAGAAACTTATTCTTCCTTATTTACGGTAAGACTGAGAAGCAATCTGTCCTCTTGTTTACATAGTACTACAGCAGTGTGCTCTGGTGTTCCATGGCAAGGTATTCTGTTTCCATTTTACAAGTAAGGAAATGGGGGCTGAAAAAGAATGATATGGCAGGCAGTAAGGCATTTACAGCCACCTGTAAATTCCTGTGATGGGTTGTCAGGTCATCTGTGTCCAAGAAGTCCCTAAAGGCTTGGGAATCAGGGAGTTCCATCTGTGTTCGAGGAACAGTCTAGAAAGGGTTGGGACACCGTCTGGACATGTGTGGGTTTAGTATAATGTTCACTGAACTAACCCCATGAGTGGCTCAAACTTCATTTCTGTCCCCACGGAGTTTAGAGGAGGACAGTGAAGCGGGAACAGGTAAGTCTTGAACAGAGACTGAGCTGTCTACGGAGTGCAGGGAGGGACATTCTGTGACTAGATTGAGGGGCGGGGAAGGTGATAGGAATGGCCGTAGGGAAAACAGATACAAGCATGGGCTAGGCTGGTGAAGAATGAAATGACTTGAGCATTTTTCCCCGCTGACCCCTGCGTGTGGACTACTTCGCTCACTGAGGGGACCGCTGTGGCCATGGCCTGTCGTCCCTCCTGTAGGGTTGGTTCTGTGGCGTCCACTGCAGCTGCACAGCACACACTTGAAAGTGAGCCAGTTTGCTATCCTATCCAGTTAACCATTAGCAGCCTGCATGCTTTTTCACCTCGTGCCGCCTCATGAGTGTGTATCACCTCCAGTCCCTTCACTAAGGGCTGGAGGACGGGGCTCATGGCCCCTCAGACTGCTGTCTGGCCACCTTCTCTGTCCCCACTGCAGGGTGGCACTTCCACAGAAAAGCGTGACAGCTGTGGATTTGGGCCCACAGTGTTTTTCCACAGATTCAGCAGTCACGCCAACCACTGAATACCCTTCTGCGTAGAAGAGCATTCGCGTGGCAGTCAAGCGAATAGCTTAAGAAGGTGAACTTGAAAGCCATGTGTGGGGGCACATCTGCAGGCCCAGCGGTGCTCAGGCTGAGGGAAGAGGATCAACAGTCTGAGGACTGCCTGGGCTACACAGCGAGGCCCGGTCTCCACAGAACTAAAAGTCAGAAAGAAAAACCAAGCAGCAAAGAGACTTTTGTTTTGAGTGGGGAAAAATACAGTCCAAGGAGAAAGAATCTTTCAGACGTTTATAGACCCATCTGATAAAGGAATACCGGAAAATGTTAAATTATTCATAAGTTGCCTGATAACTGGTAAATAAATGCATGACGGAACATTTAGAATTTGGCACGGCCTTCTAGAGAAGCCATTAAACAAATGTATTGGGCAGCAACAAAAGGCCTTAGTGAAATTTTTATTCTGATAAATTGGATGACAGACAGCTAAACTCCAATTAGAGCCACAAATGAACATATTAACGTGGTCTTGCTAATTAATTATGCTATTAGGGCCATTTGACTCATAAAAGTAATCTTTTGATGGAAATCAGAAGGCTGATTCTTGAAGGTAAGCTGCTGGTATATGGGAGTTGCTTGCTGGGCCTGGGCATCGGCACATCTTCAGCGGTGGCGTTCTGATGATCACAGATAACCCACTGGATCACTTCCTTTCTGCTCGAAGAACGTGTGCAGTCTCCAGCCTTTATTGGCCAAATTGATCTCTCCAAGACATTGTGGTCTGGCGAGGCCACCTCTTGCTCATTAGGCTTGGAGTGGATTTTAAATAGCTACGTTCAATTATACTTGTTGCCTGGGAGCATGTGAAGAAAATGCGCCTCTTGCAGACCACAAGAGCAGGGGGAGGTTTTCTGTTTGATTGTGGTTAATCTGCTTTCTGTGCTTCCTGGAGAGAAACTGCTTAAGTAAAGATCACATGTGTTGGGGTTTCTTCCATAAAAAATCAAAGATAATGTGTGAAATAACAGGGCAAAGTCACATATTCATGACCGTTTTTCATTCTGAGTGAAAATACTGGGAACAGATAAAATGCTTATTATCTAGAACATGTGGTTAAATACTTTCAAAGACACTTGTAAAAATTGGGATAAGAGAAATAATGAAAAGAAGCTGTCCCATGGGGTGAGGGGGGGTCTCTTCTTTTGTGGGGCTCTTCTGTGGGAAGGTAATAGCCCAAGGCCTGTGTAATGCCAGCTACCAAGTATCAGCAGAGTTAAGGAATTAACTGTCTCTCTTACATTTTTAACCATTAGGGGTTTTTTATCCTCTAAGTATTTTCTGTGCTCAATATCATGCATTGCTAGGCATTTAAATTTTTTTTTAACTTGTTTATCATAAGTTGGAATCTTTGTAGAAAGGGGTGGGGTGGAAATCACACTGTAGATAACCCCCCTGAATCACGTGCTGTAACTGTGGAGGGAGGCCAACAGGAAGATCAGGCAGGGCCACACTTGTCCAGGAAGACTCTGAGGATGAAGGAAATCAAATCCGAACAATCTTGAAGGATGTGCAGACTCAGGGCGGGATTCTGGAGGACTGAACAAGGGTGGGTCCTTGGGAGGCAAGAAGTGCCTGAGGTGTTGTCCTTGGAGTTTTTTCTTCCTACATAGTTTTACTGGAATATCACTCTTCTTTTCACAGTGGTATTTGTTTGCCTTTTCTTAGCCCTCTGTTTCCAGGCCTGATGCTGGATTTTGTAAAAGTCTTTCTCTGTCCCAAATAGTGAAACTCCCAAATAATGACACAGAGACTTACTGACTATGAAAGCTCGGCCTATAGCTTAGGCTTGTTCCTAACTAGCTCTTATAACTTAAACTAACCCATTTCTATTCATCTACATTTTACCATGTGGCTTTATACCTTTCTTTCATTCTGTGTGTCTGACTCCCTCCATGTCTTGTTGACATCTCCCCTGTGCCTCCTACTTCCTCTTTCTGCCCAGAAGTCCTACCTATACCCCCTGCCTAGTTACTGGCCGTTCAGGTCTTTATTCAACCAGTCACAGCAATGTATCTTCACACGGTGTACAAATATCCCACAACAGGATTCTCCCGCAACATCTTGGCAGTGCTGTTGAGTAAAACTCCAAAGAGTCCTCATGTTTACTTGTGAGTCTATGTTTTCGGGGGATCACTTACTGATTGCTTCACTTTCAGCTCCCTCCATGGTCCTGATGAGCAGAAAAAATCTCCACCATCTCTCATGATCTGTTAGGGGTGTGTCTCTTGATACCTGAGACCAAAATGAGATGTGTGGTCATGGGAAGAAGTGTTCTGGGCCAGCTGTCACACCGGTCATCTTTTCTTGTTGAGTGTGGGCTGTGCCGGCCCCGGCTGCCCCTTGGGTTGCTGTCCTTCATAGTGCCCGGTGAGATGGATCTCAGACAGGGTTTACGGTGGGAGGCCATTATCTCAATTCCCACTGCATCCGTTGTCCTCCATTTTCTTATCTGTGTTTGTGCTTCTGCCTCTGTCCCCTGAAGCTTTTCATGAATTAATGGCATGTTTGCTTTAAGACAGAGCAGGAAACACACATTACCATTTAGATATGGAATTATCTGGAAAGACTTAGACTCTTACTCACCTGCCCTGTGCTGTGCTGCTGAAAAATCTCCTGTGCACTCCTCCCTTCCCCACTCCCTTTCTTAGGGCCTATGAAATAATAATAATAATAATAATAATAATAATAATAATATTTATGTATAATATATTTATATAATAAAATGATGTATCATTGTATTTATTATTGTTACAGAAGGCATTATATTTCCTGCCCTGCTCTTACCAGCCTCTCCACGCTGCTTGTTTAACAGTCTTTGTAGAGTCTATAATAAAGACTTGGTTTCGTTTTCTGAGGAAAATGCCCCTTGGTCATCCAGGTGACAACCTCGTCAGTTTGCTGCTTTTTCTCTCTGCTGATTCTTTTGTGTTTTGAGTCCAGCTTTACCTGCCCTGCCCAGATCAAGGGTGGTAATGAAAGGAGAGACTATCTCAGCTCTTCCGCCTCAGGAATGACGTAGCGAGGCCCCACTATGTCTCTTTGGTAAGTGGTTAAAACTGGGTCAGACCTAACTACAGTACACTTCAGGTAGGGCTCCAGAGAGCCCCCTCTTCATCCTGGCGGGACCACCCCTGCTCCTGAGACACCTTGCCTGAGCCAAAAGCCTCTTGCCGCATCTAGTGTGGCACGGGTATTCCAGCTCTAGCTCTGACAGACGGCACACTGCAGGAGGGAGGGTGGTCTTGATTTGGTGCCGTTCGATCCAGGTAGTTGGCTCCTTGTCTCTCGGCATGGTTGCCGGCGAAACCGAGTATGTAGACGGAAATCTGCCACCTTTGGGAAGAGACTGAAATGACTAGACAGAAGGAGAAGGAAGGGCCTGGGGCTGTGGGAACGCCATTTGCGTGAGATGGAAGAGGAACAGGCCTCGGTGAAGGAGTATCGGAATTCTGTTTGATAAGAATGTAGACAGAAGTCTGTGGAAGGCTCAGTGCCCCCTTCTGTCCTTTTGGTTTGTTTCTGGCCACCTTTGGGGACTTGCTGAGAGACACATCACCTGCCCAGAGGTGGATCCTCCAGAAGGGAAGTACTAGCCTTCCCTGAGCAGAGCAGACTGCCCTGCAGGACTGGAGCACGCCGGCTAGTGTAAGCCTCTTTGTTTCTGGGAACCTCCAGACTCCTTTGCCTGGGTTGGTGACGTTTTTAAGACTACAGTAGATGGGCTCATTGTTTCAAGACTTTTTTTTACTTGTGACCCACAGCAAAGTTTATGGTCCTGTCTTCTACTTGTATATCCCAGGAAAATGAATCCCTAAGCTCTGGTAAATAAAAAAAGGGGGGGGGGGGGGGGGAGCTACGTGAGGTTTGTGTCTTGTAGATTTGGATTTTCAGGCACATCTGGAAATTGACAGAAGTAATTGTTTTCATTCTGCAGTTAGCAGGGAGTTAGTACACATACTCATGTGACTACTAGGTTGCTCGGGTTCGTGAAGTTTTTTCATTTATAAAACATGATGGACTGATAGCACTAGTCCAGGTCGGCCCTCCCCTAGTCCCCCATTTCTTTTGATTTAGGGTCTCACTATGTATCCCTGCCTAACAGAACTCACTCTGAAGACCAGCATCAAACTTGCTGCTGTCACATCTCCAAGTGCTGGTTTATGGATATGTATCACCAAACCCACGCCTAGCTTAGGACCGCTTCCAGGCCACTATTGGTGAAATTGTTAAGGCCACTCCACATAGTTAAAAGGGAGGTTTATTTAGTGGCATAACTTATAAATGAAGGGGTAGGTAGGTTGCAGGGTCTAGGGAAGACATAGCGCAGTCCGGCGGTGTTCTCTGGAGAACTCTGCTCGATCTACCTCCAGTGTTCAGGGTCCAGGAACCAAGAGAGGCAGTGCATCTGGATCATGGGTCTTTAGGGCGCTCTCTTGGCCCCACCTTGTAGGCATGATAGTTACCGAAGCCTCAATGGGGGTTGGAACTTCCCGATCAAAGCTGGAATGGCTCCCCACTACAGGCCACCGAAGTGAGGCTAGGCACCAGCGTCTATTCTGAACTAAATAAACAAGGGTCTTTGAATAATTCTTTTCCTGAGATGGATTCATGAATACATCTTCGTTGTCAAAAGACAGTGAATGGTTCAGCCATGACCCCCACACAGTCTGTGTGTGCCGCTTGAACGGAGACGAAGATAGCATGGAAGCAAATGCCTCTGACTTGGTTGACTTGTCTAAAGGTTGCCGACCACTGCGCTAGGCTGTTTATACTTGGGAGAGGGACAAAGAGGCGGCGGGAAGTGGTAGCCCGAGACTTGAGGTTGGAAAACTAGAGCTCTGGGGTCCCAGCCCTTGTTCTGACTCTATTGCAGTGAGGAGTCTGTCTCCTCTGCAGAATAGAATAGAGCATTTTCATTTCTTCGTCCCGGGATGAAGTCGTGTGAGATGGGAGCAGTCGGTGTGTCGCTTAATAAAAGAGGCAGATGACCTGGGGGCCAGCAGTGGCACAGGTAGAGACAGAGTTGAGGTGTAATTAGGAGACATTCAGGTCACATAAGAGAACGGGCACTGGGAATTGTAAAAATACAAATTACCTAGGAAAATGTTGGCGTTCTTAGACTTTTCATGAACACGGCCAATTTCCTTCTGTGAGCCAGACCAGAGGATCTTCACTGGACTAATCAAGTTCTAGGTACTTTCACTGAATTACTATTTTCTACTTACTGTTTTTGTTTTTGAGACATGTTCTCTATGTAGCACAGGCTGGCCTTGAACTCACCATGCTTCTGCCCCAGCTTTCCAAGGTGACAGCCATGCACCATCTTGCCCACAGCATGCATTATCTTTTTAACTAACTGAGCAGCAGATCTGTTGATGCCTGTTAGACATTCATGTCCTTTGAGAATGTAACACTATACATTTCCAGCTTCTCAAGTTACACAAGTCAAATTATTTCATACTGTTTATCTTAGTAACGTGTGTGCTTGGTTATATTGTGAGTGGGGAGCTTGATTTTTGCCAGCTCCCATGCCTTTTATTAGTATAGTTTTATTTGCTTAGATATTAGGTATCCTCAAACAAAATGGAGTAAAACCTAGAGGTTTGTGAGTGACGGAAACCCAGGTGCACCAGGCAGTCTGGGGAGTTTCTCTGCAGGACCTAGGGACGGTCCTGCAGCCCAGGGTGAGGCTGTAGCTGCAGTGCAGCCAGGCTGGGAGGTGACACTGGCCAGGACCTCTCCCTCTGCCTCCTGTGTCCTACAGACCAGCCCGAACACTGTCTACTTCTGCCTTTGTGTCTCCGCTGTGTCCGGTGGGGCCAGGCTGGGAGGATGGTCTCCAGCTCAGAAGCTGAGAACAAGGACTCAGTACACCTGCCCGGATCTTGCTTGGTCACGCACTGGGCAATCTGTGGCTAGGGAATGAGGAACTGTGCTGGCAAGGGAGCAGGGTCGTGGCCATCGAGTTACTGCTCCAGTGAGAACCAGATAGATCTGGGGATTGAGAAGGGCAGGATACAGGTGGCAGGCAGAGCACTCCAAAGAGGAGGTTGAATATATACTAAGTAACCATCAAATCTTTTAAAGAGAGTACACGTTCTGTCCATCATCACTTTACAGCAGTTACTAAGGATCTGCGTTCTGAGACAGATTCTCTGTCATGACAGAGACCTTGGTCAGCTCAGGATCCCTACACAGCTCACACCCTTCTGTGGGGTAAAAGCGGAGCCCTCTGGAGGCGTCTCTGGGGTCTCACCCATCTCTACCATGGGTGACCTCAGGCCTAGGTCTCTTCATTCGTAAAGCAGGGAGTTAGGGCAGATGGTCTCCAAAGGCCCCTCCACGTCCAGCTGCTGTGTCTGTGTGCAGCACCATGCGCTATCAAATAGAACAGCACGTACGATGAGGTGCGTGGTAGTACGTGGAGGACACGCCAGCCACACAGCACGCATGGCTTTGTGTGCTTGACAAGGCTAGAACAGGAATAAAATTTAGTGTTTTCTTGGAATCTTATTCGTGCCTCTTAATGCTGTTGATTGCTTTTTGGTTTGGTAATTTTCCCCTAGAAAACTCGCCCCCACATTCTTGCTGTGTGTTTGGAAAAAATAAATAAGCAACGCTCGTTCCTCTAATCCAACTTCAGCAGCCCCTCTCTATGGCGCCCGCCCTTCATTTCCCTTTGCATTAGGGAATACAAAACCAAGGCATGTTTAAGCAACTTAGTGTCAATCATGGAGTCTAGAATCCATTTTCCCAGGCCGAGGAGAAGGTCAATAAATTGGATCGAGGAAGAAGGCTGAATATTAGGATGTGCCCATCATTGTCTCTTTCAGCAGAACTCCATGAGGAGGAGGGCAGTCCCTGAGGCTCTGCACGGGTCACTGGGCAAGCTGCTTTATTATGCAACATCAGCATAATCCACACTTGGGTCCTTTGTGGGGCAGTGGGTCCCAGCCAGCCAGGGTTCCTGCCCCAGCTGCTGCCTGCAGGCCAGATCTGCTCCTTTTACCCTTCAATGCCTCCTTCCCAAGAACAAGATCTGGTGTCAGTAAACAAACCCAGCCCTCTAGAGAAGGAGTCCTAGTTAGCCCCCATCCACCCCTTCACTGGGAAGTACCCTTTCATCCAGAGAGAGCACTTGATTATCACCAAGGTTTGTGGGTAGTAAAATACCTGGTGCTACCAAGGGAGAAAATTTCCCAGGATGCAATACTATCATCATCCTATTATGAGCCCCTATTAAGTTAGACAAATGTTTTCTTTCAGCATTCTATAATAATTTGAGAAATCCAGCAAGCTTCTTGTAAAGGATTGTGTAAAACACCTGCTTAACTCATGCCTTTCAATTCTAACCAAAGCACTCTTAATCCTTTGCCTGGGATAGCCTGACTATTCTTTTGCTTTCTTTCAAAAAGGGCGTGGGGGAAGACAACAATGACTGGTTGGTTGAAACTTGATTCTTCTTAGTACAACTGCCAGTTTTAATGAAGTTTGGAAATTAAAGTATGACTGGATATTAGATGAAATTTGGCAGAATCATTTTCTTGACATGTTCGGAAGCAGGAACTGTGAATCTGTGCTGACAAAGATGTTGTATGATCTTGATTGTTCCTGCTTCTATGAATTAAATATGTCTTTGTTTTGTTGGTGCTTATAAAAATGCATGTATGCTTATTGAAGGAGAGACATCGCCCAACAACAGAAATTCAAGCCAGGCCTGTTGGCGAACACCTTTAATCCCAGCACTTGAGAGGCAGAGGCAGGTGGATTTCAGAATTCAAGGCTAGCCTGGTCTACATAGCAAGTTGCAGGCCAGCCACAGCTACATAGTGAGATCCTGTCTTTGCGCGCGCGCGCGCGCGCGCACACACACACACACACACACACACACACACACACACACACACACACTACCACATTCAGTTGTAATCTATGGCTCTTTTTATTTGCTGTACTAAATAGCCATAGGGTTTCTATGGAGTTTTTAAATTAGAAAATTGAAATTGTATATTGATGTGATATTTTGATACATGTATATTTTGTGGAATGATCAACTTGGGGAAATTACTGTGTTCATCACTTCAAATACATGTTTCTCTGCAATAAGAACAGTTAACACCCTCTTTTTGCTTTTTTGGAAGATAAATTGTTTACCCTACTTACTGTACAGTGGCACTGTGAAATGCCAGAATTTATCCCTTCTGGTAACTGAATTTGTTCCCACTAATGGCTGTCCTTTTTTGGGGGGTTTTCATTAGGAAAATTCGATAACCTATGTCATGAAACATTGTACTTTAATTTCAAAGAAATTTTAGAGTTGTATATACTGTGAATTGTGTCTGCGCTTTTCTTACAGAAAAGCATTTATGCATTATCCACCTTTTTCTTCTTCATCTCCAGGTCAGTTTTGACCTGGGGCGGGGGGGAAATGTTGAGAATATGCATACCTTAAAAAGAGAAAGAGAAGCGAGGCAATGGTGGCACAAGGGAGGCAGAGGCAGGTGGATCTCTGTGAGTTCAAGGCCAGCCTGGTCTACAGAGTGAGTTCCAGGACAGACAGGGGTACAGAGAAACCCTGTCTTGAAAAAACAAAGAACTGTTGGTGTGTGTGTAGGGGGGACCCACATACAGCTCTTGAGTAGAAAAATTAAGAGAAAAATTTTTTTGTGTCACTAAATTAACTCAAATATTTTAAAACTCTCTCTGGATGGCTTTTAAGTATAAAGTGGGTGGATGTTTTGGGAAACGCATTGCCCATAATTGTCTCTGCTCCTCCTGTTTGGTCCATGTGTGGCGGAGGACAGCGTTACCTTCTCCTCCACGTTCTTGGGTTCCTTAGCTCCACCAGATCTATCCGCCTAACTCATTTGCTTTCTCATGTTCTGGTTTGATGGACACTTCATTTGAGTTGGGTTGTGTTTTTTTCCCCTCCCACCTCCTGACCACAGTTCTGACTGTAATTGTTTTTCCTTTAGCTATAAACAAACTAACTGGAAGGTGAGTTCGGGTGCTTCTGGCTGTCTCCTCCACACTGCGCTTGCATCTAGAAGAATGACTTCTTAACCACTGCCCCCTCAGGGTGTGGCAACGTAGATAATACTTTTCAAAAGTTTTAAATGCGTCCTGGAGACCTTTGGGGACCAAAAAAATGTGCCTAGTGACTAGAAATAGTCTAACACAGGTATGATGCATTTAGTATTTGGGAGCAACAGTTTCACAGATATTCTAGGACATCATGACTTTAAGATCTTCAGTAAACTTCAAAGCCGAACATACTTCTTGGGAAACAAGTTTGCCAGAGAGTAGCTACTCAGCTACACAGAGAGTGGCAAAGGAAAGGTGTTTTCTCTCCCTCTTAAAAACTCACGTCTGCTTCCTAGCAGGACTGTAATATCATTTCTGTTTCAATATTTCCTTTGGAAAGTGTTAGATGGAATCAAGAGAAAGTGGGGGATATGAGTGAGTTCTCCCAGATTCTTCATGCCCTTTTGTTTCCAGACTGAAGTAGGAATACTTAGAGACATACTTTAAGACTAATTGAAGACAGAAAGACAAGAAGGGAGCTCGAGAGTACTGAGAGAAGCCGTAAGATTAGGTCCAATTAACCGAAGCACATGGCCCCATGTATGGAGAGATTTAATAAGGAGACTTATATAAACAAGAGATTGTTCAAAGCAAAGGAGCAGTGTGGTAGAGGTGGGTGGAGTTCATTTAGTGCGATGATGCACTTTTAACTCCAACTTCATATGACATAGGATGTTTTAAAATCAAAAGCAAATGCTTTTCTGTTCTAATTATAACCATTCTAAGCAAGTACAGCCAACCAGGAAGACGAAACCTGTTTCAGAGTACAAACTGTTCTCTGAAGACACAGCCTCCCTGAGCCCCCACTGGGGGACCATGGCTGCAGGATGCACCACAGTCCAGCGTCCAGGGGACTGCTCAGAAAATGGGGTGATGGGAGTGAGCTGATGAATTGTAAAACAGGGGCTCTCCAAAGGGGCAGACTTTTCAGAGATGATTTCCATTTATAGATCTATTACAGAGTAAATTTCGAATTGTCCATTCAGGTTTATTCTGTGGATTAGAAAACATGTGTTTGAAAGTGCATCCGTGGGAGCCTGACCATGTACACCAAGAGCTGTGCACTTTGCCCGTCCTGCGGCTGTGGGCCTCCAGCAGGGCATCCTCTGAGCCAGGCCGTCTTGGCAGTAGTGGGGCCAAGCATGAATGGTTCTGCGTCATTTCGGGCAGTTCATTGTGTTCTGTGCTGCCTCACTGCCTGGGTGAGTGCACCTGACCATTGAGCCTTACTGCCCAGAGGTGTGGAGGCCAAATAGCCTCTGTGTGCTAGACCATGAGAAAGGCTAGCTTCCTTAAAGAGAGCAGCTGTTGATAGAGTCTGTGAAGCCTAAGCGATGCGGAATGTTTGGCTGTGAATAGACATTTCCCCAGTCCCAGAGCACACTGGACTGTGTGGTGTCAAGGTCTGGATTCGGGTGCGGACAGCAAAAGTAGCTGTTTGTTAACCTTAAAAATGAGCTGTTCTTTCCATTTTAATTTGGCCATCCCAAGGTTCTTGCTGCTCCTAAATGATATTTTATTTTATTTATTTATTTGCTTATTTATTCACTCATTCTTGGACAGTTTCATACATGTTTATAAGATACTCTGGTCATTTAAAAAAAACACCTCATACCCCTTTCTTTCTCTTTCTACCCACTGTGCATGTCTTCTTCCCAGCAAGTCCCCTTCCTACTTTAATGATTTTTTGTTTTAATGTAGTGTGTGTGTGTGTGTGTGTGTGTGTGTGTGTGTAATTATGGCTAATTTACATGAGCATTAGTGAAGACTTATTTACTGGTGCGTGAGCAACTTAACCAGTGGCTACCACTGAAGGAAGAAGAGTCTCCCTCCCCCAGCAGCCACTGGCTGTAAATAGCCCCTCCTGAGCCCCTCCATTCATGGTGGAATACTGGTGAGCCCCATCTCCCCTGGTCTTGTGCAGACAGCTGCCGCGAGTTCGTGAGTGCGGCAGGTGTCTCATGTCCGGAAGACAGCACTTCGCAGAACTCCTCACATCTTTTCGCCCTCTCTTCCTCGCTGTCCCCGGCTGTAAATCATGTGGATGGAATCAGCAGATAAGGCTATGGCAATTTTCTAAAGCCCCGCTAGGAAAGTTGCTTAAGGCTGGAAGGGTCAACCCATGAGGGCATTTTTAGTCTTTTCTGTGGTGTTTCATAATTTTTTAAACTTAGCTTTATTTTACCTATGTAGATGTTTTGCCTGCCTGCATGTCTGTGGACTGTCTGCATGCCTGGTACTCAATAAGACCGGAAGAGGATATTGGATCCCCTAGAACTAGAATTATACACTGTTGTAAGCTACCTTGTGGGTGCTGGGAATCAAACCTAGGTCCTTTGGGAAGAACAGCTAGTGCTCTTAACCAATGAGCCGTCTCGCCAGCCACTGGCATTCTATATAACTGTCTCTTTAGTCTTCCCAACCTGCTTACAGAGACACACTTTGCTGCCATCTTTAAAAATACCCTGTACTGATTGCTACGTGGTGAATTATCCTAACCCCTTTGTACCTTCAAAAGGCCATTCTGTTGGCTGGCAGTTCTTCTGGTCTTATTCAGTTTGTAATCACCTGTGGATGCTAGGGTGTAGATGAACTAGAATGCGCCCTTCCCCCCTTCACATATCCGGTGGTCAGTTAGCTGGGGCTGCCACAAGAACAGCACTGTAGAAGACCAAGTCCAACAGAGTTGATCCCACTTGTGCGTGGGGCCTCACCTGCTGACGTCTCACTGGCTGGAGCAAACCTCACTGCAGAGAGCAGAGTCCATGCTGGGGGGGGGGGGCGTGCTGGCATTCCTTAGCAACTGCTCATACAGAGTTGGCTGAATTTAGACTAAATTTAGACCCTTAACTTGGCTTCTGGAAGTCTGTCCTTAGGACTTGAAGTCAAGGGTTTGTGTGCCCTGGTCTACCTTGCAGATTTGCAGGAAGTAACAGTGCGGTCCTTGTGTAACACTATCTGTGTACTTGCAGTGAAATAAGGACACAAAGTAAATGGTTGGTGATGGTAGGAGGTCGCTGTAGTCCCTCAGCATGGCGGGAAGGGAGCCCACTCCATTCCAATCTCCCTGGCTCTCTCCCAGAGAAACACTTCGGTTGTTCATTGCCGCATCCTGTCCTTTCCAGACAGGCGTGGCTCTTCTTTGACTCAGAATCCTTGTGACATTATCAGTCTCACTAACGTGGCTCTTCCTGCAGCTGAACTAAGATCAGTTTGCAGATGACTTCCAAGCATTTCTAATTGCAGAACCACACTTGGATGTGTCTGTGCACACTCCAAAATAATGGGCCAGGTACGTGCTCCACGTCGATTTCTCGCCTGATTTAGCAAAGCTTCCTGTGTAGTGTCCAAGCTAAAAAAAACCCTTAAACACCCGGGTCACCGCTCCCTTTTCCCATTCCCTGTCTGCCCCCTCCCAGCCTGCCCTGTGCCCGCTGATACTCAGGCCAGCTCAGTAATACCCGGCATCCAGCTTTCATCCTTCCTCCTCACTCTGTTGCAGACACTGAGCCGACTCCGGCTAGGTCCTCATCATATGACCACTCTAAGCCCTGGCTCCGGTTACTTGCAGCTCATCAGTATGACCTGCGAAGTCGTTCACCTCCTGTGCTCAGTAATGTAGGTCGGTCCCTCATCCAAACCAAGTTCTCTTCCTTCTTCAGTATCTCTTCCAACAGCCTCTGCCCAGAGGTGAGCAACGGTCCTTCCCTTCCTGTTTGTCACTTAGTTAAGACTCCCTCCCCGTCTTAGTTTCTCCTCACGACACACCTCTGTAAACACAGAGGTACATAGATTGTGTTTTAAAATCCTAGTCACAGAGCAGTTATTAATCGCAGTGTGGCGACTCACATCTGTAGTCCCTGGACACAGGAGGCAGAAGCCGGAGTACGGAGAGTGCCAGGCCAGCCTGGGCTACCTGATAATGCTCTCTATCTGAAACCAACACAAACTAAACAAATAAGCCATAATTATCTGCCCGGGAAGGGCTGGGATTACTCAAATTAGGAATTTTGGAGGAGGATACAAACCTGTCAAGTTTTGAGGTTGCAAACTGGACAGTTATGGCAGGTTTTTTTTTAATATATATAGTATTTTCCCAACAGATTAATAAGTATTGAGTGAAATTAGAGGTGACTTTTGCTTTATGTAATTTTTGTGTGCTCTCTATGATTCCTCTATAGATTTAAAAGTTAGAAATTCATAAGACAGTGTCTGCTTGAGAGAGGGAACTCCTTGGGAAGGAGCACTTAGTTAATTAACCCCATTTAAAACAATCTCTTTTAATTTGAATAATTAGCCATTAATTACCTTTACAAATCTGGACTTCTAAAAGATGCTCTTTCGGAAGCTGGAGAGATGGTTCAGCAGTTAATAGCATGCTCCGCGCCTGCAAAAGATCCTAGTTTGGTTCCCAGCACCCGCATCAGGGCTCACTAGTGACTGTAATTCCAACGCCAGGGGATCTGACAGCCTGCTTGGACCTCCTGGGCACCTGCATTTACCTGCACGCCCACACGCATGTGAGTGCATAGACACACACATAAACAAACAAGTCTGTGAAAGATGCCGTTTCATTCTAATAAGCGAAGTAAATATGGGGCAGTGACATGTGCAGGATAGAGCAGAAACCAGAAAGACAGAGAGCCCTGAGTGGCTTGAGCAGCGCTGTCAACAGATACCTCAGTGTCGTTCCAGATCTGAAGCCACCGAGGAAAGGGAACCTACGAGTAAGCAAGAAGCACAGAAGGGAAGGCAGGTGACGTGTCGTCCCTGTTACACACTTTACAGGTTCCCAGAGCAAAAGGTCAGCGCTCGGTGCTTGGCAGGTGCTAATGATACAGATGGAAGCGGATCACGCCAGCTCTAGCCATTTTGGTCACACCTGCCTCCCCGCACCCCTCAGCTGAGCCCTGGGTCCCAGCTGTCTTTTCTGGACAGACATCTTGCAGGTGGGCTGCATCCGTCTCAGCTGTCTACAGCGGCCCTGTTGGCAGCCAGCTGCACTTTCTTTCATCACACATTCATGACTGGAAGCCAAATGATTGTGATTTGGATTTGATTTACCAACATTTTTCTATCAATAAAAGTCAGGAAAGATGTACTCAGTGTCTACTCAGGGAGTGGCCAGCCGTGACAGGCGTGTGCCTGTGCAGATTCTCTTGTAGAAGCAGTGTGCACACACAGCAGCCCAGGGCACTGAGGCTGGACACCCTGCACTCCTGAGACTCCATTTGTAATGCCTGGCGAAGACCTCTGCAGACTGTTGTGTGTGCGGACCCCTTGGTCCCTCACTTACATTGCCTGCTTGTTGCCATCCTGGGACAGAGGTTTAAGAAAACAGTGTTACCTGGACATAGTCACAATTGGTCTCATTATTTGGTGCTCACTTTGGGAAATATTTTTGGGGCATACTGTGAACAGCTTTTGAGCATAGCATTAAAGAATGACAATTCAAAGTGAGCGTGGTGGCTTCTGCCTATAACCTCAGCACTTGGTGGGCTGGGACTGGAGGACTATGACAAATTCAAAGCCAGCCTGAGCTACATAGTGAGTTGCAGGCCAGCCTGGGCTGTAGTCTCAGACCTTCTCTCAGAAAAGAGAGTGGCAGTCCAAAGTGGAGCATAGTGGTCACATCTCTCGTCTTAGCTCTCAGGAGACGGAAGCAAGAGGATCCTGAGTTCAGGTCCCACCTGGCTACATAGTACGAGCCTGTCCCAGCAGAACTAGAGCTGGAGATTGGAGTTCAGCGGTAATCTAACCTAACATGTGCAGGGTCCTGGGTTCCATCCCCAGCACTGGAAATAAATGCCTTAGCCCCCACCATGTATCTGATCCTTCCCCTGCTAGGATTTGCTCCCCTTGTTCCTCCGCCTCTGCTTTCTGCCTGGTACCTTCCCCCTGCTAAAGGACAAACACTCTCCTTTGCCCCTCTCAGGGCCCTTCAGCAAGTCGTACCCTATCCTCAACCATAACCACTGTGTCCCCTCTCTTTATCTGCAACCGGGGAAAGCCTTGGTTTTTAACATGAGGTAAGGTATGGAGAGCAGAGGATTGTGTAGACCTAAAAAGATGAGGGTCTTGCTGGAGGCTGTGTGTTATGTTTCATCTAGTTGCCGTCTACCCATAAGCAGCTTTCTTCTGGCTACTTTAAGTAGCCCAGCAGGTTTTCTGTCTTTGTAAAATGTATGTCCTTTTCATTTATTTATGTGCATATAAACAAGAGGCCTCCCAGCACCATGGTACAGTGTCTCCAGCCCTGAGTTGTATGTTGTACAGTGTATCCAGCCCTAACCTTAATGTACCAACATTTAGGGGGCAATTCAGGTTAAATGAGGTACATGTTCAAGAGGTACAGTAATGGGATGCAGCACAGAACCCAGGACTGGGGGTACAGTAATGGACTGCAGCACAGAACCTGGATCTGGGGTACAGTGGTGGGCTGCCGCACAGAACCCGGGTCTGGGGTACAGTGATGGGATGCAGCACAGAACCCGGATCTGGGGGTACAGTGATGGGCTGCTGCACAGAACCCAGATCTGGGGTACAGTAATGGGCTGCAGCACAGAGGCTGTGATGTCCCCAAAGCCTGGCTTTCCCACTCCTTCCCCAGGGATGCAGTGTGCGATAGTTGAACCGATTTCACAGGGAGAGACTGGAGCAGTGAGCAGGCACCTGGTGTGTAGTGAGCCCTAGATAAATGCTGGCCTTGGCGATGCTGTATTCAGTTTTCAGAAAGGATGGATGCTGAAGATGAAAAGTCCTGCATGGATAGAAAACCAAAGGATACATGACCGCGAATAAGACTGAACTGTTTCCCAGTGGTAGGCGTCTCCACTCTCATCTTCTTGGTATCTGTTTGCTTTGCTTTCGAAACAGTGTCTCATTCTTTTGCTCTGGCAGGCTTCATACTTCCAATGTAGCCCAGGCTGGCTTCAGATTCACAATCCTCCTGCTTTAGACTCCTATGATGGGATTACAGGCATGTACCACCACGCATGGCTATTTCCCCCTCATAATTTCTATTTAAAAACAAGCTGTAAGAGTTTGTTATTCATTCAACATTGAGCTAGATGTTCAGAAACTGTGGTTCCTACATGTGAGTCCCATTGCTCCTGCTTATAGACTAAAGTGGAGATTTCGCTTACCAAGTGGGTCCTGAAATATTCTACTTAATTGTAAGATGCATTCTGTGGCACAGAAACCTCTCAGACCAACCAGCTTGTGATAAGCATGCTGAAGATTAGGAGGGAGAGAATCAAGTGATGTACATTAAACTAAAAATACCTGGATCTTCCTTTTTCACTTCACATTTTCAGAGAATTTCAGTCATTTAAATGTGTAACAAAAAGAAGGCAAAGAACCCCCAGCCTCTACACAGATGTCTGCATCTTACATAACAACAATGCTTGCTTCGGGTGACATCAGCTTTCTTTATTGGGAAATTATTTTTCCCTTTGCTCTCGAGTGTCTGGAGAGATTCCTAGAATCACCTGTCATTATCCTGCTTTTCATCAGACATTTTCTTACCAATTTTAACACCTGCTGATTATTCTTAACCTGAAATAGTTAATATTTGCACACCGCTGCATTTTCATATTTTTGTCATCCCCCCCCCCCCCCCCCCCCCGTGTTTAGTGATGGAATTCCACTGTGAGAAAGATGGGCTCCTTCTTCCCCTTTGTCTACTTATCTAATAAATTTGTAAAACTAAGCATAAGCTCATGGATTCTCATTTTTCAGGTTACCGTGCTAGCCAGCGTGGGCTGCCGTAACAAAAGACCATAGCTTGGATGCCTCAGACAACAGATACTCTTTACAGCACAGGAGGCTGGAAAAGCCCACCATTGCTGGTGGGCTTGGTTTCGGGTGCGCTACCCTGCACAGGCTGCCTTCTGGTTCTGCTTATGCAGCCCTTGACCAGACCGTGTATGTAACACGAGGTATAAGAAGGTGCAGGGCAGGGGGAGCGAGTAAGCTTTCTAAATAGCCCCGTCAGATCCAGCCCTCCCCGCCTCCCATGACCTCATTTAACTCTACTTGCCTCTTAAATGTTGGTATTCCGTCTCCAAATGTTAGAACATGAAGGATTGGGGATTCGACACACAACTCAGGGGCTGGAGACTGCAGACAAATATTAAGCCTGAAATAGCTATAACCTATTACCGTTATTATTTAGAAGAAGCTATTTTTGAAAATTAGGAGCAAGGATTTCTGCTAAAGCAAACTTCCTTGCCTGTCAATACAAAGCCCATGGAGCACTGAGCATCAGTTTGCTGTGGGGTAGCATTTTAAAGCTGTCATTTCTGTTCTCCCCACCTCCCACAGCCCCCCACTTCCATATCATTCGCCATTGGTGTTTGTTTGTGTAGAGTGCCGTGACTCAAACCCAGGGCCTCGCTCATGCTGTACAAACACTCACCCATAGAGCTCCAGCCTAGTCTTCACTCTTTATAAAAAGAGGAGAACTCATGTGTCCTGCCCTGCCTCCTGACTACTGGTTTAGTTGGACCCAGGCTTGGCTGCAGTAGTGTGGACTGATGGACACTGAGCCACCCTGCCAATCCGCATCTCCTTGCTGAGTCTTAGGGTCCACTGAAGTTCCAGAAACGAAGACTTAGAACATAAAGTTTTTGTTGTTGCTCGGAGGGCTTTTTCTTTCTTCTCGGTGGCTCATGCTAGTGTCTTATTGATAATCTTTTATCTGCCAATGTCTGAAAACTGAACAGTGGTGTCATTGACCTACAGGGAGCAAGCACAACAGTTTTAGAAGCTGCTGACTCAGTGGACTGTCACCCACAGGGGAAGCAATTTCCTTGCCAAATCTCCGTCATGTAGAAGAGTCTTTCTGTCAGCCATGCTTTAACGGTTGTTTAGTGATTTTTACTAAGTAGCTACTTCGGTATGGTCCAGATAGTGCATTTAACATGCTGTTTATAACCTTGAAGTACATAATAAACACGGTCAGGACTCACGGTGTTCTGTGCCCTAGGGGTTAGAGGAAGCAGGCTTAACCACATAATGAATACTGTGATCAGTGGGGCAGAATAAGTCATCATCGAAATTAGAAGTTGGGAAGAGGAAATGGCAGTGTCTCTGACAATTTCACATCACACAGGGGGCTGCTGGAGACTCGCTCCCGTGGGCATGCGCTGGCGGTCACATCGAGCCCGCTGACCACACGGAGAGCACCGTGTAGGTGGTCCATTCAGCTAAGGGGGTGATTGGAAAGCCATCCAGATACCTTTCTGTTCTCTGTCATCTGTATTACTGTAAGTAGCTGCACACCCTGGCTTGGTTTGCGTCAGTGTATGCACCTCCTGTTGATTCAAATGGAAGAAAATTAGAGTGACTGAGTTCACCAGTCCACAGATTAGGGTGGTGACACCTGCCCAAGCTTTGCTGGAGGTTTGTCTCCTGGAAGAAGTGGTAATCCACTGGGAATTTAAGTTGTAGGTTATGTTATTTGAATCTTCCATTTATCTCCGGCTCTTATTTACATGTTGTTTACAGGTCCCTCTCAGCTGGGAGGATGGCTCAGTGAGTAAGAGGTTTGCTGTGCAAGCGGAAGACCTGACTTTGAATCCCCCAAGCCCATGTGAAGCAGGGTGCAGTCATGCCCAGCTGTAGCCCAGGGCTGCAGTGGCAAGGCGGGAAGCAGGGACAGGGAGGCCTCGAACTTGAGGAGCTGCAGACAACCAAGAGACCCAGTCTCAAACAGGGCAGAAGGGGAGGACAGACATCTGAGGTTGTCCTCTGACCTCCACGTGTGCACCATGACACATGCGCGTGTGCGCATGCACACACACATGTATACAGAAATAAAATAAAAACTAAAAATTCACTCAGGTTTTAGAATATGCAGAATTATGGCGTGTTTGAAAAAGGAGAGATTGTTTACAATGAGCACGCTTGGTGGGTTGTTTTTCATAAAATCATTGCCCCACTTGAGTTATCTGCAGTTGGCAGAGAATACTCACGAGTCTAGACTGCTCTTTAAACATCCAGATTCGTGAAAAATGCACATAAGAACTAGTCATGAGTTGCTGGGCAGCGGTGGCACACACCTTTTTGATCTCAGCACTCTGGAGGCCCAGGCAGGTGGATCTCTGAGTTCAAAGCCAGCTTGGTCTACAGAGCAGGTTCCAGAACAGCTAGGCTATGCCGGGCGGTGGTGGCGCACGCCTTTAATCCCAGCACTCGGGAGGCAGAGCCAGGTGGATCTCTGTGAGTTCGAGGCCAGCCTGGGCTACTAAGTGAGCTCCAGGAAAGGCGCAAAACTACTCAGAGAAACCCTGTCTCGAAAAAACCAAAAAAAAAAAAAAAAAAAAAAAAAAAAAAAATCTACAGGCCTCATGTCTGGTAATTCATTTGGCCGGGCGTTGGCAGAGCCAGGTGGATCGCTGTGAGTTCGAGGCCAGCCTGGGCTACCAAGTGAGCTCCAGGAAAGGCACAAAGCTACACAGAGAAACCCTGTCTCGAAAAACCAAAAAAAAAAAAAAAGAACAGCTAGGCTACACAGAGAAACCCTGTCTCCAGAAACACACACACACACACACACACACACACACACACACACACACACACACACACGAAAAGTAAAGAAAAGAAGCCCTACTAGTTATGAGTAAGTAAGGTACTAAGTTAAATGGGCTTGGGGCAGCTGTTGCCACGTTCATTTTCGAAGTTTTAATAGCTTGGAGATGGTGAATTTGTGTCTCCTATGATTATGATTAAAGGGGGCGTTTGTAATGCTTGTAAGAAGCTATGTTCTTACTCTGTGCTCCATCCCCAGACTTGATAATAGGCTTAAAGGTGCTTATATATTAAAGTTGCATGCATCCTTAGGCTTTGTGTGGTTGCTGTCAGTAACTGTATGGGAGTCAAAAGGAGAGTCGTTCATTGTTGTTTCGGGTTAGCAAGAGAAGCTACTATTGCCTTTTACAGCTTTACAGTGTGTAGGGTGCCACTTGCTTGTGATTTCCTGGGCCTGTGGAAGGTGATCAAGGCTCACAAACTTACATAAAAATTATAAAGATTATTTTAACACCTGGTGTGGACATTTCTTCTTTAATTTAAAACATGATGCAGACATACAGAGGGAAACATCTTTCTTAAGAATTCTTCACCCAATGGAATGAGTGCTTGGTGAATATTTTTTATTTCATTTGTAAGTTTCATTTAATTGAGGTAATTATGCTTGTATTTAGTCAGACCAAACTTTTTGCCTGGTAAGTGGGAATTGATCCTGTGGCTTTCTGAAAGATTTACAAGAATATTAAAATTCACTTTTCTTGATGTAATGGTCAGGTCACGTTTTCAATTTCTAAGTAAGGAAATAGTTAAAACTGCCCCTCAACTCTTTCTTGTACTGTGTCCCCAGGGATGGACAGGCATGTAGGAAGACCAAAATATGTAGTCTCCACCCTTAACACACTTGTAAAGCCATCTGCAGGCCCACTGCGCTCTCATCCTGGAATGTTTTGTTTCCTCTGCAGCCTCAGCCAGTGTTGATTCTGTTCTGTTCTCCTCAGACTACCTTTCCGTGAGGAGTCATTAGAGTGTTCTCAGAGAATTGCCGTCATTGAACACCGTGGGTCTTCTTCAGCTCACACAGGCAGAGCCCTTGCGTGGTGGTTTGCTGGTAGCTATGAAAAGCTAACTTAAAAGGCATCATAACAAATTTGCACACCACCACCACCAACCACCACCAACAACCACCACAGCAAGTGGCTTCCTTTTCATACTAGCTTTTGGCTTAACACGTGCACGAAATTTCAAGTGATTTCTTAGATTTCCACCTGTCCATCCTTGATGAGCAGGAGACAGTGCTGTGTCTTTAGGTTACCTGGAGGAGATGCAGAGGAGACAGGTGCTGTGTCTTTAGGTTACCTGGAGGAGATGCAGAGGAGACAGATGCTGCTGACAAGACCTTAGGGAAAGCGGACGGTGCATTGTCTTCTGCGTAAACCCTGAAAGACCTTTCAGGACGAGTGTAGCTTGTTCTAGGAGCATGCTTGTAATGCCAGGGCAGAGGAAGGTTACATTAAAAGCCCACAGTTTGCTTATTATCTTAACAAAAGAGCTTAGCCCTGAATGCCTCAGAAAAGGTCCACAAAGGTGGTTGATCTGTCATGACAGGAGAAAGTTTTAGGTATTTTGTAATAGCTAAGAGTACAGTTTCTTGTTCAAACTTTTAGAGATTTCCAAGTTTAAAATCCAGGGAACAGCCTGGACTTCATCTGGGTAGATTGCGCCCTAAATTCATGTTCATAGCAGATGGAGAAAGAGGCATTGCTGTCAGCTGATATTAGGAACTAGGATTCTCTGTCATCTGATTCTCTGGGGAATTGGCCCATCTATTTTTGTAGTGATAGAATCTGTAGAATGATGTGTTTAGAAGAGGGGAGAGAAATATTTATGCTACACATGTGCAGGCAAGTACTCTTTTTCCTAAAGTAATTAATACAAACAGTAGCATTTTTGTTCTTTTGACAGTTTGCAAATGGGAGTATTTGTGACTGGAAGATATGTTAATTGCTGTGGCATGCTTTTTAAAAATTAATCATTAAACTACGACAGTTGGGTTTTATTCATGTTTAAAAAAAGTTTGTTGCTTGTTATTTGTAAAGCACTTCAGCATATTATTAGTGAATATGCAAGCATCTGAGAAAAAGTTCAGAAGTACCCAGTTTTAGACTGGGGTGTAGTTCAGTGGTAGAGCATTTGCTGAGCATGCATAGAATCTTGGGTTTGATCCCCATACCACATAACCACACCCACACAAACAAATTTTGTTCTCAACCTCACTTTGCATCAAAATATAAAATAGGGGCTTGCAGTGTAGTTCAGCTACTAGAGTCCTTGCCTAGCATGCATGAAGCTTAGGTCTAGCCCCCAGCACCACATAAAACCATGCATGGTGATGAGTCCCAGTTCACTTTCTACTGCTATGATAAAACACCATGACCAAAAACAACTTAGGAGGTGGAGAGGGTTTCTGGAGCTTACACTTCCATATCCTAGTCCACCATTAAGAGAAGTCAAGGCAGGAACCCAAGCAGGAACCCAGAGGCAGAAATGAAAGCAGAGGCCATGGAGGAAGGACTTTCTGGAAGACATTTACTGGCTTGCTCAGCTACCTTTCTTGTATAACCACTCACTCAGAGGTGGCACCACCCACAGTGGACTGGGTCCTCCTACATCAATCATTAATCCAAAAAAAAAAAAAAAAAATGCCCCACAGACTTGCCTAGAGGCCAGTCCAATGGAGGCATATTCTCAAGTGAGCTGCTCTCTTCCTAGACAACTGTAGCTTATGTCAAGTTGACAAAATTAACAAAACCAAACCAAACTAACAAGCACAGTGGTCAAGTCTCTAATCCCAGGTCTTAAAAGGTAGCAGCAGGAGAAGCAGAGGTTCACAGCCATTTTTGGCTGCCTAGAAAGCTCAAGAGAGCCTATGAAGAATACGAGACCCTGTTTCAAATAAATTAATTAAATTTTTATCTATAATAAGTTATTTTCTGTAGTCCACTATGACTTGTGTAGGTGTGGTAAAACCTAAGCTGAAAGATTTTTAGAATATCTCCTAGGAGTGGAATATCCTCAATGTTCAGCAATGCTTTCCTTCACAAAGGAAAGCTGTGTGAAGCTCGTCCTCTGCATGCTTGCGTTAGCCACAGCATTGTCTCGCTCAAGTACAGAAGCCGGGGAATGTGGTTTGCTAAACAGTTACTTCTTTTTTAGATAAAATTTGAGTTGCTTCTCAGTTTGCTTGCTTGCATTTTCCTTGGTGCATTTACACATGACTGAAATAATTTTAGGGTAAAGAATGTGACCAACCAGAAAAACATGACGAGCTCAGCATATCAAATAGGAACGTTCATAGCTTAACTAATGTTTTTCCATAGAGTATGATCTAGAAATTGAAGAAGAAACTATCATAGACTATAATGTGATTTATATACTAAAAGCTTACCTATATAATTGGTAAATTCTCTTTTTAAAATTCTCTCTCTCTCTCTCTCTCTCTCTCTCTCTCTCTCTCTCTCTCTCTCTGTGTGTGTGTGTGTGTGTGTGTGTGTGTGTGTGTGTGTGTGTGTGTGTGTGTGTCTAGAGATGGACACCCAGGACATCATACATGCTGAGTGTGTGCTACCACTGAGCTTTACCCCTTGAAATAAATTTGTATCTCAGCCCTTAGGTTTTTGAAACTCCTTAAATTGCTGCTCACACAAGCCCACAGAAGGAGAGTGTACTAGACATTTGCTTCACTTTAAAATGTCACAGGAATGGCTGGGCCACAGTGGTGACGCCTCTGTCTATGTGGCCCCAACTTCAGGACTTGAAGTCTTGGTGGAAAGGATGTAGGCGGCCTTCTCAGACTATGGAGTTGGGTACAGGGCTGGTCAGAAGGAATCTGATTTTACCTGTTCTTCTCACTGCATGAGAAGCACTGTTTTCCTTCTGTGCAGTTTCTCAGCCATTACTGCTTGGTGAGAACCAACCTACTTCATGTTAAAGGAAAGAAACAGCCTTGGGGGGAAAGGTTTTGACACTATTTTAAAAGGTGATGTTGCCCTGAGCACAAGCCAATATGAAAGGATGGGCTCCCTGTCTCCAGTGTGCTGACTCCATGCCCAGAGAAAGACTGTATTATAAAGATCTGGGGGCCCTTTATTCTCTGAAGCCCATCGCCAGATTCTCTGTTTTTTGCCCAGGGGTAGATGGGTAAAGAGATGTGAAAATTTTTAGAACAATGGATTTTAAGGTTTTTTTAATCCATGAAGCTCTGTGTGTGATCCGAGCATACTAAAATGTAGGCTGAGTTGTATTTTTATATAAATGCTAATATATAATCTATAGCCTACTTGCAAACTTGAGAAGTCCAATCAAATATTTAAATAATTTGAACACTACAAAGAACCTGTAGCTTTTGTTAAAGATTTTTTTCTTCCTTTCTTTTTAGTGCAAGTGCTTATTGTTATATAGTGCAAGAACTGTAAAACTGTGACCTAATCATGACTTTCTGGAGGCTCAGCTCTGAGTTCTGTGCACTTTGCTTCTTAGCTTTAATCGCTTCGTTATTGAAAATTACACCTCACAAAAATACATAAACCCAGATAATGACAGAACGTTATTACTGCCTGTATTTGGCAAATTGTTACGTTCTCTCTTATCATCCCAGGCCAGCTGTACCGAGGCTTTATTTTGTTGTCTTTCAAATGGTAGAATTTTATTTTCCTGAAGACTTCAGAGTTGGCCAGGAGGTTTGTGTGTCTTTAAAAGTCCAACTGATGTGTTCTAAAACCAGTTAATAAATGGATCCGCGCTCTCTGACCACATTTCTCGTGGACTAAATAGAACGTTCTGTAGGGAGTTTTTGAATGTGGATGTAAGAGTTTTCATAGGTGGCCCAAGCGCAATTATTTGTTTGTTGTTTTGGCAAGCTGGCAAATGTGGAAACTTACAAATACCTGCTTTTCATATGACTCTTTTCAAAACTTTGGTTTCTCTTGAAAAGGTGTTTTTTTCCGACTTAACTGTGGAGTCTCGCCTTTCCCCAGAGAGGAAGTGTAAGGTGTGTTTATGGGGTTTTTGCTTGTAGGTAGCATTCTGCTGAGCAGCGCCTTTGAGGACGGGCAAGCTTCCCCAGTGTCTACAGGAAGCGTGTGACTCATCCCCTAAATTCTACAGTTTTGAGGGCCTGTGCTCCACTCTCCTGAACCACACACAGTCATTCTTCAAACGTAGCCATCAGCAGTGCCAGGCCAGGGAATCGCTAGAGTCAGCTTTACTTTGGTCCAGCTAGGAGGCAAGCTTCTCCCATCTGTATAATTTATTCTATTTTTAAAATCTTGAAATATTGACCCTGCCCTGAGGGCATCTGCCAACAGTAGGTATTAGCGGATAGAGGGATCCATGCCAATTTGGTCTCTGCAGCATGAATCCTAATTGTTCTTAATAATAAAAACCTGAAGCCAGATATCGGGGTAAATGCTGAAAAATCAGAAGAGCAGAGCAGCCAGCCGCCAGAGTTCTTACTTCTACCAAATCCTCAGCCTGAAAGAGACTGAGTTCCTGTCTCCTCCTGCCTTATATTCCTTTCTCCACCCAGCCGGATCGCTTCCTGTCTCAACCTCCCTAGTGCTGGGATTAAAGGTGTGTGTGCCTCCCAAGTACTGGGATCAAAGGCATGAGATCCCAAGTGCTGGGATTAAAGGTATGTGCCACCACTGCCTGGCCTCTATGGCTAACTAGTGGCTTAGCTCCAGACAAGCTTTGTTAGATCACAAAATATCACCCTAGGTCTCACACTGATTCTTGTGCACCTTTAGCTGATCCTACCCGAGTAGGAGGACAGAGCATTTCTCTAGTGTTGTACAGGGATTGTAGTGTTTGTTGGTGTGTTTGTTTGTTTGGATTTTTGCTATTAATGGCACCTTGTGTGAAGCATATGTACATTGATCAAGAAATGTAGTAAAGTTTGGCAAAGCACTAAACTTGGAAGCTTAGTGCCACATGAAGTACATCATTTAAAGTCCTGTAGTCACCGTCTTTAGTCCCTCAATGTCCATGCCTTCCACTAAGCCTCGAGATACAGTGGGCATTTAGGGGAGGGTTATCATTAGCAAATGTAGTTGAAAACCCAAGTCTTTCTAGTCATTCCAGTTGTTCTGAACAACGCTCCTTTTAGCACTTGGACTGACTGATGGGTGGGGCCCGTCTCCACATGTCCACACTTACTCAGATTTTAGTAGTAGCTTGGGTCTGAGGTTTCTTTGCAGTCATCCTTTCAAACCCTTGCTTGCTTTGTGGGTGTTTGTTTTGCTCAGCTAGATGAGTACAAGTGTGAATCCGAGGACCTGGGCACTCAGAAACTCCGATGCAATGCATTTGATAAAAACAGTGCACAGAACACAGGCTAAGGCTTGCTACCTTACGCTACATACACTCATCAAAAAAAAAGTCAGCCTTCTGATAGCTTGTTCATAGTAGGTCATCTTCCAGACTGAGCTCTGCAGGCCAGTGGGTGAGTTCTGGGTGCGTGAAAGGTAATGCCTATTGGTGGGTGGCAAGCAAGGCAGTCTTTGTAAAATTGCTGATGGTGGAGGTTTTGCCCCCCCCCCCACGCACACACCTCTGGGACTTTTTTTTTCCCAGTGGGGAGTGCTCCAGTGTCCCCACGGGAGTGGCCTGGACCGCAGGTGTGCCTGCAGCAAGGCCGAGGGTGGAGGAATTGGAGTACAGGTTCTGTTTACTCCTGGGCCAGGTTGGTACCTGGCTCTTAAACCCAGCGCCTCCTGGGAACTGGTCTCAATAAATCAGCCCTTGTCTCTGCTTCTGGGATCCCAGCTATGGAGACTTGGTAACAGCCCAGCCGTCCACGTCCTTGTGTGTTTATATGGCAGTTGCCTGTCTTTGGTCAGCTAAGGAACCTTAGCTGGCTTTCTGCCTTTTAAACGATCTCTTCAGATTTCTCTTCTGCTGTCTCTTGTGCCATATCTTTGTCACAGGTCTGGGTTCGTTGTTGTTTTCTGTTTTGTTTTGTGTTTCATCCCTCGCTTCCTCTTCTGTCATTCCAGTGGAGTTTCTGGAAGGGAAAAGAAAAATGCAATCAATTCGACTCCACGCAGTCCAGGAAAGCACCATTGCCAGCATAATGGCAGCCTTCCTCACATTGTTCTGTAGAGCAGATCTGGGGTGGTGAAGCTGGCTGCCCTTCTGCTCTGTGCTTGGAAAGGAAAACAGAAGTCTAGCCTAAGAGACCAGGAATCCAGCATTTCCTCTCTGGAATAATCTTAACACAGGTTCAATAGGGAAATCTCTTAAAAATCCCTCTCTGAAAAAAAAAACAATCAAAATAAAACAAAACGCCAAACTGTGCAAACCAAATCCTTCCCTATCACCCGCAGGTTTTACTAATGATGTATGTGTGATTGGCATGCTAAAATGCATGGCTGTCTTGCATTGCTCACTTTTTCAGCAAATATATTTGGCTCTCTAAGATGCTAACGGGACCAGTGTGTGACAGGCCACTTCATCTTCTGCATGGCCAGTGGCACCCCATTCCCAGAGGACTGTGAGAGTTAGGAACCCCTGTCAGAATGCCTGTCTGCACCCCATTGTCCAATCCCACCTTCACAGGGCACATGGTTTGAGAGCATCCTCATTACAAGATGAATTTACAGGAAACAGTACATTATGTGAGTATATGAGATACTGATTAAAAAGAAACATATGTTCCTTTGAAACTTTCCAGATTCATTTCTTGAGAGTCTGGATAATTGCTAGCATTCATGTCACCCAGAGGAATGGAGTTTCTGTATATTGACACCCACCAAGTGTTCCACTGTTGTGTTTGGACATCTTCAGTTGCAAGCAGCAGAAACCTCCCTTTCACTCACTTAGGGGATTATTAGTCTGTTAACCCCTTTTCTGGTCACCGTGGCTATGATGTTGGTTGAGGTCTTCAGAAAGTTTGCTTTGTCTCTGCAATAGGATTGGGGACAGAAATGGCCATACCCTTCGAAGTCCCAACCTAGTGTCCTCCATCCCACATCCCAGAGGGGTCCCACAGTCTCCCAACACAGTGTCACCAGCTGGGAACCGGGAGTTCAGACACCTGAGCCTGCAGAGCACACTGCAGATTTCACTTGTCTATCCAAAGCAGTGGTTCTCACCCTTCCTCATGATACTACTGGTCCGCATGTTGTGGTGACCCCCAGCCGTAAAATTATTTCATCATAACTATAATTTTGTGACTGCTGTGAATTGTAATGTATATATCTGATATGCAGGATATCTGATAGGTGATCCCCAAAGAGGTCGAGACCCACAGTTTGAGAACTGCAGATCGAGTAGAATGGTGGAGGATTTAAATGATTTTGAATCATTTCTACTTGGTTCTTGTTCTTTTCGGGGGTTCCACCCAGTGCCCTTTGAGAGGCAGCTTGTTGAACAAGGCTGAAGAGGTGGTATGCCATCTGCAGGTGTGTGGTCTTGGCTTCCTCAGATGACCCCTACTGGACCAACCTGGAGCTCAAAGAGATCAAGCAATTAGGGGAAAGAATCTATGGGAAAAAAAAATCATTTTTCTGATTCATTTGTATTTTGGGGACTGCTTTAGCAAGGTGAGGTACTAGAGTCCTGTGGTGCCTGAAAGACTGAGCAGTAATCCGGTCAGAAGACAAGGGGTTAATGGGAACTGTGCCCAAGGGGTGCATCCCTGCAGCCACTCACATCAGAGACAGGAGGCCAGGCACATGCCATATCCTAAAAGAAGCCAGAAATCCAGATTTGTGTGTAAAATTTCTGAAGTCTGATAAAGATAGGTAATAAATTCAAGCACTTTCTAAATCACCGAGCCAAAAAGCACATCATTTGACATCTCTTCTCCAACTCGTTTTTAAAAGCATCATGTGAGATCAAGGGATCTGCGCTGAATGAAGGGGTAGGACCGGTTCCCAGATCTCAGTCCTGGGTCTCCAGGCTCCAGGCTGGGAGCCTTCTGAATGGTCCACTTTGTGACACTTGCTCTCACTGGCAACGTCGTCCTTAGTTTTTTTTCCCATATGCCTCTGTAATAACTTATAGATTTCTGGCCTTCATACAGCAGTTTCATGTTGGATTCTGTGTTTTATGGGTGGTAAATTTTAACACGAAACCATTCTTTGGGTGAAGTTGGTAGTGGGCCAGCCAGTGAGCCTGTCCATCAGAACTCTCTTTGGGATGGTCCTGGGGAGAAGACTCAGTTGATAAAGTGCTTGCCTCACGAACATGAAGACCTGAATCCATTTCCCAGAACTCACATTAAAAAAAATGAGTGCACATTTCTAATCCCTGTCCTGGGGGCAGTGGGGACAGGCAGGACCCTGGGGCTTACCCCGTCAGCCTAGCCTACCTGACAAGGTCCAGGTCATTGGAAGACCCTTTCCCAAAAAACAAAGGCTCCTAGGGACTGACATGTAAGGTACACACACACACACACACACACACACACACACACACGCACGCACGCACGCACGCACGCACGCACGCACGCACGGAGGGGGGCAGGTAAGGAGAAGACTGTTGATGGTTGAGCTCTTGGGCATTATGTTGCTAGATGGTAGAATTCGTGTTTGCCGTATAAATTCAGGTTAGATTCTAAGCCAGAGTTTAAATACTGCTGCTGACATTTATTTTCATTTTAATCAAGTAGCCACTGTTTAGAAGATTGACTTCGTCGTTCTTATTCAAGAGAAAATTCCCCCTCAAGTGATTAATTTAGTTTCGGAGTTTGCAGGCGAAGGGGATAAATTCTTTGTGTCTTTGCTTATATTGCAGCTCTGCTATCAGAACAATTTCATTTGCCCTGTCAAAATGAAACATTATGTGCTAGATATTGGAAGGTAGCTCACACTTGGATTCTGTCATCTGTCTGATCTACAAACACAGAAATGTTAGCTTTTCCAGAATGCCTTCAGAAAATGAATATTGATGGAGCAGCTGTAGAAAATTGACCTCTCGCCCTATGACAAATAAAAATACAGTTCGCAAACATCTTCAGCGGCCTGTTTTTCCTACCTCCGTAATTGACTCTAATTTGCTCTGCCTGCCCCATGGAAACCTCAGAACTTTCAAATTGCCATTTAATTTGCAATGTCAGCTCTAATGAGAGCCACTCCAGCCCAAGTGTGGGCCACAGGCTTGTGTCAGGGACCTCAGAGTTGGAAAGTTCTTCATTGTTTCAACCTATATCCGTGACAAGATTGTAAAACGTATTTACAAATGATAATGCAAATTATTGAAGGCCTGTTTTTCCCTTGCATGGAGCTTACCAATTACAAATGGGTATTAAATTGATACTAAAAATCTGATTTTAAAAATTTAGGTAATTCTTCCCAAACTTACGTTAGTAGGAAAAATAGAAGAAAAATCTTGTTCTTTTTTTCTCTTCCTTTTCCTTTTGCTTTATTCTGCTATTGCTCTACCCTATGGCCCCCCTTTTTTTTTTGTTGTTGAGACAAGATCCGTCTGTGTTGCCCTAGTTCATTTCACACTGCTGGGTTCTGGCCATTGAAAATCGTTGTAACCTTCTCTGGTCTCTTCTCACCAAGCCCTCTGCTCTGACACCCAGTGAAGTGTGTAGGTGGCTCAGAAGAGCTGGGGGTGGGGAATCTTGATGGTGTTTCTAATTCACACGGGGGAAAATACTTTCTTAGAAATGCAGCCGGGGTCTTTTTTGTGTCTTTTGGAGAGAATCAGTGAAAGTTCCCATTTGTGTGTGTGTGGGCCCCTCTGGTATGGGAATGACTAGAAGAAGCCAGAACTTCCAATTCCTGCCATACCATGTAAATACTGTTTTCATTCATTTCCTTCGTGGAATGAACCTCATGGCAGAAAAAAAATGCTTCAAGTTAAGGATCTGGCAGGAGAATCTCGGTGAGCTCTATCACATGGCTGCATAGGGTTTCTTAGGATGCATCTGGTAAGGGGAAAGTGTTTATTTTCAAACAGTGCTAATAGAAGGGGGCATTTTTTTAAAATAGTAACAAGGAACTCATCACATTGTTTATTGTGAAGTGAGAATCATTTTGTGAAAGCCAGAAGCAATCGAAAACCCAGTGTAGGAAATCTGGTATGGCACACTTGTGATTAGATTTCCCTAAGAAATCAATTAGTGGTAACCCAGCATTCTAAATAACCATGTTGAGTTATGCCTGCTAGTTCTTTCTCCTGCTGGCTCTGTGTTGATCTTGTTCTGCCCCGGTGGTCCACCCCAGCTCTCTGCTTTCTATGATTGAACTGTGTTTTAACGTGGGCACTCAGTTTGCTTGTCTTGAGATTGGGAGGTTGAATAGATGGACATCTCTGGGTCCTTCCCATTCTCCTGTTGGCACCCCACATCCTGCCCCAATCATAGGTAGACTTGGCTGCCCCCAGACGACTCCCCAGGAAGCTCTGACCGTAGCCCACAGCTGCTCACACTAGATTCCTTACCTTAATTCAGTGAGTCATGATTTCTAGAGAAATGTCTTTACTAAAAACATCAGATTAAATGTTTCAGTGTCTCCCCTACATGTGAGGGATTTTGAAGCATCGATCCTTTTTTCTTGGTTGAATTAAAACCATTTACTAGGCAGGCGAGGTGGTGCACCCCTTTAATCCCAGAGGCAAGTAGATCTCTGTGAGTTCAAGGACAGCCTGATCTATGTAGTGAGTTCTAGGCCATCAGGGGCTACATAGTGAGACCCTGTCTAAAAACAAACAAAGCAGAAACATAAATAAAACCCCAAAACATTTGCCAATTATCTATTATCTATTAGTCTGCAAACATGGTGTTTTGGGTGAATGTATCCAAATTAATTATCATAATAATGCTTTACTATTTATGAATATATCCTTTGCTTGACTTAAAAAGTATTAAAGTGTATTTTTTTCTTAATGCCTCCATATAAAACAGCTTTGCTATGGGATGTCCTGTATGTTGTGAATAAATAAAACACTGATTGGCCAGTAGCCAGGCAGGAAGTATAGGATAGGAGGTACAAACAGAGAGGAGAGGCTGGGAGGTGGAAGTCTGGAGGAGACACCAGCCCGCCGTCCGGGGAGCATCATGTAAAGGCAACAGGTAAAGCCACGGAACATGTGGCAACATACAGATTAACAGAAATGGGCTGAGTATAAGAGTAAGAGCTAGTCAATGGTAGGCCTAAGCTAATGGCTGAGCAATTTAATTAATATAAGTTTCTGAGTGATTATTTTATAAGTGGTTGCAGGGTTCGTGGTGCTGGGCAGGACTGGAGAAAACTCCAGCTACCCAGGGACATAAAGGGACACCTTTATGTGCCTTAATTTTAGAACCATTACCAATTGAATTGAGACTTTCTTGTCTGTTTCTTGTCCAGAATCTGTTTACTGGTCCCAATTTTTACAGCTTAATTGCTTGCTTGAAGTGTGGATTCACAGACAGGAATCGGGTTGCTTCAGTCCTCTGACTCACAGAAAATAACAAGCTCATGTGTTATGTGTTGACGCTAACTTACACATAATAGAAATTGGAACATTTTGCTGACAAGAGAAGTCAAGACACCTTTTCTAAGTAGAACTGTCTGTTAGGAAAAGTCCACGAAATGCCACTGTGCTTCCTGTTAACCATGGTTGGTCCATGCAGGAAAACTCTGATAATTGTCTGTAATATTAGCTGTGGAAATAAATGTTGCATCCTTCAGTGATAACTGTTTATGAGTCATTCAGATTTGAATGCAGACTGAGTGACAAGCAGGGGGATGATAACCTGCTTGTTGAGTGACAGATCCCAATCTAGATTGTGTGGTTAAAACCACAGCTGATCTAATTATAGACTACAGTACATATTCAACGAAACGTGCATTTTCTATTGATTTATTATTTTTTTTTAAAAAGAATTCTTTAGAAGTTTTTTAACATAACAGAGGCATAAATTTTAGATAAGCTTTTAATGGCTCCTTACCGTGAACTCTCAACCTCTAGGCTGGCAGGAATCAAAAAAGATCCTGAGTTTGGGAAATCTAGCCAGACTGCTGGAGTCTTGACTACCTGGGCTGGATTCCAGGTACAGCCTGCCCAGTTAATAGCTAGCAGCTAATCTCACTAAACCTGGATTTCCTTATCTGGGAAATGGGAATAATGATAGTACCTACCCTCCTGAGTTATACATATCAGATAAGGCGCTATGTCCAGAGATGTCACTGTGGTGTTTGGCGGTTTAGCTGTGACATTGATGCCAAGTATTAAAGTGAGTTCAGACAAAGCTGAGCTGAGACAAGCCATCTCCCTGGTCCCTTCTCCATCATCGTGCTGTGCCAACTCCCCTCTGCCCCCCACCCCACCCCTTAACTCTTGAACTATGATACGGTCAGGTCATTCGGGCACTTGGTACTAATCAACATTTGTACCAGCCCTCCCCACCCTGCCCAAGCCGCCTTCTATTGATGTCGACAACAGAGCTCCTTTCTTTCCTGTCAGATGGGAGGTCTGGCTACTGTCAGCCTCTGTGCCCAGTGGCTCGGCAGAGGGGCGGGGCTGAGCAGCACCTGTGGTTTGGGGGTGCCTGGCACGGCATGAACAGAACCATGAAGTCCTTCACAGGGTACAGAGGGACCCAGCCAGTGGCCTCTCTGCATGGATGTGTGTCATTTAGATACACACATTGTGATACATTTAGAAAATTCTGAGCTGTGTAAGATGGTGAATAGAACTGTCTGATGACCATTAAAGCACTCACATGTATGAAAGTGGTACTGCCTTTCTGTTCTAAGAGGTCATTAAATATTTGCAGCCCTATAAAATGTCCCTGAATAATATAACCGGTGCTCTCCTTTTGTTTGACTCCACTCTTATCTCCATAAATGAAAACTATTTGGATTTTATAACATGTGCTTATTCCTAAGGGGTTGGGGGCTTTCAATATAGCATTGGTTAGCACAAATCTTTCTGTGTCCTTCCATGAATATTATATGGCCTACATAAATATGTGTGTATTCTCAACTTAAATCTCTATAAAGACAAATTCTTTTTTTAAATACTAATTAGAGCTGAGTGTGTAGTTCAGTGGTAGAGCACTTGCCTAACATGCATAAGGCCCTGGGCTCCATCCCAGTGCCTAATAAATAATAATAATTATTATTATTATAATACATAATAATAATAATAATAATAATAAAAATAAAACAACAACAAACCATTGTCAGTTTTATTTCCAGTTTTGGGATGGGCCACATGGAATCACTGGACTAAAGCCAGATGCTAAATCAACAAATTTTAAAACTCCAAAACCCACCGTTCAGAAATCTGTAAGCTCAGAGTTAGGAGCCCCACGTGAGGTACAGCAGCGAGGGTTGGTTGGACCTCGTTTGAGATGGGAGCTTGTTGTCATTGCCCATATTGTATTGCGCTATGATTTTGAACTAGAAGCAAACGTCTTTCAGGGTGTGTAATGGCTGGGTCCTAGACTAAGGGGAGGAAAGTCACCCAGGAAGTTGAATGAGCTTTCAGTTTTAGTGCTGAAGTTAATACATTTCAGTAAAGCCAATGAGTGACAGCTTACCTTACCCACCAAAATGAAGCATTCCTACACAAAAATACAGACGCTCAAGAGACGCCGTTGGCAACACACTCACTATCATTAACAGCTGCTCCTGAGCGGCAGCTCCTCTGGTTCACTGCTGGTTCGTGGGTGGTTAATTCACTTGACCCAGGCGTTTGGAAGAGTAACTTGACAGGGGAGGGAGCCAGGAAAGAGAAAGCTACCGTAAATGAAGGACCGTGGGGAAGAAAGATGAAGTGGCCCGGACATACCTACTTTAACTCTGTACCAACCAACCCGTTCCTCAGTTATGAAGGGAGACGGTGAGCTGAGGAGACGGCTTGGTCTGTAACATGCCTGCTGTAACAAGCACCGGGACCCGAGCTCGGATCCCTAGGATCCCCAGGATCTCCGGGATCCCCAGCACCCACGTAAAAAGTCAAGGGTGCTGTGTGCTCCTGAAAAACCACAGCAGTGGGGGTGGTAGATTCAGACGGGTCCCTGAAGTTCATTGCCGCCAGTCTACCCAAATGAATGTTCTTCCTGTTCAGAGAGAGGCCCTATCTACACACACACACACACACACACACACACACACAAAACTACTTGAAGAAGATGTTGAATGTCAACCTTGGGCCTCCATACCCATATACGTATGCACATACCTGCACCAGACCCGGCACATGCCTAAATAAATACATATGCACCAAAATTACATACTCATGGCTCCCTGTCCCTGCAGCGTGACCTCAGCTTCAGGCCCTCCAAGAAGCCTTTTACCTCACCCCAGCTCTGAGTTCCCAGAACACTCATTGATTAGACTCAAGCATTTCTTTTAGCCGCCTCAGACTTGAGTCCTGGGTTCAAATACCCTGCCCATCGACTCTAGTAGGAATTCCTACGTGAGGGATTGTGTGACATCGACTTCTCGTTTCTGAGTGCTGGTTCTCTCCATACCACACTCGGTCAACAAGAATCTCAAAGCTGAAGGTCAGAGGCCATGCAGCCGTCTGTCTCCATGCCTGTTCTCCCAGCCGGACTCTGTAGCATGCACTCAGTACATTTCCTCAGGCCCCTACAACTCAGAATGCAGACTCTGCCCCCAAGCCAAGCAAGCCCCTTTTCTTCAAACTTCATGTCCTACCTTTCCAGCCCCTTCTTTTTTCTTTAAGCCCCTGAGCCACCCACTACCATCAGCTTTGCCTAAGAAAGTAGTGGGACCAGCATCAGCCTTCAGGCTCCCCTGCTGATCACCTTCACCGAGTCCTGTGGGCTGGACATCCCTCAGGAAGGACGGTGTCCTGAAATCATATCACTTTCTTTGTTTTGTTTTGTTTTTGTTTTTGTTTGTTTGTTTGTTTGTTTTGGTTTTTCGAGACAGGGTTTCTCTGTGTAGTTGTGGTGCCTGTCCTGGAACTCGCTCTGTAGACCAGGCTGGCCTCGAACTCACAGAGATCCACCTGGCTCTGCCTCCTGAGTGCTGGGATTAAAGGCGTGTGCCCCCACCGCCACCACCCGGCCATTATCGCTTTCTAAGAAACCAGCAGTGCATTAAAATCCCTGCCCTAGCAAGAAACTTGCTGCTTGTTTACTTGGTTTTGTTTTTGCTCTTGGGAACCAAGAACACTTCAGAGTGCCCTCCATTCTACAGGAAGTACAGACGTTTGAAGTGTTTTTATTGCTATCAGCAAGGGAGAAAATAGCATGGGGATCAAGTGCAAAAACAACCAAGAAAAAAAGTCAGGTTTGGCACAATCACACGTCAGATCCACCCCGCCTCTTCCTGTGGTACAAAGGAAACAGAAGTCTGTACTTCTCTTGAGAGAGTTAGACTGTGTAGCCCAGGCTAGCCATCCTTTTTCCAGACTCCCAAGTGCTAAGACCAGAAAGTCCACATCTGACTCTGCCTTTGCTCCTTGCCCTGGGTGACCTTGTCATTCTGTGTAACCCCGTGAAGCTGTCTGCTTCCTTTTTCAGTGAAGCTCTTACCTGTCCTGTCCAAGCCCCATCCCAACATTCAGGTTTGCACCCAATTCCTATAAGAAAAGACCATATGGGTGTCAGGGCCACTCTTTGGGTGCTCCAGTATATAAATGCTGTCTGTTAACTCTACAAATACTTACCTCACAGATTTAAAACCCTCTTTCTCAGATAACACTTTGTTCACAGAGGAAGTTGTCCTAGAGGTAGGGTCAGGAAAGTTCTGAGTTGAGTGTCTGGAAGTGGGGGGCAGATGAGGCTGACGCATCCCTGGGGGACAAATAGCCTTTAGGTCTGGCCCCCATGTTCTTCCTGTGGGAGCTGGGGGGAGGGAGGACCGAGGAGGGAGGAGGGAGGACCAGGGAGGGAGTGAGGACCAGGGAGGGAGGAGCGAGGACCAGTGAGGGAGGAGAGAGGACCAGGGAGGGAGGAGCGAGGACCAGGGAGGGAGGAGCGAGGACCAGTGAGGGAGGAGAGAGGACCAGTGAGGGAGGAGCGAGGACCAGGGAGGGAGGAGTGAGGACCAGGGAAGGAGGAGTAAGGACCAGTGAGGGAGGAGAGAGGACCAGTGAGGGAGGGAGGAGCGAGGACCAGGGAGGGAGGAGGGAGGACCAGGGAGGGAGGAGCGAGGACCAGGGAGGGAGGAGCGAGGACCAGGGAAGGAGGAGTGAGGACCAGTGAGGGAGGAGAGAGGACCAGTGAGGGAGGAGAGAGGACCAGGGAGAGAGGAGCGAGGACCAGGGAGAGAGGAGGGAGGACCAGGGAGGGAGGGAGGAGCGAGGACCAGTGAGGGAGGAGAGAGGACCAGTGAGGGAGGAGTGAGGACCAGGGAAGGAGGAGTGAGGACCAGGGAGAGAGGAGGGAGGACCAGGGAGAGAGGAGGGAGGACCAGGGAGAGAGGAGGGAGGACCAGGGAGGGAGGAGCGAGGACCAGGGAGGGAGGAGGGAGGACCAGGGAGGGAGGGAGGAGCGAGGACCAGGGAGAGAGGAGGGAGGACCAGGGAGAGAGGAGGGAGGAGCGAGGACCAGGGAGGGGGTCAGGACGGCAGGAGGAAAGAGTTCATGATGGGAAGCAGAGGGTGGGCAGAATTCCTGTGTTCACTGAGTTTCTCTGCCAGCACATGGCAAAGTCAAAACGTCCTTACCAGCATGGTAATAACCGATGGTGTTTATTTTGTGTTTTTCTAGATCAATGAACTGAGCCACGTTCAAATCCCTGTCATGTTGATGCCTGATGACTTCAAAGCCTACTCAAAGATAAAGGTGGACAACCACCTTTTTAACAAGTAAGTAAGTACCAGTCAGCCTCTCCGGAGACTACCATGGCTGTGCAGAATAGGACTTTTTGTGACTTTCTGTAATCACATAATTTTTTCAATGGGTGGGAGGAAAGTTTTGCTGATGAAGTTAATCCTGTGATAAACATAGCCATCTGTCATATTCAGAGAAGTAACAGCAGGCCCTCTGGGATAATATCCCTTTGCCATATGGCATATTGTTCCCTGAGAGTATCTTATACATTAGAAGTGATATCCTCATTACTATTTAAATTTCTGGAGCTGTAAATTACTTGGATTGTTTGAGCAGTTATGGACTTCTGCTCTAGTACACAAAACTTAGAAAACAGTGGCTTTATGAATAGAAATGACGACATTATAACACAGTAAATAATTGTGTTATCCTAAGATATAACTGGATGTCATATTTGGGTGTTGTTAATGTTCATCATGTAACTGGGGTACCTTTGATGTCATTATGGAAAGTCGATGACATATTATTAGGTAGTTCATCCAAATGCTAGAGATGCAACATGGCCCTTCCCTCAAAGGTCTCACAGCCAGAACAGTAGCTGGAAATTGACACATACACAAATTGCTGTCATTTTTATACAAAGACTAGTAATAGAGGGGTATACACAGTTTGTATCTGCTGTTCTGTGGGGGCATGAAGGAGAGGTAATTCTGTGTGAGTGGGGAGAGCCCAAGATTAGCCTCCCAGATCAGGGCAAGTGTAGAGTTTCTTTCCTCCCTTGCTGTTTGGTGTAGTATTAGGAATTGAACCCAGGGACTCACATATGCTAGGTGAGTGTTCTAACCACCGAGCTATACCGCAGCCCTTCACACAAGGTCTTAACCAGGCTGTTGTTCCGTTGTGAGCATATGAGTTCATTTCTCCCCATAACACTGTTGAGAGGTTGAGTGTTCATGAGGGTGTAAAGTAAGAACATGGCTGCCCAGAGGTTTGGCTGAGGGGAAGGTTTTCATTGTAGCTATGAAGGAGAAGATGGCCGGGGGCATCTGGAAGAGTCTAGATCAGGGAGAGAACTGTGCCATTGAGGAGAGAGAGGGAGGAAAGAGAGAGAGAGAGAGAGGCAAAAGAGGACCAAGAGAGAGGTGAGGGGTCAAGAGAGCGCATGGCCAAAACGGCAGGATTATATGGAAATGGAAAACTGGGGAAGGAAAGTCCATGAGCTGGAGGAGGTTAGGGTAGAGGTGGAGTGAGAAGAGATGCCAGGAGCCACCAGTACCAGTACCGAGTGAGCCTGGAGGCCAGTGTGGGCTTTGGTATGCTAATAATTGGCACAGTTGGCCATTGGTCCTGAGTTTCTTTTGGACCTGTGAGGAAATATTCTCAGGGTGAATTTGGAATGTGGGTCTTGGGTGTGAGGCAAGCCTTGTTTACAGCTGCTTCCTCAGTAAGATGGGCATGGCCTACTCTTTCTCACTGCCATCTTGTCTACTCTTCTTTTACTACATCTGTCCATCCTGCCACACACACCCCTATCCCTTCTCCTTAGAGAACGGTTGGTGTGTGCATCCAGGATGAAGGGGTAACACAGTCCCAGTGTGAGGCAGACAGTGTTTTCAGTCTGTCCCCTCTGTCAGTCAGATTTCGTTGGCTTGCACCCGGTTCTGTAGAATCCATCTGTGCTTGCTGTGGGCAGTGAACTGCTACACACAGATCCAAACAGGGCCTTGTGAAGCCTGCTAACCTCCTGTCTAAGCCTCATTCCGCAATGTGACTGTTGCAGGGAAAACATGCCGAGCCATTTCAAATTTAAGGAATACTGCCCAATGGTCTTCCGGAATCTTCGGGAGAGGTTCGGAATCGACGACCAAGATTTCCAGGTGAGCTGCTTTTGTGAAACAGGATTGCTCTGTCAGATAGGGGTCATGTTTCGTCCTTACGAGTATACTATGCATGCACAGTTTGAGTGTTCTTTCTGAAGTTAGGCATTCTCAAAGTTAAGGGCTTTGCATGGTGTGATTTCAGTGAAATGTCTATAGGAAAAGGCGTGGATTTTCTGTGGAAGGAGACAGAGCACTTGAGAGTTCTGTGAACACTCACTTCTAGATACAAGTTTCTGTCAGCCACACTGCCTTCTGCTTTCTAGGGTCAGGTGTGTCATGAGCCCCTGCGAGTGTGTATGTGTGTGTGTTAAATTCGTGTTTTTCTATTTTGGCAGAGGACACTCGGGAATCTCGGGGATTGTGTTCTTGCTAATTTGCTGGGTTGCAAGTTGGCAGACTCGGTGTCCTGCCACAGCGTTCTCGTCAGGCTGTGCTGTGTGTCTCACGGTGCTGTGTTGCAGAGTGGCCACAGTCCTCTCATCCCCTGTAGGAACCTCCCAGCCTGCCGGTAGTCCGCGTGCCCTCCTTTTCGCTTACTACGAAGCAACAGGCTCTCGCTTCTGTCCCTGCACCTGCATGCTCTCAGTTTTGACTTTGAAATGTGATAGAACTTTTTCAATATCTGCTGCTACCTGATCAGTTTCCTAAAAGAAGGTCTGCTGCTTTATACTCTCCTGTTGCTGTGATAAAATACCATGTCCAGCCGGGGGTCGTGGCGCACGCCTTTAATCCCAGCACTCAGGAGGCAGGGCCAGGTGGATCTCTGTGAGTTCAAGGCCAGCCTGGTCTACAGAGCGAGATCCAGGACAGGCCTCAAAGCTACACAGAGAAAACCTGTCTCGAAAAACAAAAACAAACAAACAAACAAAAGATACCATGTCCAGGGTAATGTCATATATATATATATATATATATATATATATATATATATATATGAAAGAAAATGTTAAATGTTTATTTGGGGCTTACAGTTTCAGAAGGTGAGTCCATGACCATCATGGTGGGGAGCATGGCGGCAGGCAGGCATGCATGGTGCTGGAGCAGTAGGTGAGAGATCACATCTTGAGACACAAGCATGAAGCCAAGGGAGCTAACTGGAAATGGAATGGGCTTTTGAAACCTTAAAGCCGGACACTCTAGACACGCCTCCTCCTGATCTTTCTCAAACAGTTCCACCAACTTCAACCAAATATTCAAATACATGAGCCTGTGGGGGCCGTTCTCATTTCAAATCGCTACATCTGCCATTGCCTCCCCGGGCTTCACATGGACAGCTGAGCCACAAGTACCAAGGGTTTTGTTTGTTTGTTTGTTTGTTTTAGGGCAGAAATCTAAGTTCTAACCTGTTTCAAGCCTTCTCAAATGAATAAACACTTTCTCTAACTTGCCCTAAATTTAAAACGTTCATCAAGTGCCACATTGTCACCCCAGGTGACCTTACGAGGGCAGCTTGCTCTGTGGTTTCTCCTGAATACAGTCACTCAGGCAAGCTGTGCTTGCCTAACCCACCTTCCTAAACATTAGGCCCTCACGCCCCTCCCACCTTTGTTAAATGTTTCCAAGAATTTCTGCCAGGCTTCATTGTAGCAGGCTTTCTTTTTCTTCTTCTTCTTTTTTCATTTATTTATTTTACATCCCGGCCACAGCACCTCCCCCCCATCCTCCCCTCCCAGTCCCTCTCCCTCATTCCTCCCCTCCCACCGCCCCCAGTCCCCTCCTCTTCTGTCTTCACCCAGGAAAGAGACAGGTATCCTATGAGTATCAGTAATACGTGGCATATCTAGTTGCGGTAAGACTAGTAAGCACCTCCCATGTATTAAGATTGGGCAAGGTGACCCAGTATGAGAAGTAGGGTGCCCAAAGCCAGTAAAGGAGTTGGAGACAATCCCTGTTCCCAATTTCAGAGTTTGCATAAGACGTCCAAGCTACACAACTGTAACATACATGCCGAGTGCCTAGGTCAGTCCCGTGCAGGCTCCCTGGTTGTCCGTTCAGTCTCTGTGAGCCTCTATGAGCGCAGGTTGTTGATTGTGTGAGCCTTCCCATGGTGTCCTCGACCCCTCTGGCTCCTACACTCCTTTCTCCTCCTCTGCAGGATTCCCAAACTCCACCTAATGTTTGGCTGTGGGTCTCTGTAGCAGGGTTTCTTTTGGGCTTCCAACCAGCTCCCAAATCATGACACCAAGACTTATTATTAGTTATGAATGCCTGGCCTTAGCTTAGGCTCATTTCTTGCTAGCTTTCATGACTTAATTTAACCTGTTTCTCTTCATCTATGTTTTAACCCTGGGGCTTTTTACCTTTGATTCTGCATGTGTCTGGCTACCTGGCAACTGGCTGGCCTCAGGCATCTCCCTCTCTTTTTCCCTTGTTCTTTCTTGTCTTGAGCCTGGATCCTCCTTCTACTTATTCTCTCTGCCCTCCAGCTCTGCCTCTCTCTCTCCTGCCTAGCTATTGGCTGTTCAGCTTTTTACTAGACCAATCAGGTGCCTTAGGAAGGCAAGGTGAAACAGATGCAACACATCTTTACAGAGTTAAACAAATGTAACACACCTTTACATAGTTAAAGTACTAGTCCTCAACATAAACAAAGGTAACACATCTTTACATAGTTAAAATAGTATTCCACAGCACATCACTAGGCATGAGACCTTATTATGCTTTGAAAAAGCAGTACTGCCCAGGTAACCATTGTTCAGTGGGGTCCTGGCCTCCACAAAGGTCTCGGTTCTGAGCTGAAGCTCTGGGCACCAAAGGAAGACCCGCGGGTGGAGGATGCAACATGCAGAATCTAGTTATTACTTTTCTTAAACAGCTCTGACGTCAGCACTCAGGTTTGGACTTCATTCATAAAACAGAAACTTAGATCGCAATCATGGGCACAGTGTTTATGGTTTAAAGAGTGACTTTTACAGAATAAATAAATACTAGAGTTTTTTTTTTCTTTAAAAAAAAGGTTTGTATGAAATAAAAAGGGATAATTTCATATGGCTTGGAAACTGTTATTGCATTTAAACAGGCCACGGATTCTTTGGCATCTTAAAGAACTCCCTGCCTCATTCTGGAGCCAAACATGATTGTGTCCCTCCTGTATCCCACCTGTCCTCACTTTAATTAGGAAATAGGTAGGGGCTGGTGAGGTTGCTCCATCACCAGGGTACCCGCTACACAAGTGTGAGGACCTGAGTTTGGATCCTCATGTAAAAGCCTGGCTAGCGGGTGGAGACAGGCAGATCTCTGGAGCTCACTGGCCAGCCAATCCAGTTCATCGGTGGGCTGTGGGTTCAGTGAGAGACCTGTCACAAAACATGCCGTAGAAAGCAGTAGAGGAAGATCCCTATGTCACCTCCAAACACTTGCATCTACACGTGCATGTTCTCGTATGCACATACTGCATGCATACAGCACACACGATGAACAGCAATGATAATTATAAGAATAGTTGGTTGCATTGGCATTTTACAGAAACTGAGTTTTGAGGGCTCCACCACAGAATCTTCATGTGTTCCTTGATTCATTGCAGAATTGAAATCTTTATATTTTTCCTCATCAGTTCTGTCGAAGAGACTGAAAATGATCCCATTATATTCCGAGTTCTGTGTTGTGACAGAGAAAAGTCGTTTTTAAAATTTCCTAAAATGACAGTTTTGTTGCTGAAATACTAAGGCACCACTCTGTCCCCCTAAAAACACCACCATATAAGTTGATTTTTAAATATGTGCAAATCGCTGAATTTAGACTTTGAAAGGAAATGAGGCAGGTGGAGAGTAGTGATTCAAGAGTAACTAATTGGCGAGTCTGCTGGACAGTGAGCTTGAGAGACCAGAGGGAGGGGGGTTGCTGTGAGTGTAATTAATCGTCATAACACCTCTCCTCTCTGGCTGCTGCTTCAGGCATGGAAATTGACGCTTTCTCCTTGACAACTGTATTTCTATTTAAAATGTTTTCCAGTGAGGGTTCAGAGTGCCTTCAGTAAACCACGGGAGGACTTTTCTCTCCTCTCCAAGCCTTCCTTCTTTCCCCAGAGCCCTTATTTCCCAAAGACTCTCCAGCAGACTGAGGTGTAGCTTAGTGGTAGAGCACTTGCCTAGCATGCACAGATGTGTGGACTCCATCCCCAATACTGGAAAAGAATTTTTCAGCAGGACAGTACCCCAAGTCTGAGCTGAAGACGAGATAATAAAATGAGGCTGAGTCCAGTTTGTTGGCCGAATGGTCTGGTATACAGGACAGCAGTTATAATGCCCAGGCTCTCTAGTTGTACCTGGTGGACCCAGGGAAGTCCATCAGCTCAGCTACCCCCCAGCCTGCGAAGCAGGAGACACCGGTTGGCACAGGAGCACCACCTAGTCATGCATTTGCTGGGCAGCCGCCTGCCCCTCCTGGGTGCAGCCTGGTTACAGACGAGTTTCTAAACAGTCTTATTAAATAAAAAACACAGAGCCAAATGCAGAGGTGCAAGCCGTAGAGATCAGAGCAATAGCCGCCAACTAACCTTAGCTTATCTTATCATGGCTTCCCAAAAAGAGCCTCTTCCTGTCTAACCTGCGACTTTGTTGCCTTGCTGTTCTGCCTTCTCATTGGCTCTTTACCCAGCCACCTCACTTCCTCGTCACTGCCTACCTATCTATACAGACTTCCAGGTCTCTATGGTTGGTACTGGGATTAAAGATGTGTGTCACCACGCTTGGCTGTGTCCTTGAACACACAGAGACTCTGCTTGCCATGTGATCAGATTAAGGGTGTGGGCTACCACTGCCTGACTTGTATTTATGGCTGCTATGACCTCTGATCTCCAGGCAAACTTTACTTATAAACATACAAATAAAATATCACATTTCAGCACAAATAAACTATCACCACACCTGATGAACACCGTGTGTTGAAAGATGACATCTAAACTGTAGTTAGAGTATGTGCTTAGCATCTATGACACCTTGCTCCCATTCCTTGTACCAAAAACAAAGAGGAAAATAAAAGATGGAATCTTTTTCTGATCTTAGCCCATTCATGGGAGCCTGGAGTTACCCTTGAGTGTGACGGAGAAAGTTGGGCCAGCAAACTAGGCTCCTGTCCCCCTTCAGAGGCCCTGGCCTGCTAGTGGGAAGCAGCTGTTGTCCCACTGTGTGTGTTTTCTGAAGTGCTTGTGTTTCAGACAGGTGGCCTTGAATCCACGATAAGGACCAGGATCGTCTGATACATCTTGTATTGGGGCCTTTTGGCTCACTCAAATGGATACCCGTCTCCCCTTGATTCCTCAGCGTTGTTTACTGGAGGCCACTTTAAAGTAACAGAGGGTCATTAGCCAGCCTCGCTGAGCTCTGTCTGTGAACTTGAACATCTGAATGAAGCTGAAAATCTCTCCACACAGCCAGTGAACACTTGGGTCTTTGCTCTGGTTTCCATTGCATTGTTTGGGTGGGGTTTTTTTTGTTTTGTTTTGTTTTGTTTTTTAATGTTTTGTTTTTTCCTTGCTGTAAAGACAAAACAACAGTTCCATTATGGGATATTTATCACTAATTAACAGTACCATCCATGATGGTCACTATGACAGAATACCTGCGCGAAATCACTTTAAAAGGAGGAGGGCTTACCTGGGCTTGTGGTTTCAGAAGTTATAAACCCATGATGCTTCGGGCCTGGGGGAAAACAGAGCCTTAAAGTTACAGAAGCATGTGGTAGAGAAAACTGCTGTGTCAGCCAGGAAGCAGAGAGAGGAGGAGGAGGAGAGACTGGAGGAGGAAGAGAGAGCAGAGGAGGGAGGGAGAAGGAAGGAGCCCTTCAAAGGCACACCACTAATGGCCTTTCAGGAACTAGGTCCAGCCTCCTAGCTTCTATCCCCACCCAGTAATGCCATCAGATTATGAGTCCGTCAATGGATTAATCCACCCGTTAGCTTAGAACTCACACAGTGCCATCAGCCTCCAGGAGGTCCACCCGCTGGGGTCAAGCCTTCAACACATGAGCCTTCCTGGGCTATTTCACAGCCAAAGCCCACAGCCACCTAACATACATAGGCAAACTGTGTGTGTGTGTGTGTGTGTGTGTGTGTGTGTGTGTGTGTGTGTGTGTGTGTGTACGTGTACGTGTACGAGTGCCTGGTGATTTTAGATTCAATCTGACTGCAGTACCTTAGTATGCCTTTAATTATATGATCGGTTTGTGATATGCTCAGACTGAGTCACAGTTTTCTGAATATCATAGGTTCATGCTGTCTCTGCTTTCTTTCTAGATGCTTCTTAAAGATGACAACTACCTTTTCTATATTTCTAATACCTCAAGCCCTGGCCTCTTTCTTTCTGATTTCACTCAAGCTAATTGACTCTGCATGTATCTGTCTGTGCTGCTGTATTTCAGATTCTGTGCTAAACATTCCAGACATCTTCCCTACATCTTAAATGCTGGGACTGTAATCATGTGCCATCATGCACAGTTTTATGCACTCAGGATGGAACCCAGAGCTTCATGCATGTTAGGCAAGCACTCTACCAACTGAGCTACAGCCTCATATTTGATGCCCAAGCCTGGACATTTTTGGAAAAGAGTAAACAGTCAAAAGATGTTCAGTTAGCTCTGGGAAAATCTGCAGCTTTCTTGCTGGCCTTGTGGGATATTGGGACCTCTCAGACAGTCTAGGAAGTCTGGTGGAGGCTTCAGTTTGCTTGGGAGCTTTCAGAGAGGATTGCCCACCAAAACCAAGAGTTGCACAGGCTGGAGCCTGCACTGTTCATCCTAAATACAGGGCGCAGTTGAAGCCGAGTCCTCTTGTTCATTGTGTTGGATAATACCAGGTTTTGTTTTCCCCACTGCGCCTCCTGATTTAGAATCCCTCATTATTCACGTTTGATGCCCTTTCTTCTTTGTATCTGTGACAGAGAATTCTAACTTTAAAAATAATTCATTTTAAAGGCTAACATTTTAAACTTCTGATGTTCTTGTTTTAAGTTTCAAGCTCTAAGTTGAACTCCCCAGTTCACTAAACCTAGGGAGTGGGGGATTCCAGCAATACATCTGGGATGTCAACTCTGTCGAAAGAAGATGTTTGACGTTTTCAGTATAGATTTCTCAAGCTGACGTAAAGCTATAGGAAGGAAATAAATATAGTCTTGATTACTGCTTACCTTTCCAGGGTTCACTGGAGAGCTCTGGAAGAAAGAGAGAGAGGCAGGGGTATTCATGCAGTTCAAAACAACTGGGTAGAAAGGGAACTGTGGGAGACACAGAGGGGGAAATGACCAGACACACAAGGAGAGAGTATAGCAACAGTTCTGAATACCTCACCCTTATTCTGCATCTAGCAAACAGTCCTGTGGATTTTGTGCAGGGAGAAGAAATATTACAAAGTCTGGTTTTTTGTTTTGTTTTGTTTTGTTTTTGTGTGTGTGTGTATGGTTTAAATGTATGTATGTTTGTTTGCATGTATGCATACATGCAGAAGCCAGAAACCAATGTCTGGTATCTTTCTTAATTGATACCAATTTTATGCAGGGTCTCTCACTGAATCTCAAGCTCACTGGTTGCCCTGGGAACCTTATCTCTACCTTTTGAGTGCTGAGACCATACTGGGCTACCATACCCATCTGTTAGACCATAACTTAGATGGCAAATACTTTATCCACTGAGCCATCTCCCAGCCTCTGAAACCTGAGGGTGGGGTGGTAAATAATTTTTCAAAGATTTGCTTTTGTTTATGTGTAGTTATATATGCCACGTGAGTGTAGGTATCCATGAAGGCCAAAAGAGGGCATCAGATGCCTTAAAATTGAGTTTCTGACCTGTGGCTTTGGAGAAGACCAGGAAGTGTCCACAAGAGACTGTTGACCCCTGAGTTGAGTGCCCTCGGTGGTACTCAGGAGGAGTCAGGAGAAGAGGCCCAGCTCCAGGAAGCATGGGCACCGGAGTCCTTGTAGGACTCTTCTAGGAGTCTGTCAAGAGACAGACATACTGATGGCCCCCCCACCTGAGGTGCTTACGGTGCGGTTTCAACTCTTGCCTCTTCATTACTGGGTGGTTGGGTTTGTCCAGCTGGCTCTCACAGTTTGTTCTCATAGGATAATCACATTCTACATCACAAGGGGCCCTGGATGGTGACTCCATCCTGTGCAGGAGGCACTAGGGCTAAAAGACACAGGTGTTCTGTTTCAGGTCCTCAGCACTGTGAAAGAGAAGGATGCACCCCACTGCCAATCCGCATCCAGTTTCTGGGATGGTTTTCTCTCCTCTTGACTGAGAAGTCAGCCTCCCTGTCACAGCCCACCCCACCCCCAATCCCACCATCTAGCCCAGACTTCCTGCTGGCCTGTGTTTCCTTCTTTGAACCTGTTTGGGCTGCACCTCACTGTGTGTAGTCCAGGCTAATTATTAGTCAGAAGTCCTGAGTCCTGGGTGCGAGGTAAACACAGTGTTTGCTTTTCATGAGCCTTGGGGACTGGTGTCTGGTATTTCTGTCTCCAAAGTCAAGTGCCACCCTGAGAGTTTAATATGCTGTTCTCAGAATGCTCTGTGAAGCTCCTGCACTTTTACATTGCTGTCTTTCTCTATTCTGATAGTTGTTTTATTATTGATAAGCTTTAAATGTGTTTTGCTCCATTTTAAAGTGAAAGCCAATCTGTGTTTAGGATCCCAGCTAATATTTTGTTTGAAACTCCCTAAGAGCTTAACCCAGGGCTTTAAACACAGTACGCATTTAATGGCTCCTTGATGGTGTTCAAGCTAGCATGTTGGTCTTCAACTGTCTGACGATGTCAAAAGACCACCTCACCTGTACTTGCTCCCCTATGTCCAAGGTGAACCCAGAATATCACCTTTCTGGGCCATGATCACACTTCCCTCCTGGGCTATGTGATTTGAGGCACGTAGTCATAATCCTGAGCTGTCAGCAGGATTGAGATTGGTTTCCAGGCTTCAGGTCCATGAAACGGGTAGCCTGCATTGAGGTAAGAACATTTCCTGGGAATTGGTAGATCTGGATGAGCCTTGGGTCTTCAGTGACTGATACCATGACCCGACATGGTGGGTCTCGGTTTTTGTCTGTGAAATGAGGGAGGATGAGGCGCTTTCCAGATTCTCTCAGCAGAGCTCAAGAATCTCAGAATCCATTACTAAGTCATTAGAGTACGGACTTTAAGTTTTGTCAGGGTTTAAAGCTGGAATGCCGCCCCATCCCACTCCCTGAGCACATTCACCACCCCCCACTTCCCCCCTCACACCCCCCACCCCTCTCCACTGCTGGCTCATGTTTTGAGTGCTTGTCCCAGCCATGTGGTGGTGCTGTCTGGGAGGCCTTGAACCTGCGTGAGGTGGGGGCTCCGGCAGAAGTTGGTCACTGGAGTAGAGCTTTTGCCAGCTTCACTCTGCTTCCTGTCGGTCACCTCCCCCACCACTCTCTCCCGCTGCCACCATGTCCTGCATGATGTCCCCAGTGACCAAGCCACCATCGACCCAGCACTCCTCAGCCACGAACCCAAACAAACCCTTCCTGCTTAAGTCGTTTCCGTCAGGTGTTTTGGTCACAGTGACCTAAAATGTAACTAATCCAGGTTCTTGTACATCATATTGATAGATTCTCCTAGGCTTTCAGGATTCATTTTTAAAGTGTTCTTCCTTTTGAGTGACATTAAAAAACGTTTCATGTGTGACTTTTAAAATTGGACGTTTATTTTGTGTGTATGTGTGTGTGTGTGTGGTGTGTGGGGGGTGCTGAGGTGCCACAGCACACAAATGGAAGTCAGGACAACTTTACAGTTCGTTATTCCACCATGTGGATCCAGCTCGTGTCATCCGTCAGGCTTGGTGGTGGCAATCACCTTTACCACTGAGCCACCTTGCTTCACATGTGACTTTTACTAAAATGTGTATGCTACAAGTAATGAGGAAAAGTACAAAAATATATGCAAATATGATATTAGGTCAAGAGAATTAAGTGTGAAAATGCTTGGGATTTTTTTTTTCAAAAAGGTACTGGGGGAAGTAACAGTTACTAAAGCAGGGTGTTTTATGAGAACTATAAAGGATTGGTGATTGGATTGCGCTAATGAAATTGACCTTTATGATTTCTCTTCCTTCTGGAGGCTCCACTAATCCTGGCCCTCCCACTGTGGAAGTAAACATCTTCAGTGCCCCCTGTTAGAGGAGGAGGGTGGGAAGGCCAGCACCTTTAATCCTTTTCTGAAGGGAAAGGATGGTAAATTTCCAATTATAAATGCAAGAAAGCCAAGGAAGAGGGAACTTCGCTCATTATCTTGCTTTATTTCCTGTTGAGGGCTGCTGGAGAACCAGAGCTTCAAACACAGCTGTTGAGGTTGAGACAGGATATCAGATATCACAAGATCAGAAACGTATCTGTGGAAAAGTGAGCTTACATACCAGATTGTACGATTGGTTTGAAAAGGGACGAGATTAAGGAGTCTTGTCTACACAGCACAATCAGCTTTGTCTTAGAACTTCAATTTGAATCCAAATGTCCATTTTACCCTTAGCTCCCCAGCAAGCCCAGGAGCAGCCTTAGAAGCAACATCTGGCGCCTGTGATGTGTCCCCTGCAATCATGGCCAGGCACTGAGATGAGCAGAGGTCACCTATAGTGTCCCCTTGCTCAGCCTGAGTCAGCATGGGTCTGCAGCTTGCAAAACTGCAGTCAGTGGCCTCATGCAGTGATACCTGCGTTTCTGAGCATTGGAAAAAATGTGTGGGACAATTGCAACACCTTTGTACTGTGTGAAATGTCCAGAACAGGCAAATCTACCACGACAAGAAGTTCTCAGATGAGAGACAGGAAAAAAAGCGGAAATGGGTACAGACCGCTAAAAATCCTCTAAAAGGGATGTGACTGGAGCCGCATGGCTGTGTAAACACCAACCCTTCTGAGTCGTGTGCTTTAGGTTAATGGTCTGATCTGTGAGTTGTATCTAAGTAAAACTACTGAAAAGGAGTATTTAGGGGCTGGCAGGAGGGCTCAGTGGATAAAGGCACCTGGTGCCAAGCCTGGTGATCTAAGTTCAATTCCCAAAACCCACATGATGGAAGAGAACAATTATAAGTGGTCCTCAGACTCTTACACAGGATCACACACATACGTGCACGAGGAAATTATAGGTTTACATAAAAACCAAAAATGTTTAGGAGCACAGGATGTGTGGCTCAGCAGGTGTAGTGTTGGCCGTGAAGACATGAGGACCGGAGTTCAGATCCCGAGCACCCACGTAACATACTCCAGTAAGCCAAGGGCTGGAGAGGAAGACATAGGAGGCTTCTGGGGGCCAGCTGGCCAGCCAGCCTAGCTGAAGTGGTGAGCTCCAGGTTCAAAGAAAGACTGTCTCTCAAGAAAAAAAACCAGACATCCAATATTAACTTCTGGCCTACATACATGTATGCACACATGCATACACATACACACAAATAAAATTGATTTCTTTTTGAAAATAAACTCAAGAGTTTGAAATTAGCTTATATTTAATATGAGACTTTTTCTCAATATTGATTTTTGTCTACCCTTTTCTTGGGACAAGTTAGAAGAACATTATATCTACTTATGACAACTTTTAAAGAACGATAGAGTTTATAAGAAATTGCCAAACGTATAGAAGAAAAGCTATAGCCAATGAACATAGCATGTTTTGTAGTTGGTTTACATTTATGTTTTTATTTCATAAACTAATAGTAAATCATTGGCCATTTCCCAAATCTCTGGGAATTAACAGTACTGGTTAATCCTGATTAATATTTAGTCCAGCTGTGTTTCTCTGCAGATAAATGGGTCTGTCACAGGGGTGGGGGCCATTGCTGTTGGGCTGTGATTGTTACTGCATTGGTTTTTATTGCAGACCCCCTTTGTCCTGCCCCATCTTTAGCCATTAGTTGAAGATGCTGAGCTGTAAGCAGAGGCCAAGGACAGAAGGAGAAGCATGTGGGGGAGTGTTGTGTCGGCGTTCCTGGAGAGGTGGAGTAAATGATTTTCCCACAACAAACGGAAGCAGCAGCCTGGCCAAGCACCGGCTTTAATAGATCCACTCCAGGAGCATGGGCTCCCCTGAAAAGCCCCACCCCAGCTGGGTAACAGCTGCCCAAAGCTGCAGGAATGGAGTCCCCTTGTAGTCCACTTCCCAAGTTCAGCAGCAGGACCACAGCTGGGAGAGGGGTGCAGGAGGAAACAAGTGGCTGGGGTCTCTGGTAAGGGTCTACGATCCCCCCCCACACACACACACACACACTGCTTTCCAGGCAGGAGCATCCACGGCCCATCTTGTCAGCATCTTGTTTGGAAGTCACAGCTGCTCTGATTAAAATGGTAATGGCCATGCTGTGCCCAGAAGTGTCTCCCAACAGCTGGGGATTTTCAGCTTGAAGCTGCTCCCTGAAGTGGTTTGGATTCTCTGATAGAAACTTGGTGTAGGAAGGGCTGTAGCAGATCGTTTCCTGTCACTTCTGGTCTGTGTAGAACCCTCGATTTAGAATTCAAATAACGTCAACCGTATTTCAGAACGAATAACTGTCCAAACTTGTCCGAAGCAAGGGATTTGGGTTTTCAAAGGAGAAGATCTCTCCAAACCTGGGGTGGGCTTCTGTGAGTAATTGTGTCTGACCTTTTCCTAAGGACAGATGAGTGGATAAGATTCCTGAGAAGTGTTTTACTTTGGAAAAGGAGAAAGTGAAGATTAAACCAACCCCTGAAGTGGCACTTTTCAGCCTTGATTGGATCTGATCTGAAATGGTTTTTCTTTTTTCATCAGCTAATTAAAATAAGATTTTTTTTTAAATAACACTATTGTTGGCCTTCCTTATTTACTCCATCTTCTTCCTCCATGTCTCTTCTGAACTTAGTAGTGTGGAGCATAAGCTACAAGTCCTGGACGTATTCCCAGTGCAAAAAAGAAAAGATTCCTCTCTTGGTATTTTCTACCAGGGAAGCCTATGTGCTTTTCAGCAAAGACAGAGGGGGACGGATAGAAGCCAGTGATGGAAGGAGAATTAAATTGCCCAACAGTCCTCCGTCTATGTGAATTAATTAAGATAGACATGATAGAGTGGGCCACGGGACCAGAAACACGTCAAGAAGTCAGTCCTAGGGTTGGATCGACACTACAGCCCACAGCACTCGTGGAAAACACTAAAACCTGTGAATCCTCCAGCCCCATTCTCACCCTGTGTAAGTTAGCTCCCAAGTGCAGCACCACAGACTCTGCTCCTCCTAAAGTTTGTTCCCCAGTCACAGGAGTGCATCCTCTCTGGTCTGGAGAGAAGATGGCTCCTGTTCCTGCCCCCTGCAGGTCAGTTCAGCAAAGACCTCCCTCTGAATGAAGCAAGACTTTGTACACAGGTTAATAAAAACATGCATGAGGTAGTCTGGACGGCTTCAGCACTACGGCTGTTACTGATATTTTCCACATGCTTGACTTTATTGCCAGCTGGCTCACTCTCTAAATTGGTATTAGAAGGTGTTCGTCACCATGGAAAAATCAATATGAACTATCCCATTGAAATGCCTGAGGCCTCGTGCATGCTGTAGCATCTGGGTGTGTTCCTAAGAACTCAGACGAGCCTTTGCCGGCATCCTCTGGGTCTGTTTTCTTATCTCTAAGTTGAGGGTGTTGGAACAGTCTTGAAAGCTGCCTCTGATGCTTTTTATTGTGAGAAGGAGCCCTCAGAGCACCTGCAGGCCAGCCCTAGGCTCTTTCCTACAAGCCTTCCTGGCCTCCCTCCTGTCCAAGCATCCTGTACGGTGTTGGCATTCATTTTTCCTTTGCAAGAGAACAAGGAGCCCGAGATGTTCCATATTCCATTTCATTAGATCACCAGCTTTGAACAGAGTCCTTCCCTTAGATGCTGATGCTTGCTCTTGCTGATACTGTCCTGAACATATCTGGAACCTGGGAAGTATAGTTTTTTTGTGGCCTTATGAATTCTTGTCTTCTCAAATCTTGGCCTAGATGTCCTAAACCATCATTACTCAGAGACTATGGTGGCCTTATGGTCTCCTGACTAGAATCTCCTTGGGAAACATGCTGAGTTCTTCTAAGGTCTGGACCCCCAGCCTTTGCTTAAGCAAAGAGCCATATCTTAGAGGAAAATGTATTTTGGTTTGGGTTGGGTTTTTGGTTTGGTGTGCGTGCCTGTGTGTAGGCGTGTTTACAGGTGTGTGGGTGTATGTGTGTTGGGGTTCGTGTATGGTGGAAGCTAGAGCTTGGTGTCTGTCTTCCTCAGTCACTTTCCACTTTAATTACTGAGGCAGGGTCTCTGGCTGAAACTAGCTAGTCAGCTAGTCTCGCTAGCCAGCTTGTTGTAGAAACCTTGTGTCTCTGCCTCTGCGCAGCTGGATTATGGGCATGTCAGTCCCCATACTCAGGCTTGTGCAGCAAGTATTTGATCCACTGAGCCATCTCAGCCCAGGAAATGTAGAGGTTTGCTTGTTGAGTTACAAAAGGTCTGAGGTAGAGATTTAGCTAACTGAGCTCTGTCTTCTGTCCTATTGCCCTTCAGTTTACAGACCAGAAACAGACTCAGAGGTTAGATGACCTAGGCAAAGGCTGAGGAGTGAGTGGCCAGGCGTATGAATGAGAGAACGTTCTAGGCACCTGACCCTCACCCTCAACATTACACTGCATTGCCCAGAAACTCAAACTTGCATTATGTTTTAACCTTTATTTTTATTTGTAGAGGTGTTTTGTCTGAATGTATGTCTGTGCACCACATGTGGGCAATGCCTGTGGATCCAGAAGTGAGCATTGGGTCCCTTGGGACTGGAGTTAGACATAGTCTTGAGCCACCATGTAGGTCCTCTGGAAGAGCAGCCAGTGACCATTAATGCAGAACCATCTCTCCAGGCCATGTCTACCTCAAACAAAGGCTGTAAAAAAATCTAGTTATGTTTTGTAATGGCCAAAGTTTAGCCTTGGCTGTCAAGTACTCTGTTGAGTTTCCCCCAAGGGAAGTTTTAGGCAGGAACCTGAGACATGTTGCCTGACTCCATTGTGTACCAGTTTTTTATCTTCAAGTGGGAAAATGTACCTCATGGGAATGTTGAGAAAATTTGAAATCCTGAGCTGGACTTCTCCAGGGCTTACAGCCATCTCCAAGAACAGGCACTTGGTGTACAGTCGCATTAACTCTCCCGAGTTTCTAGTTGTCTGTTAGATGAGGCTTTCACTAAATTTGATTAATACATTTTATGTTAATGTGACAGGCACATTCTAAATTTTGGCAAAGGGTCCCTAGCTTCAGCGATTGTTTGGAAACTGGGAGCCTTAAGGAACTGTTTTCATAGTCTCAAAGTTGGAAATATCCATGGCACTACTAACAAAGTGAGTTGAGGCAGAATCAAGATTAGAATTTATAAGATTTGTATATGCCAAGATTAAAGCATGGTCAGTATCCTAATGCAAAGTTTGAAGTAAAGGGTTTTTATAATAATGTCTTTGAAACTGAAGGGAAGATTCCAGCATGCGGCACAGTCAGACCTAAGTTCTTACACTATTTTTTTAACTGCAGTTTTAATACTTATAAACACTTGCAGCTTGGTCCATGCTCGATGTCATTAACTTAATTAACTACTGTGGTGAATGAATATAGCTTCCCATTTTAACTGAGCTTAGAGTTGGAGGGAATAGAATGAACAGGGGGTTAGTGCAAGTATGTGTTACTGCGTCCTAAATATGCTCTTCACATACTGCACGGATTAAACACAGCCATCACTCAGGAGCCCCTCAGTTATCACAGGTGGCCCATAAACTACCTCCATCAGCATAGGATTTCCTGATACCAGCCTGTGGAGTCAAGAGTCTACAGTTCCACATAGTCTCTAAGTTGGCTGTTCATCAAGCTTGAGCAGCATTGACTGATCAGCTTTTGATTGTTTTCCTCCACTGGTTCCCGAGAGGATGGGTTACTTTCCTGGAGCTATGGAACTTGAGATGGCTTATTTTGTCAATGTAATGGATTGAAAGATGCCCAGGGCTAGTGGATGGCACTCCTGGGTGAGTATGAAGGGATATTTCCAAGAAATAATTGATATGTGAGGCAGTAACTAAAGGGAAAGACACATCTTGAGATTGAACAGCACCATTGAATGACCTGGTAGCCCAGGTAGAATAAAATTTGGACAGAGCCAGAGGCATGCCCACACTCTCTGATCTGATACCGTAGGAACAGCCAATCAATTTCCCCATGTTCCTGCCACAGTGGTCTGTAAAGTTCATGGGACCAAGTAGCTATGAGCTGTGAGCCTCCTGAAATCATGAGCCAAAATAAATGCTTTCTTCACCAAGTTGTGTCTGTTAGGTGGTAACCCCTCCTGGCTGAGAACAAGTGTCCGTCACTGTTCCCACTCCCACAGAGTTCTCCCGTTTCCACTTTTCCTCCTGTCTAGGTCGATTGTTCTTGCTTTGATTTTATGTCTGAAGGCAATTTTAGCAGTATCTACAGTCCTTATTGCAGTAAATGCCCTTTTGCATATTAATGTTTGGGAGGGGAAAAAATAAGACCATTAGCAATACATAATAACTTTTTTGCTAGCATTTACCCACAAAAGGGACATTCACTTTGATTTTCTTCCTTTTTATTCTAAGCAGGAAGTAGTATAAAGGAGGTTTGTTGTTGTTTTAACAAAAAAATTAACTGAGAGTTAAACTATTGCTAATGTTCCATTTCCATCCTGAAAATCCTTTCATTATGTTCTATATACCTGATGAATTCCAGTTGTTTTAAGAATAATTTAACACTGCCAAATCTTGATACTTAAAGTCCTGGTGGAATTAAATTGACATATTTTTTCTGATAAGCTAAGAAAAGCAGATTTAATTAATTGGCAGTCTTGCCTCTGCACTTGGCAGGTGTGTGTGCTTGCTTACTTCAGAGCTGAGATGTGTTCTCTCAGGATGTAGTGGTCCACTGCATGACGCCAGGTGCATCCTGGGAAATCAAGATAAGCTGATGGGCCATTTCCCTCCTCCAGCTTCTGGCCTGCGGTGGATGGCTCAGTCCTGCTGTATTTCTCCTGGAAATGAGAAAATTATAGTGACCTGAATAGACAAGGGGCAGAGAGTCCCTTTGACTGAAAATCCATGGTACCCTGATGCTGCCTGACTCTCCAAAGTCACCTGTATTCCCTGGAATTGTGTTTAGTCTGCCGATTCCTATGGATGCCTTGTTTAGGGGGGAAACTGAAGGAGGAAGGCAACTTTGCCTTTGAATCCCTGTGCACATTGCCAGCAAGCAAGGCCTGGAAGGGAATGATGTCATTACTCAAGTGTACAATTAGCCGTGATGAAGCCCAGACTTCCTCAGATGCAGGAGTTCACTAATGCCACTAGTCTCATGACCAGTGGGGGAGGGGAAGAGGCAAGCAGGGGGACTTTCTTGGCAAATCAAAGAAGAGAGACACTGATGGAAGTCTATGAGAGAAGAGTTGTAGGGCCTTAGCTGTCGGGTGGACATCCTGAACCCCATTCTGGGGTACATTGCTTTGCAAAGAGTATCTGCAGAGAGCCCTTCCCTACGCACCCTTAAGAATGCTCAGCACTTACTGCAGAGGGTGGAGGCTGCGCTAAGCCAGAGTCTTCTGATGAGTCGTAGAACACACTTATCCACACTCCAGTTTCTTCCACAGGCTGCAGTTGATTAGTTAAAAACTTTGCTAGTTTACTACTTGAGAACCTAGGTTCTGGGCCAGCCACACAAGCTGAAATTCTGGTTCTTCATTCCTGGCTGTATGATCTTGACTCTTGACTCTGTTACTAAACCTCTCTCAGCCTTGTCTTCTATAAAATGATGTGGTAGTAAGGGCAGCATTGCATAGGATCTTACCTGAATGTGCAGGATCCTGGTGGCCTGCACTGTACAGGGATGCTCCATGTCTGTGCAATTTCCTTTTGTGACTGAAACCTCATTCTATTCAGAAGGAAATGTTGAGCTCTTGTCCAACTCTGAAAAGAACAAGGCAAATAAATAACTCCACAGTTCTAGATATGACTTGCTTTTTTTTGTTTTTTGTTTGTTTTGAGACAAGGTGTTATCGTGTAGCCATGGATAGCCTGTAACTTGCTATGTAGATCAGTCTGACCCATGTAGGTCTGATCTACATAGAGAGTTCTAGGCTAGCCTCAAACCAGGCGTGGTTGTGCTTGCCTTTAATCCCAGCTCAGGCTGAGGCTGGTGGATCCCTGTGGATTCAAGGCCGGCCTGGTCTATCTAGAGAGTTCCGGACAACAGCCTTTCTAAAAAACAAGTAACAAAAACTCAGGATAGCCTAGAACTGGTTGCCACCCTCCCGATTGCTCTGTGCCACCATGCCCAGCACTTTTTTCCTTTAAGAACAATCGAATCATAGTTGCTTATCTAGCTGTTTCCATTGCATTTAAGAGACTTGCCATCGAATTACTAGAATTGTAAAATAACGCCAGCGACTTACCACTTTATTCCGGACGCAAATGTTCTTGCTATGACGACAAATGATTCAGACTCAAAGAGCCACGCTTTAACCAGTTCTCTTCCCTCCTCTCCTCTCCTCTGACCGGGAAGAATTCCTTGACCAGAAGTGCACCCCTTCCCAATGACTCCCAGGCACGAAGTGGGGCTCGGTTTCACACATCCTATGACAAAAGATACGTCATCAAGACCATTACCAGCGAGGACGTGGCAGAGATGCACAACATTCTCAAGAAGTACCATCAGGTAACTTCCTCTTGTCTTTATCGAATCTCGGAGCAGGTTTACATTCGTGCCGAAAGTGTCACCAAAGTCGAACTTCTAAAGTATGCTCGGGCAATGTAAATAAATGAGACCGTTTGGCATAAAAGTCTCTTCTAGCCTGGTGTTCCAGAATGACTGGCCTGGTTTCTGACCTTGATTTCTGATTTCATGAGAATGCTTATCCTCACTATTTACACAATAGTAATCTAAATTATTTAAAATAAATTTAATCTAATGATGCTCTCAGTGGTCACCATGGTTAAAATGGCTTCCCCAAAGATCTCGAAGCATTTCAGAGGATTCCCTTTGTGGCAGAGGTTAGGTGTTACCCTCTGAGTCTGTGTCTGTTTACACTGAGTCCTGTCCTGTTCTTGCTCTGACTCTTCCTGTCCAGGACCCACCCTTTGCCCAGTTGGACTATGTAGAAAATTCTCTCTTAGCAGTAAAAACTGGCTGTCACAGAGAGCGTTCAAAGGAAAGTTCTGTGAGCCCGGCTGCATTAGATTAGGATTTACACAGAGTTTAGGCACAATTGTCAAGTGTCAGCCTCCCTTTCAAGGCAGCCCTCAGATATGTGAGCTTTGAAATGACTTGTTTAAAGTGTTACTTTGGGTCATGCTCTGTGCCCTAATGTGGTGGATTGTTTCTTACAATTGCTGTTCTTCCAGTCCTTGCAAATGTGATCGATCACATTTCACTTGCAGTGAAGCCTATAAAACCTTTGCGCTGCATTCTGTTTCTGGAACCCTGTAACTGCCTCCAATGTGTTTTCTGAAATCATTAGTCTGCCTTTAAGTTCATTTAACATCTAATACATCTTTGATAACAGCAATCGACTGAAATTTGTTCTGCCATGCTTACACTGTTGCCCATTATTAAAGAAATTTTGAAGTACCCAGCTAATCTCTGTGAGGGCAAAGACACTGGCTTTGAACCACCTGAATTCCAGCTCATCAGGGTTTCATATGCTACCCCTTTCTGGAACTGGATGTCACATGCGTGCATTCTCTTTACGCTTCTCTTGTCTTGGAACCACTCAAAGCAAAATTATATCTTATGACTGGTGAGAATATATTCTTCTAATAGCAAATAGACCTTCTTGACAAGCCAGGGCCCAGAGTGAATCCCTCAGTGTTACAGAATCTCAGTTTGAGGTGTGTTCTAGTTCTAGCATGATAAAAACACCCTAACCAGCAGCAACTTAGAAGACAAACCCTTTCCTCCTCTAGTTCAGTACCAGTCCATTCCCAGGGAGTAGTTAAGGCAGGGACTCAAAGCAGCTGGTCACATAATAGCCACAGTCAAGACTAGAGAGAAATAAAGGCATCCTTGCTGCTTGCTTACTCAGCCAGCCCCTTTCATTCTTCTGTAGTTCAGGTCCTCCTGCCTAAGGAATGGTCTCGCCCACAGTGAGCTAGGCCAATTAACAATCAAGACAATCCCCCATAGAGATGCTCACAGACCAATCTCCTTCCTCATTGAGATTCTCTCTTCCCAGTGACTTTAGGTTATGTTGAGTTGATAATAGAACCAACCAACACAAGGTGTTTTCCTGGGGGTACTTGATGGGACCTAACACACAAGTTGAATAGATCCCCAGTGTTAGTTATGGAATCACGTTGGGCATCAAGACAGTTGCCGACACACTTCCGGATCACTCACGGTACTAAGATTTCTTTTTGTTCCACTACTGCAAAACTAATTTTTCGGTATGCCCTTTATTCAGGAAAGTTACATTTAGCCAACATCTGTGTTTTCTTCCCATCTTGGACACTGTATGCTTTAGATAAAATTGAAAGCACCTCATCACTGAGAACCACTATTATTAATACAGTTCACTTGAACACTAAATTGGAGTCAGATGGCGTAGACCTTCGCTGGTTATGAACTGCCTGCTTATGCAGTCTGTGAGCTCAGATCTCTCATCTATGTGCCATTTCATGAACTCATTCAGTTGGGCACTTACCCATGACCATGTTCCAGAAAAGATTGGAAGTCGCCTTCAGAGAAATAAAGACAAATTTAAAAAGCAAAGAAAGTAGAAAGGGTGGATAAAAAGAAAAGAATCTATTTGCAGCCTAGCCTAAAACTTACTGATCAGTTCCTCAGAGCATTTTAGGAGAACACTTGCTACCTTGAAGGCCACCACTTTGAGCTGAGCTACCTGGTAGCCAGAGGGCATTGTATTGACTAGTTGGGTGTGTCAACTTGACACAAGCTGAAGTCCGAGGGGAAGGAGCCTCAGGTGAGGAAAGGCCTCCATGAGATCCAGCTGTGAGGTGTTTTCTTAATCAGTGATTGATGGGGGAGGGCCCAACCACTGTGCTCCTGGGTTCTGTCAGAAAGCAGGCTGAGCAAAGCCAGGTGAAGCAAGCCAGTAAGCAACGCTCCATGGCCTCTGCATCAGCTCCTACCTCCAGGTTCCTACTCTTCTTGAGTTCCTGTCCTTGACTTCCTTCAGCAATTGACTATGATCTGGAAGTGTAAGCCAAATAAATCCTGTCCTAACTTGCTTTTTGGTCATGGTGTTTTCTTCAAAGCAGTAGAAACCCTAACTAAGACAAGCATCCTGTGAGTCACCTGTGCAGCTGTCTGAACATTAAATCCATTGCTAAGAAGTAGAGCTGACCTTGGTACAGGATATGACAGGGTTGTTTTATAAGGAGTTGCCCACAGTATGGACACAAGACCCTAAAAATGGCATCTTTTCAGCAGCAGCAGTACACACAAGAATGTCGCGAACTTTCTATAAAAGAATCACCAAGGTAGCTATTGGAAGCACACCAACATATACATTACTTTCAGTGAGCATGCTTGTGCATACTGGCCACCTTGCCCTCTACCAATCTGGCTTCAAAAACATATCCTGCTGCCCTTTATGTCTATCACAAAGCTTCGGTGAAGATAATATGGTGGGTACCAGACCTTGATGTCACTGTATGAAACCATGTGGCCAGCATCCTATCTGTAGTTCTAGGGGTGTCTTTGCAAGGTGTCTTAGTTAGGGTTTCTATTGCAATGATGAACCAGGACCACCAGCCCAGAGAGGAACCCCACCCACAGTGGCCTGGGGCCTCTCACACCAATTACTAATTAAGGAAATGTCTGCCAGCTGGATTTTATGGAGACACGTGGTAGTTTGTAATTGGCCCCCACAATCTTCATAGGGAGTAGCACCATCAGGAAGTATGGCTTTGTTGGAGTGAGTATGGCTTTCTTGGAGCAGGTGTGTCACTGTGCGGCAGGTTTTAAGGTTTCCTATGCTCAGGATACTACCCAGTGTCTCAGTTGACTTCCTGTTGCCTGCGTGTAGATGTAGAATTCTCAGCTCCAGCGCCACATCTGCCTGCATGCCGCCATGCTCCCCATCATGATAATGGAATGAACCTCTGAAACTGTAAGCAAGCCACCCTCATGAAATGTTTTCTTTAGAAGAATTGCCGTGGTCATGGTGTCTCTTCACAGCAATAAAAACCCAAAGACAAGGCATTTTCTCAATTGAGGTTTCCTCCCTTCAGATGACTCCAGCTTGTGTCAACTTGACATAAAACTAGCCAGGACAGTTGACCCCTTGTCAGCTTGACACACAAACACAGCACTGTTAAGATACAGCCTTTCCTTTGTTCTTCCCCACGATGACACATTAATAAACACCACAACGTAACATTTTACAATCGTTACAAGTCCCACAGTTTTCACAAATTCAAACACTTTAAAATTCGGTCTCTTTGAAATTCTGAAGTTTCCTTTAAAACTTAAAGATCTCTTTAAAAATTCTTTGTCTCAATTGTGAACTCCTGTATAATAAAAAATAAATTTAGTACTTTCTTACTTCAAGAGGGAAGAACCAGTGCACAGTCACAATCAAATTAGAGCAAAACCAAAACCAACCTCCAGAAGTGTGGATAACTAGGCATCCAGTGTCTGGGATTCACTCACGATCTGGGCTCCTCCGGGGATTGGGTCACTTCTCTGGCTCCGCCCTCCACAGCACACACACAGTTTTTCTTTTTCCAGCTGTCTCCACTCCACTGCTGCTACTGTTCTTGGTGGTCTTCCCATGGTACTGGCGTCTCCAAAATGCTGGGGTCTTTTGCAGCATCTGGGCTGCACTTTCACCAATGGCTTCTCACAGGTTCTCTTCATGGCGCCAAGCCTCAACTTCTTTGCATGAGCTCTTCCTTCAGTCCTGGGCCTTCAACTGCTACTGAGGCTGCATCTCCACCAATGGCCTCTCCTGGCCTCTCCCAGTGCCACGCCTCAGCTGCTTTCTATAACCTTTTCATGCCTTCAAAACCAGTACCACCTGGGTGACTCTTACACTACCAAGGTTCAGCTGCCAGCTTGAGATACAACCTCGGCTAGTTCTAGAACAGAGCTTCTGTATGTTGACCCTGAGGAAACGCTTTCCAGAAGATTTTACCTCACTGATGCTGGTCTCTTCTCAGTCACCACTAATTTCTCAGCTTCAGCTAGCCGGCATCAGTTGTCCCAGTTATGCCAAGATTTCACTTCACGGTTGCCGGGCTCTTGTTAACCACGGCTAATTAATTCTTCAGCACTAGTTAACCAGACCTCAGCATCTTAATTCAGAATAACAAATAGCCCCATTAGAGTCTTGAAACATCCCTCTGAACTTCACAAGCTGGGCCTCCATTGTTTGAACTGCTCTCAAAGTTCTTACCTTCCAAGCTCCTACAGGCCAGCTCACTGAGCTCCCAACATTCAAATTTTTTAGCCCAAAGTTCCAAAGTCCTCCTACAATGTTTCCCAAAACAACATGATCAGGCCCGTCACAGCAATACCCCACTGCCTCGTACCAACTTCTCTTAGTTAGGATTTCTGTTGCTGGATGAAACACCATAACCAAAGAAACCTGAGGAAGAAAGGGATTATTTGGCTCACACTTCCACAGCACAGTTCATCACTGAAGGACGTCAGGACAGAACTCAAACAAGACAGGATCCTGGAGGCAGGAGCTGACGCAGAGGCCGTGGAGGGGTGCTGCTTACTGGCTTGTTCCTAATGGCTTGCTCAGCCTGCTTTTTTTTTTTTTCTTTTCCAAGACAGGGTTTCTCTGTGTAGCTTTGCGCCTTTCCTGGAACTCACAGAGATCCGCCTGCCTCTGCCTCCCAAGTGCTGGAATTAAAGGCTTGCACCACCACCGCCCGGCCCTGCTTTCTTATAGAACCCAAGACCACCAGCCCAGGGATGGCACTACCCCACAATGGGCTGGGCCCTCCCCCATCAATCACTAATTAAGAAAATGCCCTACAGCTGGGTCTCATGGAGGCATTTTTTTTCGATGAGGTTCCCTCCTTTCAGATGACTCTAGCTTATGTCAGGTTGACCTAAAACCGGCCAGGACACAGGGGATGCCATTTTCGTTCTGTTCTGGTATGCTCAGAACTCCTATGCTTCTATCTCTGCTTAGTGAACATTTTTAGGCTAGCATACAAAACAATGGGTTTTGCTGGGGCCTTCCCACGGATGTCCTTTTACTTGCTCTTACTTACCCTGTCCCTAACACTGTCCCTGCGTAAAGTGGGTCTCCAGTAATGAGGGGTTGAGTGCAATCATCACGTTTTCTGGGCCTGAGACTTCCAAGAGGCCGGCCTCGGGAGACACTGCTTCCTAACTAAACTCTTCCTAGTGGGGTTCTCTGACCAGCCACCCCTCACCAGTGTGAGGTGGGGGAGGGCGTGCAGGATGGGAATTTGGCTCAGCCAGCCACCTCCACACACTGCCTTTGTCCTAACCAGTGATGAGACCTTGGGTGACTTACTTACCTCGGCACCTACTTGTTAGTCTATTAAATTGGGATAGCAGTACCTTTCGTTCAAGACTTGGCTCGTTAGGGCTAGTAAGATGGCTCAGCAGGGAAAGGCATCGGCTACCAGCCCTGCCAGCCTGAGTTCGATTCCTGGGAGCCACAGGATGGAAGGAGAAGACTGGCTCCCCCGAGTTGCCTTCTAACCTACACATACATGTACACCCACCCAAATACACAAATAAATATAATAAAACAATGTTGCGGCCGGGCAGTGGTGGCGCATGCCTTTAATCCCAGCACTGGGGAGGCAGAGGCAGGCGGATCTCTGTGAGTTCGAGGCCAGCCTGGTCTCCAAAGCGAGTTCCAGGAAAGGCGCAAAGCTACACAGAGAAACCCTGTCTCGAAAAAACAAACAAACAAACAAACAAAAAAACAATGTTGCGAGTTGTGCTAATTAGGTAAATTCATAGTTGAGTCATGCTCAGGACTGTGTCTGGTGAATAAGTACTATATAAGTGATTGATTAAGATAGTTAAGTACCATCCTTATCCTTAACGTCTTACATCCCACCCTTGAAGTCATGTGCTATTTGGTCATTGACTCTGTTAGTCCACTAGGAGGCGTGGTTCCCGTAGCAGGTGGTGCTGATGCAGACTGATGGAGGTTTAAACCACCAGGCCCGAGGAGGTCCAGTTCCAGTGCTGACCTTGTCTTCCTTAGGCCACTCTGCTAAGGACAGCATCCTGCCTCAGACCAGTGGGGAAGTCGTATTATACAGAGCAAACCTGAGTCTTCTGTTTGATTTTCTCTTTTGTATATTTGGGGAAATAAGGCTTTTGTAAATAGACTTTTCTTCAACTCTGTTGGCTCTAACACTCTCCGGTCTTACAAATATTGGTTACTTATCAGCTGTTTTGCTAAGCAGTGTCGGAAAGGCGTGCAAAAATGAGGCTGGGAATGTAGCTCAGTGGTGGAACACATCAGCTTTTTGTTACGTGCTTATTCTTTTTGTCTTGGATTTTGGAGATATGGTCTCAGTGTGTAACTCAGGCTGGCTTTAAGCATATGGCAATCCTGCGTTGGCCACTCCCAACCACCCGAATTGCTGGGATTGGAGGTGTGAGCTACTCCTCCAGGGCTCTTTGTTTCTTAAATCATCTGATGTTTAAGAAGTTTGTGGTGCACTGTTGGTAGGCCAACCCTTGAAGTCCCTGAGAGAGACCTGAGTTTCCTGACCCTCCAGTCTGCTGGCTTATGCAGTGACTAACCAAGACCGATGCAGACCCAGACTTGGGGGTCAGAGTGTTGACTGGGGATCTGTGTCATGTGGGACAGAGGAGAGAGGCAAGATTGTCCGGAGAGAGAAAAATCACACCACCGCCCAGCTTTGTGTTTCAGCAACCTGGTGGGGCGCCATTGAGATGACCCCTGAAGCCCCCGCACGGCTGGATGCCCTGTTGGGTGATGTAGACCCAGAGGGAGCTGTGGTGGGAGAACATGACCAGAGCAGAGTGGCAGGGCCATCCCTGAGGGCACCTGTACATCGCTTCTCCCTCTGCGCCACCACACCGGCTTTCCCGTGTGTCTGCCGGTCTCTCAGAGCTCGCTTCTGCTTACTCTCTAGAAAGCCTTGGGACTTGATTTAGGGAAACTGCTTCCAAAGTTTGTCACTGGCGGAGGAGGAGACAGGGACTCCCCTACCAGGGCTTTGTTAGCTCCCTTCAAGGGTTGCAGCTGAGAATAGGGGTCCTGAGGCCCCTTCTCCATCACTGAATTCCCTGTGTTGGGTTCTGTCCGATGCCCTCTCCCTACCTTACCCCCTCTTCGGGGGTACCAGCACTGCAACTGCTTCTGGGTACGTCTGCTGCAGTTTTGTTTGTTTGTTTGTTTTTGTTTTGTTTTGTTTTTGCCCCCTGTCCTCAGTTGTAGCCGCTCAAGGCCCAGAGGACCAAACACCAGCCAAGCTTCCCATTAGGGGCCATCAGTTCCACTTGTCCTTGTCAGTAGACACCATTGATTATAGAAAGCACTTCATGGGATCTTTCTCCCTACTTTTTCCTCTTGCTCCTTCTCTTCCTTCTTCTTTCCTGCCATTCTGGAGGTGGAAACTAGGGCATCAGGCAGGTGCCCCCCCCCACACTCTACCCCGAGCCAGAGTTCTTCCATTTTTAATGGGGATGCTCTGTGTGGGTTCTTCTTGTTTTAGTATTGCACAGAGAATGAGGAGCCTCAACATTTGATGTGCACGTCCTGTGGATCCCCACAGCTCTAAGAACTGCTGTAAACCAGGGGTCCAGCCTTTTGTCTTCAACTGCACTGCATGGGGAAGAATTGCCTCGAGCCATCCATAACACACCAGAGGAATATTGAGTCCTTTTAAGCCTGACTTTCTTGAGCTTAAGAAAAGCTGGAATGCTGGGCCTGCAGCCTAGTGGTGGAGCACTTGCCTAGCCTGCACAAGGCTCTAGGCTGTAGCCCAGCACCACGGGGTGGGGGTGGAGGGGGCGGGAAAGAGCTTCGTTTTTTATAAAATTAAATGTAGTTGTCCTTTTGTTCTGTTTCCATACTCCAAAAGCATTTAAGGCCAAAATAAATTGTATTAATGGACAGGCTGTTTGTTTATCCCAAGCCAGGAACTCAAGGAAACTTTTATTTATTTAGTTGTTTATTCTAAAAGTCTCTCTCGCTCCCTCACTCCTCCCCTCCTCCTCCTGCTACTCCTTCTCAACTCTCTGGTGTGGGGGGGTGGGGGTGAGGGTGGGGGGGTGGCTCAGTGATTAAGAGGGCTTCCTGCTCTTCCTGAGGACCTGGGTTTGGTTCCCACAGCCCATGTCTCACAGCTCACCACTGCCAATAACTCCAGCTCCAGGGGATCCAACACCCTCTTCTGTCTTCTGAAGGCACGCACACACACAAGTGACTGATGCTAAAACAGACAAACCCACATACACCTAAATAAAAACAAGTCCTTTAAAAGAAAACATAGCCACAGGCACAGTAAGGGTTACAGATAATGTAATCTTCAAAAACATTAAGTGAAACAAGACTTTACAATGCAGTGTTAATTTGATGTCACGTGAAACTCTCAGTTCAAGCCTCTTTTTTTTTTTTTTAAGTGAAAGGATGGTAACAGCCATTTTGAAAGCCAGTTCACACATCACTTAGAGCCCTCTCTGCTGGAACCTTCCAGAGGCTGTGGATCTTTGAATGGTATTCACTTTGCATGAGACAAGCAGCAGATAAGGAATTCATAATCCTTGTTATTCAGCCCAAGAGCGAGGGGAGCTGTGATCTTGAGGCTATGACATCCATATATTTTGCAAGTCTGCTTCCAGCACATCATTTCTTCAATGCATTGAAGTTCTAATAAGCCCATAGTTAATTCTGAGAAACAAAAGAAGAGGCAATCTGTCTCTGTTGATGACGCTGTGACATCATGTATACAGAAACTTGTGAGCAGCAGGTGCTGTGGGAGCCCACAAAGATTCCAACTTGTGGTTTGACTCAAGGTCAGAACCTAAGAGTTTATGTTGCTCTCCAAGGCTGCATAATAGGGTGCAAAGGCATGGTTACCAGGTGTCTTATACTTCAAGGCCTAATCACAAGATGCTTTGCCATGGGGCGTGGTTACCAGGTGTTTTGAAGGGTCTAGGCTTGGTTGTACATTGTGCTTTGATATTGAAAGGGGGAGGTCTTTTGCCACTCCCCTTGCTAGTATATAAAAAGCCCATTAGAAATAAACTTGAAAGCTGGGTGGTGGCGCACGCCTTTAATCTCAGCACTTGGGAGGCAGAGCCAGGCGGATCTCTCTAAGTTCGAGGCCAGCCTGGTCTACAGAGCGAGATCCAGGACAGGCACTAAAGCTACACAGAGAAACCTTGTCTCAAAAAACCAAAACAAACAAACAAACTAATTAATTAATTAATTAAACTCTAGGCTGCTGGGTATTGACTCAGGGCCTTCCTGAAACTCTCCTGGTCTCCATCTTTTTTTTAGTCTACTTCTATATTTCCTATCTAGCATTTCTCATTTCTCAATGCCTCACTCCCCCCCTCTTCAAGAGGCCCTTCAATAGGTCAGGGCTGGACCCCAACACTGGGCCTGGACAAGTTGCTTATATTAGAAACACCAGTTATAGCCAGGCATACTGGCTGCATGTAAAAAAAAAAAAGTTTCTGAGGACACTCTAGGAAAGAAACAGAAACCATGACATAATGTATAATGCAGGCAGGTAAGTAACATGAGGTAAACAGTGCTTAATGAAAGTGATTTTAATGCAAGCATAGCTAATGCAGTGATTTCCTATTGAGAATATGGAATCAGACCCCAAGAATAACAGTGACTGAATTAGCCATCAAGAATAGATAGCAAGTTCACTTGTTAAAATTTGGGAGCCATTATTCAGCATCTGTACAGATGAAAGCCCAGGTCATGGGCTCATTCAAGGGCCAGACAGGGCTTCCTTGCTGTTCCAAAAGAGCTTGGTGATGCTGGGAGCCCAGAATGGTTAGCATTGGGTTCAGAAAGGAATGCCTCCAGGAGAATGCTAGCTTCCAGAAGCAGCTGGGAGCAGCCCCAGCCTTTGTGTCCATGGCCCCTGTCCTGCCTGAGAGAGTAAACTGTGGTCTGCCACATGCTGTGAAAAGCTCAGTCATGATCAGTTTGCAACCGACTCTACCTTGGGAACTCAGAGGGTCCCAGGACAGGAGTCATGAGACTTTGGCCCTCTAAAAAAGACACCTACCAGGCCGTGTGAGGGCTCTGAACATGTGGATTTGGTAAACTGATACAGGCTATGTGAGGGCTCTGAACATGTGGATTTGGTAAACTGATACATCGGAACAACATGTAGGAACATCCAGGTTAATTGTGCCCTTTGGCCAGTTGGGGAGGCTTGCTCATCCATAATACAGTGACTGAAAATTAGATAAATATTTGTACCAGCAACTTAAAGACCAGCTGAGGAGTAAACAGCTACTGTTCCTATTTTTTTTTCCCTAAGGCAGATCTCAGAATATAGCCCATGCTAACCTCAAACTCAAGGTCACCATGGTTCCACCTCCCCAGGGTTGAAATTACAGGTATGCACCACTACATGCCTGATTACTGTTCTATTCTTGTAGTCTGGAAATTAAGCATGGAGAAGGGAGAAAGCAAAGGTTCCTCAGATTGCCTTGTACCTGTCAGCAGTGGTAAGAAATGATTGGATGCTAAAGATGTTTGGGCTCTTTTTTTTTTTAATGGCACCAGACAATAAATATTAAAGAAAAATCATAATGTTGTGGTACCCTGGTACACTTGCTTCTTGTTCTTGAAGTATTTGAACAAATTATTTTCCTAATTCACCTGTGATCTTTATGATCTTAAAAGGGAAGCTCTCAGAGTTGTGACTTAAAAGTAGGAGAATGTAGCAGTAAATTACAAATATTTTATGTCTGTAAAACATTGCCTTACCTTACACACATATGCAGCATGATTCATTTTTGGAAATGATTTTACAGAGATTCCTTGAAACAGGATCTCCCGAATCGTGTTTAAAATGTAACCATTCCTAAACTAGGAAAATGTCTCATTGGCAAAGTGCTTGCTATGAAAGCTTGTGGACCCGAGCTGGGATCCTTGGAGCCCATGAAAACCAGACGGGAAAGTGCTTCTCTGTCTGTAATCCTGGCGAGATGGATGGGAGAGCCCTCAGGAGCTCCAGGGCCAGCTAGCCTGGTGCCCAGTGGTGAACAAGAGATCCTGTCTCAAGGTGGGAGGTGGGGTCTAGCCCCCAGGGTTGATCTCCACATACAAGCCCTGGCATGCATACTCCCATAACGGGCACACACAGGCATGTGCTCGGGCGCACATGGCACACACATGATAAAATACTATGTCTGTGCATAACAGTTTCACTGAGAGCATTTTAGGGGAACCCCCCTGGTTCTTTTGGAGGTCCTCCCTCCTTGAATTTCCTCCCTTATTCCTGCCCTCCTAAGTCTTCTCATCCTCTGCATTTTGTTTCTCAGTTATCTGAGACCCTCTTTCCTTACATTCACATTCTTGAGCAGAGAGCATTGTTTTTTTGTGAGGCGTGGTCTCACTGTGTAGCCCAAACTGACTTTGAATCTGCTCACCTCAGCCTCCTTGGTCCTGAGATTAAACATGTGTATCACCACACCCAGCTTGCACAGGGCAGCTCAAAAGCACCAGGTTTCTCCCTGGTTCCCGTGGAGGACCAAAGTTTCCTTTCCTAGTCAGTGTGAAAACAGCAGGGATGGAGAGGGGAAGGAGGCACCTGTGGATCTCCCCTGTCGTCCTGCGGCTTGAAAGGTCACCATTTGCCATCTTTGTAAGTTCATAGATACTTGGGGAAGTTGGGAGACTGTCCAGTGTGAATTCTGTATAAGTCATCAAATATTATTACTGACTCACTTGGTGACACATTTGTATCTGTGAGGTTGTGACTCAGCTGCCTTTCCTGGCTCTTGTATCCTTCCTGTGATACCTAGTATGCACAGAAGGAGAGGATGCTGGGAGGTTTTCCTCAGCAACAATATAGCCCTGTAGCAAGTGAACTGTAGCCCTTACCAGAGCCACCCCCAGGTTAACCATGTGATAGCCCTTTTCATATTCTTAGACAGTTGATTTGTGATACCTCAGTGGTGGTGAGTTTCCGTTGTCAGCTTGGCACAGTCTGGGATCACCCGGAAGGCAGTCTCAATGAAGTACCTCATCGTGGGAAGAATCACCCAGTGTGGGTAACACCATTCCCTGGGCAAGGGATCCTGAATTGTGGAGAAAGTGAGCTGAGGGCTGGTGTGCGTGCGTGCGTGCATACACCCAGTGCTCTCTGCTTTAGTCTGGGTGTGATGTGCGTAGTCGCTTCTGGCCCCTGCTGCACTGACCTCCCTGCAGTGATGGACTGTAACCTGGGTGTGATGTGAGCGGTCACTTCCTGTCCCTGCTGCAGTGGTCACTTCCGGCCCCTGCTGCACTGACCCCCCTGCAGTGATGGACTGTAACCTGGGTGTGATGTGAGCGGTCACTTCCGGCCCCTGCTGCAGTGGTCACTTCCGGCCCCTGCTGCAGTGGTCACTTCTGGCCCCTGCTGCAGTGGTCACTTCCGGCCCCTGCTGCACTGACCTCCCTGCAGTGATGGACTGTAACCTGGTGACCTGGAATTGTGAGCCGACTCAACTCTTCCTCCCTTAAGTTGCTCCTGTCACAGCAAGAGGAGGTGAGACCGGGACCCTTTTATCTTTTTATGGCTGACACACGTGGCAGGCTTTCTCGGACGGCCAGCCCCTAGATGATGACCCAGAGACTCATTATTAATTATGAATGCTCCGCCTTAGTTTAGGATTGCCCCACTAGCTCTTATGACGTAAATTAACCTGTTTCTCTCTTCATCTAAGTTTCTCCTCCGGCCTTTTTACCTTTCCGTCATTTTGTGTCCTACTTTCACGACTTCCGCGTCTGGCTGACAGCTGCCTGCCTGGCCGGTCCCCCCGAGTCTCCTTCTCTTTCTCCCTCATTCTCCCCTCCTCCCTCTGGAGCCTAGATTTATTTCCCTCCTACTTATTCTCTTTCCCGCCGGCCCCCACTACCCCTCTACTGCCTAGCTGTTGGATGTTTAGCTTCTTACTAGACCAATCAGGTACCGTAGGCAGGCACAGCAACTCGTCTTCACATCATTAAACAAATGCAGCACACCTTTACATCATTACAGTAACATTTCACAACATAAACAAATGCAGCACACCTTTACATTGTTAAAAATATTCCACAACAGACACATACCTGCCTTTTCCTTGTGTGTGTGATGTACTTCATTTATGATGACATCATGAGAACTCCTGGGCCCTTCCCCCCATTGTAAATCAAATTGTACTTTTCTTTTTGCTTTCAAACTCCGGATCATCCAGACTTCTGAGATCTGAGAGTCCTCATATGATTGTGAACAAAGCGGTGGGAGGTCTACACTGTAGAGTCTTTGTAAGATGTACCTCGGGTCGGTTCCTTCCTTCCTTCCTTCCTTCCTTCCTTCCTTCCTTCCTTCCTTCCTTCCTTCCTTCCTTCCTTCCTTCCTTCCTTCCTTCCTTCTTGCCTTCCTTCTTTTCTTTCTCTCCCCCCCCCCTGCCCCAGAGCTGAGGACCAAACCCAGGGCCTTGTGCTTGCTAGGCAAGTGCTCTACCACTGAGCTAAATCCCCAACCCCCTTCTTTTCTTTCTTTGTTTATAAGCGTATGGATATTTCGTCTGCATGTCTGTCTTTGCACCCTGTGCATGCATGGTACCCACAGAGCCAAAAGAGGGTGTCCGAGCCCCTGAAACTGCAATTACAGATAATTATGAAATGGTATGTGGGTGCTGGGAATCAAACTTGCGTCCTCTGGAAGAGCAGCAAACACTCTTAACCACTGAGCTACCTCTCCAGCTTCTTGTGGTGTTTTCTGAGTTTGCTCAATGTATTTATTTATTTATAAGTGCTCTTTACATGCTAAGGACAAGTGTTGGGGATTTGATAGTGAACACAAGAGAGACAGTGGTCCCTTCATGGAGCCTACGTTGCGCAAAGATGCTACACTGACTGAGTTGAATCCTATGTGAGTAAAACTCGGAAGATGATTGTTGACTGAAAATGGTAAGCTGGGAACCTGTTAGGATGCAGAGAGTGAAGTCAGGGAGATGAGGTACCTACAGTGCAGAATGAGAAGATGGGAAGGGTGATTTGGGTCAAAGCTCCGCACAAACCCCACATGTACAAGGCACATGGTGGAGGAAGAATTGGCCAACAAGTTAAAAAAAAGGAGAGAACCAAGAGAGAGAAACCAGATAGGTATCTACAAAGCCAAGTTGAAATCAGGCAGCAGAGACCTTGAAAGTCACATGCTCCATGGGAAGGACTAAGAAGCATCTGTCACATTTACCGGCCCACGAGGCATCGATGGTCTTAGTGAGAGCACATGCCCTCAAGAGGTAGAGGGCAAACTTTAGCAGGGAAGGAAGTTCGGAATGAATGGAAGACAAGGAAAGCCATAAAACAAATGCAGACTGTCAGGAAGTTGGTCAAGAGGTCAGAGGTGAAGAAGGATATGAGTCAAATACAGGCTGGGGTTCAGTTCACTTCCAGAGAGAGAGAGAGAGAGAGAGAGAACGAACTTAAGCATGCCCACACGTGTGACTGTAGATATGCGTAACCACAGAGCACTTGTGGAGGTCCGAGGACAGCCTCTCATCCGTGCCTTCCTCCACGCTGGAGGCAGGATCTCTGTGGTGTCTTCGCAGCCTGTACAAGGCTATCTGGGCCTTATACCTCCAAGGCTTCTCCTACCTCTGCCTCTCCTTGCAGACTCGTGGGCTGGAGCACCCCGTTCTTACAGGGATTCCAGTTCCGCTCTTCATTCGGGAACAGCAAGGGCTTTCACCCAGTAAGCCATCTCCTCAGACCCCTGGTTTTACTTTCTGTTTATAAAATTTTTCAAACATGAAGCAAATGTGTAACATACCCATTTTACCACGGTTACGTCATTTTGAGGTTTTGTGGAACTAATTGGAAGTAAATGTCACATACATAGTGTTTCTCTCTAAATACTTCAGTTTGCTTCTCCAAAACGTAGGTCTTTTCACTCTAACAAAAATAATGGACAGTTAATCAGTCCCTCGGGACACTGAATGCCTAGTGAGGGCACACACAGGGGTCCCCAGTTTTCGTCAGTTGGTACCTGTGGCAGAGGGAATGCTTGGGTCTTCGTTCAGTTTCCTGAAGGAATCTGTAGTACATTTAAACAGTGTCTAGTTACTACCACGTACCATGGAATCCTGAACTGAGGGGAGACAGTGGTACCTGAGAACTCCAGGGAGACCCTGGGATAAATGGAGGGAGGTGTGGAAGGAGCCTTACCCTCACCCCGGCAGGCACTGTAGTCTGAAGCAGGAGTGGGACCAGCCGGAGATGACCTGAAGAGTGACAACAGGAAGCAGACAGAGGTCATTCCCTTCCAGTGGCATCTTTTATAGGCTGACGTGTGTAAGGATCGAGTCCAGATCTCTCTATTACATGTTGTACTGACACACACAGTGCTTGGCATGTAACAGATGCCGAGTAAACATGTTTTGTGCTCTACACGTTTCTGCAAAGAGGCTTTGTAGACTGGTGTTAAGAGCTGGTGAGCAGAAGGATGGAAAGATGTCTCAGCAGTTAAAAGCACTTGTTCTTGGAGGACCTACATTCTATTCTCGTCACCCACAGTGTGGCCCACAACCATTATTAACTCTAGTTCCAGGGGATCCAGCACCCTCTTCTGACCCCTGGGAGCACCAGGCAAGACCCTCATATGCATAAAATAAAATAAATCCATAAATAAAAACTTAAAAAGAGAGTTTATGTGCAGAGTTCCTGGGTCTGCAGGTGAAGGGTCTAAAATGCCCTTGCTTCCACACCAGCACTCAACACCTGGAACACTTTCCCAGGTCACCGTTCAGAACTCCAGCCAATGGGTAGAATTTTCTCGCCTGCAAAATCCCTGATCCATAAGTTCTTCCTAGACTCTTAGTGTCAAATGCACTTGGGCGGCAGCGGCATGGGAAAGATGAGCTCTGATGTGACGTGTGTGGCTTGGCATGTTTATACACTCAGAAGTCTGAAGTTCATTTCACCTGTGTTTTTCCAAGTTTTCATCAAAGAGCCCCATGGGGGAACTGAACCTTTGAGAAAAAATAACATGAAACTTGTTGACAGAATGCATCAGGGTTGGTTGTTTGTTTGTTTGTTTTTTTGTTTTTTTGTTTTTTTGTCATGCTATCTAGTCTCAGAGAGAGGGAAGTTGTAGTGTGTAACCCGTGGGCACACTTGTGAAAACAAGAGCTTGTTGATTTCCTGTGTGTAACAGTTTCTTCAGCACGAGGCAGAGTGGCGATGGCTAGTGCCTCCCCTGTGAGCCAGGCTTTCTGTGGCTCTGCAGAGAGTTCCATCTTGGCAATCCTTGTTTTCTGTAGCACTGGGAATTGAACCTTTGTCCTTACGCATGTGTGGTAAGCGCCCTACCACTGAGCTACAGCCCCATCCCGGACACAGCCTTTTTAAGGAGAAGAATGTGAGTAGAGGGGTTGATGAGCCAATGTCCGTACCTTGAGGGCCTCTAATAACCTTCTGTGTGTGCAGAATAATACCTGCCATAGTGACCCCCAGAAGAGACCCTAGAACGTGGCTGTGAGGAGTTTGGAACACGAGGCAGATAGATGTGATATTGCAGTTTCTTACTAAGGTTTTGAGTGACAGCTACCATACTTGAGAAAGGATGGGGTTCAGTACAGACTGTGGCGTGGGGTCTTTTGACATGCCTTCACTTGGCCATCCTCACAACTTCATTCTAGGTGGGCATTTGGGTACTCAGTTTTCTGGAAAATGAAACTAAAAAATAAAGTGGTTTAGTTAACTTACCCTAAATCGCACATCGTATAAATGGCTACCCAAGGGTCTATGCCTCATCCTCCTGGCTCACAAGTCTGTTCCCTTCCTACCTCACTTTCACAGTACAGATGCCCCCAGACTGTGTTAAGACCCAGTCATCCACCGTCCACCACTGGCAGACACCACACTTGAATCCCTTCAGTCACTGTGGGAAATTTCCTTTGCAACCAAGAACTATTAACCACCTGTTGTGCATTAGCAGACCTCAAGTCAATTTATTGGCTTCAAATTAAGCTCCACTCATCTGATTTCAAGTAACAAGCAGAGATGAAACTGTAGGAAAAAATTAGCCTGAGTTCAAGTATTCAGCTCAGTTGTTGTCTGTAAGGAAAGGGGGGAGGGGTCAGAAGCGTCTTTGAAAATTGTCAGAATTCTGCATAGCATACCCAGACAGACGTTCAGTTCTAATGAGAAGATCCGAGAACTTTTTATCCTTTAGCTAGTTAAATATCCCCAGACTTGATTATTATTAATGTTTACCACTAAAAGGTCCAATTAGAATATTTTTGTAGCCGGGTGGTGGTGGCGCACACCTTTAATCCCAGCACTTGGGAGGCAGAGTCAAGTGGATCTCTGTGAGTTCGAGGCCAGACTGGGCTACAGAGTGAGTTCCAGGAAAGGGGCAAAGCTATACAGAGAAACCCTGTCTCGAAAAACCAAAAAAAAAAAAAGTATTTTTGTTAAAGTTTCAAAAACTCAAAATGAGGGTGGGGAGATGGCTCCGTGGGTCCTTGTTTGGCTAATGTGAAGATCTAGGTTTGAAACCCCCTTGCCCATGTACAAAGCCAAGGAAGACTGCGTGTTCTTGTAACCACATTCCTGAGGGCAACAGAGACAGGCAGATCTTGAGAGCTCCCTGGCCAGAAAGCTTAGTCAAGAGGATGCGTCTCTGGACAGTCAGTAAGAAACCCTGTCTCAAGACAGTGACACTGGAAGCCCTGTGTGGTCTCCCTGTACCGACATACAAGCAGGTGCATACGTGTACACAACACACACACATACCAAAATAATCCAGAATACAACCCTTAACTGTTGGTGAGCATCCTTCCAGGCCCCTGGCATAGGTACAATGGGTGGGGCACTCACAACCTTGGAATTGTGGGGTTGATGCTACCCTGAAGGTTTCATCTCTACGTCACAGACCTTGAAAGGCTCATTTAGAGTCTTCCCCCCATTGCAAAGGCCCCTGTGGTGGTACCCATAGTTTATCAAGAACTGCTTCCAAGAGGAAGTAGCGCCCTCTTGTGGCTCGTTGGCATATGACCTGAGTCATGTTGTGTTTTGGCAACCCTGAGACTTGATGGCGGCCAGCACCCGGCTCAAGAACTCCAGCTTGTTTTGTAGCTCGGGCCCCTTCATGCTCATTGAAGTCTAGATGAAAAACAGAATACCTAGGCTTCTAGCCCCAGACTTTCAGCAGCCTCTTCTTCACCCTCCACTCCACCACCTTCAAGATCAAGGGGTGAGGTCATCCGCAGGACTTCTAGGGAAAAAGAAAGAGGACCTAGGTAGAATGTCCCTTCAGTTAAAAGGAATTTCCTTTCTTGCTTGTGCTTCTGTATCCAATTTTGACGTTATGGACTAGTTGGGCTACTGAAAAAAAAAATCTCTTTAGTGGTAAGATTGAATGTTCTACCACAACTTCCAAGGCAAGATTTTTTTTTCATTTATTTTTTTATTTTTTGATTTTCTTTTGTGGGGGAGGTTGCAAGGGCAGAGGGTGGCTATGGAGGGATGGGGAAGGGATGAATAAGATGGGGGGGCATGATGTGAAATTCACAAAGAATCAAAAAAGTATTTTTTAAGATTGAATGTTCTCATGTTTATATATGGAGACACGGATCTAAGGGTGAACAGCACACGGTGATTGTTTTCTGAAAATAAAGCCTCAAGAGTTGGAAATTTCTACTCTACATAAGGGTATGTTTCACAGTGATCCGCCATGTTTTGACGGCTCTCTCCATTCTTTCTCTCTCTCCTGTATAGTACATAGTGGAATGCCACGGGGTCACCCTTCTTCCGCAGTTCTTGGGAATGTACCGGCTTAATGTTGACGGAGTGGAAATATACGTGATTGTTACAAGGAATGTGTTCAGCCACCGTTTATCTGTATATAGGAAATACGACTTAAAGGTGAGGTTGACTTTGATCATTTCCAGTCAGTGACTTGCGCTTACCCATCCACATTGCGTATGGTATAATTAATCATGTGAATGAAATGATTCGGATGCTCCTAGAGCTCGTATTGAGCAGGCAGCTGCCAGTGCCATGGGATGAAGCAGCCCTTGCTACTACACACACGTCAGCCACATGCCCTGTAGTGGTCTAAGTGCTGGGAAGAGTTGATGAGTGGAACAGACCAGGGCCAGCAAGAGAGTCAGCCCAGCAGGTAAAAGCACTGGCCCGCAAGTCTCATGACCTGAGTTTGCTTCTCAGAATCCACGGTAGGAAGAACTGGTTCCCAGAAGTTGGCCTCTGACCTCTACCTGCACGTGCAACACACACACACACACACACACACACACACACACACACACACGACAGTAAATAATTAAATAGAAAAACAGCAGAACAAATCTTTAAGTAAGGATTTTATATGTTATATATACATATATACATATCATTATCATTATTGCTATTGTTGTTATTTTAGAAAAATGGTAAGTGCTGTGGGTAGAAATGAACAGGGGAAGGAAGACCACACTATTTTGTTCACAGTAAACAAGTAGCTTATTGCTGAGCTACCGCCTCAGCCTTTTTTCTTCCTATTTTGAGCCAGGTCTCACTCAGTTGCCCACGCTAGCATTAAACTCACTCTGTAGCCAAAACAGACCTTGAATTGTAATTCCCGGCTCGGCTCGACCTGCCTGAGATCACAGACCTGTTCCACCAGGCCTAGCCAGTCACACATTTCTAAGCAGGGTGTGCGGAAAGGTGCACCTGAGAGGGTACCATTGGAGTCACCGTGTAAAATGAGGGAATACAAAGGAGACAGTAAAATCTCATAGACTAGACATTTCAAAGACTTGGAGTGAGATGGACCACCGGCAAATTCTGAGTGCAGTGATGTGATCTGACTTTCAGAAGTTCAGACTCAGCCAACTATGACATGGTTGCACGTCAAAACCAAGAGGGCTTTGCGTTTTCATGAGTAAAGTTTTATTGCTGTGTCGTCATGTGGGTAGTGGGTGTTATCTGCATTTGTAGTATAGTGAACAAGCTGAGCAGTAGCCACAGAAACTTGAGGGACCACGGAGCCAAAAATATCTACCCTCTGACCCCTGAAGAAAGTTTTCTTTCTTGATCTGTGGTATTGGTTATCAGGATTTTCTTTTTAGTCTCAGAACTCATTCACATGCACAACAGAGGACCCTAAAAAGGGTTACCACGTAGAGTCATATCTGTGGATATCTACAGTATTAGAAACGGATGCAGGGGCTGGCGAGAGGGCTCTGTGGTTAAGAGTACTTACTGCTCTTCCAGAGGACCTGGTTAGTTCCCAGCCTCAGGCAACTCATTACCATCTGTACCTCACCTCCAGGGGAAGCTAACACCCTCTTCTGGTTTCTGCAGGCCCCTCCATATACCCTTACACATAAATAAAATCCTTGCTTAAAAGAAATGTATGAGAATATTAAACTTATAAAATTATTAAATATTGAAATTGATGTTAATATTTATTAATAGCTACTTTAAATAATGAAAAATATTATGTACTAATGAATTTTTATGAAAATAGCTAAGTAAGATATTAGTGAGACAAACATCATGATTTTACTTTTTTTTAATTCTTTTTGGGGGATGGGTTTCAAGACAGGTTTTCTCTGTGTAGCCCTGGCTGTCCTGGAAGTCACTCTGTAAACTAGGCTGGCCTCCAGCTCAGAGATCCACCTGCCTCTGTCTCTGGAATGCTAGGATTAAAGGCACACACCACCACTGCCTGGCACATTTTATTATTTTTTTAACTAAATTTATTCTTTGAGTTTCATGTGTATATATGGTGCATTCCATTCACATTTATCCTTCCCTCCCGCCCCCTTATTTCAGATGTCTGTAATGTCTGAATTAATATGACACCATTGGAATGACATATCTGATCATGCTCTCAATGTGTTGTGCTATTATTTGGTTGGGTAGGTGGGGGAAATCTGAGCTCACACAAATACGTAGTTGGAAAAGAGAGCTCAGGAGTTTTAGGGATAACTAGACATTCTTTGATAATACACCAAAACTTCACAGTTAGTAATTTCTCCAGTCTTAGTTACTGAGGAATTTGTACCCTGTTCATTAAAATCTGTTGTCAATTGCATGCACTGTTCCAAGTGTGTGATTTTGTAGTCAGACATGTCTCACTGGAGACCTATTTGTTTCTATTTATTTATCTATCTATCTGTCTATTTATTTATTTATTTTTTGGTTTTTCGAGACAGGGTTTCTCTGTGTAGCTTTGTGCCTTTCCTGGAGCTCACTTGGTAGCCCAGGCTAGCCTCGAACTCACAGAGATCCACCTGGCTCTGCCTCCCGAGTGCTGGGATTAAAGGTGTGTGCGGCCCTATCTATCTATTTATTCAATGTGCATTGGTGTGAAGGTGTCAGATCCCCTGGAGCTAGAGTTACAGACAGTTGTGAGCTGCCCCGTGGGTGCTGGGAATTGAACCCGGGTCCACTGGAAGAGCAGCGGCTGCTCTTAACTGCTGAGCCATCTCTCCAGCTCCAACATATTTGTTTCTTAATTAACATGGTGTCCCAGTGTCGGCATATTGAATTATACAGTATCAAAAGTCATGTGACCATCTCCACCAGTCACATTGAAAGCCTTTCTTGTACGGAAACAGGACAGATAGTGTTTCGAAAGTCTGGTTTTCATTTGATGGCATTTTATCACTGACCTCAAATCCTGTCAGTCATGTTGAGAAATGAGGGGACACAGCTCATCCAGAGCCTTGCAGCTTCATTCATTATCGAGCAAGTGTTTTTCAGTTTCTCAGATCAGGATAAACACAGCTCATTTGTAGTTTTCAAATAAAGATGTTGTTTTCTGGAAAAGAAGGTAGCGGGTTCCTGACTGCACCTGTCAGGAGAATTGGCTGTGAGCAGCATTCATTGCTTAACAGACATGCTGTCTGCCTGCCGCCCTGTCAGTGCTGAAAGGAGTGTGCTCCAGGATCAAGGTCCTTTGTTGCGTCATCAAGAACTTTCCTAAAGGATGCTAAGGATCTGAGGTTATCTCCATGACAGATGTCCTAACTGCTTGTTAGGACAAAGCTCCCTACTGTGTTTGCAGTGTCCTTGTGAATAGCAAGAGTGAAGAGGCGATCAGTGTCCCCGTTATAAAAACAATTCTGCCAGATGTGGTGTCACACCTGTAGCCTCAGCAGTCAGAACGCCAAGGCAGTGAGATCAAAGTTCAAAGCCTTTAAATACAGATGAGGTCCTGTCTCACAAGGCAAAACAAGCAAGCACCAGTTTTGACCTTGCAGGCCCCCGAGAGCACCCCAGGATGCGAGCCACACTTTGAGAATGCTAGTGTAAGTAAAAAGAAAGGAAGGAGTCTCTGCATCCACCCTCTGAATTCCAGGCAGACTGAACTTCCCGACACGGCCTTGCCCTGGCTTGCATCTCTGGCTTGCATCCCGCTCTCAACTCAAGCCCTGGAACTGCCTCTAGGGAATCCCCTCCACACCCAGGTCTCTCCTTTGACACCTGCCTCTTCCTGAAGGAACGGAGCGCCAGTGCACACACTCGACTGAGAATTTCAGGGCTCTAGGTGGTGCTCTGACCGGCTCACTTCAGAAAGCCAGTGTGGCCTCAGAAGCCTCATTGACGTTGGCCACTGTGTGCAAGTTGCTGAACCTTTGAGCCTCCAAAGTTTCCTGGTTTATTGCAGCAGGGATAGCTTCATCTGCACTTGGAGGATGCACTGTGCATGCACAGCCTTACCCAGCATAAGGCGCAGCATATAGGAACTGGGGGTCTCATCTGTTCTGCTAGTGTATGAGTTCCTGAAGGGCAAGCCTTTGGTCCTACTTAATGTTTATCCCCTTGAAATGCTAAGATAGCCCCACCCTCAAGTAAGCATGCCCAGGTGTAAATTACCCTTATAGATTGGATACTGTGCTTATAATGTGCCTTAGCATTTCACAATGTCATCTCTCTCTTTTTCTTATAAAACAGAAACACTTTTCTTGCCAGAGCCCTCGAGTGCATGGAAACCATAACCCTGGTGTCATTTCATGATTCCCATTCAAGGCCCTAACTACTGCCTCAGAGTTTCTACTCCTGCGACAAAACACCATGACCAGAAAGCAAGTTGGGGAGGAAAGGGTCTATCTGGCTTACACTTCCAGATCATGGTCCATCATTGAAGGAAGTCAGGACAGGGACTCGAACAGGTTAGGATCCTGGAGGCAGGAGCTGATATAAAAGCCACGGAGGGGTGCTGCCTAGGGAATAGGGCCACCCATGGTAGGAAGGGCTTCCTGCCTTAACATAATCAAGATAATCTCCCTCCAGACATCCCCACAGGCCAACTTAATCTAAACAGTCCCTCATTAAGACTCCTTTCCCAGGTGAGTCTAGATTGTAACAAATTGACGATTAAGAATAACTATCAGGGGGCTGAAGAGATGGCTCAGCAGTTAAGAGCACTGGCTGCTCTTCCAGAGGTCCTGAGTTCAATTCTCGGCAACTACATGGTGGCTCACAACCCTCTAAAGTGGGGTCTGATGCCCTTTTCTGGCATAAAGTCATGCATGCAGATAGAGCAGTCATACATACATATAAATAAACCTTAAAAAAAAAAAAAAGAATAACCATCACTGGTACAAACAGGACCCAGTCAGTGGCAAGTGCTGGGCATAGGTCTGAGCACACCTGTGCTCCTGGAATGGCCCCTCTGCCTGGTGCTCCTCTGACTTGTCCCCAAGAAACTTCGAGTGTTTTCCCTAGTCCATTCACCACAGGCTTGATGCCCACCAGTGGTGAGCATGCCAAGTACCGGGGAGTGGAGGATTGGCACGGGGGTCCCCTTCTGCCAGTTCCTGCGTCTGCGGAGTTGAGTGAGCACGCATCACTGGACAGGTGGTGATGGGGAGGCTTTCTTTTTTTTCCTGAAGCTAACCAGTTCCTTTGCTCCAGTCAAATATGGCTTCGCTTCATGAATGGCCACTTTAATGATCCAGGACTCAACCGTAGCAGTTCAGGCGTCTAGTGCTGGGGGAAAAGAAATTCGTAACTCTGTGATTCTTCTCCAGCCCCTTGTCAGTAAACACAGACTCTGTCATGAGTGAGACACAGAGAATTAAGTCATGATTGCTGAATTCACGTATTCAGGAAGCTAAAGTAAGAGTCGACTTGTCTATGTGTTCCTCGGCTTTTCCTTTGAATTAAAGCCTTAACTCCCAGAGGAAAGTTTCCCTGCTTGAACAATGACTGCCCCCAAAAGCCTCCTGTGGACCTCAGAGGGGACTTCCCATCTCCCATCAGACATTTTGGCTAACACAGTTTGGACAGCCGGCTTTTGAAAACTGGTGCAGCGGAGATCAAGGGCTGTGTTTTCCTCCACCTTGTACCCTTGTGCTCAGCATAGGGCCTAGAACAAAAGAGGTGTGGGGAAGCCTGTGGCTTTGAAGGGATCTCCAAAGGAAAGGGAGTGAGAAGGTGCTCACGGAGGATGTGCCGGGCACAGTGGAACTGTCCCTTAGTAACTAACCCTGGGGAGAGGGACGCGTGACCAAGAAGGCTGTCAGAGGCAAGGATGGTCCACATCTGGAGGCCACGATACAGGAAAGGGGCCCAGCCAGCTGATGGCCCTCCTCCCTTTTGAAAATAGGGAAACCAGCCGTTTCCAGCACCTGATGCAGCTTTGATCAGTGCTTAGCAAGTTATTGCTCAAGTGATGCCAGGTTTTCTGATTTCCGAGCAGGTGGGTAAAGAACCAGAGATAAGTCTGACAGAAATGACAGGAATGGGGTTGGAGGAGAGTGGACGGGAGACAAGAACCACTTGCAGGAGGAGCCACAGACCAGGTGATGGCTGCTGTTGGGACCAGGGGAACCTAGAACCTAGAAAACTAGAACAGGTCTCTGCTCTGCCCAGGACCACTTGCATACTGTGTCCGTTTCATACAAGTCCATTCTGACCATTTCTTTGTGTTTCAGGGCTCTACGGTGGCCAGAGAAGCTAGTGACAAAGAAAAGGTAAGCACCATGACTGTCCAGGGAGCATGGCACCATGACTGTCCAGGGAGCATGGCACCATGGCTGTCCAGGGAGCGTGGCTGGCTGGTACAATGCTTCTGCTCTTTCTTCTCTTAGCCACTGTGGTTCTTCCCATTCCCCTGCTGCGGCTGCCGCCAGCACAGGCAGCAGCCCCTGCAGCCTGGGGATGCATGCCTCCATCTCCTTGCTCGGTGGCCGGATGATGCTGTAGTTACCGGTTGTGTGGCACTTGCCAGGCATGGGTCACAGGCAACCTGCTGTGCACAGAGAGCCGCCTGTACCGTAAACTTAGCTGAGATGGAACCTCCCAACTCAGAATGTGATCCTAGGGGTTGAGGAACCAGGGTCCCAAGGCCTCTTTACCCAGTTAGTCACATGTGACTCTTTTCTTTGCCTCTGTTCATTTTCTCAACCATTACATATTGACTTGGGTGAGCTTCAAATTCCTTTTCGAGTACACAGAGGCAAGATGAGATCGGAGTTGGTTTTGCTTTTTAAATGAAGGATGAAAAAAACTACCATCTTTGTATGTCTTGATTGATTTTGTAAATCAAGTAATACTTGACTCTCATTTGCTTTCTTGCAAAATTACAGACTTGAAGGGTTAGTCTGTAGGGGACATTATAAAGAGGCCTTTCAGTTTTAAAAGTTAAAAATATAATATTTCAGTATTGGTAAATAATATGGGCTGAGGTAGGATTGATAAAGCAGAAAGAGAAATTTGTTAGATGTTAGTGAAAATTCCAAGTGACAACTATAAACTGAGCATGTGTATGTATTTATGCTTTATAAAATACATTAGATGTTAACAGGAAACAATTCTTCATGAACAACTAAGTTTATAGTTGGAATTCTTTGCAGAAGTCTTCCTGAGAGATCCACGGTTTAAGTCAGTTTGAAGACTGTAATTAGTTCAGATTGGTAGATGGAGACAGGAAGAGCTGGATCCAATTTTGTTAAAAGTGAATTACTTGGAAGAGACATGGAAAACTAGGATTAAGTGATTACATGTTGGAAAGACTTGAACAACGGTAACAGGTCGGCGCACTAGTGAACAGAGAGGTCATTCACACCTGTTGGGTTGTGACAGAAGAACAGGAGAATGATCAGACATTTGAGATATTGATTTAATGAAAGACTGGGAATAAGATTTGGGCTGATTAAAAAAAAAAAAACCTGCCATTCTAGGTGAGATTAAAAAAAATGGTTTCATGTCTGATTTCTTTTCAATTAAAATACATTAAAAAAAATAATAATTTGGAAACCGCCTTCCTGCCTGTAGCTTTAAACTAGCTCAGACTGACGCATTGGTCAGATTGATAGACAGGGGAAAGGCTCACCTGGACTCTAGCATATTTCCACACACCAGCCTCAGAAGGTCTTTTCTTTACTACCCCATTTAAAGTTAAACTCAAGAATTCAAAATTTTTTATTAAGTTCTTTTAGAATATTATTTTGTTTCAATTTGAATTTTATGAATTTGCACACATCTACTCTGCTGTGTTCGTTCAGAAGTATGTGCATGTGTACATGTGTGTGTGTGAGGGAGGAGAGAGAGATTGGGGGTTGTGTGTGTGTGTGGTTTTGTGTGAATGTATTTGTGTGTGTGTGTGTGTGTGTTTTCATGGTTACTGTCCCAGCTTCAGGCACTGAAATAATGGGTCCCTCAGCCACATCCTGTAGAGATACTGCTCTTCGGTAGGAAATGGTATTCTCATGTGACGAACCTCACAGCTGCCAGGAGCCCTCAAATGCTTGAATATGTAGCCGAGGAGCCTTACTCAGGCTGGAAGGGACCAGACAAGAAAAGGCTTCCTGGAGGAGGTGATTTAGAGAAAAGTGAAAGATGAAGGAAGGATTGAGAGGGAGAGAGCAGGGTGGGTGGGCGCTTAGTGGGTCGGCTGCAGCAAGAGAGCGAGCTGCGGGGGAACCTGGGCCAGTTGGGAGACCAGTGCAGTCACCCCAAGGTGAGGCCTGGGCTTGGCTGGTGGTGGCTAGCCACACCACAGAGATTTGACAAGAAAAACAGAGCGAATTTGTTGATTTGGATGTAATGTGGGAGGTGATGAGGACAGGGAGTGTCTAGAGGGAGGCTGTAAACTCACCCCACTTCAGATTCGGCCAGAGGATCATTGCACTCCCCGAAATCGGAAACAGCAGGCAAAGATTTTGAAGTGCAAGTGTAGCATCAGAACCACAGGCACATGAGGCTCAGCAGGGGTCACATGGTGAAGGAAGATGGTCAGCACAACAGGAGTGCATGGAGCCACCCAAGGAAAGTGTTGGGTAGAAAAGACGTATGTCAGTCACCAGGGAAGAGAGTCCTACCACAGTCAACCACAGCCAGATGAGCAAGAGTCTGGACCGTTCACTCAAATACCTATTGGGCATCTGTGGTAAGCAGGCATTGTGCCAAGCTGCAGAGGATGCCCCAAGAGAAGGTGGGTAGGAGCAGAAGCCGTATCGCAGTGGTAAAGGAGTGTGGAGGGAGGAAATGGTGGCTGTCCTTGATGATTTTGCTGTGCACGAGTGAGTGTGTATTTTCACACTTCGTCCATGCTACCTTGAAGGTGCTAAGCAACAGTGACCTGATTTACAGGTTGCTGAGCGAGCATTTATGTCAAGCACAGCAAGTATCTAGCTTTCAGTACATGAGACGCTTTCAGAGCCTGAACATTGTAGAGACTTGGAACATTATCGAGAGAAAATGCGTAATTATTTAAAGGGCCACACATACATTCCTGCATCCTAGCCACAGAGTGGCCCAGGCAAGAACACATGGACAAGGTATCATCTGTACTCCATGGCAGTTTCTGGGTTACACACACACACACACACACACACACACACACACACACACACACACATGCCTTTTGGTTGCCAAGTCCCTGGAGTTCCAGTCCGGCAACACTGGGATTGGTACATTCAGGCTCAGTCTACAAGGGCTGCTCCAGCAATAACCAAAGCCACAACAGATGTTTGTAGCCGCTGGTTACTGGAGCCCATCTTCAAACAGGTGAATACAAGGGAAAGTCACTAGCCTCTGAGACTTTAACTGTGGCACTTCCTTAGATACGTAGAACATCTGCCCCTGGTCTCTGATGTGCTCTAAGACCAGATGCTTTCCAGAAACCAGCAATAGCCACAGTTCTCCTGCCCTTCACCCCAAAGCTCTTCAGCCCCTTTACTGTAAGGAGAAACCCAAATACAGAATGTGGTTAAACACAAAATCATCTTCCTTAACCCCCAGCTAGAATGGTCTTTTACCTCTGCCGTGGGTAAAGGGCCAGTGTTCCTTTCAACATTGCTCGTGGAGGTGGATTCTGGGATCCCACAGGACTTGTGGTGTAAGATCAGAGCCCAACTATAACATGCAGAGCTGAGACCCAGAAGCTGCGGTCCCTGAGCACTGTCACACAGCTGTGGGCTGGGTCATGATCTTCCTCCCCCACCCCCGCTTACAGGGCCAGCCCGCTTCAGGCCCCCCTCTCCCCAGCCCCACCTCCCAAAAGGGGTTAGAGGGTAGCCTAGTCCTCAGGGTCTGCAGCTGTCTGTCTGTCCCCTCTCAACTAGCCCCAAACCTAGGCTTCTGGTTGTCGGCACAGGCAGAGACCTTCTCTTCCCCCGGGGATTTTTTTTTTCTATACTAGTATCAATGTATTGGCATGCAGGAGACTATCTCAGGTTGAACACGCATCTAGCCATATTATCTTGACATTAAGACAGTGCAATGATTATTTCGATTCAGAACCTTATCTAAGGCCATACAGTTCGGGCGTGATGGAGTCAGAGGTTGAGCCCCAGGGACCCTAGCCCCGGAGTTCGGGTGTCTGACTACCGTGTATAACTGCCTTCTCAGTGTCTGGTGTCATTCTGTCTTCTGACCCTTTCTTAAAGGACATAAAAATTTAATCCCAGAAGTCATGAAAATGAAGGAGAAAATAAACTGCATAACCAAACCATGGCATGAAGGCTAACTATGTTCCAAAAACAGTTCGCCCAGGGTCTTAACTTTTTTTTAAAGTAATCAAGTCAACGATCTGGCTTCGGACTATTTTAGCCAAACAACCCATTTATATCTTCTCCACCTAAGGAGTCTGAGCATTTGTCATGCGTGATTTCGAGTGTTTGATGTGGTACACGGACAGTCCCTGGTCCTGTGACTCCTGCCCTGCCAACAGGGCGGTGGCCGGAGGAAGAACCCAGGGCGTGGCACTGTGTGAGGGGTCTGACAGCTCTTCTCACAGAGGTCAGACGCTTTCTAGGGCTACTTCATCCCTCCATGTACGGTTCAGATTCTGACTGAGAAGGGGGAGAAGTAGCGTGCATGTATGGGATGCAGAGGCCGTCAGAATTGACAGTCACGCTGCAGAGTGTGGCTGCAGAGAGGTAGGATAGGTCTGCTATCGGAGTTTAATGATCATCCAGAAATACCCAGCTACATCCAGTTAATGGGAGTTTACTGATCATCCAGAAATGCCCAGCTACAGTCAGTTAATGGGAGTTTACTGATCATCCAGAAATACCCAGCTACATCCAGTTAATGGGAGTTTACTGATCATCCAGAAATGCCCAGCTACATCCAGTTAATGGGAGTTTACTGATCATCCAGAAATGCCCAGCTACAGTCAGTTAATGGAATGTATTGCTATAGTTTTACTCCAACGCATTGGGCTTTTAGGATATTTTTTAACTGCTTTCCTTCCCCACCCCACCCGCAGCTGTTGGTTTTCCCTCCTTCCATGATCAGTGAATAGTTTTAACTCTTCTGTAAAAGCATAGCATTTGGGGGGCTACTGAATAAAACTTTAAACACCTTCAGGATCATCACTGGTACCTGTGGTTTGAAATACTTGGGGAAGGCTGAAAATGCTTTTTCCCCCCCTATATTTTAGCCTCTTAGAAAGGAAAGCTAGTAACTGGGGCTGTAGTTGCTGTGTGCCACTGTCCTGTTCAGAACGCCTGCTGGATGCAGAGCGCCCGCCCTGTCCACACTCTCCGCCGGCACAGCTTAATTAGTGATCTCAACTCTTCCCCTGCTCCAGCCTTCCTTCTCTGGAGTCATTATTTAATTTCCCATACTTTTAGCTTGTTGATGACAAGTTTTGAAACCGTCATTTTCAATGTTTAGTGATATAGGTGCAGACAAGTCCCATCTCTTGGATTTCATCTTGACACATAATTAGTGTGATTTGCATTAGCATAATAATGGAGCTAGAACTGGAGGAGATAAAGTCCCTGCATTCTAACAATAATGGAATTACTTTTATGGCAACAAGTATCAGAACATGCATATACAGATGTCTAGATTTTTTTTTTAAATGGGAACAGTCCTTTTTAAAAAAAATTGTCAGATTCTGACAGCTGCTGTGACTTGTTTTATTCCCTAATTCTTTTCTTTTTAGTGGAAGGGCATCTTCCATTCATGACTCCAGCAGTTTCACCCCCTCTAAATGAGACAGAGAAATGCGAATCTCCCTGGTGGTCGATCTTTTCACAGCTGCGCTCCAATTCCAGTGTGACATCAAATTACTAATTATAGCTGAGCGGACTGCTTTTTACAAATGACAGTCTTAGCATGCTGCCTGCTAGCCAGTTCCACAGCAGGGACTCTGGGGGAGTAAAAGAAAACGTAGCTGGACTCACTTGATCTCCAGGGGATTTGACCTGACTCTTTAAAAAGCCAGTGTTCTTGAGAGAGAGAGTCCCGGGGATTTACATAAATACGCATTTTGCTCAGTGGTCTACACGGTTCTCCAAACTTGGGTCCGATTTCCTTGGGTGAAGTGAATCCTGTGGGATGGGAGTCAGAGGGTCAGAATAGGAAGATTCCTTTAACACACCACCTTTGCCCTGGACCCACTGGGAAGAAAGCAGCTGCCCCACACTTGGCATTCACAGAACTACGTTGGCAATGATCATTGCTGACGGTGGGCCACAGAAAGCCTCCTTGTTGATTCCTATGTGTCATGAGTCGCACTGGTGATTAGGAGGCTGCCACTGGCTCTTCGCTGACAGTTTACCTGTTGCTGGCAGGAGGTTCCGTGGAATTAATCAGTAATGCCCCCCTCCCACCTAAAGCTGTTCTCCCAAACCAGTTTTCAGCATTTCTTTTGAGGTCTTTCAGTGGTCCCCATTATAATCAATACCTATCCCGATCTAGTCCTTGAAGTTATAGGCAAGATAAGGAGGTTGCCAGGTCACTGAGTGAGGTACAAAAAGCACAGCCATGTACCCTTCGGGAAATCTTTCTCCAACATGGCTTTCCACTCTGGGTGTGCTGTCAGCTTAGGGGAGATTATTGGGGACTTTCAGCTCTCCAGACAGCTAATAATTTAAACATACTCTGTGTCTTCCCTCTTCTCCCCAAGTGGAAGCTCAGTTTCCTTCTTTAGCAGTATAAAGAACACCCAAAGGGCAGGGCAGTTTCCCTTCAGAGCAGAAGCATCAATTATTTCACAGGCCTTTTTTTTTTTTTTTTTTTTTTTTTTTTTTTTTTTTTTTTTTTTTTTTTTTCTGCAATACTGGCAATCAAAACCAAGGCCTAATGTATGCAAAGCAAACACTCTATCATTGAGTTCTTCCCCCTGACAGAAGAACTTGAAGACAATAGCAGAAACGTCGGTCCTGTGGACTGAATAAATAAAATAAAAGAGAGTTGGGGACCAAAGGCATCTGAGAGTCAGGGATCGGAGTCCAGCTTTAAGACCAAGCAAGAAAATGCTAGTGATGAATTTGGGAGGCTTAGCGATAGGTCATATTTTTTTTTTTAAATTGATTGGACCATTGGTTCTCTTATTTCAGGGTTTTGTGGAAATCTCTGGTTTTAAATGAAGCCTTTCTGGAGCTTTCTCTAGAAATAATTGGTCACCAGTAGACCACACCTAAAGTTCTGCACTTAATACTCACCAAAATTATACTTGTTCTACGAAAAGCTTAAAGTGATTAATACTATTGATGGACACAGGTTCTGAGACATTATATCAGCACATGTCTAAGCATGCCCCTTAGGAGACTGTGAGGAAACCCCGAGGGTATTCTGGGAAGTGGAGTGGTTTTGTTTGTGTTGTGTGTGATGCATGGTAGGCAAGTGCTCTGTGGCTGAGTTGGATCCCCTGCTTACAAGTAGGGATTTCCAACTTTTTAATTTACTTGTAGTTTTCTCTGACTGGTAAGCCTGACGTATGAAAAACAGAAAACCTCATGCAGTGAGTCTTCATGAGCATTTTCCGGATTTGGCACACATGGATGGCAGCATTGAAATCGGCCAGCATTTCTGACATGGAGTGCCGTGTCAAGTCGAGGTTGCCGTAGACTAGCTTGCCTTCCACTGGAGAGAACTCAGCCGCGCATCAGAAGCACACGCAGAGCTCTGCTATTAGGTGTGGGAAGTCCTGGGAGCCAGCTTGCTTCTAGCTCAAGTTCGGGTAGAGAGAAGAGATCTCACATGTAGTGTGTGGCCTGATTGGAAGACAGCCTGCTGCACGTGTGCAGTTCTTACAATAGTAAGTAAAGATTGTTACTAAGTTCATGTTAAATAGAATTAAGAGAACTTAAGAAACTTCTTGAGTTTTCAGTCTGTAGCATTTCTTACATTATCACCAACAGTAGATATTCATGTCATGGAACCTTTCAACCAAATTGGAACAAACCTATTTTATTAATGAATACTATTTTCATTTTAAATTTTATTATTTTTAATTATATGTATATATAGATGTGTGTGTGTGTGTGTGTGTGTGTGTGTGTGTGTGTGTGTGTGTGGTTCTGTGCACGTGGATGTGGGTACCTGCAGAGTACCCCCTCCCAGAACTGGAGTTGCAGGCAGTAGTGAACCGCCTGAGTAGATGCTGGGATTTGAACTCAAGTCCTCTGGAAGAGCAATGTGTGATCTTTACCACTGAGCCAACTCTCCGGGTCCAGGGACAGACCTGTTTTGAGGTCCTATTTTGTAGACCTTGGAGACTGTTTAACGGCCACCTTGAACTATCACCTTTTACAGGGCTACTTAATATTCATTAGCTGGGTGGCAGTGGTGGCACACACCTTTAATCTCAGCACTCGGGAGGCAGAGCCAAGCGGATCTCTGTGAGTTCGAGGCCAGCCTGGTCTACAGAGCGAGATCCAGGACAGGCACCAAAGATACACAGAGAAACCCTATCTTGAAAGGCTTTTTTGTTGGTTGGTTCTTTTTGTTGTTTTGTTTTTGGTGGGGTTTGGTTTGGGTTTGGTTTTGTTTGTTTGTTTGTTTGTTTGTTTTTGGGTTTTGGTTTTTTGAGGCAGAGTTTCTCTATGTAGCCCTGGCTGTCCTGGAACTTGCTTTGTAGACCATGCTTAACTCAGACTCACAGAGATCTACCTGGCTCCGTCTCCCAAGTGCTGGTATCAAATGTGTGCATCACCATCACCTGGCTGGGAAAGTATTTTTAAGTAATAAAATTTTCTTTTTTACATGTTATCTTAAGCTACTTAGAGAAAATAGCCCATAGCTAGAGCTTAACAGTTCTAAGTAGCAGTATGACAGTTAAAAAATTTACCCAATTTTTTGCTTCTAATTACAGCACAATGTCATGGGTATGCCGAGGTTTATTTTCTTTCCATATTTCACATATAAACAGATCCCAAAGTGAAATGATGAAACTGCCCTGTCCAGATGCTGGTGACAGATGTGTACATTCTCCTTGTTTTCATTGTGGAAGTTAGAAGCTAGTAAGGGTCTACGAGGCCACTTCCCAAGCTAGGTACTCATGTCAACATTTGCTTCTGTGGGTGAGGAAGGTCATTACGTGTAATCTTGTGGGAAAGCACCTGTTAAAAATCTTGGCCTCTTCTCGGTGAACTTCACCCACATTTACTAATTTGCCTTTTCATGTATCAAATTTGTGGCTTAGCTGTTTGGGGAAGTGGAACTGATTTTATTATAAATCTCTAGCATCTCTTGTTACCCAAAATTGATACCATACATGTGATGTTATTTCATCAAACTGCTTTTATCCTGTCTCCAGGACAAGGTCACCTACATCCTCTCCCTTACAGGAATAGTTCTGGGGAATTTCCTACTTTGTAGACTGATTTTTTTTTTTTTTTTTAATGATGAGCACAGAATTTTATTCTGCTTCACAATTTTATTTTCATTTAGGTGAGCTTGGAATAACAAGTAAATTAGGAACATAAGCAGTCCTGGTCATGGTACAATAATGACTACGTGTTTTTTAAGTTGTGTGTTCGGCTTGAAGTGTCCCGGTAACGGCCATCAAAGGCACACCAAGTAGCCATCTTTGACATTGAGGCTTACAGTGAAAAAAAAAACACATTTAAGTAGATTACTAAGTGAGCACATCGAACAAAAATTCATTTCATTCTAAAATACAAGTCCTTTAATCGCACCGTACAGTGATACATATAATCCTCTGTATTAAAACCTTCTGGTACCAAATCCTGTTGGCATTAGACACTGAAGTGACCAAGGCACTGGTCTTCCAGGTAATGTTTTTATGCAGACCAAAACAAAAGTGTGGCTCATGTTATGTAATTGTGGGCTCTGGGCATTTTCATTTTAAGAAACGTGTTTCTCACTTTCCTATTGCTAATAGCCATTTATAGTACAGTTGCTTGTTTTTGTATAAAATATAGAATGAGCCGGGCGGTGGTGGCGCACGCCTTTAGTCCCAGCACTCAGAAGGCAGAGGCAGGTGGATCTCTGTGAGTTCGAGGCCAGCCTGGTCTACCAAGTGAGTTCCAGGAAAGGCACAAAACTGCACAGAGAAACCCTGTCTCGAAAAACCAAAATAATAATAATAATAATAATAATAATAATAAAATAAAATATAGAGTGAAAATAAAACCCAGTGTTGTTTTAGTTTGAATTCTGTATGTTTTAAAGTTATAGTTGTGACTATAGAGACATATTTAATTTTTTGTGGTAATTTTTAACTTGTCATCTGAAAGAAAACTTGATTTTTTTAGTTGAACACAGAAGCCCATATAATTTCTCATCTTATAAGCCTTAAAATGGACTGCTCATCAAACTCTGTGCAAATGACAGTAGCTGTGCATACACATGATGTGTAATTGAAAATATTACTTTCATTAAATTATGTTGGTTAAAAAAGCATTGGTGAAAAAATACATTGGTTACAAAAGGATTTTTCTTACAGTTTTGGTTTTATATTCTGAGATTCTGTTAAAAAGTTACATTAATTTTCTATTTTAAGTATAAAGGGATAAGTAATAGGAAACCAATTTTCAAGGCCTTGCTTTCTACCTGGCATATGCCCCGTTCCCCTGGGAAGCATGTGGCGCCTCTCGTCTCCTTCCCCTGAGGCTGTCACCTTTCCCAGGTTCGTGTGGCTCACTCCACCTTGTCTCCCTAAGCCATCCACGGAGGCTTGTGGTCACAGCTAAAGTTGAGAGTGCTGTTCTGAACATTGTAAAGTCTCAAGCGTCTGACTGAATCTCCCCCGAAGGATCCTTTACCCCCCTCACTGAGCCACGGGGAATAAGAATTAATTAAAAACTTACCTCTGCCCTGATGTGGTGCAGACTCTTACTTTGTCTCTTCTGTATCCCGTCCTGACCTTGATCAACATTGCTACCTAGTCTGCTCCTCCCTGGAGGAGAGCACCGACCTGCTGAGGGAGTTTAACGCTGGGCCTTCAGGGGACATTTGTACAAACACTCACTGTTTGTACAAATGTCCTGCCATGGCTCCTAGCGAGTTCAGTGTTGCCAGTGAGTCCACTACCTCCTAGGAGTCACTTTATAGCTCCTTTATACTTCGGTTATATTTTCTGGCCACTAAGCCTTAGGTCAGCAAAAAAGCAATCACTAAGTCACACACTGCCATGAGACACTCACCAAGAATACCCAAACCACGGAAAAGTAACAGGAGAGAAAAAAAAAACAAAACAGCAAATTCCTGTCTTTGGCTGCACGTATAAAAGCATTATAAGTTTCATTCCATAGATTTAATAAATATTACATAAATTTAAATACTCCCAAGAAGGTAACTTAGCTAATTTTTATTATAGGGCCACATTCTGTTCTTACTTGAGTTTCTGGGGTTTTTGTTTGTTTGTTTAAGATTATTAGTCGGGATTTTCTGCTGGGTAACCTGTGCTGCAGATCTCAGGTTTTCTAGCCAGGGAGGCAGAGTTGAGGTGGACAAGTGTGTGTGGAACTGAGGCAGGGCAGTAAGAGCGACCGGGCAGGGTCACTATGGCTGCCGCTGTCCAGTGTGTGCCCTGTGCCACCATGTGCTCTGGACAATGACACTTGGCATTGCACGGAATTTGTCAGCCCTACCAACAGATCCTTCATGATCAAGGGCTGCATTGTAAGTCCATGTGCAACATGTGACTAGTGACTAAAAACTGAAAACAGGAAACCTGGAACGTGGTTTATACTGTGGATGGCCTGAGGTAAAAGAGCCTATTCCTTTAAAACCTCAGGCGGGGGAAAAAAGAGGGGCGTGGAGAGAAGACAAACTTGGGGCGTTCTGCGGGAACTACTGTGCGTTGCCTTTGTTCACACACTAACCCTATTACATAGCTGTGGTTATTTTCCCATTACTCGGCTTAGAAGCGGTTCGGGGTTGACCGAGCAGCTGGACCAAGTCGTGGCCAGCTAGGCAATGCTTAATGTGACGTCTTTTAGAAAAGATGACTTTGCTCAGGACTTCTCAGGGACAGCTTTGCTGAAGAAGCCATGCCTGCAAACCCGGCAAGCCAGCCACGGCAACCCCGTGTGGCGTGCACTGCTCCGCCCCATGCTCCGCCCCTTCCACGTGTGTGCGACTCATGAACTCCTCACACCAGCCCTCTACTTGCTGCTAATCCTACTTAAAAAGAAACCACAGGAAGAGTGACTTGCCCCAAGACGCACAGCTAATATTTAGATGAGCTGAGATCAGCCTAGCCGCCAGCCGGGTCCAGCTGTATCCAGATCCGTGTGCTTTGATCTGTAGCCCCTGGATGGAGGTGGAGGTGCAGAGCGTCAGCCCGTGGCGTGGCCGGGCATCTTCCAGCATGCCAGGAAGGACTGACCACATGCTCACTCAATTTATCCAGATGCCAGATACAGACACAGGAGTGTTGGGTGCTGGGGGAGGAGGGTCCCTCTGCGGATGCCTTTAGCCATGCTTACGTGTTTGCCACATCTTGAACCCAGCTCTTTGTCTTGCCTGTACTGAGTAGGTCTGAATGTGGGTGTATTCCTAAGCACTGTTCTAGGGAGGGCATCTAGGAGAGGGGCGTTTGCCCACCAGTCTTGGACTCCTCTCCCCCAGCTGCCCTGCTGAGGGCATGCCTTTGTCTCTTGATCCTTCCAATAAGCCTTTAAGTCCGTTAACCAATCTGGTTGCCCTGTTTTGAACTCGATCCAATCTACATACATCCTTAGTGCCTGTGAAAGTCACAAGCGAGCTTAGTAATACGGTACAGGGTATCCAGAGTTTTATGAGGTAGGATTAGACTTTTCCCCGTCACATGAGGGAATTCTGCTGGGGTGAGCTTGAAATGGCATTCATCTTCATTAACGTGACTTGTGATACAAACACACCTCCAGTGTGTAATTTACTGCGTCGTCTGTGGCATATCATCTCAGTCCTCAAATGTCTTGAATTCCCACAAAAACATCTTTCCCCAGTAATTTCTTACATATAGAAATGAGTTACAGAATCAAAGTGGATACCTTAATCCCTCTAACGCTCTCCAGATCGCACTCCTAACCCCAAAGCATAACTACACACAAACACTCAAACTGTCCACCTGGAGAGTCTCAGTCCTGGACTCCTGAACTTCATGGGGGGGGAGGGGGTCTGGCTGCTTCTCTCAGGGGCCCAATTGTTTTTATTTTTTTATTTTTTTATTTTTGCATTGGAGTGGGTGTTTCCTCTTACTACTCTTGAGGGAAACTTGCTAAACTTCAGGGTTTGTGTTTCATTCACTATTTGGGGAGCTGGGATGATACCCCAGTGGGTGAAGTACCAGCAAGCATGCGAACCCGAGTTCAGATCCCTCATACCCATGTAAAAGCCAGGCACAGTGGTGTGCTTCTGTAACCTCTGCGCTCTATACATACACACACGTGTGCATATGCAAACACCACACACATTTTCTCTCTCTCTCTCTCTCTCTCTCTCTCTCTCTCTCTCTCACACACACACACACACACACACACACACACACTCAGATGCCATATATTTACAGTTCTAAGTCCAGTACAAGTGATGCTAACTATTAATATTAATGTGCTGTCTTCTGAAGGAAGATGTTCAGGGTTTTTACTACATTATTTTTAATTTATTTACATGTATTACATTATTTTTAATGTGCATCTGAAACTCCTCTTTGAGAGACCCACACTTTTACTCTTGGATGTGTTCTACTTCTGAGTGCCTCTATTTTTCATAACCCTTCTGCTTGAGCTTATATTAAAGTATCTTTATTAATACCTCCTTCTCCCCCAAAAAAGTGGAGTCCAACTCAGCCTGAAAGTATATGAAAACACATCTCACTCTAATCTTTTTTGTTGGTTTGTTTTTTTCTAGACAGGGTTTCTCTGTGTAGTCCTGGCTGTCCTGGAACTCACTCTGTAGACCAGGCTGGCCTCGAACTCACAGAGATCCGCCTGCCTCAGCCTCCCAAGTGCTGAGATTAAAGGCGTGGGCCACCACCGCCACCGGCTCTCACTCTGATCCAATCCCCTGGATCCATCCCCGGTCTGTGTTGTCTTACTTCCCATACAAGATGACAAACTCCTTTACAGCAGGAGCCCTTACCCATTCACACAACAGCCCTGTCTGTGACAGTAATTCAGGAACTGGCTATTGATTAGAGCCCTTGAATTTCTGAGACTTGCCAAACCTTCTTTATTATGGAGAATTAGGTTGATGGCAATGTCAGTCACAAAATGGCCAAAATGCTCTCTTCCCAAAGTGAAGCAAAATAGGCAGAGCTAGTAATGTGGTGATTTAGAAATGCATGATACACATGTAGACGTGTGCATCTGTATTGGTCGATGTGTGTCTGCGTACATTGATATTCTTTATAAATTGAGGGGGAGACATGTGCTGTCCAGACATTGAAGGGTAAGAAATGTCTGAAAAAGGACCATTCAGGGACAAAAAGGGCAGTGCATTATATTGGACTCTTTGCAGCTGAGAGAAATAAGCTATGGTGAGCAGAAAGGAACTGGGGTGGAGGAGGTGGTTTGGCCTTTGAACTTTCCCAGAGTGCAGATTGCATGAAGTACAATCCATATAGTCCTAAAACTAGATGCCTGTGTTCTGTACGCCTCAGCACGGTACCGCTTTTTCTCTGCTGTAACCCACGCCTGGCGTTTCTCCAGCCCTCTTGCATTGGTGAACAGAAGTCCGTTACCCACCTGTTCGGTTCTCCTGGTTACTTGTAAAGGGTAAAATTTCTCAGCTTAAGCCACTGCCTGTTACAAGGTTATTTCTTTGGAGTTATCTCGTGGGAAGTCGTGTGTCTCTCCCCCCGCCCCCATTGGAGAGTAACAAGGCTTTGAAGAACAACTACCAAGCCTCAGGTTGCATGCACGCAGCTGATGGACGGGCATTTGTGAGACAAGAGAACATGCTGTTCGTAACGAGCGTTCAGTTTAGGCTACCCGAGAGTGTCAGAGGATGGTGTCGGATTCTACAGTAGAGAGTTCCCGATAGGGTACTCCAAGAATATATGTTCAGTACTTGGAGAATTTCTTGAAAGAAGGTGAACCAAAGAAAGCCATTAGGTTCTTTCCTGTGAAAATCATGAAGTGTCACAGGTGGGGAGTGTACCAGACCCTGACTCCCAGTAGGAATACTTGCAGTGGTCACATCCCACTGGTTCCCCTGACGATATCAAGCCAGCGTACACTTGGTTGCCCCTGCCTAGGTGTCCAGGTTGGAGAGGACACGTGACTTTTAGGCTTTATTCAAGCTCTGCCTCCTCCTCCTCATTTGTTCCAGGCCAAAGAGCTGCCGACTTTAAAGGATAATGACTTCATTAATGAGGGCCAAAAGATTTATATTGATGACAACAGCAAAAAGATATTCCTGGAAAAACTGAAGAAGGACGTTGAGGTAAGAAAAACAAAGAGGAAGGATACGCCACTGTATCCCCCATCAACTCTGCGGCCTTTGGGGGGCTTTGAAGCCATCTTTTCAAATCTATACTAAAGGCAGAAATATATGTATTCTACATTAGCCATGGCTCACATGCATTCTGTCTATTCTGTAAATAGATAGACCCGGTCTTGCTGGGTCTGGTTTTAAGATGAAGTGTGTCAAGTCAAAATGACAAAAACCAGAAACCCTGCTGTCCCCTGCCTTTGGCAGTGAAGACGGCCTCCCCACAGCAGCCAGCATGGGAAGGGCAGGGATACTGGCGTCGCTCCAACACCAGAGCACGTCAGACACAAACACCGGTGACTCGGAGTCAGACACTCTTCCCTCTGAGTCATGGCTCCATGTTGGCATCCACAGCCTCACCTCAGTTCACTGTTTCCCCCAGCTGTTCTAACACCATGGGGCCCAAGAGCCAGCCTTGCCATGCCAAGGGACCAGCATGCAGCAGTTTGGGTACATGCCCTCAGTGAGGGTGGCACGAAGTAGGGCCCATTGTTCCAGTGAGCTTTTAGCTTATTATGAAAGAGGTTTGTCCTTAATACTGTTTTCTTTAAGAATAATATATATATATAAAAAAAACCCTCTTACCATTTTTATCATTTTGTTTAGCTTTCCTGTTTGGCTTCCTTATTTCATTCTTCTAGAAGTAAATAGGGGAGGGGCTTATTTTCTTATAATTTGTTGAGTTAGAAGACAGTACAATGAGGATTTTAATGTTGACAGTTGCTCACTAGGTTTCTTTTGGCTGTTACTTTTATTCATGCATGTGCCCTTTTCTTCTTTTTACTCTGAAATACTGTTCCCTACATACTAAGATCCGCTCTTGGAGAAAGGCTTTGAGGAAAGATTTTTCTTTCTTGTCTCATTAAAACAAAACAGTTTGAATGGCTGCAGCCAAGATTGAGTGCCATGCATTTGATCCCTCATGGAGGTCCGAGCAGTGGCTGAGTGTGAGCCTTAATCTTCTAACAGCTCTCTTCACTGCAAGACCCTCAGGCTGACCAGGTTTATTCTAGTTACCTTTAGGTCATTTCACTACATTTTTTTCTATTATTTTAACCTCCATGGTATACATGTGTAGATTAGTTACTTGCAGAGTGAGTAGTTTGGTTTTGTTTTTTGTTTAAGTAAGGTAAGTGTTTCCTTTTCTCACGTAACATTTTTTTCTGCCATCTTTTATAATAAACAATTCATTTTTCTTGGCTGTCAGTACTTGCTTTAAAAATATATTAGTTAAGTATTTCCTCTTTACTTGAGAATCAACTTGATCTAGCTGAGAATTAAGAACTGTAGCAGAGAGGAAACAATTTTCTTTTGGACTTTTACTTCCTAATCAAGAAATCTCTGATCCTGAGAATAATATTGTTTTAGTAATTATGGTAAGTAGCCCTTAGGGTGATCTATGACCTGCCCCAAATCTTGTTTTCTGTTTTCTTTCTCTGCTGCACACCACTGAGGTAGTAAGCCTCTAGGAAGAATGTAACCTGGGCAGTTCAGGCTTCAGGTCAGATTCTGTGAGGATGCGCAATGCTTTTGTTGTCTCTAATAATGCTGTTGATTGAAGGATTAGACAGTTTAATCCTGTATATGTGGCTCTCACACACAAACAGCTGTTTGGCGGCAGCTGAGCCAGACCATAAAGTGTCCATTCATTTGAAATGTTTCTCAATGGCTGGTAACAGTGTCTTTACTTTGGAAACCGTGCAGAAGCGTCATTAAATTTTCAGACAGGTAACTATAGTGAAGCAACGTGACACCTGCCCTTGATAACGAGACCAGCATTTAATCTAGTTCATTTTTTTTTCATGCGTTCCATGTTTTCTAATTTCGACGACTGGCCTGACTGCTAAAATTTCAAGTAGGCATGCCTGCGTGTGTGTTTGCGGGTTCATGTGTACATGGGTGCCTCTGTGTGTGTGTGTGTTATTTTCATTTTTTAATTTTCTTTCCATAAACTCTTTATGAGTTCAAGCCAGGCATGATGTCACGCTCGTTTAACTGCAGCACTCAGAACGCAGAGGCAGGTAGGTCATAGTTCAAGGCCAGCCTGCCCTACAGAGGGAGTTCTAGGTCAGCTGAGTCCATACAACATGACCTTGCCTCAAAACAGGAAAAATTAGATCAGAGTTTATTTTAACTCAGTAAGTCATTTGTGTTTTTCTTTGAAAAAAGAAATAATTGTCATTTGAAAATCTGTTCTAATTTTTTTTTTATTCCCTGCAAAAGAAATCCTCTTTTGTTCATATATGCCAGGCAGGATCTAGATGGCTTTCATGTATACATTTAGTACATATTTGTAAAAAAAAAGAATCTTGGAAAGAATGAAACTCCCTTTTGTTTCCTTCTTGCTTCTTGTCAACTCTGATTCTGACAGGAAATCAGTGGCACTGAGGCCCACTACATCACACAGCTTACGGTGTCTGGAGTACACCTCTCCACTTCTCATGTCATGGACCCACATGAACAGCATCTACGGAGCGTGTAGTCCTTCCTGTAAAGTTACTTTTTCCAGCCATAAAGACCTTCGTCTGCTCGGGTGCTGTTACTGTCCTCCTTTGACCAATGGGGAAGTTGAGTCCAGGGATGCTGACAGACAGCTACTGCATCAGACCATGATTCAGTTACTCAGAGTCCACACTCCTAACCACACGCCACCGTGAAATGTAAACCGGAAATATCAGAGCACAGCCACAACTCAGTGTTCTGAAAGGACTCTAGAGGAGGATGACTACAGCTTTTATTTTAATATCAGTTTTTATTAATTTTTTTGAGAATTTTATGGGGATTGCAGTTTCTAACAGTGTGGTCAAGTGTTGAACAGTCTGATTGGAATTGTAATTCACGTCTCATAGAGTCGGGAGGGGGGTCTGAGAAAGTAAGGAAGTTCATTTAAGATGGCTGAGAGTAGTTTAACCTGTTTCTTGACCACGTGGCCTGGCAGAAGAGTTGGTCTCAATACTCATAAAAATCATGAGGAAAGTACTGGCTCAGGAGTTAACACAGGCTGGGGGGGGGGCAGGGGTGAGTCCATGATGAACTATGTGCTTGGCATGTACAAGGCCCTGGGTTCAAAACCCAGCACCAAAAAGAAAATTAAAATACATGTATTTGACATAATGAGGAAATTATTTTAAAGGAATCAGATTAGATTGGATCTTGTGAGAGGAAAAAAGAAATAAACCAAAGGCCTAGCAGCACAGGGCTTGAAAAGAAAGGCAGGCAGGGGCCTGAGGAGTTGTGAGTCTGTGCACTTTGAAATATATTTTTAAAAGAAACATGTGAGTTAAGCCAGGCATGGTGGGTGGTACACGCCTTAATCCCCACACTCAGGAGGCAGAGGCAGGTAGATGGCTATGAATTTGAGGCTGACCTGGTCTGCATACTGAGCTCCAGGCCAGCCAAGACTATAGAATGAGACCCACCTCAAATAAATAAACAAACAAACAAATAAGAAGCTTAAAGGGGTGTGTGAGGGAAAGAGTAGGTATGTCTTTCGTTTCCTGCGTTCACAGGCCCCATTCCCACATGGAGCCCTGGTCCCTAGCCTGGCTTCTCTTTCTGCCTGTGGGCTCCTACTGTGATTTCTTGTTGGGACTCTCCTTGACCCACACACAGAGTTTTGGTTTTACTGTCCAGCTCATTCCACTCGCCCACCAAAGTGATCTGCAATAAAGTTAATGGGAGACGAGGGCTAGCGAGTCAGGAGCCTTCCCACATCCTTCTCCTCCTGACTCATACCTGTCTGCCCACTTACATTGTGTAGACTGGTTCCGTTTCGTTTTCATCCAGAACCTTCTGACCTACCATGTCACAGGCGTGCCCTTCGTGTGTGGAAGTACACTTCCTCTAATCTAGCCAGTGCTCTCTGTCACAGCAAAAGTGATGGAGTTCTCAAGGAGTTGTGGCCATCTACCTTTTGCAGCCTGGACTCTGTGCGGAGCCAGCCAGCAGATGGGCTGCTCAGTCAGCTCTCAGTTAAGCCATCCACACTTCAGTGGATCCATGAGAACACTGGATGTCATGTATCTGTGTGTAGCCAATTAATTAAGAAAAATGAAAGGGAGAAGAAAGAACATGGAAGGTCAAAGAACTTGACAGATGGGAGGGACCAGACCTACAGTTGGGTCTTGCCTCACCAGACACTGTAGCCTTGTCTGGAAAGGAGCAGCGAGGGTCAGTACCCCTGGAACCTCATGGGAAGCAGAGCACCTTAGCGTCATCATCAGCCGGACATGGAATGCATACAGAGGAAAATGTGGTGCTCACCAGAGCAGTGATATCATTCACTTACTGGTTGATGGGGACATACGGGCTTTTACTTATTGGTGACAGACAGCATGCTAATTATCTGCTAGGAGTACGCTGGATTTCCGGGTGCTTTCCAGAAGGCTCCTGGGAGCTCTGCTGGAAGCTACCTGGGGACTCCCTGGTTCTCCCCATTAGCCAGTCTTCATTCTTGGATAAGCCAGCACCCCCCACCCCCAGGGCTTCCCCCCGACACACACACATACAGCAGCTCAGGCTCTTAGGAGTACCTTGACTTCTGCATAATAGATGCGGGTCTCAGAAGCCTGCTTTGCCTTTGGGGGTGGGGTAGAATAACCCTAGCTCTGGACTAGCCTGAAATGAGAGGAAACTGCCTAAGAATGTTGGAGGCTCATGTATTTTAATTTTCTTTTTGGTGCTGGGTTTTGAACCCAGGACCTTGTACATGCCAAGCACATAGTCCATCATGGACTCACCCCCGCCCTGCCCCCCCCCCAGCCTGTGTTAACTCCTGGAGCCAGTACTTTCCTCATGATTTTTATGAGTACTGAGACCAATTCTTCTGCCAGGCCACGTGGTCAAGAAACAGGTTAAACTACTCTCAGCCATCTTAAATGAACTCCCTTACTTTCTCAGACCCCCCTCCCGACTCTATGAGACGTGAATTACAATTCCAGTCAGGCTGTTCAACACTTGACCACACTGTTAAAAACTGCAATCCCCATAAAATTCTCAAAAAAATTAATAAAAAATGATATTAAAATAAAAGCTGTAGTCATCCTCCTCTAGAGTCCTTTCAGAACACTGAGTCATGGCTGTGCTCTGATATTTCTGGTTTACATTTCACGGCGTGTGGTTAGGAGTGTGGACTCTGAGTAACTAAATCATGGTCTGATGCAGTAGCTGTCTGTCAGCATCCCTGGACTCAACTTCCCCATTGGTCAAAGGAGGACAGTAACAGCACCCCGAAGAGGCTCACGGGAGGACAGTAATAGCACCCCACAGAGGCTCACGGGAGGACAGTAACAGCACCCAGCCGAGGCTCACCTTTTGCTTTCTTGCAGCCCACTCCCTCGGAGCCTCCCCCAATGTGTGTTCTTCTGATCCTAAAGCCTTTGAATCTTAGCGGTTGTTAAGTTGTAACTGACCTGTCCGCTCCCCCTCCAGTTCCTTGCACAGTTAAAACTCATGGACTACAGCCTCCTGGTGGGAATCCACGACGTGGAGCGAGCAGAGCAGGAGGAAGTGGAGTATGAGGAGAACGATGGGGAGGAGGAAGCGGAGAGCGATGGCACCCACCCAATCGGGACTCCACCCGACAGCCCTGGAAATACACTCAACAGCTCACCACCCTTGGCTCCTGGCGAGTTTGATCCAAACATTGATGTTTATGCAATTAAATGCCATGAAAGTAAGCTCAGCACTATTGGCTCTTTCTGCCTCTAAAGTGGTTTGATTTTTGCACCATGATCTAGCAGCGTTTCTGACCCTAGTTAGAAGGGTGCTGCCGTGCAGGATTCCTACTGAGTCAAGCGTATTGACATCGGACAGTCCTGTGTGTTTAAAGGAACAGTAGTTCCTGGTGTTAAAGGATGGAAGAAAGCTACAAACCATTTTTTGTTGTTTTGTTTTGTGAGACAGGGTTTCTCTGTGTTGCCCTGCCTGTCCTGGAACTCACTCTGTAGACCAGGCAGGCCTCAAACTCACAGAGATCCTCCTGCCTCTGCCTCCCAAGTGCTGGGACTAAAGGCATGCGCCACCACCACCTGACCCACCATTTTTTTATATAGAACACACATACACATTTGTAGGTAATGTATATGACTGATAAGTCCAGTGTATTCTGACAGGTATCTACGGCAATGTAGTCCAACACATTTATAGATCACAGTGTTATATCTCAGCATCGAAAGGTTAGATACCCCACATTACATAAGCAATTTTTTTTCTTGCCAGGCTCAGTGGCATAAGCCCATAACCTCATCTATCCCAGAGGCTGAGACAGGAGGATCATAAGTTCAAAGCCTACCTGACCAATTTAGCAGGAGCCTCCCTCACAATGAAAGATGGTCTGTGGCTGTAGCTCACTGGTGAAGCACCTGTCTGGCAGCTGTGAGGCCTTGGGTTCAAGCCCCAGGACATAGGCTGGAAAAACGAGCTTGGCTCTCTTATCAGTAAAGCCAGTGTCACAGATCTGCCCTGAGGGAGGCAAATATGTGCGGCCCACTGCCCCTCGGGTGGTCCTCTTGTAGAGCTCACCTATCACCACGTAGCCTGTCTTTTCAGGGCTGGAGAGGCAGGCCCTGGTGCACACAATGGGAGTCACTGACCCTTCTGCTGTCCCCATGGTGGAGTCTGTGACCCTCCTCCAGAGAGTCGGAACCATCTCCATCCTCAGGGTCTAGGAGTTTGGTTGTTGGCTTTCTACTTTAGTTACATGTCCGTGGCAAAAAAAAAAAAAAAATTAGTATTATACTGATAGGGTAAACAATACACTACTCATTTAAATAATAAAACAGTTCATTTGTGCCATCCCTCCTTTATTTTAACTTTGGCATATCAGCAAAGCAGGTTGGGTTGGATTTTGCTATATTTTAATTTTAGCCTCCAAAACCATTCCTTAAACATAAGAAAATTGGATACAATCGAATGTACATTTCTTACTGTTTATAATTGAAACAATGTATTTCTGAACCTGAAGAAAGTAGATAATAATAGAGGCATAAAATCCTTTATTCAGTTCTGATACTCTATCCAAGGAGAAATTTGCACAGTGTCTGGTGATAGAAAGGGATTAATAAGCGTAATTAATTCTCCTTGTTTTAAGTATAAGAATAGCACTTTCCTCCACCCAAACAGTTACTATCATTAAAGGAACGCAGGTTAGGAAACAGAACGAAAGCCTGCAGATCGCAGCCTTCTTGCCCTGTTCTGGCTTCCGGGTGCGTTTGTCTTGGCACGGGGAGCCAGCCGGGATGTGGTTTCTGCAGTCCTCCACTGCATCTCCCTCCCTGAGTAACTCGCGTTTGTCCGTGTGTCGTCACATGTCCCACAGCCTCTGTCTGCTCTCCTCCCTTTCCAGACTCCCCTCGAAAAGAGGTGTACTTCATGGCGATTATTGACATTCTTACTCATTACGATGCCAAAAAGAAAGCTGCCCACGCTGCAAAAACTGTTAAACATGGCGTAAGTACTGCCTCCCTCCTTCCACCCTCCCTCCCTCCCTCCCTCCCTCCCTCCGCCCTTCGCCCTCGGGCCCCTGGGACTGTCCGTAGCATGGAAACACTTCTTCGCCCTTCTGCCTAGCTGTTCTCGGTTCTGTGGTGATGATTGTCTGGAGGTGAGGTGTTAACACAGCCAGGTAACACTAGCCCCATACGGGCTCTCCACCACCACCACCACCCACCCACCACCCACCCCACCCCCGGCCTAGACTCAGCCTTCCACACAGAAGTTTATAGCTCTGTGCAGCAGTAGATTCTTCCATGTTTGAAACGCACCCCGAAGATGAACATGCTTTTCATATGAAATGTTCCAGCCTGAAGCAGGGTGCCCCAACACATGCAGGATTGTATTTCTTTTCTCACAGTAATCATTTTTCTCTGCTACAGAGGTCATCTGAGCATAAGATCATCATTTTAAGCATTTTATAGCCACCCTCCTCATTTACTATGCATGCCCCCAAATCCTCATGATCCAGGAATATTGTGGAATCTCCATGAAAAGCCTGTGGGGGATTCCATTGTGTTTCCCCCCTCCTCCCTTTTTTAAAAAATACTTCAGTGTACTTTCACACCCAACTTTTTCCTACATAGGGCCATAGAAGGCCGTTAGTGTGTGAGCATAGAATGTAATTTGAGCATTTTCCCACTCACACTCCACTAGCCCTTCCTCGGTGTATCCTTTCTGTTTTTTGTTTTTCAATGGAGAAACTGAGGGTGACAGCCCCGGGAATTACTTCCAGAAGTTTGACATAGTAATTCATACCTGTAATCCCAGCACATGGATGGCTGAGGCAGGAGGATTGAGGGTTTAGGGGTACCCGAGGCTACATAGGGAGACACTATTTTAATCTAAGCAGAGTGGAGTGTGTGGGAGGGTTTTGATAGAAAGGTGAATTCTCAAATGTAGTTTGGTGTTTAAGATTGATTTCTTTTCATTTGGTGGGTATGGGTGTTTTGCCTGCATGTATATCTGTGTATACCACATGCATGCATGGTACCTGCAGACACCAGAAGAGAGCGTTGGATCCCACGGAGCTGGAGTTATAGACAGCTGTGAGCTGCCATGTGGGTGCTGGGAATAAAACCTGGGTCCTCCAGAAGAGCACCCAGTGCTCTTAATTGCTCAGCCATCTCTCCAGCCCATTTGTTGTGGTGGTGGTGGTTGTTTTCCTTTTTTTTTTTTTAACATTGTAGCAGTCACAGGTCTGTGTTAGTAATCTGTGGGGCTTCCCCAGACTGCCCATTTTCACTCACAGATTTCCTAAGAACTTTGATTTGCTTGTCCAAATGGCTGAGATACATGTGAGTAGCGGTTTAAAAACATAGGCTGCTTAGCTCTATTCTTAGCTTTAGGGTTGGGGTGTGGCTGGTGGTAAGATGATGGCCAAGCATGTCCAAGGCCTTGGGTCCAATCCCCAGCACCCTCCCCCCAATTTATTTATTCATTTATTTATGACTAGCTTGATGTTCAGCTGCATTTGGAAATAGCTGTAGATACTGAATGGTCATTTGGGGAGATAATGAGCATCTCATCCATATACATTTCCTTCACACCCACCTAGGCCGGAGCTGAGATCTCGACCGTGAATCCAGAACAGTATTCAAAGCGCTTTTTGGACTTTATTGGGCACATCTTGACGTAACCTCCTGCCCAGCCCCAGATGGACATGAGCACAGGAAGGCTGGTGGTGGCATTGGTGTAGGAGAATTGAAACCAAACCCGATGAAGCGCTCACCTTGAAGGAAGCAAACCTTCTTGTTTACATCTTCAAGCCGAGATGACTGAAGTGGGGGGGGGGCTACTCGCTTTAACAGCTACCTGATATTTCCCAGCATCGTTCTAGCTATTTTTGATTCTCTCTGTGTGTGCAGGCGTGGGCGCACACGCTCTAGCGCACATTTTAAAATAATGGATTAATATTAATTAATTAAAACCGATCAGCTTGGGTCAGAGCTTGTAACAACCCAACCCCTCTGATTCCAGCTGTGGCTGAATGAATGAATGAATGAATGAAGGGGCAGCACACGGGGGAGGGAGAAGAGGAAACGCGTGTCAGCATGCCAGTACCACAAGATAAACTGTAGATCAGTTTGTTTTCTGAAAGATGTGAGCACGTTCATGATGATGATGATGGTGATGATGATGATTGAAAGAAGGAAAAATGTACTTCAAATGTTACACTCCTGGTCCACACAAAGACGACTCCTGAGCCTAAGCCCACAGCCCCAGGCAGAAGAATGCTAGCTAGCATTTTCCTGTGTACTGGGTCATGGTTCTGCCCTAACAGAGTCAGCACCCCCAGGTATCCCAGGCTGAGCCCTTCATCTTCCAAGAGTCTGATGCCAAGAGACTGTCTACAGTTTCACCTCCGCAAACGCTTCCAGGAAAACCGCTTGCTTCTCTTTTCTCGCCTGGAGAGTCTCACTGTTACACCCTTGTGTTGAGCTGCAGAAACGAATTCTGCAAAACAGATGTAGAATTTCCCTGAAAGGTGCATAGTTTGGGGGCAATAACAGCTACACCTCCCACCGTAGAAAAGGGAGCAAGGGGTTAAAACCCTCCTGTAACCGAAGGCAATTCCCAATTAATGAAGTTTATGTCCGACCATTGTCTAAAGAGTGGAGTTTCGTTATGGATTATCCCCTCTAACTGAAACCCTCAGTTTTACTGTTTACATGGTTAGAAAAACAGGGATATTTTTGAATCTAAAAATTTAATATGCAGCATGTGATTTTTGAGGTTTACATGTAAAGCCATTTTGCAGTGTAGGGAACATGTTTATTGTGTTTTGAGGTATGTCTTGCAGTTGTGTTTTTGAGTGAGTGTTTTGTTCAAAGTTCCTAGTAGACAGGCTTTCACATAAAAGCAAAAGGATTTCGTTCCTCAAGATGTGTATTTATCAACCTAATGTTTATATATATGATTAAACCCAGAATCTGGTTATGTAAGTTCCTTGCCCTAAACTGCTGGCCGTGTTTAACCAAGTTAAAACCTTCCGGCACCAATCATGGATCTACCCCCTTCCCTGTGTTCCTGAAAGGCCTCAAGTTACAGAAGGCAACACTTGCTTCGAGTACTGTCAGCATCCATGCTGTGCTGAGGTCGTGCCTTTAAAACCCCCGTTTAATATGGTGAGATGGTTTCCGTGGGCAGTTTTGGAAAGGAAAAAAAGAATCCACCTTTCAATAATTACTTAGAAGTCAACAAGCCCCCTGGCAGGCTGCCTTCCCAGTCTCTTCAGTTCAAGCCTCTCCAGGTACAGCTGTGCCCAACATGTGTGGGCTGCCTTCACAGCATCTGGAAGCCAGCGTGGACACCATCCGACTCCTGCGTACTGACCTGCCACAGATTCATTAGCTGATGATGTTAACTCCACTGTAACATAGTTGTACAAATCTGTATTTGATGCATTTAAAATAATCAATGCTGTATGATTCGGTTTCCGGGCACCGTTAATTGTGGTGTCCAATCCGTTTGAGTGTTCTGAAGCTCTGCTGTAACCTTTGATCTCAAAACTTACAAACTCAAGATCCCAAAACTTTACAAACCTAAAGTAAAAATGAAGGTACACATACATGCTCTGAGTAACCATTTCCTCTGTGGCCAATCTGTATGCTTTTAGAAGTTTACAAAAAAAAAAAAAAAAAAAAAAAAAAAAAAAAAAAAAAAAAAAAAAAACGCTTTGGTTTTTGTCTGTAACCATCTCTATCATCCAGATAAACTGTTGGGACAAGAGTGAGGACGCGTGTGGTGTCCCAGTGCTAACAGCGCACTCCAGTCGTGAGCCGGGCTTTGTGAATAAAGCACTTTGACGACTCACACACTTGTGCCTCTCTGTGCTAGTGACTGATTGTAAATAGGACCGGAGGCGCCCTCAGCCATTCTGTGGAAAGGTAAAGGGATGCTGCGGCAGCTTTTAACTCTCTAGAGCCTGACTTTCGGTCTACAGTGATTAATAAGACTCTTAGATGACAAATGGGCTCCTTGCACAATAGACAAAAAAAAAAAAAAAAAAAAAAAAAAAAAAAAAAAAAAGGAACAGGGCTGGAGGATAGCCCACCAGGTAAAGCTCTTGCCGCACAAGCGCCCGCAGAAATGCTAGGTGGGCGTAGCAGCTCACCACTAATTCCAGCGTTCCCAAGGCAGGAGACAGGGAGCAGTTTGACAAACTGGGCAGGCCATGTTGGCGGGCTCTGGGTTCAGTGGAGAGTCCCTGACTCAGTGGATAAGGTAGAGAGCTATTGAGAAAGACTCCTGACATCAAACCTCAGGGTTTGACACACACGCACGCACGCCCGCATACACGCATGTACACCACACAGACACATGCCCACATAAGTGCATGTACACCACACACACAGACACAGACACACACACACACACACAAATCCCAGTGTATGCTGTGTAAAGTTGTATGACTATTTACAAATAACCAATGGTAGCTTGGCGTCACGGCATTTTTTGAACCTTCATTGGGTACCCTTGAGGAGAGAGGGCTGTTTATGGTGTTCTGCTGTCCTGAGTGTCCAGCTGGTACGATGTTTGCTGCTGTAACAGGTGTTCCTGAGACTAATTCTCATGTGATTGACGCACCAGGGTGTAATCTAAACATGATGCACACTTTATGTTGTTAGTGTGAGAATTGGTCCACATGAAGGATCAGGCCAATACAGAAAACCGCACCTGCTGACCTGAGCCACGTAGGAAGAGAGAAGACACACAGCTTCCCCATCGCTAGGTTTAGTAAGGACATCTGACACCACACACACGCCATCTTTACCTTCTTCCGCTTCGCAGTGTCCAAGAGCTATAAGTTTCCCATAGCCCTGCCATGGGCAGCACTCAGCTTTTGTGGAATAATTTGTTTTGATCTTCGACATTCATGTGTTTAAGCGTTTAGCATGTTTTCAACTGGGCTGCTGTTTTTATGGAGTGCCCCACCCCCCCCAATGTATGTGTAACTGGTGGGGTTTGGGCCTTCGAACCTCTAGCTCCATTTTTCCCAGAAGTTCAGTCATTGCTGTGGTTTGCCGCCTTCTCCAGTAGGGACTTTGATCTGTGTGTGCCTAAGAACGTACGTGCCGAGTGCCTGCTGCTTACCGAGGAGCTTGGTTCAGGTGTTTGGCTTGGCTTGGCTTGGCTTTGTGGGTGATTTGAAGGTATGGCCCTGCCTTCAAATGAGCCCTGGGGATCTGAACCCGGGTCCTCATGCCTGCGGGACAAGCGCTCTTACCCAGTGAGCCACCTCCCCAACACGCATCTCATTTTCTTAAGTAACAGTTTCTTTGGCCATTGTCACATAATGTGGAGATTGTTTTATTTAAATCATGGAATATATTGTTCCACGGGGCGGAAACTCTGCTGAGCCTTTTGCATTCCTGGGCTCAAGTCATCTGCTGCTATTATTTGGATCTTGAATCCCCCACGAAGGCCTAGGTGTTGAACACTTAGTTCCCAGCCTGTGACGCTATCTGAGAAATGCAAAGGACAGCTGTGTCGAAACTGCATCTCTTCCAGAGGTCCTGAGTCCAATTCCCAGCAACCACATGGTGGCTCACAACCACCAATAGTGAGATCTAGTGCCCTCTTCTGACACACAGGCACACCGTATACAAAATTAATTAATTAATTAATTAATCTTTAAAAAAAGAAAGAAATTGTGTCTCACCCAGTCAGAATGGCTGTCATCAAGAACACAAGGACATTAAATGCTGGAGAAGATGGAAGTGGCCCTTATAGGATGCTAGTGTAGCAGCCGTGGAAGGCAGGAGGAAGGTCCCTCAAAGAGCTAAAATCAGAACCACCTATGGCCCAGCCTGTCACTCCCGGGTGTGTACTCAAAGAAAGCTAACTTCCTCTCTCTCTCTCTCTCTGTGTGTGTGTGTGTGTGTAGTTTGTGTGTGCACACACATGTATGTTTGTCCATGTGTGGAGACTCAAAGTTGACTTTCTCCATCAGCCTTCCTTTTATTGATTGATGCAGGGTTTCTTACTAAGCCTGGAGCTCACCAATTCTGGCTAGCCTAGCCAGCCAGCTTGCTCTAGGGATCCCTGGTCTCTGCCTCCTGGTGCTGGGTTTATAGGCAGCTGCTACACCTGCCCGGTTTATGGGGTTCTGGGGGTCCACACTCCTGCACTCACACTCTCACGAGTACTTTACCCACAAGCCTTTCCCCCACTGACACCATTCATAACAGCCAGGATAACTGCAGTGGTCCAGGTGTTCAGCAGTTGACTAATGGTTAAAAAAAAAAAAAAGTGCTGTTATACACAATGGAGTTTTATTCCACAATAATAAAAATGAAATTGTGTCATTTACAGGAAAATGCAAGGAACAGTAGACTACATTAAGTAAATTAAGTTAGTCTCAGGCAAATACCACATTTTCTCATAAACATAATTTAGGCTTTAAAAGAAGAGCCATTTCGGAAGTGGAGGAAGGGCAGCGGAAAGGGAGAGGATAAGAGGATGACTGGGGGTGAATGTGACCAAGATACATGCTGTACATGAAAATGTCATCGTGATCCCCATTGTTTAGTACAGCAAAAGTGCTAACTAGAAAGGAGATAAGGGTCGGCAAGATGGCTCAGAGGGTCGAGGCACTTGCTGCCAAGCCTCTTGACCCGAGTTCAGTCCCTGGAATCCACATGTAAAATAAGAAAACTGACCCCTGCAAGTTGTTATCTGGTGAGACATACCATGATGTGCACACCTACACATACGTACATACATACATACATACGTACATACATAACGCCCCCGAAGCATTTTTTTAATCTTTTTAAAGGTGAGGCCTAGTAAACAGAAGTTAGGCTGTGAAGGGGCCCCCTTAAAGTAGGTGTGTGTCTCAGCCCTTCTGGTGCCTGTTTCCCAGCCGTCAGGAGGTGAGCAGGCTTCTTCTGCACCATAAACGACTCTTAGTGACACAAAGGTCCGGTGTCAGGGCCCAGTCGCCGTGAAACCACGCGCTAAAACAGAATTCCTTCCTGGTTTGAATTGCCAGTCTCTGGTGTCTGGTCACAGAAATGGAAACTGGCTGATACAGCAGCAGCGCTTGGTTGTGTCAGAGCTTGGTTGTGTCAAAGCTTGGTTGTGTCAGAGCTCTCCCCTGCCTTCCTGTGGACCCCTCTGTGCTTTGCTTTTCCATAGTCAGGTGAGCCCAGGAGACGCGCGCCAGGAAGAAAGGCGTCCGTAACCTAAGCTGGAGTGATGCCCAAAGTGCCTTTCTAAAAGAAAGCCCCGGTGGATGCAGTGGCTACCTTCCTGTCAGACTGAATGTCCTCCAGGAATTTGTTCTGTTTGTTCTGTGATTCCGTGGAAATCCTTCCAAGGAGCAGTTAGAGGCCATCATCTGTAATTTTCTGTCTTAAACACTGTTCGGTTTGATTTCATGAGAAAGGGGACAAAAGATTATAATTTCATAGTATGGGCTGCAATAAATCTGTGCCATAAAATCCCACACTTGTTGCTGGAAGAGGTGCTACAGGTGAATAAAATAGAGAGTGGCTGCCGTTTAACTCCGTTTTCTTTAGCTGTAGAGGCCTTACAGCTGGGCTCTGCACTCTATAATGCAGGGAGACTGAGAACAAGAAGAGTTGTAAAGACAAAAGGATGAGGATGGTGGGTGTTATTTTGAAGTAATTGTCCTGGGATGTTGATGGAAGGGGTACCACTTGGTGGTTGCTAGGCAGATGTCCTGTGAATGTATCATTTGTGTACAGTTGCAGTGGATTGTCGGAGTTGTGGTTATTTGAGTACATCCTTGTAGTCGTTATCACAGGGGTGTGTGTGTGTGTGTGTGTGTGTGTGTGTGTGTGTGTGTGTGTGTGTATGAAAGCTGCTTCTTTGTTATCTCCCTGCTCTGCTTTGCTAGGGTCTGTCATAAGTTACTCCATGTTCATACTATCTTCTTTCACAAAACCTTGGACTGGAAACTCTAAGTGAGGTATTTAAGGTCACAACAGTGGCGTAACAAGGTGAAAACCCAGCTGTGTTCGTCTCATATGTTGTAGACCTGGGACTCGTAGCCTGGGATCTCACCCTCATCCTAAGGAGAGTTCATTTACAGGACCAGATTTTCCTAGTGTTTCACTTTAGTCCAACAGTCTTGTTGTCAATAATTTAGTTTTTTTTTTTAATCAGAGAATCTCACTTACTACATTTTTCTGTTGTGATAAAATATTTTGACAAAGCAACTTGGAGGAGAAAGGGTCTCTCTCCTCCAGCTCCCAGTTCAAGGGTGCAGACCTTCTGGGTGGCAGGAGCTTGAAGCAGCTGTCACATCGTATCCACTATCAGGAAGCAAAGAGTGACGAATGCATGCAGCCAGTCAGCTCCCTTTCCCTATTTATATAACCCAAGATCCCACCCTCAGCTGGTGACACACACAGTAGGCAGGTCTTCCCACCACGATTAACTCAACCAAGATAATATCCCCCTGCTGCATCTCCCAGATGATTCTGGACCCTGTCAAGTTGACAACACTAACTAAACATCTCTCTGAAGCATATAAAAATTGTCCTAAGTCTACTGGATGGCAGTCTCTGGAGGCAGAACTAAGATGGGTCAAGAGTGATTGGGGTTGGAAACCACTGACTTAAATGGCTACCTGATTCCCCACTGATCACTAATGAGTGTGTGTGTGTGTGTGTGTGTGTGTGTGTGTGTGTGTGTGTGTGTGTGTTCATGTGTATGTGGGTTCACATGCATGTGTGGAGGCCAGAGATCCACCTTGGCTATCATTCCACAGGATCAGGAGTTAACCACCTTAATTTTTTGAGGCACAGTCTGTTAATGGGGCCTCAGCTTCACCACTTAGGCTACACTGCTCAGGCCAGAAGACCCCAGATCCCTTCTCTTTCCACTTATACAGCTCTGTGACTACAAGCATACCCACCAGACCTGGCGAGAATTTTGCCAAGTGAGCCATCCATCCAGACCGCTCATCATTATTTTAAGCACTTTTTCCTACCTGCATCCTTCCATTCCTTTTTTTCTGTACTTTCTCCTAATCCATGAACAAGGCAGCTTTTTGTTGATGATAACAGAAGCCAGCAAAACCCTGGCAGAGAACCACACCAACCCACTGCTTTTTTTTTTTTAATCACAAAGTTTTATCAAAACACAGTCCTGTCCATTCATTCACATTCCTATGGCATCTCTCAGACTGCAACATCAAAGTTCATGGTTGAGACTGAGACCTCACAGCCCACAGAGCCCAAACCGTTTGCTGTCTACCCTTTACAGAAGAAGTCTGTTCAGCTCCAAAGTAGAATTTGTCTTGAGTATTCCAGTATCGTCCCTTCAGAAGCAGGGACATACATCCACTACCACGCCATTGCTGACCTCTCACCTAGGATACGACATAAAGCAAAGTTTGAAAGTAACTTCGAAACTGCCAGCTAACGTCAATATTAGTATCTATTATGCTTTAGGATTGAATAAAGTATGCTCATTCCTGCCCCACCATTCATATGCCCATAGTGATTAACTCTGCTGAGTGGCTGTTCTGAGACCCATTGATTTTCACATTGGGATGATAAAAGGAAATTATCCTTTTTTTTTTAAAGACAACAAAGAAAATGAAAATAACTGAATGTTTGGAAAGTCTATAGGTGAGCCCACCTTATCTCTCCCATCATTATCTTTAATTCCTTTTTCTAGGACTTTATTAACTCATATTCACTGTAGTTAAGATTCCCTGTCTTTGGCATATTTACAGTAGGTATAATGAAACACCACACTGAATGATTATCACATGTGAATGTCAAATCCCAAGATCCCCTGATCATGTAATTATGTATTTCCCCCGTGTTACCACACCTGTCCCTGGAGACCGGCAGGGTCCATGGAGAACATAGACTTTCTGTCCAGAGGTGAGATTTCTCCTGCTTGCACTGAAGGCTGACAAAAACTGTGTCCTTTTTACTGAAGGTGCAGGGTGAGACTGTGCCGCCAGCATCTGAAATCGCCACAATTCGTAATGGAGTTTCCTACCCCAAAACCCACTTAGAAAAGATCTTAAATATAAATTATTATTCAGTCCATTTGTTTTCTTGTGGATTGCTCCAGATGCCTCGAGAGTCTTTCTATAGCAAGAGCAGGAAGCACGGATGTGGTAAAGTCCTGTGAGCTCTTCTCAGAAGCCCTATGTGCCACCGTCAATGCTGCTGCCCCCTTGTCCCCAGTGACCTGGGAAAGACCACTGTGTTTGTTTGTATCTACACCAAATTATAATAGCCTTTGCCATTAGGGACCCAGAGCAGTGATGGCCTTGTGCTTTGTTGAGTAAAGTGGACACCTACCTCACTGAGAGATGGGAGAGGTCACTAGAGTAGTCACCAGTACAGAGAATCCCTAACAGCCTTTGGTCTCCGGCTGATTCTTGGGGCATGAGGATTGAAAATACAGTCAGGGTCCAGGGACGTGGCTCAGTGGGCAAAGCCCTGGCTGTGAATGCCTAAAGACCTGAGTGCAACCCCTGGAACCCGAATTGAAAGACAGTTAAGGTGGTGTACATCTGTACCCCTAGCACTCCTCTGGAGAGAGTTGGGCAGTAAAGACAGAATTGCCTGAAAGCTCACAGGCCAGCTAACCTAGAGTACACAGCACGAAGGCAGAAACAATAAGAGAATCCTTGCCTCAAAACAAGGTTGGAAAGTAAGAACCAACTCCCAGAAGTTGTCTTCTGACCTCGATATACATTTGGCAAGCATGACCAAACACTCAACACACACACACACACACACACACACACACACACACACACACACACACACGATTATTTAATTAATTAAAAATAAATGAAACAAGAATACAGTCAGATCTTAGCTGATAGTCTAGACAAGCTCTGTGAAGATCTGAAAATGTGGACCCCCACATGGGGCTGTACCACCGAGGGCCATGCCCAAGGCCAGCCTACAACGGGCCATGATGGTTGCACTGTGGGTAGGTTCAAGAAGTCAGTCTCCAGGGCTTGCCTAGTCAAGGACGGTTTATACATCAAAAACAAACACAAATCCTCTGCAAATCCACGTGCCTATGGAAGTAATGGAAACACTAAGAACACTTGTCCTAACCAACTTTGCCAGAGCTCTGGACGTCTACCAAAAGCTTGCAGCAATCTGAAAGACCTGTTCAAGGACAGTTGACACCCAGAAAAATCACAGAACCTCCCCCGACATTCGCCTCCATACAGGGCCACAATATCCCTGAAAAACAACATTCTCGCAGCACCAGTAACTGAAAACTGGCAGCCACTGGCGGGGGACAGAATGGATTTGCTGCTCTCCAAAGGCCAGCCTCGGAGAATGTCCATTCTTCAACCAGCCCAGCAGCTGCAGAAGTTGCCCCTGTGTATCTGAGAGTTCACAAACCGGAAAAGATTCTGTCCCTGTAGCATATGTTGTAAACAGTCAGTGATGACCGGTGACTCTCCGAGCTGCCCAAAGTGGCAAGATCTGGTTGATAAACAAAGGCGCTTCTAAAATTTATGAAAGGAGGCTAGGCTTAGTTGGCACACCCCTGTAATCACAGCACTGGGGAGGCAGGGGCAGGAAGATCACCAGAAGTTCAAGACCCAAAGAAAACAAAACCAAAACAAGCAAACAAAAATAAAAGGAGGCCCTGGGAAGGTAGCTCGGTGGATACAACATGCTGCACACTTGTGGGGACTAGAATGTGGATCCCCAGCACTCACATAAAGCTGACTGGGCATGGCGCTCTGCGTACAATACCTGCATTTGGGAGGCAGAGACAGGTGATCCCTGAGGCAAGCTGGCCAGCTCTGAGAACTCTGGCTTCAGCAAGAGATCCTGTTTCAGCAGATAAAGTAGAGAGCAATTGAGAAAGACACTCAAGGTCAACCGCTGGCCTGTGCACACATGCAAACAGTTATATACACATGTATGTGCTACATACACATATACTCATAAATAAATAAACAGGGAACCTGTGAGGTGGCATGTCCATTGAGGGCTATGGAATGTTCCACCATCATCCTGAAGAGCTAAAAGTCTACTTACTGTTAACGTTCACATGCAGGTCTGTAGCAAAGTCTGGAGAAGGCTTTAATCTCTCACCTCTGGCCTTGAGGATCTGCATAAGCAGGAATTGAGGCTAACACAGAGTTAAAAATGGGTGGAATGTTGAGTGTATGTGCCAAAACCACACAGAGCCTTTCAGCAAAGGTTCAAGGCATGTAAGAAAATATCTGTTCTGTCCTTAGCCGGCCACTAAGCTAGGTAAGGTAACAGCTTCACACACAGAGGATAGAGGTTAGAAGAGTTAACCTAAGTGACTGTGAGCATAGCTCAGTGGTAAAGCACTCACCTAACATGTGCAAAGCCCGGGGCTCCAGCCCCACCTCTGCAGAAACAAAGACACAGTTCAGAACAGTCACCATACTTCAGCACTGAACTGGAGATTCCAGCCATGGCACCAGGCAAGAAAAAGAAATGTAGCCTCTGGATTAAAGGAGGAGCGTACAATCTGCTGAGTTTCAGATGGCTTGATGTCGAGTATAAGATCCTAAAGAATTAAAAAAAAAAAAAAAAAAGGATTCACTACAGTATTTGGGAGGCATAGACAGGTGGTTCTTCGTGAGTTCAAGGCCAGCCAGGGCTACATAGTGAGACCCCCGTCTCAGAAACAAAAAATGTTTTTGCTTGACCCTATTCTTGGGCATCTTAAAAGTACATCTCTATTGCTGACAAATTTTCGAATTTTTCTACTGTTTCCCAAGTCCAATATTCCTTGCGTCATTTTTCATTTGGTTTGGTTTGTTCTTAGTTTGTTATTTCTGGTTGAAGACGTTTAATCAAACCCCCAGATGCTCTTTGAAGATATTTAATAAAGCTCCAAGTGCTATGATTGTTTTTAGTTTCATGGTTGTTTCCTGGAGAACAGGATATTCAGATTGAGAGAAAACTGGGAGATGAGTGAAACACACTCTAGTGTGTCCAGAAGGCATCCGCTGGAGCATTCACATCGGCCTGAGGCCCCAGGATCCAGGAGCTCATTTCTAACTATGTGACCCTGAAAAATAGATCAAAATGGTGCTGCATGCCCACTTACAATCTATCATGGCAGAGACTGAGGCAGGAGGATTGTGAGTTCCAGGCCTGCCTGAGCTACATGGTGAGACCCTGTCTTAGAAATAAAACCAGGGATTCTTAGAAACAGTGAGCATTCCATTTCTCAGAGCCTGCTCCGGAGCGGAGAAAGAGACTCATTGTTGTCAATTCAAGGGACATGCGAAGGACACAGAGGGCACGAGGCTGTCCATCCCAGGTCCAAGTTCAAGTATAGTTCTCCTTTCTGCATATAAACTGCTGCAGGTGTGTGAAGGAGCACACGGAACAGTGAGTCCACTTTTCAAGTCTTCGTATTTATAGAGGATGTTGTAGGTTCAGCGAGACTTAAAATCCCACCTCTACCTTCTCAGCACCCCAGGCAGATTTCATAAATCTGGCAACATCCAGGCTCTGGCTGGTTGCTGGCTGGGCAGTCTCAGAGCTGCTCTGAATCCCAGGAGTCAGGGGTGGGACCAGATGTCAACCTACCTCCTCATTAGTCATGGACTGAATGTCCCTTCAGCACTTAACCCGTGAAAATAGGATAGCAGAGCCACCGCCACCCCACCCTGGCCGTCCTCTCCTTCCTCGTTTTTACTTCTCACTTATTTTTATTTATTTGTGATTTTCCAACCATAATTCTCACAGGGGCAAGAACAAGCCAGACGTGTGAATCAGATGTCAACAGCAGCTCCACGTCTCCAGGCAGCAGCGGTAACCATCAGTAGACGAATAGGGCTGTGTAGGAGGCTATATCCAGGCTGTCAGTCAGGTGTCCCAGACACTTGTAAAACCAGAACTAACCAGAACTAACACAGTACACGCTGCCAAGACCGGAGAACTAGATAAATAGGAAAGGCAGACTGCGGGACTTGATCGCGCAGAATATACATCAGAGCCTCATTTAAACAAACTTTTATTAGGTTTCTACTATGTGTTAAGCCTTGTGTGAGCCATGGACAATGTGAAAGTCAGTGAACCAAAGGAACTTTCATGCCAGCATGGCTGCTTACTCCAGTGCCGTGCCATAAGGCTGGGGTTCCTGCCCTCTGCTTGCTACCTGGGGGTGTCTCTTTGCACACTTCACCTTCTAAGTGGAAAGCCTCAGGCCCTGTGCTTTAATCGACCATCAGAGGACATATTTGGATTCATTTAAAGCAGAGCTTGAATCCCAGCTCTGTGACTGTGGGTGGTCTTCAGAGCTCGAGTTTCACGTTTCTAGAAAAGGGACCAATGTGTAGCTCCCGTGGTTTTGTTGGTGATGAAATACGATTGTTGAGTGCTAGGCATTAGCATGTGGTAGGTGCTCATATCCCCAAAAATGTTCAGGACTGTGGGTTTGCAGCAGAATTCTTTGTTAATGATTGGACGATTTGGCGGATCCACCTTCACACCATCATGTGACATGGCAGATGTGTGGGATTCTGCTGTCTGGTTCTGACAGATCTGCCAATGTTCTGTCTTCATTCTCCTTCTCATGAACCATATTATCAGAAAATTGTCCTTCCCTCTCATTCCTTCTGTCTTTCTGACTTATATTTTCTTCCTTTGCTTTGTGAAGACGAAGTCTCACTTTGTAGTTGAACTATGTAACCCAGGCCAACCTTGAACTCTCCACTTGCATTTTCCAAGTACTGGGGTTACAGGTGTGTGCACTCTGTTGACTCTTTGTCTTCACAGGGTGTCTCTGAGTAAGATTCACTGTGTCTACCATAAAATATTGGTTTAGAGTCAATCGGGGGGTTCCAGTTTGCTTACAGGTGAGACCCAGGAGGAACCGAGGTGAGTCCCTAAGCCAAACGGTTTGTGCTCTAGAAAAGAGCTCTTCTCAGACACCTATAGGAAACAGTCATAAGTAGGTTTGGACATTTTACAGCCAATGAAACAGACTCAGGAAGGGGAGCTCTGGGGGAAGGTGGGGAACCAAGGACAGATGTTTGTGCCACATCAGCCTTCCAGTGGACGTTTCTCAAAGGTGGACGTCATAGAAACTTCCAACTATAGTGACAGAAGACCAGCCTTGGGTATGTAGTTCATCATCACCCTGCTGAACTTCCTCTCGGGGTAAGAACTTTATCTGAAGATTTCACGACACCACCTTACATACAGTTTACCTTTATCTTCAAGTTCCTCGTCAGTCTGACATCTACTCAGCATCTTCCTGCAATCCCTTTCTCGTGCATGGCCTCCAGGGTGACTTCTCTGTGGAGTTAAAATGTGTGCAGACTCTTCCTCAGTGGCTCTACAATGTGAATTATTAAAATAAAGTGCATTTGATAGGAATCCAGGAAATCTCATGACTGCTGGGCCCTATCTTGGGGAGATACAGGGATGAGGGGGGAGGGAAGTTCTTGGATGAATTCCCAGCTTCCTGGATGCTGTGACTAAGTAATCCTTAGATGTATCACTAAGAGATAAATAAGGGAAATGTTTTTAAAGAGAGGGGCAAAGTGTCAATCTTGGATTAGGCGGAGAGTCAAAGTCACAAAGAGAAAACACCGCGTCAGAAATTCCAAAACGTAGGGGCTTTGCTTGTGGCTTGAATCAGCCAATTCTTCTCACCTGCCAAGTCTACGCACCGTGGAGAATTCCACTTAGCAGAAGTCAAGCCGATCAACCAAGGTCAGCTCTCTGGCCCCACCGAAAAATTCCCTTCGTCACAATATCAAGCACAAGTCAGATAAGAGCATGTTCCGTAACCTAAAAATAAGAGTTGAGATACAAAAAAGAGCAACTTGGACACCGAGAGCGTGGAGTTATCTGGAAGCAAGTGTTTACTGAGAGGGCTTTTGCTGAACGGTGCGGTGAGAAATGATGCTTCTCTGCAATGTCCTAAAGGGCTTTGCGCCTCACCAAAGAGTCACATAAATCATGCTTGGCTTGCTCTGTGGGGTGTGAATGTCATTAAGGCCTTTGAAGGCTTTTTTTTTTTTTTTTTTTTAATTAAATGGGTCTTTTAGGACATATTCATCAACTTAACCAGAAGTCTCCACTTCAAAATCATTTGGGGAGGGGCTTCCTACAAGAGACAGCAGCGGATGGCCGTGTGTGTGTGTGTGTGTGTGTGTGTGTGTGTGTGTGTGTGTGTGTGATCACTAAGCCTTTTCCTCATTCTGTCCATCCAGCCATCCAAACCAGGCACATTTCTCCGTGCCTACCTAGGTGCTGGGAGCTCCTCCAAGGTACTTATAATTTCTCTTTCATCCAGCACCTCCTTTGACTCACATATCATTTTCACACCCAACATTTCTGTGTGTTGTGTGTGTGTGTATGTGTGTTGAACACACTTCTTAGTGTGTATGTGTACACTTGCTGGTGCATGTGGTCCCCGTCTGGTGGAGGCTAATGGTCAACATCCAGTCTTTTCTTAACCACGGTCCACCTTTAGTCTTTGAGACAGTCTCTTACGGAGGCTGAGGCTCACTGATTGACACCTGGCTGTGTGCCGGAAGAGCACTGCCTCCATCCCTGCGGCGCTAGGCTACAGCACACTGCACATGTGAAACAGCCTTTTCTGGGGATGCTGGTATCCAAACTCAGGTCTTCGTGTTTACCTGGTAGGCTGACGGAGCCATTGTCCTAATCCCGCCCCCCTCCACACCCCATTCCTAAAGACCTTCTAATCATGTCGCTTGAGTGTAGAAATTTACTATTAAGCACTTCGGACTGAGGTAATTGCTCAGTGCACAGATTTCTATGAGAAATATTGGAGGCTTTGGTGAAACAACATGTTCATTTATACCCTACTTCTAGAATGTTTTCACAGTGATTTCACGCTCGGAACCGAAGGCAGACGTCGCCTCACTTGACTGCCAGCTGAGTTTCACCTGTTCCCCTCCTTGTGCGTGATCCTCGGCCGAAAATCTCTTCTGGACCAGGTCTGCTTAATCTCCCAGCATCTATCACATGGCCTTTCAAAAATGTACTTACCAGAAAATCTCAATTTCCTTTCATAATTCCTCAAATTAGGAGGTGGAATTCACGATGCATGAAATCTGCAATAATAGGATTACTTCCTAAGCAATTAAACATTTTCCCACTTTAACCCCGGGATGGGAATCCCAGCCAAAGGCTGCTTTCAAACAGAACAGTATTTTAATAAAATGATGTCGTCTTAACTTCTCTGGGCAGGTTTGGTTTTCATGAGCTTGAAAATGGCTCTTTACTTGTAAATATTAAAGCAGACTTCAAAGGGACGCAGCTGCAAACCTTGTCTTCACTTTTGATTTACTTTTGTTTTAAGTTAAGTCATTAATTTGGTTTTGGCCTTTTAAATTTTTCATTTATTAGGTATGTGTGCACGCATGCTCGCAGTCACAGGCGTGGCATGTAAGTGTATGGAGGTCGGAGGTCGGACCACAATTTTCAGGAGATCGTTTTTTCCTTCCACCTTAAGGCAGGGTCTCTTGTTTTATTTGCTTTTTGAGACAGGGTTTCTCTGTGTAGTTTTGGTGCCTGACCTAGATATTGCTCTATAGACCAGGCTGGCCTTGAACTCACAGAGATCTGCTTGGCTCTGCCTCCCGAGTGCTGGGATTAAAGGCGTGCGCCACCACCGCCCAGCAAGGCAGGGTCTCTCGTTGCTGCTGCGCTGTGCGGACTCTACGCTAGCTGGCCCTCAGCTTCCAGGAGATTGTCCTGTCTCCGCCTCCCAGCCCACTGCAGGCATATTGGGCTTATGAGTGTGCGCCACCCTTACTTCATGTAAGTTCTAGGGATCCAAGCCTGGCTGGCAAACTTGCACAGCTAACACTTTCCCTACTGACCATGTCCCCAGCCTTTGTTTAGGCTTTTTATGGCAATGTCTCATTCTGTAGCTCAGGCTGGCCTCAAATTTGAGGTAATCCTCCTGCCTCACTCTCACATCTCCTAGCATAACAGACATGAACCTCTACACGTGGTGCTCTTCATTTTCTTCTTCTTTTCTCTTCCTTCCTTCCTCTCTTTTTAGTTGGAAAACTCTAGGATGTTGTCCTAGCTGCAGGAGGTAGACCTCTCTCCCATGAAAAGATATGTCTACTTTTAATTGTCTTACTCTTGAAAATTCCAACCCCACTAAAAAACATTCACCCACATTTCTCTCCACTCTTTTCTGGTGATTTCAAGTTACATGTCAGTGTATGCTCACTTTCCTTAATCTTTAGATGCTTCCTTTCAGTATTGACTGTTCAAGTTGTATTTTCGGGGCACTGTGGAAATGCAAACAGTATGACCAAATAAATACTTGTGCTGAGTGTGGAAAGAGAAATTAATCACAGGGAAACTCACTACCTTTGACCTCATGTGGGGGGGGGGGGCTTCGAATGCCCACACAGGCACGTGCACTTTGTCGGTAAGGCCATGAGACATCTCCAAGAAAGCCCTTCATTTTCTCGTAGAGGCTTCAACATTAGCAAGGATGGCCTTGCCAGTGAACAGTAACTATTAACTGTGTTTAATGCTGATTTTTATCAACATGCATGCCTTAGACCTCTAATGTAAACTAATCTGTATCCTGTGTTAATCCTATATACTGTTATACTGTGTTACTACTTTAACAAATTCTGTGACTTTTATGTACAACTCTTTTTTTTTTTTTTTTTTTTTGAGACAGGTTTTCTCTGTGTAGCCCTGACTCTCCTGGAATTCACTCTGTAGACCAGACTGGCTTCGAACTCAGAGACTTGCGTGCTTCTGCTTGCCTCCTCCACTGGGATGAAAGGCATGCACCATCAGGCCCAGCTCTATGCAAAACTCTGAATTAAAGTTCTTCGTAGCTCTCTTGAACAGGTGAGTTGCCTGATTTACAAGCAGAGCAAATGGGACAGACAAAAGTAAAGGGTGTCCTGGCACCCCATGAAAACGCTACTCTTGCAAGGGCCAGGTTCCAGTGCCTCCTTCCCTGTTCCTACTTCTTACGAGGAGAATACCAGCCCTCCCTTCTAGGCCAGCGAGTCTTATTAACCCGAGAATTGATGTTGCTATTCCAATCTAATCATAAAGGTCACATTCTGTAATGGGAAAAGGACACATTTGCATAGATCCCTCTAAGTCTATTGTCCTATGAACAGGGCCAGGAGCTAAACAAAAGCTTCTGTGAACAGAATGATCTTGTGGGACTTCAGAATCTTTATCTTTCTTGCCTATCTTATCTTTCCTAAATATACAGCCCAAGTCACAGGACATCAATGCAGCTGTCAGCTCAGGATGGGTTGGTTTAACTCCAAATGTCATGGGAAGAGTATGTGTGTGTGTGTGTGGGGGGGCTAAGGAGGCAAAGACATGATTTACTCTAAATAATTGCTTGCCTCCCCATCTCTATAATTCCTATTTTTAAAGGTGGAAAGGAGACAGATGGCTTGTGTTGGTGTAAATGTGTGTAAAAAAGGAGCCAGGGTCCATACTGATCATTCTGAACTGCAAGGCTGAGTGAGTTTTGGGCTCGGACTCTCAGCAGCTTATCCCTGCTGGCAGGAAGCAGCAGCTCCTCACAGATTCGAAGATAAACACTACACACTCCTCTCTTTCCAGCGGTAGCCGCCATGGATGAAGTGTTGTCAGGCCTCCGAGGAGCCTGGGAACAGGGGAAGCCCAAAGCATTCTCTGCTCCAGTCGTCCTCACTCAGCCGCTCTCCTCACATCTATTTCCCACCAGCCTCTGGGACAGGACTGGATTGGCTCCCAGCACTGGAAACTGTTCCCTGTGATGGCTCTTTTATGGTCTTGGCAGGCACATCCAATACTAGCAGAGAGAGAAATCCTGCCTGCAAGGGAAAATAAAACCCTGACATAACTGCACTGGCCCTGAGTGGTGTTTTACATGTTAAGCTTGCTCGAGATTTATATGTTAAAAATCAACCTTGTAAAGGAGGCCTGAAGGAAAAAGACTATCGAGCTGCCAAAATGCAAAGCGCTCCTTCTTTCCTGTCCAGTGACAGTGGGTTTGAATCACTTAAGTGACCTGATGCACACTGGCGTTTCCTGGTATCCTAAGACCTTTCAAACCCACTGTCCTTTCTCCCTGTAATTTTCAGTGTGCCTTACTGATGCCCATGTCCAGTGGTCCATCTCCTTTCTCCCTCTCTTTTCTCTTTTCACCCTTATTCTATATTCTGTCTGTCTTAAACTTGGGCCCGGGAATCTAAGGGAGGTGATATTCGTTAATCCCAAGTCGTTGAAATTATTATTATTATTATTATTATTATTATTATTATCTCACAGACTACATTTGGAAATGTTCTTTTCCTCATTCCACATTTTCTCTAGGCCTCTCTGCCAGGCCTGACATCGTCACCGATCCCACTTAGACCTCTGGCTGCCTGAGTTAGCCGGTTGTCACACTCCCTGACACCTGCTTCCCAGGCCAGGCTTCCCTCCCAGGTCAGGGCTCCTCCCAGGAGATCGGTCCCTGCTGCCCTCCACACCTGCCTTGTCCCAGAGTCAAGTCCCCAGACCTGAAACTTCTTCCAAGCCTCGAAGAGGAAAGCCCTCTTCCCATACACAAAAATACTGCTTAAATTTCTCCCAAGTGACTAATTAACTGGCCAGTGTCCACTTTCTCAGTCACTTCCCGTCAGAACAATCATCAGATTTGCTGAAAAATAAGAGGAATCACTTTCCTATCATCTCCCCTTCTCTCCGCTCCCTTCCACACCTCTCTCTTCTTTTCTTAGCTGTATTCATCAACGACAGCCCAGAGGCCACCTGCCTCCAGGAAGGCGCTGAGGCAGCAGAGTGGCAGTAATGAGTTTTCCTGCTGACACGGGGCCTCCGATGCCCGGTAAGTGAGGGAGCCCGATGCCTAACGGAAAGAAAATGAGAACGGACAGAGCTCAATAACCACCTTCCAGGAAGAAGGAAGCTGGCCAGCTGTTTTCCATTCAGGGTGAAGACAGGAGGGAAAGACGCCGAGGTAAGGAAGTCAAGAGAAAATCAAGACTTTCCCATAAACACCACACGGGGGCTGAGGCCACGGAGCGGGAGCCTCACCAGGGAATGACCAGCCCCAGGAGAAGAACCAGATCCGGGCCGCTGCAAGGGCAGGGCTCTGGCCAGGGCTTGCGGACGCCTGCTTGAATGGTGGCTCCTTCCAAGGTTGTCTGAGTTCACGTCTTCTGTTTGTTCTAGCAATTTATAAGCGAAGGGCGATGGAGACAACCCCCAAGGTAAGAGACGCTGGGGGCTGCCCGCCCGCCTTTCTTTCTGCGTTTGCTATGCTCAGCTGTGTGAGCGAGCAGCAGAGTAGCCTTGCCCTTGCGGTGGTTTCTCGGAGTATTTTGTACAGAGGACTCCGCGGTTGGGGTTTCCTGCCGCGTTAGGTGACTGTGATTATTCCCCGAGGATATGGCAGATCTGGGGATGAAGGCGGCGTGTGCCTTGGGAGGGTAAATCAAAATGCATTCCTGGACAAGGCATCTTGCATGTTCTCAGTTGCCAGGATCCACCCTTTATCTCGTGCAGTCTCGGAACCAAGTTCCGGGGCTCCCACTGCTTCTATGGAGGAGACCTCTGGGTGAAGGTATCCCGGAGTGGGCTGAGCTATATTGTTCTAAGATGCCCGCTAAGCCCTCCCTGGGAACCCCCTGAATCACTGTACTAATTGACACTGCTCATTCCCCCCTCCAATTTGTGTGTGTGTGTGTGTGTGTGTGTGTGTGGTATAGATAGGCACGTTTTGCATGTATAAGGGCTAACCTGCGTGGGTGAATGTTTATATGTCCACATAGATGTGGAGGTCCGAGGTTGATGTCTGGAATCACCCTCAATTGCTTTTCCGCTTTATTCATTGAGGCAGGGTCTCTCAGTCAAACCCAGAGCTCTTGGATACGGCCAGTGTTGCTAGCCAGCTTGCTCTGGGGATCCCCTGCCTCAACCTTGGGAGGCTAAAATCACAGACAGGCTGCCAAGCCCACGCTCCGTTTTCATGAGTTCTGGGGATCCGAACTCTGATCCCCAGGCTTGCCCCGCAACGCTTTAACCACTGAGCCACCTCCCCAGCCGTGTGCTGACGTTTCTTATCTGTTGGATAACGAGTGTGGTGCATAAAGCTGGACTTGCTATACGACAGCTTCGCTCAACCCACTGATGAGAGTCGAGGAGGAGAGAGAGGCTGAGCAGGCCACATAGCATCAGACGCAGAGTCAAGGTATCGGCAAACGCTCCGAGGAAGCGTTCTTAGTGAGCGGAAGTCAGTCCTGTGCCGAAGCTGGGGGCCTTGTTGGAGGTGTGGGAGCGTGGAAAGCCTCCTCAGCTAGTGCAGGTGTCTGTGGCAGTGTCGGAACTGGCCTGGTCCCTGTCCTCTGCCCCGCTTGTTTATCAGAATCTTTTCCTAAAATGTGGACCTCATCACTTTTATTATCTCGATAAGCAGACATAAATAAATGACTCTGCCCTGACCCCTGGGCCCCAAGAGGCAGATTTCAGTCCCCTTTACTGCGGTGGCTTGAATGTGTCCTTCAGAAAGTTCCTGTGTATGAAATATAATTACAGAGTCCTGGATTAATGAAGGCTCCACCCTCCCGAATGGATCAATGTCACTTCCATGGGGGTGGATTCCTTAGCACAAGGCTGGCTTTATTATAAAAGTTGAGCCCCTGTCTCTGGCCCTTCCACGCTGTGATGCCCTCTGCCGTGTGAGGACCCAGCAAGTAGGCTCTCCCAGCATGCTCCTGGACTTCCCAGCCTCCGAACCGTAAGAAACAAGCCTCTTTATTTAACTGCCCAGGCTTCCAGTACTGGAAGGTGGGTGAAGGCCTCCTGGGCTCGCCTGGCCCCCATTGGTCATGATTCTCCGAGGGCTGTGCTGGAGATGCCCGGCTCTCCCCTTGAGAGCCAGGGTTGAGCCCCAGGGGCCACACTCGTGTTCCCCTGTCAGTTCTGTGAATGTCAACTCCATCACCAAGGTATCTCCCGTCTCCCCACCACTCAAGCCCTGTCATTTCATTACATCAAGTTACCCCGGCTTCCCAAGACACTGTTGTCTGTTCCACCAATATTACCCCTTCTCTGGGGTCTGCCAGTGACCTTAGAGTCTGCCAGAGCCCTTGTGTATAGTGAGTCTTTGAAGTACTTTTGAATGAATGAATGAATGAATGAATGGTCTTAACAGACACAGAGAGGTAAAGTAGAGCTAAGGCCCATGTGGTTCTGCTGTTCCACTATCTGTAGCAGTATGGGCCACTGTTTTTCTTCCAAATTCAAGACCACTGCAGAGAGAGCACCCATGCCGTCACCCATTCCTTGAAGAAAGACTGGGGGTGTGTTACAGGAGACAGTGAGTCTCATCAACCAGAAACCACAGTTACCTCTTAAGATTCGTGCCTTCGTTCGGCCAGCAAGCAATTCCATGCTTGGTGCTAAGTACTGGGATTTCAAAGATGTGAATGCTTCTTCCTCTCCCTACCGAACTTGGAGTTGGAAGAAACGAGAGAAAGTGGAGAGGAGGGAAGGGATCACACAAAAATGATCGACTAGAAAGGGGTGATGGGTACCAGTTTGTCCTTGAGAAGGGCAGAGACCTCTCATTAGAAGGCTGGTCTCTTGAAGGAGGAGCATGAATCCACACAACCAGGGCAGGGGCCGTCTGGAGCAAAGGCCAACGTGTATTTTGAAGGACTCTGAAAATCTTGTGCAATACACAGAGTGGCTAAAATTAAATCTATGGAAATACCAAATGTTGGTGAGGACATTACACAGCGAAATGTTTAAACCCTGGTGCAGAGACTGAGCAGGCATACATTCACCCTGGGAAACCACTTGTAAGAGTCTTACATAGTTGAGCTGGGCGTGGTGATGCACACCTTTAGTCCCTGTATTCAGGAGGCAGAGGCAGGCAGATCTCTGTGAGTTCAAGGCCAGCCTGGTCTACAAAGTGAGTTCCAGGACAGCCAGGTCTACCACCTTGTCTCAAAAAAACAAACAACAACAACAACAAACCTCTTATAAAGTCAAATATGCCTATGCCCATGATGCAGAAATCCTAGCAGTAAATATTTAACAGAGAATGTAAAACACATGCTCACAGAGAGACATGCACAGACTTAGACAAATAGCAAAGACATCGTCTAAAGAATGGGAATTGCATTATGGCCACACAATGGAATACTACTCAGACAAGAACAAGCTTTTCATTAGACACATCATGCAGAAATATCAAAAGATGTGTGGCAGAACAAAAGAAGCCTGGCTGCATAGTCTGTGATTCCATTTGCATGAAATTCTTGGCCAAAATAGTGACGAGACTACAGCGACACAAAGCAGGTCAGTAGTCAGCCAGGGCTGGGGACGGGAGGAGGTGGAGAAATCAAAAGAGCAGGCAAATTTCCCTATATCCTGATTTGGGGGTGAAAGGTCCATGGATGACTGAACTGCACGTAGGCCATCAGAGCAGATTTCGTATAGAAATTCGACTCCAGGCAATCAGATTACTAAAGGAAGTCTGTGTGGGTGCAAAAATGGTGCGCTTTGTTTAGGAGGCACAGGGAGTCAGGAAAACATCACAAACAGGGGTGACAAGGGGTCTCTGCTTTAGAAGGATAAAGTGACCAGCTGGGTGTGGCAGGACTGCTCTATAATCCCAGGACATAGCAAAGGACTGAGAGTTCAAGGCTAGTCTGGGCTACATAGGAAGACCGTCAAAAATATTAAGTGTACGTACACACACACACACACACACACACACACACACACACACACACTCAGCAGTACAGGGCTCACATAGTATGCACAAGACCCTGGGTTCATCTCCTGAAGTGTATACAAGAGGAGGCAGTTTGGAGCGGCCCCGCCTCTGCCTTGACTGATTTTCAGAGTGCAAAGGGACAGTTCATACCCCGTCCCCTCTCCTCACCCTTCTCCCCTGGAATACAGTACACCCTGAGCCCAGAGCCACGCTACCTCCCAGTCTCCGAACTCCCAGTGGCTGACAGGTTGCAGAGATGCCTTCACCTCGGTTTCAGGCCCTTCACTGTGTGCTAGGAAAGATATCATGCCAGGCCTGGAGGTGGGGCGGGGGGGGGGGGGGGGGGGGGGAGGAGACAAAATTTTAAAAATGAATGGTCTATTTGGATAGTGGTTCTGACAGGGAGTCAGGGAGCCTGGGGTGAAAGGCCTTGTTGCAGTGTTCAGCCTGGCTCCAATGACAGATCTGAAGTGGGGGGACGACAGTGAGGAAACAAAGAAGAGACAAACCCAGAGAGGCACTGAAAAGCTGGGTTGGGGTAAACCAGCCTCTGTGATGGAGAAGCCACACACCTGGAAGCTCAGTGTTTATTACATGGAGTTGAACAGAGAGGCGGGGTTATTGCATCCTGCTGAAAGGGGAGTGACCCATTGCATACAGATAAATAAGGAGGCAGGTTTATGGTTTAAAGTTGAAGGCGGGTCTAGTCGATCTGGGCAGGGCAGCTGTCTTCACACCATAAATGTCCAGGAAAGCAGAATGGAAATCTGTTTTCTGTACATACTACCAACATCCATGCATGGACCAGAGGAAGGCTTTGCCATCTCTCAGAGCCTCACCCCAGAGGGTCGGGGAAGGCTCTGCATTTTCCCAGAGGTCTGAATCTGAAGTCTTTGACACCGTTATACCCATGTCGACGACACACATTCACTGAGGACTTCACTAACTCAGGGCTTCCTCGGCTCTACACCTTGTGGCGAGTGTTCCTTCTTCATTATCTTACAGACCTCCAGGGAGGGGTGTGTGGGTCCAGTTACACAATGACCCTTGCTTTTAGCAATGGAACCTGGTGCTATGTCTCCTAAATCAATCCAAGCTATGACTGAGATACAGTTGAAACTTATGTGTCCTGAAGGGGATGAAGGTGGGGAACACAAGCATGCCTCTGCTTGTTTTTCTCTGGGTGAGTCTTCCTGAGTAAGTACCCAGCATAAGTGTCTGCTAGAGGCTGAGTGGTAGAGCCCGAGGACCTGGCTTCTATTCTCAGCATGGCACACATGGATCATTTTTGTTTTTCATGGTAATGACTGAATTACTGAATGAAAATCTTGGGATCTTGGGGTGGATGATAATAAACACTTTCGGCTGCTGGTGGGCTTAGCGCAGAGCAGGCCTGGTGCATGCCCCATGTAGCTGCAATGGAGATATGATCCTCGCAGACGAGGATGCTTGCCAGGTGAGAGACTCAGGTGGAGACACTGTTCAGAAAGTCATGAACTCTTTGGCATGAGCCCTGCGATCACTGCCTTCTCTAACTCAGACACCTGAAAGGTGTTGCTCACTGTGTGCTGAAAATTCACCAAGGTTTCTACAATAGCTTGTTACCAGTTTTACAACCAAGCAGACTCCTCGGAGTTTACAACCAAGACTAGCACATTTTTCAGAAATGTTTACCCAAACCAACTCAACTTTGCCGAACTTATGCCTACAGCTCACTCAAAGGGACTTTGCTCAAGGGGTATTATAGAAGGAAGAATACTTAATGTGCTCATTTCTGGCATGTTCTTTGAGAAAACCGAGCAACCTCCAGTCCTTAGGGGGGTCTACTTATCTGTGTGGTTCACAAAGGGTCTCTAACTTTGTCAATGAGTTTTATGTCTGAATGGTGTTTGCCAGCCTAGAAAGATGGCTCAGTGGTTCAGAGCACTGTTCTTGCAGAGGACCTGAGTTCAATTCCCAGCAACCCTGTGGTAGGTTCCAGGGAATTTGACGCCCTCTTCTGGCCTGTGTAGACATAGTTGCATGTAAAACATGCATACACATAAAATAATAAAAGCATTTTTAAAGAAGCAATTTGCATGATTCTTTTTCTATGGTGAATGTGTCTCCTGAAAGTTAATGTGCAGGAAACTTAACTCCCAGAGGCAGGAGCCCACGGGTAGTAATTAGTACTAGATGAGGCGTGAAGGCAGGGTCCTCCGGGCGGGTTAGTGGATATCTTTATACGAGGAAGAGAAAGTGAGCTGGCATGATTGCTCTCTCACCCTGTAGGACCTCCAGTTAGGTTGTAATATAGCAGGAAGATCATCAGCAGACGCCAAAGTCATGCTCTTAAATTTGTCAGTCTCCAGAACAGGAGTAAAAAACAAAACAAAATAAAACAAAACAACAAAAACCTCCATCCCTTATAAATCACCAGGTCTCAGGTATTTTGTGATAGCAACAGAAAATAGACTAAGACACCTTTAAGGTATGAACTGTTACTTCATGAATAGAGGATTATAATAAGTTGATTTCCCAGTACCAAACTCAATGAACATTTTAAAGCCCCAGGCTGAGCACCTCTCGTGGTGATACTCATGGGCTGTGAGGGTCAGGAAATCAGTGAGTAGAACAAAGAGCCAATGAGCAGAAAACCTCTGCAAACTGGCCAAGCCCACCCGAGGAACAAGGTGCGTCTGATGACGTGCAAGGTCAGAGGTCATGATGGATGGAGGTAAAGTCAATGCTGGGCAACTGCTCTCTTCTCAGCTCAGCAGACCCAGAGGTCACTGCCGAACTGAGAGAAAGCCAAGGAAGAAGCTAGGCAAACAGTAGAGTCCAGAGACAGATAAAGCTAGACGTGGCGAATCCAAGCCATGGAAGGAGCTGTGATGGTCCCCTGACTGGAAACCGGTTTGCTGTGGTTTAGTTACTCCATGTAGGGGGTGGATCCTGACACCCAGCCAAAACTGTTTAGAATCTAGATTTAATCATTCAACTAATAATCCTTCCTGAGCACCCACCATGTGATGGGTACCATGCCAAGTACCACAAACGCTGAACCAGGCAGATGACCTCCTGCCTTCATGCATCTTGAATTGTGTTGATTTTGCCTTCTATCTCTGGCACCTAGCTTATGCTATCTTTTTTTTTTTTTTTTTTTTTAAATCAGGAATGCTTTATTTTTTTTTTTTTTACATCGGATTTTTTTTTTCTCATTTAAGTTGGTAATCATTTGGGGCCACATTTAGTAACTAGGGCCATTCAGAGATACTGAGTATCATTACATCAGTAACAGGAGGATGGATAGCCTCCTGATGTTTGACTTGTATGATGTGTCTTGAGTTGGGATGAGTTCAGCGAAGTCCATGACACTGCTCAAAGATCTGCCAGATCCACTGCAGTCTCCTCGGGACAGAGACTGTGTGTATTGCTCCTCCAGCACCACACACAGTCCCTGGCAAACAGTGCACGCCTAGCGAATGTCTGTAGTTGTGTGAGCAGGCTGTGAGTTAGCCACGCATCCCATTCGGCTCTCTTTTTCACAAACATTGCAGTCTTCTTTACCCCCTCGTTCTTCTCCAGACCCTGCAGCATACTTAGTGTAGTCATATCTACTTCCTTTCCCATTGTGGCGATCAGCTAGCAGGAGCCAGTACCAGATTTAGGGCGTCTTTATAAGAATAAAAGGACACGGGTCTTCCGTATCTGACTCACAAGCGTCTGCCTTGAGCGGAACCCTTTATTACATGGATGATGTAACAGGGTGGATTTGCAAGTGCCTGATACTTCCCATGCGAGATTCCTGTAACCCCCGTTCCTCTTCACAGCCATGAATCCACACCGAATCGAAACACCCTCCCAATCAAAGGGAGATTTGGGTGCAGTCGAATGCCACATGGCTTCCCGAGATTTCACGATGCTGCCTCCTCTCTAACCTCGGGGGACTGGCCTGGGTCTGAATTCCGAGTTCAAACTACTGTTTGCCGAGTGGCTGGTGATTTATCTGACAGGCTCTGTTGGTGATGGGTTTGTGAGGGAAGGTACACTGACTTTCCAAGCTTCCTTGGAATTTGGAACTTGACAGTGAATTTGCCCATTTTTTTCCCCCCTCGAAACATTCGCCTGGGGTTTCTGAACTGCGAGCCTCTGTTCTCTCAGGCTGGACTCTTCAGGGATTAACAAGCTAATCTTTGGCAGATCTTTCCACCTGCCTCTGCCTTGCCATTCTAAGAGAATTTAACACATCCGGAAACTACTGGGCCCTGTCCACCTCTCCGGTTGTTCCGAAGCAGGAAGTAGTATCCCCACAGTTGGCAAATATTGACTAGAAACATACCACGAGAAAGGTGTGAGGCAGGACGCAGGGGTCCAGGAGGGATGTCCTGCCTCCAACATGGTACTGGCAAACTGATAACCAAAGGGTGCTGCCTGGAGGAGGGGTCAGATGGAGCCGAGCCATGGGTAGTTAAAGGTGACACAGGTCCATAAAGGTGAGTGATTAGAGGCTGTGCCGCTCAAGTCACCGTCATTTTGAAGAGGGGTGGCTTTATAAATAAACATACAAGCACAGATAGGAGTAATAAAATCTGGTCTGGGGCTGCAGCTCAGTGGTAGAGTGCTTGCCTAGTGTGTGCAAGGCCTGGAGTTCAATTCCCAGCACCAGAGCAGGGGGAGATGTTGATAATAATACCAATGTAATTGATCAGTAGCCACAATCAAGACCAGGTTTTAGTTCAAACCCGTCCTGTTTTATTTTTACATGGATTTTTTTCCCCCAACCTTCTTACCTTTACTCTAACCTTAGGATTATTTCCATGTAGAACTTCCCAGGCATCTACCATGAACGACCTTGGATCTGGGCCAACTAGCTCCAGTATCACCCACAGAAAGAGAGAAAACCTGTGAGGGTCGGCTCCCTGCAAGTTAAAATGGAGCTAATGAGGCTTACACAATGCCTCAGTGAGGAGCAGCTCTTGCTGTGCCAATCCGAGGTCCCGAGATCTGGTCTGCGGCACCCACTTAAAAGCACTGCTTGGGATAAGTGCCGCACCCATGGATCCTGGGGGTTCACTGGCCGGCCAATCTATCGGAAACAGAGAGCTCCAGGCTCAGGGAGAGACCTTGTCTCCCGGGGAAAAGGCAGAGGGTGATGTCCTCCTCGATTGTCCTCAACTATCTGCGTGACCATGGTCACACACACACACACACACACACACACACACCAACAAAAAAAGAAAGAGCAACCAATAACCCCCAGTAGAACAGGTTATTCAGAAAACAAAGCACAGAGATGCGGAGTGCTGACACCGAGCTGATGTGTAGGCTGTACTCTCCTCCCCGACAGCCATTCCTGCTTGGATGGTCTGACTCCTCTAGTTTAGTAAGCACAGAGTGACAGGCAGATGTTTCCTACGGTGGAGGCCCACGACAGGCATGTGATAAATGTTCACTGAGTGAATGGCTGGATTAATTAAACAAGGTCTTTTCACTCCATTTAAAAGCTACCATCTATGAAATCAATACGGCATAGTTTTACAGCCTCGAGACACTGGAGCTACATTATTTGGGGGGAAATCCATAGTGCAGGATGCTCTCATTTATTTGACCCCCAAAAGATGAGCAAATAGTTCTGGCGTTTTATAGCAGAGACCGGTTGGTGAGCTCTTGTATGTGAGAAACTCAAATGTAATCAAGACACTACAAGCACTATTTAAATACAAACCAATGAAGGCTGCTGGGTTCCAACTTGAAGAATTAAGAATTTGGCTCTTTTTCTCCTCCAATAAGAGCTTTTCTGAGCCTTTGCCGCAAGCAGCAGCCTCCCACCTCACCCCTTCCAATCCTTCTGTTGGAAAGTGGCCAGGTGAAGCTTTAGAAATGGAAACCACAGGTTTGTTTAAAATAAATCTGCTTTCTTAGAAAGGAAGATCCCCACCCAGAAGCAAGCCACTTCTCAGCTCTTCGTCTCCCAAAAAAGGAATTTGGAAACTGGCTTAATATATGAATGTTGAGATTTTAAAAGGACATTTTGAGCCCCGGGCATAATGTCAGCTTGTTTGCACATTTTTAAAGAGTGTCTGGGGGGAGATATTAACTTTGAAAGGCCAAAGGGTAAGCAGAGTGTAGAGTCACACCACACACACACACACACACACACACACACACACACACACACACCTGAGGGGGCGGCAGGGGCAGTGGATCTGCTCCTGGACTGATTTCTTCGGATTCTGGGCACCATGTGGATTACATTAACTTCATGGTTCAAGGATTTGCTGTTTTCTGAAGCCACCGCTCTTTGAACACCCCCATGGTATCCACTGAGAATAAAACATAACCTGTACTGACTCACTTGTGTTTTTTAAAGATTTATTTTCATTTTATGTGTATGAGTGTTTTGCCTGCATACATGTATGAGCACTATGTGTACATCCCCTTGATTGCCAGAAGAGGGCATTAGATCCCCTGAAACTGGAGTTCCAGGTAGTTGTGGGTCACCCTGTGGATGCTGGGAACCAAACCCAGGTCCTCTGCTAGGGCTCTTAACCGCTAAGCCATCTTTTTAGCACCCTCACCCAATCGCAGTTTGAGATACTCCTCTCACATCCATTGAGTACACAATCAATTCAGGAGTAAGGCTTTGGAAAAGAGTGATGATCTCTTGGAGAAACGAAAGACCTCTACTGGCCATCTCTTTGCTGGTCTGGAAGAGAATGAACACAAATAAATACATGACCATGATTTCTGAGCCCCTCATAGCAAGTAGGCGCTACTCTGCAAACGCCTGATTCCCCCTGACTTCTTTTTATATGTAGAAACTTTCAAGATGGCCAAAGACATATTTCTCCAGCACTGGTAACGAAAAGGTAAGGGATTATTTGACTGGGCAGAATGCTGACGAGGACTGCCAGCTCATGCCATGTCTAACAACTGGTGTCACTCCCAGGAGTCCTGCCAAACTGAAAAGAACCCTGACAGGGACGTGAGTGCATAGTAGGAAGGGAGCAGGAATTCTAGATGAGAAACCCTTCCTACCAAGCCGCTTCTCTAACTCTTGGGCCTTGAGAATTACCCAGGGATATTATGCTGGCTAAATTTATGTCAACCTGACATGTGGAAGGCCACAGAGGTTTCCTAGTGAGAACTTACTCAGGGTCAGAGAATCCAGCAGGGCTGCATAAGGAGATGATTTGGCTACGCAGTGTGCTTTGATCTTGCAAGGGGGAGGTCTTTTGCCTCTCCCCTTGGCATAATATAAAAAGCCCCTTTGAATAAACCTTGGGGCTGTTGGGTATTGACCCAGGCCCTCCTGAAGCTATCATGGTTTCTATCTTTCTTCTCATCTCCATCTTTCATTCTATCTGATATTTTCTTATCCCTCTCTCCTCCAAGAACCATTCCAAAGGTGGGAGCTGGACTCCCACACTGACAGAGGCTAGAATCATCTCAAGGAGGAACTCCAGTTGAGAAAATGCCTCAATAAGATTAGGCTGTAGGCAAGCCTGCAGAGTACTTTCTTAATTAGTAATTGATGTGGGAGGCCCAGACCACCATGGGTGGGGCCACCACTGGCCTGGTGATGTTGGGCTCTATAAGAAAGCAGGTTGAGCAAGCCATGGAGAGCAAGCCAGTAAGTAGCGCCCCTCCATGGCCTCTGCATCAGTTCCTGCCTCCAGGTTCCTGCCCTGCTTGAGTTCCCATCCTAACTTCCTTCAGTGATAGACTATGGGTGTGGAAGCATATGCCAAATAAACCCTCTCCCCCCCCCAACTTTGGTCATGGGGTTTCATTATAACAATAGTAACCCAAACCAAGACAGATAAATTAAGACAAAACATCTCAACTGCCCCCCCCCAATAAGGGGGACTGAGGAAATAGCCAGTCAGTAAAGTGCTTGCCCTACAAGCATGAGGTTCTGAGTTCCATCCCTAGGACCCATCTAATGCAGTGTGTAGTGTTTCCCACTGTAACCCCAGCACCTGGAACACAGAGGCAGGAGGATCACTGAGACTTGCTAGTGAGCACCAAGTCCCAGTGAGAGACCCTGTCTCAAAAAAATCAAGATGTTTGGCTTGGCTTACAAGGAAAGGCACTCAAGGTTGAACTCTAACCAACACACACACACACACACACACACACACACACACACACACCACAGGCAGATCACATAGGAAGACTGTCTCCACAAAACAGAGTTCTGTGTGTGTGTGTGTGCTAAAATGCACAGCTGCAAGGCATATAGCCAGAAACTTGCATTTTAAATTTTAGAAGACACGGCTGACACAAATGGTGTTTTTCCACCCTAAAAACCTTAATAAGTAGGTCAGGAAAGATCATATAAAGTCCCCAAAGGGCTGCCTGGGAAACTACCTTAATATTACTTCATTTTTTTTCTTTCCATTTTGGAAAAGTATAGGCATGAAAATTACATCTGAGTTGACAACAAAATGTGCCCTTTTATCCAAGACCCACGTGACATATTGTTTCTGTGCTTTGCTTTAAAATGCTTTTACAACCAAAAACACTGGAAAAAAAAAAGTAGACATGTCTATGCTGGCTCCTAGTAAATGAAATATAAACTGTTGTTTTTACAGAAAAAAAAAGCATTAACACTCGCAGGTTTTTAGCTTCATGATTCTATTTATTCATGACTTCAATGATAGAAAATAGCAAAATCATGTGACTGGCTTCCACCAAGCTCAAGCCTGACTTGTTAAAAATGAGATAGATTCCTCCCTAATTAACTGCATAATTATCAATTCTAATTAGCTTTGGAAAATAATACCACATAATCAAATTACCACTGAATTAGCAACCAGTGCTGTGAATTCGATTCTTTAGGTCATGAATCTACTTTTTTAAGTGGTGTGTACCTGGCTGGATAGCTCAGCAGTTAAGAGCACTTGCTGCTCTTCCAGAGGACCTACGTCTCGTTCCCAGCACCTACAACAGGCAGCCTACACCCACCTGAAACTCCAGCTCCAGGGAATCCTATGCCTCTGCCCTCCATTCATGTGCACATCCCCACATGCAGAAACACATACCTACTCATGTTAACAAATAATAAAAATAAATCTTTAAAAAGCTGGAGCCTACAAAATGTCAGAAGGCCAACCACAGAGTAAGACACTTTTTAATCAGGATAAAGGAGAAATGTTATTATGCATAAACTATAATGAAATCATTCAAATTCATTCAGAAAACACGGACACCAACACATAAATGCCGAAGTCTATCCACTACAATTCACATATAAAACAAACTCACAAACAACTGGAAAAATTATATTGGTCTTCTTTTGATCAAATAAACATTCATATAGAATAAGCCCAAAATGCAATTTTGTGCTCATCGTGTATCATCTTTTAAAGTAATAACACTATCAAGTATTGCAAGAAGGTGAGACTAGATTTTTTCCCTTATTTCAAGAAAAACTATTCTCCATGGCTATGCCAACAGAGAGCAATGTGATGGGCACAGGGAGAATTAGGTTTGTTTCTACTCTGGAAATTCATCAATAAGAACTACAGGTCTAACAGGTTCAGTGGCCACAGGGTTTAGTACCTAGGAGCACCTGTGAGAGAGATCAGCCTGAGGTCCCTGATGCTCAGCCGCTTTCCTGGGTCTGCCACCACCACCCTGTGCCTCAGTTTTAGAATTTGCAAAATGAGGTTAATAAAACTACCGCCTGTGGCTTTTGTCGTCCTTGGGTGAAATCAAATGTGCTCTTTAAACGCCTTAGCAAGCGGTGCTTAGGCAGTGAGCACTTAATGCCTGGCAGCCTACATTATCGCTACCCATTAAAGACCCCGAACTAGTGTTTGAAGCGACTGAATTTTTCATTTTCAGGAGCATAGTTTATTTAATATATTATGGCAAATCATCAAAAGGGTTTGCACAGCCATTTTCTTAATAATCTATAGAAATAATGAGATGTTTATATAATAGGGTATTAAATAAAATAGCAAACAATATACTTATTCTTACAAAAATGATTCACGTTAAGTACATTGTTTGAAAACAAAAGCAGTTGTATGAGAGTAGATGGATTGTGGCTGATTGAACATTATTTTAATAATGACATATTTCCATTTAATGAAGTGGTATACTAAAATCGGGCCAGGCAAAAAATGAGTGAACACTTAAACACATCTTCAGCATATTAAATAAGCCAAATGCATTTTGTGAAGCAGGAAAAAAAAAAACTCAATCATTTTCTTATTCATTTCCATCTACTTAATTAAGAATGTTTCTCCCTTAAAAAGCCCTCCACTCTTATCAAACTAGCACTTTAGAAACCAACTCATTCTGGAACAGAGGCATAATGTTCCGTACAGAAGCAAAGGAAAAAATTCTGGTGCTGCTTTGAGAGTGTGGAAACATCAAGCACTGAGTCCTGATGAACTGTCATAGTAAAACCGGTTCTTAGAAGTCTTCCTCACGATTGAGAACAGTAAACGAGGAAACAGATACACCTTTGGGGAAATATGGAGGAAATGTTACAAATAACCAATAAATCCCCCCCCCCCGATTGAAGTTTCTTAACGTGTTAAAAGGAACCGATTAAGTCCATAATTCAGTGATAGTTAGGGAAGAGATAAGGCAATGTGCTCAGAGCACCATACTTTGTGCCTTGCATGCAAAAGACAAATTTTCATTCGTTTCCTGCACCCACTTCCTGAAAAAAAAGATGAAAAGATGAAATACCATGCACTATTGAACTTATCAGGTATGAGAAGAATAAATGAAGGAATATGCAAAAAAAGTTTTAGAAAATAAAGCACTCTAAACTTAGAATAGTGTGCTGGTTTTTGTCAATGTCTACAAGCTAGGGTCATCGGTCAGGAAAATGCATCCTCCAGACTGGCCTGCAGACAAGTCTGTGGAGCATTTTCTTGATTAATAATTGACGTGAGAGGGCCCAGCCCACTGCGGGTGGTGTCATCCCTAGGCAGGTGGTTCCCCTGGGTTGTATCAAGAAGGAAACTGAGCAAGCCATGAGGAGCAAGCCGGTAAGCAATGCTTCTCCATGCCCTCCACTTGAACTCCTGCCTCCAGTGATGCCTTGAGTTCCTGCCCTGACTTCTTTTCATGATGAGCTGTAAGGTGAAATCAACTTTTCTTCCCTGTGTTGCTTTTGGTCACGGTGTTTATCACAGCAATAGAAAGCAAGCTTGAACAAATGGGTTCAGAGACACAAAGGAGACACATATGTGCTTTACAAGTTATTTGAACTATTGCAAAGTTTTGATTGAAAACAAGACAAATGTTTGAGCGTCAATCCCCTACGCTCAATCTCTCTATTACCAATGTTTTTGTCTTTCTTTTGGTTCCAGGTCGCTCCCGTCTGCTTCCTCCTTATTTATTAAGATAACCTTATCCCTGATCCTTCCCTCTGGTTTAACTAACCCAACTGACGACGTAAGACATCAAATGTTAAATGACTAGCATCGGGTAGGTCCTCCATTGGTGTCACCTAGCCAGATTCTGCCTGGGAATTCTTCCTTGAACTCTATGGGACACATTTGCATGGCCTGCCACTTAGACACTGCTGTAAGCATCCCAGATCTGTAGTCTAGGAAGACAAGAACAGCCTGAAATGTGTTCTCCTGCTCAGAGAGTAAAAACATGCATTCCAAGTGAAGGTGCTTGACCTCGGTGGCTACAGTTTACTTAAACTGGTTTCTCCTATTTGATGGCTTGTGCTAATTCACAAGTGAAAAAACCAGTCAAGTCCTGATTCTGCTGCTTACCAATATTAAAGAATATCTCTCAGTGCCTCAGTTTCCCCACCTTTAAAACAAAGATGGTCAGGACTGGAAATAACTCAGCGGTTCTTGCAAAAGATTCCTGTTTGATTCCCAGCATTCATATTGAGTCACTCAGAACTGCCTGTAATTCCAGCTCCAGGGAATCTGACCTCTGGCCTCCATGGACTCACATGCACAAACTCACATGCACATACAGATGATTGAAATAATAAAAATAAACCTAAGTGTGTATTTGTAAAAGCTTGTCCACTGTAGTCACTTGTAGGGTTGAACCCAGCGGTTATATGAGAGATGCTTGGCACAGCTTCTTATACACAGCAAGTGCTCTATCTGCTGTCATTACCAAGTAGGCTCGCTCTGGTGAACCAAGGTAGGAGGTTGGCTGTCATGTGTATCTAAGCCATTTTCAAATTTCCAGTTCTTTAGTGGGCCCAGCTCTACCTATCAAAGGATACTCCCTTCCTTCTGATCCAGTTCCCTACCTCTTCCCAGTACTTCCCATGACAGCAGGCTGAGGACCTGAGACACTATGAGCAGGTATAAGAAAACCTAAGCAAAAGAGAGGCTGTATTGAATCCTTTCAGCTCCCTGTCTTGTCATCTTAGGCCCACACCAGGGGTGGGGTGTAGCTGAGTGTTGGTTTTCCAAGTGTGCCTGCAAGGTGTGTCTGGTTATCTGTACTATATAAAATGCAGGAGGTGTCACAAATCCAAGACAGTTAAATGTGTAGGTGAACACATGTCCCACCCTGAAGGTTCTCAGTGAAGCAGCGGGCTGGAGGAGGCAGTGGGAGGTCTTGTTTGGACCACTTCGGTACCCCCAAAGCCAGGCTCAGCCAGAGAGTGACAGACACAGCAGCTTTCTGGGCCCTGTTCTAGTGTTGCGTCATCCTAGGAGGGCCCGGGGTGAGGCTAGGCTAGCAGAATTCAAAAACAGCTTTCAGAGACTTTTACTGCCGGGAAGATGAGTCGTGGGTAGAGTTTCTGAGAGACAAGTGCAAGTTGGTACATGACTTTGATTTGTATCAAGTTAAAAAGTGCACTACCAAATGCAAAGGGGGCAGGTAGACCTGTGAGTGTGTATGTAGATGAGTATGAGGGAGAGAAAAGTGGGGGAGCAGGGAGACCGAGCTCAGGACTATCATTTAGCAAGGAAATATTTTTAATGTTTCTCTCAGCCTTGTGCAATTATTCTTGGTTGAAATAAAAGACCAATCAAGACAAGCCTAGAAAACTCCCACTAGGTTTCCAGCTGCCATTCTGTGGTTTTTAAGGAACAGGAGACCTTTGTAGCTGCCCATTCTCATTATGCCCGCCCCCACTTGCTCCCTGCACAAAGAGTGGGATGGAGCAGGACCTACTCCACACAGGCTCTGTCCTGATTCTGAGAGAGGCAAAACAAGCTCATTGTCCCTTCAGAGGAGGCTAACTTCACGTTGTCACACTGTTGCTCTGGGTCCCTTGACAGCATTCCTGAGCATCTAGGAGGTGCAAGGAGAGTCGTCATTTTTTAAACGCCTGCCTGGCCTGCCCAAATGCCCATCGCGGGCACTCCCCATCCTCCTGCTCCTTGCCCTCAGCCCCCACCCCTGCTCATCCTGCAGCCTCTTTCCCATTCTGGTGGCCTTCGGCTGGATGGGGACACAGCTGGGATGAGGCAAAGCCAAAGCTGTTCCTCTGCAGTTTCCAGACCTCCTCTCTGACCACCGTCGCCCAGCTCTGAGCCTGGGTGAAATATTGCTGCTAGTCTAGAATCTCTGTCAGCAGTTCTCAGCCTGTGCGCGCGGGCGGCAAGCTCTCTGGCAATCTCTGTCTCCACAAATGTTTACATTACGATTCCTAACAGTAGTAAAATTACGGTTATGAAGTAGCAACGAAAATAATTTTATGATGGGGAGGGGTCACCACAGCAGGAGGAACTGTATTAAAGGGTCACAGAATTAGGAAGGTTGAGAACCACTGGTCTATGTGAACTACACAGGAAATGTCAGTTCGGTCGGGAAATAAAACTGATCTTGCCTCCAAAACCCCCACCAGAAACTACCTACATACTGTAGCTAGTCTTGAATATCTGACACGGATTTCTTTCTGGTGATTTCAGAAGATGGTTTAGACTTTAGGAAACTCCAGTGACCACCCCTTTGACCGCTGATCTTTGAGATTGTGAAAGTTTCATTTCATTGGACCCCTGTGACAGATCTGCACTTTAAACCGAGATACATCCAGTGCTAATTTACCTACTGTGGGAATATCGCCTAAATTCTTAGCATTTCGAACTTTCCTTTTGATGCAACTTAAACTGTCTCATGTAATAGAGAATTTAAATTTATTTTGTTTCATTTTTTGAAACAGGGTCTACACAGCCAGAAGGGCCTCTAATTTACAATCCTCTTGCCTCACTCAGCCCTGGGAGTGCTAGGATTACATGTGCCCCCCCCCCCCCGACGGTTTGTGGGTACCCAGAACCTTGAGCTAAAATAAGCTGAATTCAGCTGTTTCTTGTCGACTTTGGCCTCGCCTTAGTCTAAGCCTCAAGCCTACACCAAGAGAAAGCAGACCTTCTGAAACACTTCAAGCGTAATGTTCTCGATGAGTTGCTGGCCTCCTCTGAATTAGCAAGGTGGCTGGCTTTCTCTGGCCCTGGGGTATCCCAGGCCTCGACTGGGCTGCCCTCCCTGGTGATGAGGGCCCTTTTGGGCTCTCCCCTAGTCTCTGGGTCACAGAAGCCGAGGTACTGGAGGAAGGACATGGCCGGCACTGCTGAAGCCCGGTGCACTCTAGAGCGGGCGAGTTCGACAAGAGATGACCTGGGCAGTGCCAGCCAGTGCTGGGCTGGACGTCCCAATTGTTATGCAAATGCCCTAGGTTTAAGCTTCAACCTCGAGTGGATTCTCAGCGCCAGAAGGACTATGAACTGCAGGCTGCCACGACCTCCTCCAATCTGCGACCCAGAGCTCAGAGCCCTTGAGTGCCTGCGCCTCCCTGTCTTTCCACTGAGGTTGCCCAGAAGCACTGGGAAGAGCCCCCGGGCAAGGAGCGAACTGCCAGGGTGGCTGGACAGAGTGGTGTGCCTGCGCCACGGGATCAAGGCAACCGCTGGGAGCGTCCTTGCTACAGTGGAGCGGAGCAGCCACGGCGGCTCTCGCTGGTGCCAGGATGAAGAGTCTCTTCCCGTGAGTCAGGTGCCCTCGAGTCCTTGGCTGAACGAATTCAGTGCTCTACAAGGGCCATCCTCACCTGGCAAACCCCACAGGCTGCTGCTGTCTTAGGATCCTAGGGACTTAGGAAAGAGAGATAGAGACTTGATCCTTTGGGAGCCGAGAGTACCAGGTTCAGGAGAAGGAAGTGCAAGGCTGCCCCGATGCAGTCAGTCTAGTCAAGGAGAGGCATCATTGCTCTAAGGGTGATTTTAACCGGCTCAGAGGCGCAGCATATGGTTTCCAGGTTGGGGCGGCGCAACACAAAGAAGGACTTTGAGCTGAGGGGGCCTCCAGACACGGAAACCAAATGATCCCGATTTAGGGAGGCCTGAGTGGCAGGAGGCAGGATTTTCGGTTGAGCTACAATTAAGGGGAGATAATTAAGCCTGGAGCCGTGCAGCTTATTAATATTCATAGCCCGGAGCGACAGGGCCTTAGCCGCCCAGGAGAGGGACCCGAGTCTCCCGGGCTAGGGGCTTCGCAATGACTGGGGAAGAGAAAGAAAGGTTGATGAGCAAAATGGGGTGAATCTAGCTTCTGAGTTTCTCTTAATTACAGGAGCAGGAAAGTCTATCGGGAGCAGAGGTGGGCAGGGGGATGACTGTCAGTGTGTCCCAGTGTGTACCCCTCGTCCGGACCCGGTCCCTTCGTTCAGAACCCCAACCGCGCTTTCCTGTGTCCCTGGCTCCCGCGACTGGAGACGAGTTAAAGGAACCGATCTTGCAACTAGAATCTGGGTAGAATTTTCTTTTCCCCCCAGCCTTAAGCGCACGCCGAGGGGGACACAATGATTAAGTGCAGTCCTGGCTCAAGGGTGACCCGGCTAGCCCGCCCTCTGGCCTCCAACTTTCTCGTAGGGGGTGTGTGAGGCGCGGGGCTGCGGATCCCCCGCCCCGCCCCCGCGCGCGCACGCCCACCGGATCCCTGGGATCCGCCGCGCGCCAGGCCTTTGATTCCAGCACCGCGCGGCGGTGGCCGGCTGCGGAGGGGACCGAGGGGCTGCGTGACACGGGTTCTCCGGCCTTCCCAGCAGCCGGCTCCCTGCGAACCACCGTGCCACCCACCACTGAGAACCGAGCCGGGAAGTCAGCAATTTGTACTTCACGCTATCCTCCGATTTCTGCTGTTCCTGAGCCGTGCTGGGGGAAGGGAGGGAGGCGGGTGGAGGGGGGGGGAGGAGCCCTTGCCTCTGCTCCTCCCTCCCCTCTCTTTCCCCTCGCGCTCTCCCCCGTCCCCCTCCCCCCTCCGCTAGCCTCCAGCGGCCTCGGCTGTAGTAGCCTCCGCGCCTAGTGCAGATCGATCCTCCGTAATAAACGTGGGGTTCCGCGGGGGCGCCACTGCGGTTCCCATGGCAACCCCGTGCTTCACGGCAGTCCTGGAGTCCCCGGCGCCGAGCGGAGGATGGAGCTGCTCTCGTTGATCGTGGTGGTGATCAGCTTCTTCTTGCTCCTGATCCTCCTGCTCTTCATCGCGGTCCACGCTGTCTCTGATCCTCGCCTACAACCTCTGTCCCAGAACTGTTAAATGAAGGGGGAAAGGGAGGGGGTGGCGATGTGTCCTTGTCGCAAGGCGTGGTCCCGATGGAGCCGCGCACCACAAAAGATCCTGCCAAGGAAGACCCAGCCTCCACCCAAGCCAGATGTGGCGACACTAGACACACTCCACGAGTTGTGCCCACCCAGCTCGTCCAAGCAGGTGCGAGGTCTGAGTAGTTCTGACACCGGTGAACGATGATACCGGAAGAATCCCCGTGTGTCAAAAAGAAGATCAACAGGATTTAATTATGATGGCTGAGGGTTATAGCATAAAGGTTTGCTTAACAAAGAGATGTAGACGGCATTAGAAGCGGGTTATTTTTACACATCTGTATATACACACACCTGAAAAGGAAATGCTTTGGTAGGCACGAATGAATTTTCTATATATATAAATGTGTGCAGTGGTGGATTTAAGCAGAAGGAGATGGTGATGTTAATTTACAACAATGATTATCCTGCGCTGAAAATAAAAAGCATACCATCTATTAGGCATCGTGGTTTGCATGTGTACACCTTTTAACGCTAGCTTGGATACAAAAATGAGGTGGCCATATCGACCACCTAAGCTGTTTCATCAAGCGAGAGTGGACCTAGTGGAGGAGCTATCTACTCTGTGACGATGCCAACTAGATTTTTAAAATAAAAACGTCCGCCCTGACGACTTCAGCTGCCTGAAATAATGTACACTGGTATTTTAATGTTTCACTTTGACTTGACTGCAATGTCTCCGGGATCCGACACATGGTCATCTTCCTTCTTATTTCTCGTGTTTCTATTTTTAAAAATAAACCTTTAAAAATCATAGAATGGTTGTAGGTTTAGGGAAAAGTTGCTGAGAGTTCTCCACCACCCTGCCCTCAATTTTCCCCCATCATTGACATTAGTCATGATTAACTACATTAGTGTGGGACATTTGTCACAACTAATGAACTAATGTTAACACATCATTATTAACTAAGCTCCATATTTCATTTGGATTTCATTAACTTTTCACTTCTCTCTTCTGTTTTTGGATCCCATCCAGGCTACATCACATTATGGTTAGTCCTCCTTCCTCCTTAGCCAGGCTGAGAGAGCTTGGCTGTTTATGACCTTGAGAGCCAGAATTATTTTGGGTTTTGATTGAAATATAACTTATATATAGTGACACGCAAAGCTCAAGACACAGTCGCATGAGTCTTAACTATTGCATCCACCTAATTGACTCTTGTACAGAGAACATTAAATCTAATGTTTAAAATATTGTCTCACAAATTTGCAGTTGTATTTGTAAAGTTTCCCTCATTCATAACCACAATCTAATAGCCAGTTTCTCAGGATCTTTCACGTCCAACCTACTATGTAAAATTGCTCAATTTCCAAGGATGTTAAAAAGCTATTAACCTGATGGTAGCTAATGAGTCATTGATCATTTACTTTGAATAATCTTCTTTTGGACACAGTTTAGGCTACTGACCTCTGTTCTGAAACATTTCCCTCCCTGTAGGGAGCCCAGACAGGCAGCTAGAAACCAGAAAAATCCAGAAGCTTGTCAGTTTTAGGAGCTCACTAGGATGGCTGGGCAGTTTTAACAACAGCCTCTTTGACTTTTAGTTCTTAATATTGAAGCGGTAATTAATGCATTTATTCATGCACGGCTCTTGGGGGAATTGTTTTTAAGTACTACATCTGTAATTTTGTTATAGCTCACTGGCTCTCCTAATTGTAAAAAAAAAAAAAAAAAAAAAAAAAAAAAAAAAAAAAAAAAAAAAAAAAAAAAAAAAATGAAAACCCAACATTTTCTTAAATCTTGAGACTTTGACACATAGTGTAAGCACCAAACATGTATTTTTAAGCTATGCAAATGAACAGAACTGGCATTTAACAAGAAAGCAGAAACAATAGTCTTCAAGTCATGACCATCGATGCTCGACTCCAGAGCTGGAGGCACTTTAAGCAGATAACAATCAAACCCTACATTAGTGGACTCTAATTTCTCTTCACTGCTGTGGTGTCTCACTGGGCAGCCCCAGTGGACCCCATTTTTCTTGTTGGTAATTAAAAGTAGTGGCCATCAGAAAATACAAAACATCAAAACTATATTTTTACCACTCAAAAGCAGCTGTTGTTTGATATTTTGTTTAAAAAAAGAAAAAAGAAAAGAAAGCCACCACAAACTTGCCCAGTGAGGTCAAATTTAGTTGAAGTTGTCAAGTCAGATGTTTCTCTCAGCCGATTCTCAGAAACTACCTTGTGGACAGTTTCTCCTGTCTTTTAAGGTCAGATGGTGTTTATACCAACACATTTCTGGACCACAGTTTTCTTTCCCATGCCACAAATAAGAGCAAAACCAAGCAGGGTTAAAAAAGTTGATACTATATGGGTTGTAAGAAGAAATTTTTTTATTTATTTTGTCATGGCAGAAGCTTTTTTTTTTTTTTTAAATGTTTGAATTTAGCATTAGAGTAGAAAAATTCTAGCTGGATCACAGATTTCCATTCTTATTCAGATCAAGTAACTTGAGTAAATACCTTCCAGAATGATAGTTTCCAAGGAAAAGAGAAAATAAGATTTTGAGGAGTATTATTTGGTAATGAAATTCCCATTTAATTATGGCTGAGAAAAGCCATAATGTTAAACACCTTGGCACATGCCATTTTGTTGTTTGAAGTGGGTAAGTAACTATTAGAAGAAAATAATGTGTGTGTGTGTGTGTGTGTGTGTGTGTGTGTATGTGTGTATGTGTGAAAGAGAGAGAAAAAATATCAGAAACAAAACTCTGGTTTTTCCCTGCATGTCCACAAATCATATATTTCAGCAGCTGTCACTCATGGTCTGAGAGTTCAGCTGAAACATAGATTCATTCACATACACCAGTTCCACAATAACGGTGAGCGAATGAACATAGGCTCTGCAGAAAAACAGCCAATCCTCATCTGGTGCCTCCACTGACTAGAGAAGTGACTGTAATCATGTCTTTTTTCATTTAATCAAACGTTTTTTATGTGTACAAGTGTTTTGCCTGCATGTACATCTGTGTACCAGGTCACACAGAGGTCAGAAAGAGTGTGCCAGAGCCCTTGGAACTGGAATCACAGATGTTTGTGAGCCACCATGTAGGTGCGGGGACCTGAGCCCAGTCAGCCCTCTGCAAGGGCAACAGTTGCTCTGACCACTGAGCCATCTCTCCAGCCCCTGAGCATGTCTTTTCACTGCTCTGGGTCCCAGTATCCTCACTTGTGAAACGGAGTTAATAATACATAATTTTATACAGTTGTTAGGATTAAATGAGATACTCACATAGAAACTGGAAGACAATTGAAGCAGTTAAACAGTTCAGAAGCAGTCAGTGATAACTACTACTGCTGTTTCCTTGTTTAAAATTCTTCCTGTAGCCAGACAGTATATTACAGTACTGGAGAGAAACCAAATAAGATCCCTGGGTTTGGGGCGATTGTCAGATGCTCACTTTAACAAGTTCTTATTCTGACTGCAATATTCACAATAGTATGTTAAATGGGAATGTAACTCTGGGCAAACTTGTCCAAAGTCTCACGTGAAAAAGCTATCATCACACTCAGGCCCTGAGCAAGGTTCCCCCAGGAGCACATAGTACAAGATTGCAAATTACCTTCGGTTCAACTGACTCTACCGTGGATCAAGCGTGCATCAGGCTCTGTTCAGAGCTGGCTGTTCACAGATAAAATTCAGCCCCTCAAGAAGTTTGTGGCAGATCAAGGGAAGCTACAAAAGTAAATGTACAATTAGTGTGCATGGGATGAGCCGGGGTCTGACCACGCAGAACCTAGCTCTGTATGCACAAGGGTACAGGTGAACAGAAAAATCTCCCAGGGGAGGTGACTAATGTAGAAATAACCATGGTGCTGATGCAGGTGGGGAGAATCTGATCCCAGAAGAGGTTGTGAATGGAGAAAAAGGATT